>NC_141694.1:473134317-473734317 GCF_964263255.1 Lissotriton vulgaris
GAAAGACCAATTGTGTTAGTTGATTTTTTTTATTTTTTCCTTGTTTTTGGCTCACATAAAAATATTGATAGCACCTCTTAAGTAAACCTTCCATCATTTACCATATTATGCTACGATTAGTCATATGTTGATTAATATGCATGAATTCAATGATTAAAATCGTTGTCTGATTTTTATATTCATCACCATTTAATAGAGATATGTCCACTGCTCATTGTCGAGCCTGTCTCCCTCCTTAAGCACTTCTCGGAGTTTATTACGTCTTATGAATTATGTGCATTTATTGAAAATATGATAGTTTATTTGAAGCCGTCACTTAAAAAAAATAAAATTCGCGTACATTTGTCAACTCTCTTTTCTGAGGATATCAATTAATTTCAGTACAGGTTATGCTGGCATATATACTTTTTGTTATCATTCCTGGAATTTGTATCAAGTGTAGTTTGCACGGTCATGGTACAGACTGTGACAGTTGTATAAGTATATGGAAAATCACTGAAATATAACAGAAAATAGTTTATGACCCTGTTTCATTGTCTATGTATGTGAAAAGGAATATGTCAAAGGCATTTTTTTCCAGTGTGAAATGTGCAATTCCACTGAGAATTATACCAAATCCTAGTAATGTGGATGTTCTTTGTGGAAAAAATAACTACTGAAGGTCTTGCGTGACGGGCCTGCATTGGACGCTTGAGTCATCCACTTTCTTTCATTTTTCTGTTGGCAGTTGCTGCTTGCGAGACTGTTAAAATGTTCCTGTGTTACCTTCATCCATTTTCTTTTTACATTACCCACCTTAATTAAGGTTATCATCTCTAACTGCTGCTTCTTTTTGTTTCCTTTTACATTTTTCATTCTTTTCTCATTCGTTTCTGAGAACTTATTTTTTTTGTAAAAAAATACTGTATTAATTTTGTTAGCAGAAAGGAAAAACAACAAGGTCAAGAGAGGCCCACGCGGCCCCCTTCAGCACAGTATTTTTTCTGTGAGTGAGTCGACAGCATTAATGGTTTTAAATGCAAACACCTCCCCAGGTGTTAGAAGCTGCGTGGGAATACCACCCTCTAACCAGAAAGGTGTTACAGGTTGGGGACTGTGCTCGGAAATTTCCGGCTCTCCGTTTCACGTCCAAATCTGATGGGTGGATGATGTGCACCTCAGACTGGAAGCCATGCACCAGATGGTAAATCATATATAATATTTGTGAATTGTCCAGTTGTTTGTTTGCTACACGAAGTTTGTGCAATATGAAATAACTGACTCTACCTTCTCTTTATTGTCTTTTCCCAATGCAAATCAACTGGTTCTCTCAAATCCGTAACGTCCTTTAAGCAAAGATACCAACGTCACTGAGTGTGTCAAAATGTCCTAATGTCATGCAAGTACTGCCAAAGTACACACAGCAATTACTAAACGTCAACACAAATGACACTTTCTTCGTACTTCCATTTCTAACACTTTTTTCGTCTTTCCATTTCCATGCTTAGATTCTTGGGGCCTTATTTATGAAAAGTGACGCATCGCTGCGTGAAAACAGCGATGCGTCACTTTTCACTGCGCACTCCTTGCGACACCAATGATGCGTCATATTTAATGTATGACGCATCATGTCGCAAGGAGTTACAGATTTGTCAGTATTTCTGACATATCTGTAAGCGCAAAAGTGACGCATTGCTGGAGTGTGTCACAAAAGTGACGCAACTCCAGCAATGCGTCCTTTCACATGGGGAAAGCCCCATGTGAAAGTGCTTGCGTCAGTCTTACGCCTGCTCTGAGGCAGGCGCAAGATTTTGACGCAACAGCGTCCTAAAAGTGACGCAGTGAAATCTCATAGATTTGACTGCGTCACTATTACGAGGCTTTTTGCGGGGGAACGCCCCCTCTGCATACATTACACCTGACGCAGGTATAATGTGGCGCAGGGGTTTAAAAAGTGACGCATCTACCTAGATGCGTCACTTTTTAAATAGGGCGCAACAAG
Source organism: Lissotriton vulgaris (assembly GCF_964263255.1). NCBI lineage: Eukaryota > Metazoa > Chordata > Amphibia > Caudata > Salamandridae > Lissotriton > Lissotriton vulgaris. The sequence continues at coordinate 473,136,299 of NC_141694.1, forward strand.
GTGCATGTTTTACGCCGCCGATGCGTCACAAAAAGTGACGCATCAGCAGCGCAAAACTGACGCAAGGCCTCATAAATGAGGCCCATGGAGTGATCGGATTCCTATTCAGCGCATTAAAATAGAAAATAGAATGAATAGTTGCTGAAAACAGGGTCTGTAGGGTTTCAGGGATGGTGATTTCTAAAGATTCAAAGGGCTACTCTAACTGTCAATTAGCTTACTTGCCATATGTCTAGCAAAAGAATCTAATTATCAGTTCAAAGCACTCAACGTAAATAAATCGTTCTCTCTGCTGGGAGCAGATGAGGAGAAGGACTGCCCCTGCTCTTTAATTGCTACAATATTAAATGCAGGAGGAAGATTCGAAGGATGTGCAACAAGTTACTATTGCAGGATAAGAATAAGAGAGGATGAGAATGTAGGTATGGTAAATGAACCAGAATGAACGCTTTTGGCTTAGGCCGTAAAATTACAACGCAACAAAAAGTGCAATTTTAAAAATAGTAATATATAATCTTACTTGTCCATTAAGTATGAATTTAAATTGCTATTAAAGTAAATCCTTCAACCATTTTTCTAGCTGCTCCCAAACTGAAATTAAGCACTATATGTTGTTATTGTGAATCCCAGTGTTTTCCTATGGGAGTGCCAGCCTTGCCACAGCGATAAATGACTTTGGAGGTTTTTCACTGTCAGGACAAATAAAACATTAAATATACATGCTTTACTTTTTAAATGCAATGCACATTGCCATGTGGGCATTTAGGGTTGGCCTGAGGGGTTACAAATATGTATTAAAAGGTAGGTTTAGGTCTGGCAAAAGTTTTGTTTTGCTAAGTTGAAATGGCAGTTTTAAAACTGTAAACCCTGTTGCAGGGGCAGGCCTGGAGACATTTTTTACATGGCTACTGTAGTGGAAGGCACAATGAGTGCTGCCTCCCACAAGTAGCATCTAACTTAAAGTCCCTGGGAACAATCTAGTATATACTCATTTTACCAGGGAGAGCACAAGCACTTTACCATTGGTTAGCAGGAGCAAAGTGCACAGAGTCATATGGGCAACAAAAATTTGTTCAGCAGAAGAAGCGAAAAATCTGCGGGAATACCACACAAAATGTGTCCATTTTAAAAATTAGGCATGGCACTGATCACCCTGTTAGGAGTTGCTACCATACAAGTGTGAATTTTTAAGTCGGGATTTATTGAAGACCAGCACATACAGTAAGCTGCTCCTACCCCGCATCCTGTTCTTAGTCTATGCATCATCTAGCAAAGATATGGAGACCCTGCTATCCATCTCGAGCCTATTAGAAACTAGAGTTAATAACAGCCATTAAGGAGTGGAAGTGGCTACTCGAAAGGACTACGTTGTATTTTTAAAGGTGCAGATGATGTAAGCCACAGATGTGGCTGCTTGTACTAAAGTCAATGTGAGTTGCTGTAATCAGTAATTTTGCACAAACGATTTAAGGTATATTCAGGGAACTAAGAAGGAATTGACAGAGTGAATAAGCTAAGCAATATAAGATAAGATGATGAGGAAAGGGTTATTATGCCCAATGTAGTAGCGACTGCTATGGGACGGGGTGGTGAGGCGGGAGAGGTTAATTAACAACAACAGGAAAACACTTACCTTAGAACGGCCGCCGCCTCCCCCGCGTCCTCTTCCTTTCTGCAGTCAAGCCGGCAGCAGGATGCACGACTGACACAGGCTCCTCCTAGCCAATCACAAAGCTGCAATGCAGCGTTTTGTCTGAGCACCCTGGGACAGGGAGCCTGTGCATGTTCCTCACCAGGCTGTGTAACGCAAAGTGCGCATGAACTGTTTGGTCAGCTGAAGAGGACCGGCCAGACAGTTCATGCACCCTTTGGGAGTTCAAACCACTCCTCCCTTGCTCTGACCTGCCCAACACAGGTCATTGACTGCATGCAGTTGGAAAAATAAAATGACAATAATGATACATTATTGTCATTTTATTTTTCCTTTTTGTGCAGTGAGGCAACGCTCCTCCACCTTAGCGGAGGAGCAGCCACTGGCCCAGTGCTCTCACTGCCCTCCAATACAGACCAAAAGAGGGAGGATACCATAGTAAAATGCCGCTTTTCTCTAAGTTCTTATCTTGGATGCCATTGAGAAGATGTCCAGAAGTTCAGACCAGTGACAGGAGGTAAATCAGACAGGAAGTCCTGTAGGTTACACGTGGCCCAAAGACAGTTTGAAAAATGATTGCTTTGTCCAGACTACATGTATCATGGCAAGGTATAGTGAATGGAACAATATTTGATACAGAAGTGAGTGATGAATCCAGATGTCCTGTTAGCTGACTTTGCATTTTGCCCTAATTCTAAACAGGTTTATTGTCCCTTATGCCATATCTTCCGTACCAATCATTACATCTCTTTTTAGTGGAAAATTGTTCAGCACAATAATGTTTAATAGCGGTTAGAAGGTGGTTAGATGACTATTAGATAGAGAGGTAGACAAAACTAGGGAAACGGTAAGAGGATCAATAGACATCAGATGCCACATAGGCTTGGAATATCCGTCATGAACGAAAGATAAGAGCTGAATGAAAAGTCCTTTTGAAAGAGAGGAATGTGAGCTAAGAAACAACGTAAACAGAGATGTCTGGGAGGAACTAAACACGACAGATTGATCATATAAAATGGAGCATAGACAGGTGTGGTATCTTCCACTCACAATACCGCCACCCTCCTCCCATTACGCGCCGTGAAACACTCCGTGGTAACATCACTTAGGGTTCCAAGGCAAGCGCCGGTGAGGACTCGAGACCGGCTGCGAGTTGTGCGTGCCCAGTGAGCTGTGGCTGAGGTCGCGTGTTTAATACTTTATTTGATGACAGAATAAACATCTCTTTCCCCACTTACAATCACCTCTCTGATGATTATGAACATTCTACACTGGCGACGAGGGCAATTTAAGTAAACACAGACGGCCTCAACACGCAAGGAAGGAATACGAGTGGAACTCAGAATTAATGTCCTGGTGAGCAAAGCTGATAAGAACTTAAAGCCAAACATAAGAACTTACCGGTGAGTGTCACGGAGACATGTAGAAAGAAGCTATGCAGCGTGCCTTGACAGAATAGCAAAGTAAATCTTTTGAGAGGGGCGTTGGCGAAGCGTGAGTCAAACAGGTCTGTTGAAACTGTGATGACAGCCGGGGAAAATACACGCTGACGGGGTGTAGCGGTGTCAATTTTGCATGTCTGTTGACCTGTGGCAAGCGGAAGGTCGGGAGGAATCCAGAGGTGCCCAGGCTTGAAGTGGCGAGGCAGCAAGAACGCATTTAGCGGGAGACAGCGCGGAGTAGGAGGTGATTTACAGCAGCAACCTGGCGGCAGCGCAGATCCAGAAGCAGACTGGCTTGAGGTGACAAGGCGGCGTGAACAGTGAGAAATAGCTCGGGTGTGAGGAGAATTCCAGCAATCAACCCAGCGACAGAGCGTGACCAGCGTGTTTGGTAGTGGAGGCTCCAGACTTATTCAGTTTGACTCGTGAAGAAAATGGAAAAGTGGCCCAAAACTTTTGGCATTTCCTGTCACTCGGTATAACAAAAAGGAGCTGGTTTGTGTTATGAGGTACTTTTCACGAGTCCAAGAGGGAAAAAAACGACATTGCCACCTAGTGGGCTCCAGAGTGTATTGCAAACAAACAATTTATGTGATATTTTTCGCTCCTGCTCTTATTTATTCACAAGAAAAAAAGGGTCGTTACTCCTTGCAATATTGTTTTTGGTTGTTTTAAAGGCCATATTACGCGCTTGATAGTGGCTATAGAAGGTGCTGTGAGGGTTGAGACTAGAAATGTGTAGAAGGCACCATGCAAAATGTAACACCACCCCCCATGTTTCTTTTGAATCCAGGAGGTCCGTCCATACAATGGAAGAAATGGAAAAAAATGGTCATGAACTATGCGGTTGTATGTGCACCAAATCTGGGGTTAGAGAGGAAAGTAGCTTTACTGTCATATTATTTGGGGGCGGAGGGAGAGGAAGTGTTGGAGCATCTCCCAGAGCTTGGTGCACAGGAAGCTAGAGGTTTGAATGAATTTGAAATTAGCATAAAGAAACTAGATCAACACTTTCTTCCCAAAACCAGCACCATAATGGAAAGATATCATTTTGGGGAGAGAGGACAAAAGGAAGGAGAATCAATAGAAGATTTTGTATCTGACTTACGCAAGTTAGCCGCTACATGCAAGTTTGGGAGCTCTAGCGAAGAAAGGATCAGGGACCAGTTTGTGTTGGCGTGCAGAACTGAACGTGTACATGAGGAGTTATGGTTGAAAGACGACCCCCCCACTTAGAGAAGTTCCTTATTGTGGCCAAACAGGTAGAACACATGATGCAATGTGTTAGTGAAATAAAACAGGACAGTGAAGACAAAGGCAGAGAGAACAAGGCAAAGGTTAGCGAGGTTGCGGTAGAAAGTGAGTGTGTGTCAGAAATAAAGGAACAGAGAACAGCACACAAAGAGCATAAAGAGAGCAAGACTGGGTGGCAATTCAAAGGCAACTGCTACAGGTGCTGGAAGCAGGGACACATGTCGAACGATAGGGATTGCCCAGCGCTCAAATACACCTGCAGCAAATGTGGAAGGAAAGGTCATTTTAGGCAGTACTGCAGGAGTGGCCAGGGGTACAAGAAGCAGGGGAAGGACACCACTACCAGAGTGTGTGACAAAATAGTACTGCAGATACAGAGTGGGCAAGTAGGTTATCCAAAAGACACCTTAAAGGTTGAGGAGACGGGTGTAGAAGCCTTGTTTGATTCTTGCTCGAAAATTACGATCATTAATGCTGATGAATTTGAGCAGATGTCTAAGGGCAAAATAAGGTTGAACATGATGGATGTAAAGCCAGGGGGCTATGGGGGACGACCGATCAGAATGAAGGGATACTTCTGGGGCTTGGTGGAGTACAAGGATGGAGTGACTGTGTCAAAAGTCTATGTATCCTCGGTGGGAGACAACATTTTGGGTTGGCAGGCCCAGAAAGAGTTAGGGGTTTACCTCAATCCTATAAAAAACCCACAAATTTTGGTACAGGAAGTAGAGGGAACTCGGGAGGGGATTGAAGCAGAGTTCAAAGAAGTATTCACTGAAGAATTGGGATGCCTGAAGAATTAGTCCCATAAGATAAGATTGAAAGAGCATGCAGTACCAGTCGTAGCAAAAGTTAGAAATATACCAATAGCAATTCAGGAGGCAGTTAGGATTGAACTGGAAAAGTTGTGCAAACAAGGAGTCATAGAACCAGTCGAGGGTACAGAATGGCTGGCGCCAATCGTCGCAGCTAGAAAAAAGGATGGTTCGGTCCGCCTATGCATTGACCTCAGAGCACTAAACAAGTAGGTAGTCATTGGCAAATTCCTGCTGCCTAATATTTCACAAATGATGAGCATGCTGGATGGAGCAAAGGTGTTCTCAACACTAGATCTGACCTCGGCTTACTTCCAAATCAGGCTCCATGAAGACTCGCAGGAACTCACATAGTTCGTGACACCCATGGGAGCATTTAAATTTAAGAGAATGCCCTTCGGATTAGTCTCTGCTGTGTCTGTATTCCAGAGGGTCATGGGAAGCATACCGAGAGGGATTCCCGGCATATTGTGTTACCAAGACGATGTACTTGTGTTCGGAAGAGATAACGATCAACATGACAGAAGGTTCAGACTAGTGCTTGCGAGATTTAAAGAGCAAGGCCTCACTGTGAAGAGGAAAAAGTGCAAAATTGGGTGCAAGGAACTAGGGGTCAGATGTAGGAATGTAAATACCGGTCGGTAACGGCCGATTTCGGCCGTTACCGACCGGTATTTGGGTATTGTAATGTAGGGGCCTAGAAAATTACAGAATCGGTATATTTACCGATTTGGTAAAATACCGAATCAGTAAATATACCGATTCTGTAATTCAATATGTAGGTGGCAAAGTTTACAGTGCCACAGGCCCTTAGAAATTCGTTATTTACCACCCAATACTATTGGGTGGTAAATTACGAATTTCTGTGTACATGCACATCTGTGCATGTACACCTGTGCCATGTGGCATACATACATGCCCTAAGGGCATGTATGTGTGTCACATGGCACACAAGCCAGAAACAGGGGTGCAACAGGGTGTCAAAGTGACACCCTGTCCCCCTTGCAAATTCAGTATTTTTACTGATTCGGTAATTACTATTTGCTATTGAATCCTATGGGCTTCAAGGCCCATAGGGATCAATGGCAAATACTGATTCGGTAATTACCGAATCGGTAATTACCAAATCTTACTGATTCGGTATTTTTACCGATTTTTTTTCCTACATTGCAATTACCGATTAGTAAATACCGAATCAGTAAAATTCGGTATTTACATTCGGTAATTTGCTATTACCTACATCTAGCCCCAGACTTCTTGGGGCACAAGGTGACACCAGGTGGGATCCGTCCAAAATCTGAACTACAGAACACTATTACAAAACTGATGCCTCCGGACGACAAAGAGGAAATAAAATCTTTTATGGGAATTCTGGAATTCTACAGCAAGTTCATACAGAACTTCGCTGGCTGAACATTCGCCATACGACGTCTACTCAAAAAGGATGTAGGGTTCAATTGGGACGAAGAATGCCAAAAATAATTTGAGGATGTGAAGAGAGAATTGGCAGAAGCACCCAGCTTAAAAGCGTTCATACCAAACAGGAAGACGGTGGTGACAACCGACGCAAGCTCAAAAGGACTCGGAGCAGTCCTTACACAGGTAGGGATGTGTGGAGAAGAGACAATAGCCTTTGCATCGAGATCGCTACAGAAGTCTGAGATGAACTACTCAGTGATTGAAAAGGAGGCGTTGGCAGTACACTGGGCCATGAGCAAGTTCAGATACTTCATCTGGGGTACAAAGTTCACCCTCCGAACTGACCACAAGCCTCTGGTTGAAGTGTTCAACAAAAAGGGACTTGACGCAATCTCGAGCAGAATCAGGCGATGGGTTGTGAACCTACAGAAATACACATTTTGTGTCGAATACCTTCCTGGAACAAGGAATCTAGCGGCAGACTGCCTCTCGCGGCTGGTGGAAGAAAAGGGTGAGGACGAGTCCATTGACAAAGATGGTGAAGACAAGGAAGACTACCAAACAGAGAACGTGTGTGTGATTACTCAGGGGGCCATCAAAGAAGATTCTTCGAAATAAGCCCTTGCTGCAGACAACCTACTCATGAGAGTGAGTTAGAGAGTAAAAGGGAAGTGGAGACACGATGATAAACAGGACGAAACTCTACGCCCATTGTGGAAAGTCAGTCTGTGGTTGACAGGTGTCTCTTCAGAGGAACGAGGCTAATCCCGCCTAAAAAGGTGATAGAACATTTGGTGGATTTAACCCATGATGGACACTTGGGCATCACCAAGACTAAACAGAGGATGCGGGAGGACTACTGGTGGCCGTGCATGGATCACACAATTGAAAGTAAAGTAAGGGACTGTATCCCATGTACGGTTATCGATATGGTCTTGAAACAACACACACCGCCTATGGTCTGCAGACCACCCCCCTCGGGACCGTGGGATGAAGTGGCACTGGACATAATAGGCCCACTGACGGGAGAACTACGCACACCGTACATCTTAGTTCTAGTGGATCTATACTCAAGATGGCCAGAGGTAAAGGTAGTGCCTGAAATCACCACAAGAACAGTCATCGAATTCCTACAGGAGCTATTCCTCAGAGGAGGGTTACCTAGCAGTCTGCTAACAGACAACGACGTGCAGCTGTGCTCAAAGGAAATGAAGGACTTCCTTGAGAAGTGTGGGATTGAACACAAGCGCTGCGCGCTTTACCACCCTGAGACCAACGGAATGGTAGAACGGTTCAATAAGACCTTAAAAGAAGCCATGCAGTTAGCTAAAGCTAATGGACTGAACTGGAGGGAGAAAATCACAAAACGTTTCGAAACTTACCGGTTAACTCCACACCAGACGACGGGAGCTACCACTTTTGAATTGCTCAGAGCAAGAAGACCCAACACCAAACTATCACCGGGATGGATGGGGTGGCACAAAGGAAGGACAGACCATTCTAGGGAGTAAATAGAGCTAGACAGACAGAGCAAGGCTGTGTTAGAGAGGAAGGAAATGTTCGATAGATTACACTCCACAAGAGATGCAGGGTTCAGGGTAGGAGATGATATAAAAATCAAAGATCCCTCAGGCAGAGCGAGTTGGTCCGAGTTCCGCAAACCCACAAAGATGATCAAATTATTAAAAAATGCCATAAAAACCCAGGAGGGGAAGATTTGGAACCTGGGAAGAGTAATGAGGTATCACACCCCCAATGAAGACACTAGCCGTGAGGAAGGGAGGGTGGAAAAACCCCAGGTGCGTAAGGAACTGCCTCCTAGGGAGCGGTTTCCAGTATCTCACCCTGCCAGAAGAACAAGTCAGAGAGTTGTCAGACTGCCCAGACATCTGGAACAATATGTAACTAAATAATGTGTATTTTGCTTGGTAATGTTCTTTTTGTCTAAATGTATTCCGTTATGTAGGGAAGGGGGATGTGTGGTATCTTCCACTCACAATACCGCCACCCTCCTATCCCATTACGCGCCGTGGATCACTTCGTGGTGACATCACTTAGAATGTCACCACTGTAAGGATTCCAAGGGGAGTGCCGGCGAGGACACGAGACCGGCTGCGAGTTGTGTGCACCCAGTCAGCTGTGGCTGAAGTCGCATGTTTAATATTTTATTTGATGACAGAATAAACTTCTCTTTCCCCACTTACAATCACCTCTCTGATGATTACGAACATTCTACAACAGGTTTGCGTTTAGAGCTGATCAAGTACCATCACTAGACAACTGAGCATGTGCCTTGATCACCAAAATAGTAAAGAAGAAGCTTGCATGTAGTTTTAGAAAACCCCTCAGGCCACATTCATCATTTTGCATTGCCTTCTCTCTAGGCACCAGTCATTGTTTCAAATCAACGGTTTCCTTTTCAGAGAAAGTGCTTATTTTTTTCTTTATTAGGCATGCAAGCAGTGTAGTCCTCTCAATCTTCAACGATGACAGCATGGGAATTTGTTAATAAAGTGCCCCTTACACCACCTGTTTCTCTCAGGAAGAGTCAGCGTCCTTCGCGGAGTCCGTTGTTCTATGCAAAGACTTTGCCTGAGTGTTGTACTGGATGTGTCTTTGTTCTTGTGTCAAAATGACAGCATTTCTATTCATCTCAAAGCAATGTACTCTGAGCACATTAGTCAATGTTGTCAATGTACTCTGAGCACATTAGTCAATGTTGTCAATTTACACTGATCACAATTGTCAATGTTTCCAACTTACAAGAGGATAATGAGGGCAACCCGTACAATACAAGTAGATTTGTTAGGTTGAGGTAATACTTCTTAGTCTTTTTTTTATATACCGGACCAGTATCCCTCTTGTTACAACTATCTGACATAAATATTATAGCACACGTGATTGGTATGCTAATAAAGAGAGCATTAGATAAGTGGCTGGCTGCTATCCTCTTTCCCTGTTCCACTTATGAGCCTTGCTAGTGACTATAGATTTCCTGGTTAGAATTGGGTTGGATAAGATGTGAATCTTCCAATTATCGGCAGACACTGCAACCGATATGATAAGATTAGTGACAGTGGTTTTAATGTTGTATCAGATGATGAACTGTGAAAATGACATTTTCTGCCAACTGAATGCACCAGTGATATTGATAAATGGTGATGATATTGCTGAACCAACATCATGCTCTGCAGAGGTTGATGAAAAAAAGCAGTTAGACTTCCTCTATGTTGAAGACTTTTATCTTGAGACTCTCCCTTGACAGTCTAATTCCTTCACATAGATTCATCCAGACAATCCAACTCCTACACCTAGATCATTCAGCTTCGAAAAGAAGGCAGTCAGTCTCAGTATTGCAGCTCAAGAACAGTGGCACAGATATATTATTGAGATGATATTATATCTTGTTCTAATCTGTTATTTGTCTCCAGAAAAAAGAGAAAGTTATTAACCAAACCAGCTGCTTTATCATCCTTATTATCCTGAGATGTTTATTCCACCTCGTGAAACATGAACTGCAGAAACATAAGCAAGAGGATGACTCAACAAATGGAAGCATCCTTCTTCTTCACTCCCTACAAAATCCAAAATAAAAGAGAGAAAGTAATTGGTGGTGATCTTATTCCTTCTTTAACCATCAACTCATCAAACAGAAACATCTTAGAAATAAATACTTACTTGATTTTGCTCAATAATTTAAGGCCTTTTGCAGAAAAGGATGTGGGATGTTAACCCTGTAGTTTATGAATTACCAAAAAGTCATCGTAAAACTAGCAAGTGTCTGGATGATAGCAAGAAGAAGCAGTAGCTAGAGTCGATGTAAATAGGTTGATATGGCTTGACAGTAAAAGAAAAACAGCTATCATATTATAAACAGAGCCTAATTTGTTGGAGATCAGCGCCTGCACTTAGTTGTAAACACTGGCACTTATGAGTGAGAATTCACCTCATGGTGGCACTTTATGTGTACTTTGTCAGAAGAGTTTATTAGTGGAGCATTTAACTAATTAATGTACCTCAAATACAAGATTAAACTAGGTCTTAAGTCTACAAGTGATATGTGGGTAGTGCCAGCTATAAGTGACCCATTTGAAATACCCTGGCTGTGACACTGATCATTTTACAAATGAATCGCTCATTGCAATCTTTTCAGGACTGTCCTTCTGGTGAAAGATTTACTAAAAGATTAAGTTTTTGTAAATAGTACTGTACCAATAACAGAAATAGATGTGTACAGCCTGATCTCAGTTATATAGTTTCTGTCAGTCATGCTGTGAACAGTGCTAGTACAGGACAAGTGGTGCACATCTGGTTTCACAGGTTCTGCAAGCCTTTTTCCACTTGAATGAATTCTCATCGCACAAGATCAGCATAACTGTGTAAGCAAAAAATATATATAAAATGTGCTGAAAATAAGCTTCTAAACTCCATGTTTATCTAAGCTCTTGCTTGTGTGATAAATGCTGCTTCTTTGCTTACATATAATGCTGTGGCTATAGTTTTTTCATTGTCATGATTATCTTTAAAAGTAACCCATCTTCCTTTCTGATCAGTTTAGTGGGCAAATCTTCTGTGAAGAGTTCTAAGATCAGATTTTTTCATGGAAGTCAAAATTCTCCAGGGAAGTAAATCTGCAGGCTGTAACCGAGGAGGGCTTCACAAGCCTGGTACATCTTCTGCGAGGAGCCACTAAACATCATTTGCTGCTGTTGAGAAGTATGTAGCGGAAGCTTCTGCAAAGTCAGGCTGACTGGCGTTGCACCTTGGGAGGATCAGCAAGCACATAGGTACCAGTCCCCTCTCAGTTCCCAGAGTCACTTTTTGGCAGAAAATGTTCTAAGTTACAAGTTTTGGATTTAGGTGATAACTGGAGGGGCTCCATTTGGTGGGTCAGGGATCACTCAGGCTGTATTCAAGTGCGGATCCAAGATGGTTGGAGCCTTTTTTGTCCCTGAGGCAGTGATCAAGTGGCCAGTCAAGTAACTCTTGGAGTCACTCTGGAAGTAGAGAATCAGGGCCCAAGCTGCAGGGCAGTCTTTTGAGCCAACTACATATGTTCCCATTGGAGCAGGGTAAAGGTTGATTTGTATATGGCTAGGTCCAAATTGAGATGGCATGGCGGGTGGAAAATAATGGATTGTGATGTGGCCCAATGGATCACCAGTGACTGAGATTAATTCAAGTAGTCCATCCATCACTTTATTTTTTGATGCACTAACTTTCTAAAATGTGACTTTTCAGAACTGTGACTTAAAATCTGACTTTAGCACTAAAGAGGATTTTAAATTTTAAATCTTCAGACACCAAACATGTCTTTCCTACCTGTTCTCAATAAAAAAGATAGCATGCATTAAATGTAATACGTGAATCCAATAATATCCTATGGGAGAGGTAGGCTTCACAGTAGTGAGAAATTAATTGGTGAGTTTTTCCCTCGCCAGGACATTTAATACTTAAACGTACATGTTCAACTTTTAAATTACAATGCACCCTGCCCTATGGGCTGTCTATGGCCTACCTAACGGGTGTCTTATATGTATTACAAAGAGAGTTTTAGGCCTCGCAAAGGAAAGATGTTGACAAGTTGAATTGTCAGTTTAAAACTGCCAAAAGCCTGTAATGGCAGGCCTTAAATATGTTATTAAGTGGGTGTCACAATACGTGCTACAGGCCCACTTGGCCACTAGTAATATTTAGTTTACCAGCCCTGGGAATATGGTATACCGCTGCTTTAGGGCTTATCAGTAAATTAAATATGCCAATCAGGTGTAAGTCAATTTTACCATGCTTTAGGGAGTGAGTACAATCACTTTAGCACTGGTAAGCAGTGGTAAAGTGCATAGTATCCTAAGGCAAACAAAAAAAAAATTCAGAAAAATAGGAGGTGAGAAGGCAAGGCTAAATGTAACGAATGGGAAATGTATTTAGACATATTGCAACTTCATAACATGTCAAAGTGGAAGTTCACCTTAATGCACTAATCCTAGGACAAAAAAATTATAATTTTTGAATAGTGAACAGGAAAATAGGGGTGATGGGCACTTTAAGATTAGGGCGGTGCTTAACGGTAACTACCTTTACTTTCTTTAACAAACACACTCTAGGCCAGATGACGACTTTTGGTGCAGTGGGAGCATGCAGTACACCACTGGGCCAAACTCAATAAAGGAGAGTGGTTCCACTACGATAAGGGACAAGGGCCCACATGCATCAATCTCGGCTTTTGCGACTTCTAAAGTGCGATAAAAAGCGAATCGCAATTTAGAAATCGCAAAAGCCTATGCATGATTATTTTTTAAATATTTATGCAATTCGGTAGAAATCGCTATTTCTACCGAATCGCATAAAAAATGCGATTTTGAAATTGCGAATTCGCAATTCCCATTCATTCCTATGGGCCAAAAGGCCCTTAGGAATGAATGGGGATTGCGAATTCGCAATTTCAAAATCGCAAATCCTGATTGCATTTCAAGGGTGGTGAGGGGGGTTCAAATGAACCCCCCCCTGCACCCCTGAAATGTATTTTTCGCATCATGTTGCACACACACATGTCCTAAGGACATGTGTGTCCGTAACATGAATGCTTTTAAAATGCGTTTTCTGTGTCAATTACACTTTTTGCAAATTTACCGAGTAGTTCAACTACTCGGTAAATTTGTCCCTCTAATTGCGAATTCGTAATTTCAAAAGTAATCATGCATTGCTTTTAGGAAATCGCAAATTTGCGATTTCCTAAAAGCAATCGCATTTTTGGAAATCGCAAAAATGTTGCGATTTCAAAAAATGCTTGATGCATTCCAAAAAGCATTTTTGGAATCGCAAACGGCCGATTTTAAGGAATCGCACTGTTTGCGACTCCAAAAATGCTTGATGCATGTGGGGGAAGGTTCCTTATACAGTAAATGTATCAACAAAAAAGATCTCTTGGAGAAATTGACACAATCATTTATCTCATACTCCACTTTGTTCACAATCAAACACTCCTTAGAATCAGTCTGAAAACGGGACCCAAAAGGCAATTATAAAAATCCATTTAATGAAACAGTCAATAAAAGCAATTGTACAATTATATAAAATTCATATGTTTAGAAAACAGTCACAAAGACAATCTAAGCTTCTGGTTAAATGTAGCACAATATTTTACTAAAACGTTATATCAAGAGAGACATTGTTCCTCAAATTTAGCAAGACAACAGGTAGGGCGTCAACGTGTTTTGGTGGATAAACAGAGTAGGACCACCTTCTTCAGGGCAACAACAATAATAATAAATATATCTCTCTCAGTGAGAATGCAGTAGACAACTGCATGGAAAAAGAACCTTTTTTCAGAATAGGGTCTCATAAATTGTGTAGCAAAATCACACTTATGAAAGCAAACAAACAAAAATTCTAATCATTACATATTTTTGTTTTTAAAGAAATGGAAATTCAATTGAGTTACCTTTTTATCTTGCCCTTTACATCCTGAAGCATACTTTGAAGACTCTGGAATTGTTATCAAGCATTTTTAATCAGATCCATAACTGTGCATGGGGCCCCAATAAAGACTGAAGACCAACCATTCACTATCGCTTTTCACTCCCAAACATTCTACCACATTCATACTCTGATTCAGAAAATAAATAGGTCAATTCACCTATATCTATGAAGGTGAGGCACACTGATGACTGACAAAGGCTGGTAGTTGTAAATTAGAACTCAAATTTCTCATGTGAAAATGAAGAAAATGGTAAATTATAAACCCTAATAGTGAGTCTCCTTTCTGGTATCGACTAACTGTCCAGACAAGTGTTAAATAAAGGTAGTCCAAAATCATACCATTTATTTATTCTGTTGCTCCCATAAATATCAGGGGCATGTAATTCAAGATGGCAATGCTTCTAGAATTCATGTGATATATACATAAATATTGGGTGGGCAAATTGCACTCTTGCACTGTAAATTAAAAAACAAATATAAATACTCTCAGAGAAAGTGATAATGACCAAAGCCCAGACATGGCTCTTAAAGAGGCAACAAAACCCACCTAGAAAGCGTAATTCCTGTAGGAATGAGTGTATCCTAACAATGATGAACACAATATCTTTTAGATCCACAATATATAAAAGATCCTAAATAAAAAGAAAAGGAAAATACTGTCAACACAACTCTATTAATATATTCCATCCAGGTAACCACATAGCTTCCATGTGTCCCATTCAAGCTCCAAACCTTGGGACATGGTAATGGGGACTAAATAGCCCTCCAAATCTTTCATGGTACCAGCATCCACATCTATCTCATTTCCAAAGGTAATGGTGTTTCAAAAAGACCAAATGGACAACGTAGGTAAGTATACTTCTGTAGAGCCCACTGAACTGAGATTATGTTCCAAATGTGTGTGTGTATATATATATATATATATATATATATATATATATATATATATATATATATATATATATATATGTGTGTGTGGTGTGTGTGTGTGTGTGTATATATATGTGTATATATATATATATTACCTACTGGTGGTAGGTAGTTATAGTTAGGATTGTTTTCCATAGGGAATCCGCAACATTCTATTGGGAATAACTTTGGTGCCGGTTGAGGAATCTGCCTGTAATTTTCCTTAAATTTGCCTCACTGCGCTGCGCTCCTTCCCTGAAAGTTTGGGGGAGATTCGTCAAGCGGGGGGCGAGATAAAAGGGGGGGTCCCAAAATGTGTTTTCCCCATGTTAATTTCCATGGGGCGGTTGGACTCACTTTTAGCCCGAACGGCTGAATGGATTTCCACCAAACTTGGCAAAATTGTAGGGACTGGTAGCCCGATGTGCCTTTGCTATGTCTCAAGATATGTGCTCCAGTGGTTTTTGAGTAATTTAGGTTCAAAAAAATATATATATGTATGGCAGCGCACGGAAAGCTGATTGGCTCTCAGGTGTCTGTAAACATTCCAAACAGTCCGGAGCGACCGCCATCTTGTGTCTCGGTAAAATCGAGACCAAAGAGGTGGTGAAAACAAAGGGGGAAATTACAATAAGGGGGCAGAGTAGACCCCCTTGACCCCCTAGGTTTGATGTGGGGGCTATAAAAGGGCCCCGCGGGGCAAAACATATATATATATATTTTTTTATTTTCGCGGGGGAGCGCCCGGTACGTGCACCGGGGAGCGCACCGGGGAGCGTACCATGGGGAAAAATGACAGACTTTAAAAAAAATGAAGCCTTTTTTATAAATTGGAGGTAGTTCTAAAAAGAACTGTTTTTTTAATTCTTTTTGTTGTTTTATATTTTTTTATTGTTTTTTGAACATTTTTTACTTTTTTTGGCTTTTATGAACAGTTTTATATTTTTATTGTATTTTTTATAGGGAAAAACAAAAAACAGGGATTTGGAAACGGCTCAACTGGAGCAAAAAAAAACAGGAAAAAATTAAGGCTTCTTTGTGCATTTGTGGTTATCACCAGTAAGCATGATGAGTGTAATGCTCTGCTCACCATAAGTGATTAATTTCCCACAATGTACACAAACAATTTTGAATCCCCCAAACTTTGGTTGGATACTTGAAATCAACTGACTTGCTTCTGGACCCGATGGAGTGGGTTCTTTGGTTGTTGAGGTTGTGCCAGATGATTGGGGTATGTTTTTGCAGAGTTCTCTCATCTCTGCTGCTGAAAAGTTAATAGGGTGCAAACACTGCATATGTGAAATGTAAATGTTGCGTATTTGTATAGCGCGAACAGTGACCCGGAGGCATCCCGGCGCTTGTACTCCTACCACAAGGGAACCCCTCCTGGCTTTTCCTTGTGGGGTGTCCACTCCTGGGCATCCCATGGTGAAACCAGGCATCCCTTGTGTATCGGGGGCCGTTGTGGAGACTAAGCAAGCTATTGCCCAGAGTTGCAGCGTGGGACCCATGCTTAGAATCGGCACTGAGGCGAGAATATCCGGTCAGAGGAATTTAAGCCCGAAACCCGCCGAGGCGGGAATCGAACCCTGTCCCTGGCCCAGCGTTCTGCATCAAGGTCTGCCGCTCTAAGCGTTGAGCCACACTTCTCCACTCCATTGTATGATTCCCAAAGGAATATTTTTTTGTAGGGTTCCCCCTGGATAGCACAGCACCACAGATGAGACAGGTCACCTTTGCAGCGTTTACTTTTTTTAAACCAGTTGGGATTTAAAAAAACTCCCATATGAAGTGCTCCTTAGGTTTGTATGGTGGAGTGTTTTCTTGCAGGAACTGCCTTGTCCCTTCCTCCTCTTCCTCCTCCTCCTCCTCTTCTTCTTGACCATCAATGAGATGTTCTGGTGGTCCTTGTGGTGGTGGTGGTGGTGGTGGTGGGGCAGATGATCCTGCTGCTGCTGCTACTGTAGCCATTTCTGAGTAGAAATAGGTAGTAATAGCTCTGGAAACAGGTCTTCCTCACTCAAAGTACAAAGTGAAAATGAGGAAAAAAGGTGGTGGCTTTCATCATTTGGACAAACAACTGTTCTGAACCAATGAAAAGTGTTATTTTCAGGTCACATGACCAGGGGTTTCATCATTATGAAACCAAAACTGTTATGAACCAATGAAAAGTGTTATTTTCAGGTCACATGACCCGACGCGCTTACGCTACGCGCCCCGGGGCACGCCCCGTAGCGCGCCCCGGGGTGCTTACGTAGCGCGTTCTCCGTGCGTATCACGCGGTCGCGGCTACGCGATACGTCATGATGATGTTTTCGTTCGCGCCAATAGCGCTAATGGGACGCTCACCGGTACGCGCCCGGGGGCGCTTCAAAAGACTACGCTTTCCAGGGCGCGCACCGGGAGCGCTACAGGGCAACATTTTTTTTTTTTAAAAACAACAATATACATAAAAAAATCTTTAACATAAATATATAATATAGGATTCATTTTAACAAATATTACATTTCATAGCTATAGACATTTGCTATTGAAAAATTCACTGAAAAAAACATAGGTTTGGGGCCTTATATATAGTTAGGAATTAGCATTTAAAAAACCTATGAAATTCACTGAAAAAACCATAGGTTTCACATCAGTTTTAGTTAGGAATTAGCATTTAAAAAAACCTATGAAACTCAATGAAAAAACCATAGGTTTCCCACTAGTTATAGTTAGGAATTAGCATTTAAAAAACCTATGAAATTCTTTGAAAAAACCAGAGGTTTCAGACCAGTTATAGTTAGGAATTAGCATTTAAAAAACCTATTAAATTCACTGACATAGGTTTCACACCAGTTATACTTGGTTGGAAATTTTACTGACATATAACCATTGAAATTCCCACGTTATAGTTAGTTGGACTCACTATAACTTGCGCGCCTGCAATGCACTGCTGATGACGTCACATATTACATCACTCATGACATGGTCAGTGACATCACTCATGACATCACTGATGACACCATCCTTGTGACAGAGTGACAGACCTCCTTTCAGTGTAATGTAACCCTTGAAACACATATTCAAAAATAGAAACTAACATTTTTTTAAAAAATTGAGAACTTTCAGGGAAGGACCGGAGCTCCGCGAGGCAAATTTGAGGAAATTTTCTGGCAGATTCGTCAACCGGCGCTAAAGTTATTCCAAATCGAATTTTGAGATTTTGCATTGAAAAAAATTCTAACTATAACTACCTACTGGTGACTGCCAGTGGGTAATATACATATATATATATATATATATATATATATATATAAATGTAAATGTAAATGTAAATGTAAGGTGTTTTGTAGCGCGCTCAATTACTACCAGAGTATCCTGGCGCGAATGACCGCTGGGGAACCCGTCCTGGCTTTCCCTGTGAGATGGTCCCATGCTGGGTATCTCCAAGGTGAAGCCAGGCATCCCCGGCGTCTGTGGGGGGCCGTTGTAGAGATGAGGCAAGCTTAATGCCCAGAGTTACCGAGTGTGATCACTGCCCAAAGTGGGCACCGAGGCGAGAATTATCAGTCCGCTGACCCTGGTCCTCGACCCTGCCGCGTCGGGAATTGAACCCTCGTCCCGGGCCGTTCTCAGCCTCCGGGTCTGCCGCCTCTAACCAGTGAGCCACACCTCTCTACAATATATATACACTCATTTATCCCACTTCCTAATATGTGAGAGGTCTTGTATTAAGATCCTCATTTCGATATATCAATAACCTGCCAATACCCCTGGTTATGTGTCTCACTGTTGTGAGAAACCTAAGATGCATATCCATAAAATCCTAAATTCATAATTTATTACTAAACTTACAGATGTTTCCAAAACTAAGACTTCACTACTTCCATTTACCTTAATTGTTTCATGCTGTTTATTTTTGCAGCCCCAGTATTATGCAATCATAAGTGAAATGTTGATTGGAATAACCAATGCTTGATTGTAGTAATCAATGCTTGTTGGTATTGTGATTTTCCTTTTGGCAAAATAGAAGCTTTGGTAATTATCTTTGCACGTTTCAGGACATCTGGTAACTGCTCCGTTGAAAACATGTATGCAAAATCAACACATTTCATGGCTCGTTTCAACTGTTTGATAAACGTGTGCCCAGTGCATATTTAAACCCCACCCATCTATTCCCAGTGCTTCGCATTTTGTTAAGCGTTAACTACTTGTTTTCGTGTTGCGATCGGCCTCAGTCCCCAGCTCTTCTGTTCCAGTCTCCAGGGGAGGACATCCAGCTGGCTTCTTCGCTCGCCCGGCGTCCCTCTTCTGGATTTCTTCTTCCTGGGAGTTTCTTCATCAGAGGACTTCCGGCTGGATCCACTCCCGCTCGCCCTGCCTTTTCTGAGAATCCTGCAATATAAAAGAGATAGAATCAACAAAGACAGTTGCTTGCCAACCTTTCAAGAAGTATTGCGGTAACATTTCCTTAACGATATTGAGAAACCTCGCAAAATGCCGCTATCGCTGGATTTTTTATCGCCTATGCGGTTAGCGTTGTTAATAACGCGATAACCAGGTGATATTATCCAGCGATAGTGGGCGTAAAAAAAATGAACGCTAAGCGCCCCTAGCGTTAATTTCCCTGTTCCTTGTTAATATGCCCCCAAGGAGTGTGCTCCCTCCCTGTTTCCAATATGCCCCCAAGTTGGCTGTGTTTTGTCTCTCTTTCTCTCTCCCAATCCCCCGGGGATCAGACAGAGTTGCAAGGGCATTATCACCCTGCTGTTCTGGCTGGTTTCAGGTGAAGTCAGAGACCAGCGGCATCAAGAAAGGAACAAACCGGAGTTCAGGTGGGTGACTTTGTGACAGAAAGCAAAGCCAAACAGAGACCCTAGTTACTTTTTTGATCCTGCATCATGGCGTTTGAGGACGAGACTCTAGACTCATTCCAACTAACTGCACTAGTCCGCAAACTAGCATTAGAAATGAATGAATTAAGGCAGGAGAATCATAGCCTTAGACACAAACTTGATAAAACCAGGACCGGGTTCACTAGTTGGAGAGATTCAGATCCAGGACCTTTTAAACCAGTTATCTCTCCTGCTAAATTCAATCCCCATTTTACTATTCCTTCAGCAACTTCTGGGACAAGTTCGGAACAAAATCTCCAAGTTACAGTAGTCTCTCCCAGTCCAGTTCCATTTGCCAATCTGGAGCGTTTCACAAGGGACAGTAGTCGTTATTCAACTTTTATGAGCCACTGTCAATTACATTTTATGTGCAAGCTACAGATTTTTACTACAGACACATCTAAGGTTGCATTCATTATTTCATATTTAGGTGGAGTAGCTGAAAATTGGACCATGCCTCTTGTTGATACCAATGATCCTTTACTACATAACCTCACTGCCTTTAAAACAGCTATGTCTGGTTTATTTGCTAAACATGTCTTTATTCATGTCTCAGACAACAAACTTTTAAACCTCCATCAGGGATCTAAAGATATATTTACTTATGTCAAGAATTTTAACAGATTGTTGTCAGAAACACATTGGCCAGAAGATAAAAGAATTTCTTTGTTTTACCGGGGTCTTCTATATGACCTTAAGGACTCTTTGGCCCATATTGTAAATTTACCAGACGATTATACCGAGATTTTAGACTTAGTAGTTAAACTTGATCACCGGTTAGGTGAACGTAAAAATGAGAAACCTAGAGGAGATTTCAGAGCTTTACATTTTAAAGTTGAAAAGAAAGACTTGGAAGATAAAAATAATCACCAAGAACCAATGCAGATTGGTGTTCTTAAAGGACCTCTTTCTGCAGAAGAAAAAGAATGCAGGAGAAAGGGTAATCTATGTCTCTACTGTGGGAAAGCAGGACATTTTGCCAAAGACTGTCAAATTAAGCCTAACAACAAAAAGACTTGTAGCAGTAAGGGATTCAAACATAGGAGATTCAGAAAACTAGCTTTCCCGGGGAAAGCAGAGATAATTTCTTAGGGAACAAAAGGCATTGAGATCTCTCATTATGCTACAAACAAGCACCCCAAAGTACTTGACACTTAGATTAACTTTCATATTTTCCGCTCAGCATAGACACAGCTTAGCTGTAATAATTGACTCAGGAGCTACAGGTAATTTTTTTGATCTTGAATTAGCAAGTAAGTTAGGAATAACACAAGTTCCTAAATCTGAACCAGAGGTTGTCAGAGCAGTTGATAGGTTAGTTTTGTCTTCTGGACTAATACAATTTCATACCAAACAACTGAATATTGTAGGAGATAACAGACACACTGAGGAGACAATTTGTAACCTCATTGATACCCCTACTTTTGGTGTCATTCTAGGAGCTCCCTGGCTGGACCAGCATAACCCCAAAATAGACTGGGTTAAAAGAATAGTTACCTTAGACTCAGTGTATTGCAGAAACCATTGTTATCGGGACACTCAAGACTCAATTCCCCCTTTGTTTTGTTCAGCTGTAGTATCTGATGCCCTGCAACTACCTGAGGAGTATTAAGATTTTTCTGAAGTCTTTCACCCAGCCCAAGCAACCACATCATGACCATATAGGATATATGACTGCAGAATAGATCTGATTCCTGGTGCAGTTTTGCCGTGTAGTAGGATATATGCCTTGCCAGAGCCAGAGAACCAATACCTAAAAATGTATCTTGAGAAACTCCTTCAAAAAGGATTTATAAGACATTCCACGTCACCTGTTTCTTTGCCGCTCTTTTTCATATCTAAAGAATCTGGCGATTTGAGATTATGTATTGACTATCGCGCCGTAAATAAAGCAAAGATAAAAAATTGTTATCCCCTACCACTGATTCCAGTATTATTGGACCAAGTTAAAGGTTCTAGTATCTATACTGAGCTTGACTTGCGCTGCGCATATCATTTAGTGCGGGTCATGGAAGGTGACGAGTGGAAGACCGCATTTCGCACTAAATATGGGTTGTATGAATATACTGTAATGCCTTCTGGCCTTTTGGCCTTTGCAATGCCCCGGCCGCATTTCAGTATTTCATCAACGAGGTTTTGCATGATTTATTGGCGGCAGGCCCTCACTCGAATCAGACGGTCCATGCATGGTGGAAGCTCTTTGCTTGAAACAACAGCTGCGGATGGCCATGCAGTCCTTCTCTAAACGAACCAAGAGTGCCCTATCGATCGGTGTACAGCAGGGGCTGCCCCTGGTGGGCCGCCCTGCACAGGAGATACCAGCTTCGCATCCCTGCCTGCTCCCAGGGTGAGCAGGCTCAGAGGAAAGGCCCATCGGGAAGGGGCTGAGAGGCAGGCACAGACTTGGGCCCCTGGGGGCCCCAGCAGGTAGGCCCGGGTGCTGCTTTCCCCCGTCTCAGCATCACCGCACCTCACGGAGGTCTGACTGATCAAACTCTGAGAAATGGATCATCGGGAAAGGGCTGAGAGGCAGGTGCATACCCGGGCCCCTGGAGGCAGCTGTGGGCGGGCCCAGGTGCTGCCTTCCCCGTCTCAGCATCACCAGACCTCACGGAGGTCTGACTGAGGAAACTCTGAGAAAAAGGACCATCAGATAGGGGCTGAGAGGCAGGTGCGTATCCGGGCCTCAGGGAGCCCCAGTGGGCAGGCCCGTGTTCTGCCATCCCCTGTTTCAGAATCACCAGACCTCCCGGAGGTCTGACTGACCCTCTCCCTAGTAATCCAGAGGAAAATTATCCCCCTTAATCCGTGCACACAAGATGACAGAAGGGAAGGCGTGAAAGTACTCCTGGAGCCCTCGCTGGGATCAGGGAGCCCTCATCGGAACTTCCAGGGAAGTTCGACCATCTGGTCACCCCATAGGAAAGCATAGCTTGCGACCAAATGGCCGAGGGGATAGGTGCGACCAAATGGCCGAGAGTAAAGGTGCGACCAGATGGCTGGGCATGAAAAGGAAGCCATCTGGTCGCTCTGTGCCTAACAAAAGAGTGAGCGGGTACCGGGGCATGGGGGACCAGAAGCCCAGGGTTCCAGCTGGGCCCCAGCTATGGAGGCTGCGAGGGGGACACGATGGGCCTTCCAACCCGGGGCCCATGGGCACCTTGACAAGCAGAGGAGGCCTGCATGGGACCGATGGACCCCTGTCCTAGGCCTTTGGTGGAGCAGCAGGCCAGGGGACAGGGTCCATGGCCAGAGCAACTGACCTGGGTACCGGCAGGGCCCCTGGACCCAGCAGGGGCTCCCAGGCCTAGAAGCACAGGGGATGCCTCCCCGGGACATTCGGACCCCGTCCCGTGCACCCTGCCGCATGGAAAGACTGAGGCCGGAGCCTGGGGTGGGGAGGCCACCCTCCGAGGGGCACTCAGGGGCCCCGGCCATGGCTCCTGAACCCAACCAAGCAAAGGGGGGGTTCATCGGGCACAATGGAACCCCGTCCTGGGCCTTTGGCAGTGCAGCAGGCTGGAAGATTGGGGCCCAGGGCGGAGTACCTGACCCAGTGCCCAGCAGGCACCTGGACCTAGCCGGGCCTCCCAGGCCCAGAGGCACAGGAAATGCCTCCCCAGGCCCGCCAGATACCATCCCGGGCACCCTGCCACGCAGCAGGAACAAGGACTGAGCCCAGGATGGGGAGGACGTCCTCCCTGGGGCCCTCAGTGGCCCCAGACAAAGCTCCTGAATCCAGCCAAACAAGGGGAGGCTCCACAGGCGCAACGGAACCTGTCCCAGGACTTTGACAGAACGGCAGGCCGGGGGATGGGGCCCAGGGCTGGAGCACCCGACCCAGGGCCTGGCAGGGCCACTGGACCCAGCCAGGGCTCCCAGGCCTAGAGGTGCAGGGTAAGCATCCCCGGGCCCTCCGGACTCTGTACCGGGCACCCTGTCACATGGCAGGACCAAGGACAGAGCCTGGGGTTGGGAGGTCGACCTCCCCGGGGCCCTCAAGGGCGGCCGCTGAAAGCTTATGAGCCCAGCCAAGTAAGGGGGGGGCTCCCCGGGCACAACAGAACCCCATCCTGGGCCTTTGTCAGTGCAACAGGCTGGGGAATGGCACCCAGGGCCGGAGCACCAGACCCTGAGCGCGGTGGGGCCCCTGAATCCAGCCAGGGCTCCCAGGCCCAGAGGCGCAGAACCCAACAGAGCAGGGAGATGCTCCCCGGGCACAACAGAACCCCGTCCAAGGGATTTGGTGGGCCGGCAGGATGGGGGATGGGGTCCAGGGCCAGAGCACCTGACCCAGGGCCTGGCGGGCCCCTAGTCCCAGCCAGGGCTCCCAGTCACGGAGGCGCAGGGGGCCTCCCCAGGCCCGCCTGACACCATCCCAGGCATCCTGCCACGTGGCAGAACTGAGGATAGAGCCCAGGGTGGGAAGGCCACCCTCCCCGGGGCCAGATGGAGCCCCTGAACCCAGCCAAGCAAGGGGAGGCTCCCTGGGCTTGATGGAACACCATCCTGGGCCTTTTGGCGGGGCAGCAGGCTGGGGGACGGGGCCCAGGGCTGGAGTACCTGAGCCGGGCCGGGCAGGCCATTGGACAAAGCCTGGGCCCCTGGGCCCAGAGGCACAGGGGAAGCCTTCCCGGGCCCACAGGACCTCGTTCGGGTACTCTGTCACACAGCACCACTGAGGACAGAGCCTGGGGTGGGGAGGCCACCCTCCCCGGGGCCCCTGGACCCAGCCTATCAGGGGGAGGCTTCCTGGGCCCGCTAGACCCCATCCAGGGCAGCCTGCCACGCGGCAGGCGCAGGGACAGACCCAGGGCTGGGGTGACATCCTGGCCCGTCCAGCTGCCAGCTGAGGACCACTAGGCCGAGCAGGGTCCCAGAGTACCTTGTCCCTAGTAATCCGGAGGAAGGCTACCCATCTTTATGGGAACCTGTGTGCACCACGAGGCTCAAGTGAACCTAGGCGCAAACCTGCCCAACCTCCTGGAACCCTGGCTGGGATCGGGAGGCAAATGAGCCCTCATCAGGACTTCCAGGGCAGCCCGGCCATCAGAACACATTGGAACACATTGCATGTGACCATATGGCCGAGGGGAGAGGTGCAACCAGATGGCCAAGACCGAGAGGAATCTCATCTGCCCACCCCGAGCCTTGGCTGTAGGGTTCCCGCCTGCCCACGCAGGGCTCTGGGGCTCCACTTCCCGGGGGCTCAGGGACCCCTGCTGAGCTTCAAGCATGGGGAGGACCACCAGAGCTCTTGGGTCCAGATGCCCGGGGTGGACTGGCCGGGGCCCATGGAGCCTGTCCCGGGCACTTTGCCAAGTCGTGGGCTGGAGGAGGGAGCCCCCGGATAAAGGGAGGTGTTGTCTGGGCCCAGCCCATCTGGCCCACAGCTGAGAACCGCCGGCCCAGGAGGGGTGTCCCAGCATACACTGCCCCTAGTAATCCAGAGGAAGGCTACCCCTCTTTCTAGGAACCAGTGCATAATGAGAGACTTAGGCGACCCTGGGCCCAGACGTGCCTGACCTCCTGGAGCCCCTCCTGGGATCAGGGAGGTGAATGAGCCCACATCTGGACTTCCAGGGGGGCCCGAGGGAGAGGTGCGACCAGATGGTTGGGACTGAAAGGACTCCCATCTGCCCGCCTGAGCCGAGCCATAGCGGTAGGGCTCCCGCCTGCCCTTGTAGGTCTCCAGGGCTATGAAAAAAGGGACCCTTGCTCCGGGCAGATGGGCACTTGGCAGGCCACAGGACGGGGGCTCCCAAATCCCAGGCCCTGACCAAAACGCAGGCCCCGGGCTGGTCCTTTCTTCTCAACCCAACCAGGCCAGAGAGATCGGGAAACCTGCCCAGGCACGAGGGACCCCTGTCCCGGCACACAGACCCTCAGGACTTGCGCTCATTTTCCAGACATTTTACGAGTCGGTAAAGTTCCCAGCCATGTTTACAGATTGTGTGACATGAAATCAATAATGCAGAAGCGGCAATGTCCAACAAAAGAGGGGTTAGTGAGTAAGCCACTATTAGAGGAATCAAATGCATGCCTAAATAGCAGTAAGATAAGCTCACTCCCATATGGACTGTCCTGAAATGCCGTAATGAGGTCCCCCTCAGTACTCCATAGGCCACAAAGATGTGAGGTGCAACGCAGTGTCGGATAATCAAATACCCCATCCAAATGATGTCATAGTTCACATGGAAGTTACTAAAACTATGCTCTATGTCCTCCTGTAATATATTCACTATATACGGATTACTAGGATCAAAAATATTATTATTAACATTCAATAAAAGTATGTGTGCTCTGATACAATTCACACATATGATCTGGTAAAAAAGCAAAGTCATTTTTGTCCATACAATCCAGACAGAGAAAGTAAGCGCCACCAATGTGATTAGTCTTCCCTTGGCTCTGCCCACATTTACTGGCAACACAGTGTAGAATATAGAAACCTTCTCTGGGGTCCTACTAATACTTGGTCCTTTAAACCAACAAAGATGAAATTGGCACAGAAGCTGAAATATAAAAGTAACATCTTTATTAACCTCAAATAAGGGAGACTACGTCACACAGAAGCCTTAGCAACTGAATGAGGCAGTCTGAGGAGTACAGAAAACAGAGGCCTTATATATGTTTAGGGTTACATAGTCAGCATAAGACCAAGGGGCAGTCCTTGCACATGTAAGCAGGCAAAATTACTAATATGTGCATGCAAGATCTGCTTGCTCAACAAAGTGGGAGGAGAGTTACTTCTCCATACAGCAGCAAAAATAGCCTGACAATTCTACAAGAAGAGCAGGTGCATTCTACTAGCTAGGCCTTTCTGAGCATGTGCGAAGGTGGAGAATACTAAATATAGTTTGTTTCTAGGCAGATTACATGAGCACTCAATACTGAGGGAGGACAGAGCACATGGCGAGCACGTGGTAGCACATGGCAAACAAGATGGCTGCCAGAAATACAGAATGGCTTTCAGCTCATGCTAACAAATCCCTGCAATATTTAACAACGGGGTGAAATAAGTCACAAACCCATCAATATAGAGAGGCTCCAGAAGCCAGGTTTCCTTGAGCCAAAGTACTGTGTAGGGTTTAATATAAGCTAGCCAATCCAAATTGTCTAATTTTAACCCAACTGAGGCATGTTACATGTTGCAAAACCTGTGCCACCACCACCCATGTTGCTTGGATACAGAGTCGATACATTTGCATTTGTTATAAGGGGTTTCATTTTGTTGGACAGGCCTCGTGAAGGGCTCACTCCCTCCCCGCATGACAGAGCCTGGACACCGGCTCTCCCGGTGCCACCAGAAGAACAACCCGACGACCCACAGAAGCAACCCGCAACCCGTCCCCTACGGGACGCCTGCTCCCGGACATCTCTGTATCACTGGCCCGGGCCACCGCCAGCACCATTGCCCGGCCCAGCCGCCATCTTGGACACTGCACCACGAGGCCGCGTGGCCTCAGCCCGACCCCAACCCTGGGCCTGGCCAGGCCCCGACATCCCGGCACCACCATCCACCCAGGAGGTGAACGGACCATTTGGCAGGTCAATGGGAGAGAGGAGTGTCGATGGCTCTCCCCCGCCAGGTGCCGATCGCCCCCAGCCTCCCCGGGCGCTGGCTCCACCCCCCTGCTGGGTGTCTGGACTCCCTCATCCCGGACCTCCCGACCTCCAAGAGCTAGGGTCCGGACATCAAAGGGGGCCAGACCTATAACTGGGGCAGCTCCAGAGCAGGAAGGCAGTTGTATCCTGGAGTCGAGAGACACCTAGAAGAACTCATCCTTGACGGACTACTGGCGCTGCCGCAGCCCTGCCTTGTGAACCATCGTCCTGCCTGCTGGCGCTGCCGCGGCATTCTGCAACCTTCCTCCTCGTCGGGACCTGCTGGCGCTGCCGCGGCCCTCTGCAACCTACATCGTCCTCGGGACCTGCTGGCGCTGCTGCGGCCCTCTGCAACCTACATCGTCCTTGGGACCTGCTGGCGCTGCCGCGGCCCTCTGCAACCTACATCATCGTCGGGACCTGCTGGCGCTGCCGCGGCCCTTCTCAAGTGAGACTTGTCATCCGAGCCTGCTGGCGCTGCCGCGGCCCGACCTTCCAGAACTCCGATCTCGAGGATTGTGAGCTATCCATCATACCACCTCAATACCAGATCGGTATCAAGACTGTCCCGCTACCCCCTTTCCCTTCCAGAGACTAGAATTGAGAGGACCCTCGTGTCCCGATCTCACTGTATCGTGATACTTTGCTTCAAGAACTGCATATAAAAAGCGTTAACCTTATCCTTGTGTGGTGTCCATCTGTGGGGGGGAAGTTACTTGTCTGTACGATCGCTGGAGACGGCCCTCCCCGGAGGCCTCTCCCCTTGTCCTCGGCCGACCCTCCAGGTCCCCGTCTAACACATTTGTACTCAGTTGAGTAGTGGGGGAGGCCCGGTCTGTCTCAGCAACCATGGGATGCTCAGGAGCAGATGATTAGCTCTCAAGTCAATCCCATTATTCTAATCCTGTCAAAGTTAAGGACCTATTGTTAATAGTGATAGGAGACATAGCTCTTCAAGGTAGATGACTGAACATGCCTGTTGGCCTATGGATGTAACCCAAGGGAAGGACTTCAATGCTTGAGTGGAAGGGTTGCGAGAAACAGAGAATGTCCAGAATGTACTTAGCAGGAGCACTACTCCTGAAGTTAACAACAATTCAGAAGTTTGTGTCTGGTTTTGGCATGTTGCCCACCCATGGAACCCTCTGTACATGATTGATCCTATTATGTAACTAGCCCAGGACATCCACCCTCGTGCTTATGCAATATACTAGCTTATTCAAAAGTTAGTCAGAACTTTCTCGAGCACCCGTCTTTAGTGGGGGTGCATCTTTGAGAATGAGCAGAAACAGAGTCTGTCTCGGCAACCATGGGAGGATCAGGGGCAGATGATTAGCTTGAAAGTCAATCTAATTAATCTAATTCTGTCAAACATAGCTCTTCAAGGTGGATGATTGAACATGGCTGCTGGCCTATAGTTGTAACCCAAGGGAAGGACTTCAATGCTTGAGTGTACAAGTCGCAAGAAACAGAGAATGTCCAGAATGTACTTAGCAGCAGTAGCACTACTCCCGAAGTTAACAACAATACTGTTGTTTGTGTCTGGTTTTGGCATGTTGCTCGCCCATGGAACCCTCTGTACATGATTGATCCTATTCCTATTGTGTAACTAGCCCAGGCCATCTACCCTCATACTTATGCAATGCACTACCTTATTCAAAAGTTGGTCATAACTTTCACAAGCAGCCGTCTTTAGTGGGGGTGCATCTTTGAGAATCAGCAGAAACAGAATGGTCTGGGGTGGCATTTGGAGGGGCTGCTTTCCCGGTAAAGAGGAAGATATTCCCTGGGAGTTTCTTTGGCCATGAAATTACTCCATTTCGTCATCTAAAGCCAACTCATGAGGATTCACCATACTACAGATCTCTTGGCCTGGGAAGGGGCACTCTGCAATCACCTGTACTTACACATGAAAAAGCCCTCTGTTCTTTTATGTTACCCCCGTTACTTCCAGGGTCCTGCCCAGTATCTGTGCAAACGTCCTTGACCATAGGCCTGGGTAAGCAGCTACTGGATTTGAATCAACAGACGAGTCTCCAGAGAGTCCAGTCTGCTCATAATCGCAGCCATGAAGTTTGCAAATGTTTTTCCCAAATGAGTTTGCTTAGTGCCCAGGTCTGTGATCGGTACCTCAGGGCCCATCTCATGCTATGCATCCCCTTCCGCTATACAAAAAGCAACTTGATCAGCCTCTCCCATCCTTCATTGAGGGAATTTTTTCTTAGGGAGGCAAACAAAATGAGCTTGATGGATTCTGCCCAATGTGCATATCAGGGGTATCAGGCAAGGAATGTATAATCATTCTGTCTTCGAAAGGGTTCACTATGTATGAGTATCTAGCTCTAGAACCAGCGTGCCACAAGGGATCACGTGGATTGTTTCTAATATCAGTTGAAGCATTAGGGTTGGGTCCTATTCTTTTCTGGGCCTCGCGCTTCATAACACAGCACAGTCCCTCAACAGAACCAATCTCCTGTTTGAGTGCCTCCATTGCTTTTGTGAGTTAAAAAGCAATGGTACCTGCCCTTGGGTTCCCTATCATGAAGAAGGATTTTCTCTTCATCATGTTGGGTTGGCACACAGCCCACACTTGAAATATTGCAAGGTTAACAAGTTTGCAAGAAATACAGATTAGAAAAATGAACCCACTCCGTATTTCTCCAGAGGCTCAAACCTAAGTGGGGTGACCCAGCCCAACCTCTTCCGAACTCTGACAGGTGTGGAAGGGATGGCCCTTGGCCCGGGCATTTTCTGAGCGCAGCTTGTGTGCGTTCTGCACAGGGGGTTGCTGCACATGCCTATAGCGCTGAGTCAGGGCAGGTGAAAGCAGTTTGTGCAGCCCTCCTTCGTCTTGATGGAGCAAGGTTTCGCATGTAAAGCGACTTGCTTGGACTCAACCCTCTCAAAATAATAAGTAATGTATTAACCAACATGTTTTGTCTAAGGGAAGCTTGTTTATGTGCTATTACTAAACAGTAACGCAACTCCATTAAAATGGCCGCCGCAATGCGGGAAAATTTCTACGCATGCATCTGTCATACTCACTTGACATGACGTAGTCTTAAGCTTGGTGGGAAATCTTTGATTCTGCGGACTAGTGCTGAAGATGGCTACTCTATGTTCTCATGTGCTAACACTTGCATTGCTGCTTTTACTAAGTTGTTTGTTCTGCCTAATCCCTAATGCTGTAGTTAAAATAAGGTAATGGGAATAGAGTAGCGATAAGTGGTATACAGTGCATTCATTTATTCTTTGTTCTAACTAAGCATGGGCGTAAAATCCGTTCCGCTTGCGGAATTAGCAAATTTTTGACAAATTTGCGTTCCGCGAATTGCACGAACTTGTCAAAAAATTTGCAATGCGCAAGCTTGCGGATTTTTTTGCTTGGTCGCGAGACTTTTTGACCGCGAGCACTCAAAAATGGCCGCGAACACGCAACTGCACAACGCAAGCATGCAACTAGCCCATGTACGACCGCATGGGTAACCTCACAGTAGCCGCTCTGAAAAAATCCAGCGAACACGCAAAAAACCCTGCAAACACGCAAAAAGCCCCGCGAACATGCAAAAAGCCCTGAGAACACGCAAAAATAAAAAAATTCGGAAAATTCGCATATTTTGCGGATCGACAATTCGCTTTCGCACAAATGTGTGTACAGCAAATTCTCAAATTTCGCCCATACTTAGTTCTAAAACTGTTTTTCTTTGACTTTGCTATTAGCTCGTGTTGGGACCAATCAAGTACAATGTTGCTCCATCTTGGGTCCTGAAACTGAGAACTCGCCGAATTCACCCGAGTCTACAAGCCATGGCATTGAATTCATGCCAACGCCTGACTTGCTAGAAGATGTTCATGGGAACCTGACCTCCTGAACCTCCAAGAGGATGTTAAATTATACATTGTATTTACTATTGAAACATTCATTGCCGGGTGGAATAAAAGTGCATGGGAAAATAAAATACTGGGTGGGAACATTGATCTGAATATTCAAGAGCATGACCTCATAACTGGTATGGTGTGATGACCTCTCCTAGTCCTTTGACCAATCAAATTGAGGGAATATACACATTTGCAACAATGGAGGCTGGTACACTTCCCTGGAAAATGGTATAACTAAGGTAGGCTTAGCTTGTTAGATTGTCCGACTTGTCCGAATAGCTGACCTGTCACTGATCCAACACACTCAATAGGCGATCGAGAGCAGAGGTGCCATTGATTTTCAATCAGATATTGAAAACATTTCTTGAATCTCTGGTCTTGCCAGGACAGTCTGTCCTAGTGCAATAAATAGACGACCTGTTGGTGGCGCCTAAGATTCGAAATGACTGTGTTGTTGATACCATTGCATTGCTGAATCATTTGGCAGAAGGAGGGCATACAGTGTCACCTGAGAAGTTGCAATTCTTCACCACATCGGTAAAGTATCTGGGGAACCAGATGGAAAGAGGTGTTAGACGAGTTACCTCTGAAAGAATCAAAATAATCAGAAACATGAATCTACCTCAGACACAGAAAGAACTCAGAATGTTTCTTGGAGTTGTAGGTTACTGCAGGCAGTGGATTGTGGGATTTGCAGTCCTAGCTAAACCTATGATACAGATGACAACGAAAAGAGCAAAAGACCCAGTAGAGTGGGATGACGAAATCATGACTGCTTTCTTGAAGGTGCAAGACTGCCTCTGATCAGCTCCAGCCTCAGGGATGCCTGATTATTCAAAAGAATTTGCATTATTCTGTGATGCACGCAACAATTGTGCATTGTCTGATCTGACTCAAACTCATGGTTTGATGAGACGTCCTGTGGCATATTTTTCATCCACACTAGATTCTGTGGCATCTGCATTGCCAGGATGTCTGAAAGCAGTAGCTGCAACCTGCATGAGTCTTGAGCAAAGTGAATCCTTCATTATGGGACACCCTGCAACTGTGTATGTCCCACACTCAGTGGTGATTCTGTTGACCAGAACACGTACTCAGTATTTGACTCCTATTCGGCTGACTAAGTATGAACGAATTATTTTAGGTGCAGGAAATGTGACCATTGCTAGATGCACTGTCTTAAATCCAGCTGCACTATTACCTGATTCCCACTTCGCAGAAGTGAAAGGGGAAGTCGAGCATGATTGCATCACCCTCACAGAACACAGTACAAAGCCTTGACCAGACATAAAAGAAGAGCCACTGTTGACATTTGAATATGAGCTGTTTGTGGATGGCTCATGCATGAGACATGAGGAAGGAGGATTAAGTGCTGCTTATGCTGTGTGTACTCTGTGGGGTCCAGTGAAAGCATCCTATTTACCTGGAGTCAAGTCTGCACAAGTAGCCAAATTAGTTGCATTGACAAGAGCTTGCAAATTTGGGAAAAAATTGAAAGTAGCCATATACACTGACAGTCAGTATGGTTACGGGGCTGTGCATGACTTTAGCCAACTGTGGATGCAAAGGGAGTTTTTGACTCCTTTAGTTACTCCTATTAAGAATGGACATTATGTAAAAGACTTGCTGGAATCAATTAAATTACCATAAGAAGTGGCCGTGGTTAAGTGTTCTGCTCACCAACCTGGAAATGACAGAGGGACAGCAGGTAACCGATATGCTGACCACCTAGCCCAGCATTGTGCCAAACATAAGATGGCAATAAATAAGAAAAATGATGCACATGGAAACAGCTGCCAACTTATGTTGCTTGAAAGAGGGAAAACATGGGAAGAAGTGAGAGATTTGATAAATGAGGCAGAAATGAAGGAAAAGGAAGAGTGGGAAAAAATAGGAGAAGGACTGAGGATGGTGTTATTGTTTACCTTGATGGGAGACCTGTGTTACCAGATTGTATGCTTGCTCCTATGACTAGGATGTATCATGGAAGTTCACACATAGGTAGAGATGCGATGATTAGATAGCTCAGACAGAGTTGGTTTAATGCGAGGTTCAGGAATGTAGCTGAGAGTCTTTACCAGAGGTGTATAACATGCCAAAGAATGAATCCTGGTAAGAGAACTATAGTGTTGCCGGGAAAGATTGAAAAGGCAGAAGGTCCCTTTATACGACTCCAGATTGATTTAATCCAATTACCCTCTTGTCGAGGACTGAAGTACATCCTAGTCATTGTCTGCCTGCTCTCAAAATGGGTGGAAGCCTACCCTACCCGCAGGAATGATAGCATCACTGTGGATAAACTACTACTGAGGGAACTCATACCACGTTTCAGTTTTCCAGTAACGATTCAATCAGACCGAGTGTCTCATTTTAATAACAAAATAATTTGTCTGATCTGTGAAGCATTTCAAATTAAGCAAAAGCTACACTGTGCATACCGCCCAGAGGCTTCTGGAGTGATAGAACAACTGAATGGCACAATCAAGTCACGATTGGGAAAAATATATGAATCTACCCGATTGGAGTGGCCTGATGCTTTACCTCTAGCTCTGATGGGACTCAGAAGCATCCCAGACAGAAACACAGGCTTGAGACCCCATGAAATACTCATGGGAAGAGCAATGAGGCAGACATGGGTACTAGGACACAAGCTGATAAATATATCTGATGATTTAGTGCTCGAGTACTGCAAAGAACTGGCTGACCAAGTGCGTTCTATCTCTCACCAAGGTGGGGAAGACGCTGTCGCCCGACAATAAACTCCAGCACATGACCTGGATCCAGGTGACTGGGCAGTGATAAAGGAACAAACACGAGAATCTTGCCTAGCACCAAGGTGGGGAGAGCCACATCAAGTGATATTGGTTACTACCACAGCAGTAAAGTGCAGGGGAATTGCAAACTGGATCCACACGAGTCACACCAAGAGAGTGACCGAACCTGATGAAATAGAGGCTGAAGGTTTTGCAGCCAAGGGGTCTCAAGACGTTGATCCCAAAGTAGTTGATGAGGAACAACCTAGCACCAGTCAGGGTGAATGGATTCCAGTAGTTGACATACCTGCAGACTTTGTGAGAACCAGAAGTCAAACCTATCTAGATAGACAGAGTGATAGTGAGGATGAGTCAGGAATAGAAGAATGTACTCAGATTACAGAAATCCAAGTCAAAATTTATTCTGAGAAGGAGCATATAAGGAAAGATTGGTGTACTTAGACATTTGAAACTCCAGCCAGTACTCCAGTCTCTGAGGAGGGAAAGATAGGTATTAGGGCGAAAGCTCAGGCAGAAGACAATCCAGAAATCCAAAGACCTGAGCATGATCAGATAGGGGAAGAAAAATGTGTTCAGAAAGAAGAAGGCAAACAAAGTCAAAGTCAAGTACAGCAAACTCCTGAACAAGGATATGATTAGTATCCAGGCAGAAGAAACAAAAATAAGACCTGGACCAAGTCAGATAGAGAGGAATTCACACGTTGACAGGGAAAAAGTAGTGGCACAACTGAACGAAAGTAAAAGAGCATCTGAAGAAAGTCAAAGCACAGTGCCAACTAAAAGACTCAGAAAAGGAGATAAGTGGCCTGGTTTTGTCAAAGACTGACATTTCACCTTAAAACAATAAATGAAGAACCAAAGCAAGTAAATGAAATATCAAGCCAAGCTGGACCATCCACAGAGCAACCCAGAAGGAGAAGTCCACGTTTGAAAAGACTGAATAACAAGTTCAAAGGACATGAGTGGACGTAGGTCATACTTGAAGATTTCGAAAATCTAGAACTGAGTGATGACAAACTGATTGTTGATCAGACTGACGAAGAAGTGAGACCAATGTGACAAAGGAATCACAGGTTAAAAGTCTGTGAACAGTTAGAAAGAGGGGATAAAATCTCCTTAGTCAAGACATGGCTGATTATAATGTTAACGGAAGACCGAAACAAAATTGTCTAAAGACATGTTGTAGAATATGCACATGTAGTATACTAATAGTAGTTATAGTATGGTTTTGTTTGACATTAGCTATAGCTTACTTAATGAGCAAAAAATGCTAAATAACACTAATATATATGAGCAAATAGACTCACCTGCGAAATAGACATACACCTGAGAAAGCAGTTAGTCTTCAGCAACCTGGAGTAGATTTAGAAGCACCAGATGAGGGAGACTTACATTATAGAAGAGCTAGAAATAGAACTCAGTTAAACGTATTTTCTAATTTGTTAGTACATTATGTAGAAGCTATGAAAATCAGTGATTTCTATGTGTGCATGAAGTTGCCCACATCAGTAGCTGAAGGGGTCACTTACCATCACTTACCACTGACCTATGGTATTTTAGGTAGCATTTTGGCAAGTCTGTTTTAGAAAACTGGAGAATTACAATATTATTATTTTAATTTGGATGTAGTCTTTTCTGAGGTTCCTTTACGTAGAAATTAAAATCGTATTTCTAGTACTAGAGATTCTACACACTTTATGGGAGATTATTTTCTAACAGTAGGATCAATAGATAGAGCCAAGGCTCACAAAGAAACTCTAACGTGCACATTACAAGAGAAAGAAAAGATGTTTTTAGATTTAGTCGAGAAAAGGAGACAGGATTTCCATAGAAAAGCCACTGATCATAAGCGAAAGGTTCCTAAATGGGCTGAAAATAAAGAGTTTGCCTCTAATGGCAAGACTCAAGCTGCTGTGTTGCTGGATTTTGAAAAGAAAAGGAAACTCTGTCTCCATAGAGAGAACACAGATTATTATAACAATATATTTGTTGGTTCCAGTGAATGTGAACATAATTTCAAAGTTATTGGGGGTTGGGGTTTCAAAGATGGAACTGAAGCAGTTTATCCTGAAATGTATTACATTTGTGGGAACAAAGCCTTTTTTAAATGGCCTTATCGTACGGGAGTTGCTATTTTGGAATAGTTTTCTCAAAGGTGTACCATGCGGAGAAAATTACTGGAAGCAATGAAGAAACTAATGGATTAACTTGTTGTAAAGGAGCATCACTTTCTGAAATAGTAGGTGACATATTTAGTGCATCAATACCTTCAGTAGGTGTGGTTTTGAACACTCAAAGAATTTGCAAATTGTCAACAGTGGTGGATTGCTTATCGACTGTCACTGTTATTGGATTTCTAATGATCAATACCGATTAAGCTGCGGTAAGATCAATGTTGAGGACGCAACATTTTTGCACTTACATTCCAGACAAAAGCGTGGAAATTAAAAGGTACGCAAGAAATATTACCAATTAGAAAAAAGAATTGAAACCACTGGAAGTTGACAGTTCATAAAAGAGACTAATTAGTGGTCTCTCCTCGATAGGTAGTTGGTTCACTAACGTAGGAAAAAGTTTTGTAGGTAAAATACTGATGCCAGTTATCAAAAAGTAGAAACGGACACTAGTTACACCTTATGACCATTGGTATAAGGGATAAAGATCAGAGTAGCCTCAAAAAACTCTATGTTTTGTGTTGGAAGAAGGTGCGGTATATCTGGTTCGTCCGCCCCACATTAGAGTTGTGGCAGTTATCATTGGCTACTCCGAAGTGAATGTGCCAGCCTCCACCGTATGCCAGTGTGCCTCCCGAATTGCATACCTTTGAACAATCTTTAATGAAAGGCGTGGACCTCCTAGATAGGAACAAAAAAACCTTCCAAAACCTCTCTAAAAAAGAGCGAGCCGCCCTGGAGTCACTAAGAGAGAACGATACAATAGTGGTGAAACCTGCCGACAAAGGGGGTGGCATTGTAATCCTAAGTAAAGATGGCTACAATGACCAATGCCTCTCCCTCCTATCGGATACAAGATTCTACAAAAAACTGACTTCCGACCCAACAGAAAGATTGCAGAATATAATATCCAGTATGGTCCACGAAGCAGAGACTAAGAATTGGATAACCAAGAAAGAAGCTGAATACCTCATAACCTCGGACCCTAAAATTCCCTATTTCTACTCACTTCCGAAAACACACAAAAATAGGTCCCCTCCTCCGGGGAGACCTATAGTGTCTGGAATAGGGTCAGTCCTTGAGCCGCTGTCAAAATTCGCGGACGAATTTTTAAAACCACTTGTACAACGTACACCGTCCTACCTAAAAGACACTCGAGATCTGTTAGTACAGATCCAAGCAAAATCATTCGATCCAGCAACTATGACCTTAGTAGGTTTGGATGTGGAATCTTTGTTCACTAGTTTGCCACAAAGTGACACACTGCAAGTACTGGAAGACATACTTTACTCTGAAGACTGGCTATACAATACACCGAGACACTTTATTCTCGAATGTTGCAAACTGGCACTGACAGAAAACTTTTTTGCCTACGAGGAAGATCTTTATTTACAGACCCATGGTACATCAATGGGCAGTGCCTTTGCTCCATCGGTGGCTGGGCTGTATGTGAGCAATTTCGAAAATAAGTTCATTCACAATGCAGCTAACATGTTCTCTGCCAGCATTCTCTACTGGAAGAGATATATAGATGATGTGATCCTAATTTGGGACACATCATCTGATTTAGAACAATTTATCCATTGGCTTAACCATCTAGACCCATGGTTGAAATTCACGCACACCTCCAGTAACAAGAGTTTGGATTTCTTGGATCTGACGATTTTTGTAGAAAATAACATCCTGAATACAAAAACCTACACAAAACCTACTGCAAAAAATAGCCTGCTCTCGTATCAGAGCTACCACCCAAAGCCTCTCAGAGACAATCTTCCTTTTAGCCAGTTCCTTCGGCTAAAACGTAATTGCAGCAAAAAAGAAGACTACCTGATACAGGCACAAGAATTAAGTCAAAAATTGTCAAAGAGGAATTACAGTGCAAGAACAATAAAATACTGCAAAAAAAGAGCGAACAGCCAGCCCAGGGAATGCCTCCTACAAAGTTACCCTAAAGCACAAGTACAGGACCTAACGACCTGCGTCACTACATTTTGCCCGTCAACTTATGAGGTGAACAAGCTGATAAATAAAAACTGGCATATCCTAAACACTGGAACTTTCAACTGGCCAAAGCCGAGGTTTGCCAATCGCAGGACTAAGAACATAAAAGACGTCCTTGTCCATACCCGTCCCTTGAAAAAACAATTGCAATCCATCACGAGAGATGTCACCATGAACCCTGTAACTGGCCACTACCCTTGCGGGTCCTGCGTAGCCTGTAAAACCACTACAGTATCAAAAACGCTACAGCTAACGGAGACACTGGTATGGACACAACGTCAACATACGAACTGTAACTCATCGCACGTCATATATATGATCACCTGCAAGTGCAATAAAAGATACATTGGCATGACTTGCCGCAAAATAAAGCTAAGGATTGGCGAGCATAAAAGTAACATTCGACTAAAGAAAAACACCACAAGACTTTGTGCCCACTTCATCGAGATGGGTCACTCATGTGAAGAACTCCACTGGACAGTACTGGAAATGCTCACTGATAAAAGCGCCAATTGCGAGCGCCGCCTGTTCGAAAAAGAACAAAGGTGGGTGGACCGCCTCAAAACCTGTGAACAGGGGTTGAACGATGCTATTCCCTGGCACCGTTTTGCCTATTAAAGAACTTGAGTTATCCTGGTGTCTTTAAACAATTTACAATGAAAGTACAGCTTTATGTCTCAATAAAGTTACCAGAAACGCGATATACTGAAACCCCATAAAAACGCAGGTATCTTGAGGTATTTTGATGAACTGAAACAACCTACAATGAAAATACAGCTTTGTGTCCCAATAAAGTTATCAGAGACGCGATATACTGAAACCCAAGAAAAAATTTGCAGCATCTGACACGTCCTATACGACGCTCTAGGCAGCTTAAAAATCCCAGTGCTCTCAAGCCAAGCCACACCCCGGGGCAGAGTCAGCACAAGGCGGAATTCTCCACACACGCGGGTAATGGCGCTGGTGCAAACAAGACCTTCAGATACTCTGGTAAGACGAGCCACCCTCTTTTTAACTAACGGAGTCCCCCCCCCCTCTCTAAACAGCTCTGATCTTCTCAGTGTCAGTTTAGCGATACCCCGGAGAAGCAAAACTCTTTTGGCTACAGGTAGGCGAACCCATCTTTCAAAACCAGCAATGCACTGTTTACGGCGTCTTTAACTATTTGTAAAATGTCTTGTCCGCCCTGCCCCGCTATATCCACAAGCGCTACGTAACAACTATACAGCGTCTTAACCAAACAATCACGCACTGCTTATAGCGCTAGCTCGCCCAGTTCCTGCTATATTGATTAGCGCTACGAGGCAAATCTGAAACAAGCTATGTAATATTAATCCTAGCGTGTTTTACTTGCTCTTGCCTTTGTATTTCCTATTTAACCTTAGTGGTAATACAGGTTCATCATCTTCACTCTCCTTTGCCTTCTAAAATATTAAATGTGTTTTAGTATCAATAAAATATGTTACTTTAACCAAATTATGAGAAAAATGCATATCCTAAATTGAAATTAGGTGTGTGTGTGCATGTTATATATGGACGTTATTTTTCGTCTCATTTCAGATTAAGAAGGAAAATTTCCCCAATTGTGTAACCAAAATAAGAGTGTTTGCACGCCAAATAAGACTACACAAATAGTGTAAGTACTATATATCTATGTTTTGTGAGTCCTGACAAAAGCTCTGCAGACCCTTCCTGGCCTAACGGAGCTGAAACATGTCGACGTTTTTTGTGAATTTATACTATCAGACCTAGTAACTCGGTCTAACATCGTACCACTCAATTTTTAATGTGGTAAGAAACAACCCCCATTAAAGAACTTTCGGGCTGTTTCTTTTCCTCTTTTTAACTATTTTTTCCTTTTTTGCACACTTTATTTTGCACCCTTTTTTCACTTCAAATCTCTGGACACTGCACCCTAGACCAGAGGTGCCTCGGGTGAGGCTGGCACATTCACTTCGGAGTAGCCAATGATAACTGCCACAACTCTAATGTGGGGCGGACGAACCAGATATACCGCACCTTCTTCCAACACAAAACATAGAGTTTTTTGAGGCTACTCTGATCTTTATCCCTTATACCAATGGTCATAAGGTGTAACTAGTGTCCGTTTCTACTTTTTGATAACTGGCAACTAACCTTGGGGAACGAAACGGAGACATCGATCCCTCATCCCTCTTTTTGATTATTTACGGTAAAATACTGATGCCAATGGTGGGAGTAGCACTACTTATTTTAGAGATAATAATTTGTTGCAAATGTCGCAAACATAAAAAACATATAAAGTAAATCAGAAAGGGAAGAAAAGAAACTTCAGTGAAATTGAGCTTGAAGAATTAAATGGGGATTTGTATAAAAGAATGAAAAACTTCCACATGAATAATGGTGAAAAGCCTAAAAGAGTGTTTGAAGAAAAAGAATTGAGTAAATGTTGAAAAGTTGGCATCTGTTTCTGTAATTTGTGATGATATAAAATATCATCAAAGAGGGGATTGATGGAGCAAGGTTTTGCATGTAAAGTGACTTGCGTGGACTAAACCCTCTCAAAATAATAAGTAACGTATTAACCAACATGCTGTGTCTTCTAGTAAATGCACCACACGACATTTGAGGCATCTAAGGGAAGCTTGTTTATGTGCTATTACTAAACAGTAACGCAAATGCAATAAAATGGCCGCTGCAACGCTGGAATGTTTCTACGCATGAGTGTGTCATACTCACGTGACATGATGTATTCTTAAGCTTGGTTAGGAAATCTTTGCTTCTGCGCACTAGTGCTAAAGATGGCTACTCTATGTTCTCATGCGCTAACGCTTGCATTGCTGCTTTTACTAAGTTGTTCATTCTGCCTAATCCTTAATGCTGTAGTTAACCCCTTTGATGCTCATTGCGAGCTCAGCTCATCATGAGGCTCGGTTGAGCTGTGCTGATGATGAGCTGAGCTCGTCATGAACAATGGGAAAACATAATAGTCAGCATAGGAGGAGAATTGCTGCAGCAGCGATGGTGTTAAAATAAAGTAATGGAAATAGAGTAGAGATAAGTGGTATACAGTGCATTCATTTATTCTTTGTTCTAAAATTGATTTTCTTTGACTTTGCTATTCGCTCGTGTTGGGACCGATCCAGTACAATGTTGCTCCATCTTGGGTCCTGAAACTGAGCATGCGCCAAATTCACCTGAGTCTACAAGCCATGGCATTGATTGTATGCCAACTCCTGACTTGGTAGAAGATGTTCATGGGAACCTGACCTCCTGAACCTCCAAGAGGATGTTAAATTATACATTGTATTTACTATTGGAACATTCATTGCCGGATGGAATAAAAGTGCATGGGAAAATAAAATATTGGGCGGGAACATTCATCTGACTACTGAAGAGCATGACCTCATAACTGGTATGGTGTGAGGACCTCTCCTCGTCCTTTGACCAATCAAATTGAGGGAATACACACATTTGCAACATTGGAGGGTGGTACACTGCCCTGGAAAATGGTATAACTAAGGTATGCTTAGCTAGTTAGATTGTCCGACTTGTCTGAATAGCTGACCTGTCACTGACCCAACGCACTCAATAGGCGATCGAGAGCAGAGGTGCTAGAGGAGCACTCTGTCAGAAGAATCAATAACCCAATTGGGGTTCTGGGGAGGAGTTCGATAACCCAATCGGGGTTCCTGAGGGAGAAGATTCGGTAACCCAATCAGGGTCTGACTGTTAGCTGCAGAGAGGGGTGTGACTCTGGCGTTGCAATCTAGCTGTGGGTGCTGTTCCTGACTTGCGGTGGTCCTGTCCTGATCCAATTTGGTCCGTACTTATCCTGATTCTGGTCTGCACCTGTTCTATCCTGTTGGCATCTGCACTGTCGGGGGTCCTGTCCTTTATCCCAGCCCATGGCCAGGGTTGGTCTTCACACCATTCTAGGTAGATATAAAGTTGCGTGGGTATGTCATTGTCCTGTTTCCCTCTTCTTACCCTTCCTATGTTTCAATGCTTAGAGAACGTTTCATGATATTTTCACATCATCTTGCTTTGATTTTATTCTTTCTAATTGATCAAGCTCTGGTTAATTTAGTATGGGCTCTGACATTTAAAGAAAATATTTAGATAAAGCATTTAAATCTTTCCAGAGTCTGTGGTTATTTTTATGAGTGCAAATGTTTATTTTACTACCTATTTTCTTGCTAACTCCCTTGCTCCCTTAGGACTCTAGGAACTAGTAACAAGGATTAGTAAGATCAACGGTATAGGTCCTAAAAAGTTAAAACATTTTCACTGGTTAAGCGTAGGTTTACCTGTTCAAAGTGTGTATGTGTTTATGGGCCCAGGTGAGTATGGTAAAATCTTGAGCAGGTGAACCCGCGCTCTAGCATGCTGCTGTTCAGTCCTGGGACTTAGGGTCCATATGGCAGTGCTGGTTCCCCCTCAATCAATCAAATAAGACTTGCTGGTTTCAGCAACGGATGGTACTATAATGTGCTGGCAGCTGAACTGGAATTTGATGGACGGCCCTGGAACGCTGCTGCAAACACACCAGTAAGGCTATATAAATAAAGTGGACTAGAGACAGCACAACCAAAAGGGCAATGTACAGATGCACTAACAGGGACCAAAGGAATCACAAAAGCAGTAAATAACAACAGTAAAGAAAGCAAAACGGAAACAATCTTTATTGTAAATTTGAAAGTCAATTCAACCACGCAACTCAGTGCCATACAAAAGTAAATTAGGAGTCTTAAATAGGAATCTACCACTCTCAAACTGAAAATGACCCCAACATAGTTGGTGAGTGCAAGCAGACCTAAATTGAGACCCTTCTAAGCTTTCACTGATCAGTGTTCCTGCACTTTCAGCCTATGTGTGTATTACATCATAATAATGATGATCCACGCAGAAGTAGAGTTGAAAGGTAGATTTATTCTTCAGATAAGAAAGACAGCACCAAGGACCCTCACAAAGCAGCTTCCATCATCAGCTCGTAGAGTTGAAAGGTATATTTATTCTTCAGATAAGAAAGACAGCATCAAGGACCCTCACAAAGCAGCTTCCATCATCAGCTCTCCAGCAATAACTGATACTCCTGGAGCTTCAAAGAAGCTGGCATTCTAAGCACCATGGTAACAAGGGCAGCAATGATGCAACATGCACCAATAATAGGAATCATGAAATGAAGAGGTAAAACATAAGAATATAACAGTGTGCTTGCTGCTTTGCCTAAATCCTGGCATTAATAAGTTTGAGAAAAAATTAGGTTGTTAAACCTGTCAGCCTTGGGTGGTCTTCCCCCAAACTATTTCCCTTTACGCCTCCTATTTCTGCTGATCTCTGTGCACTTTACCACCACTTACCCTTGCTAAAGTGATTGTGCTGTCTCAATTAGACATGGTAGAATTGGCTAATACTCAATTGGCACAATTTACTCTAAAGACTCTAGTAAATTGGTTCTCCATGTACCCAGGGTCTGTAAATTAAATTCTACTATTGGGCATGCAGCACTGATTCTGCCACCTACTTAAGTAGCCCTGTAAAACATATCCCAGAGTTTCCAGTGCAACCTGTGTGCACTTTTAAACTGCCATTTTGACCTGGCAAAACAAGCCTTTAGCCAGGCCCAAGCCTTCCTTTTCAATACACATAAATGATCCCTTGAATAGGTCCTGAACAGTCCATAGGGCAGGGTGCAGTGTACCTAAAATGTTGGACATGTACTAATAAGTTTTACATGTCCTGGTAGTAAAAAACTCTTAAATTAGTTTTTCAATACGCCAAGGCCTAGCTCTCCCGTAGGATAACATTTAGCTAACTTAATACATTTAATAAGAGGGAGAATATGGAAATGCCAAGATTGGTGTCTGTAGAATTGTAATTTATACCCTTTTTAATGATATAAATAGATTTTAGGTCATCATTTTGAGAATGCCACTTTTTGAAAGTTGTCATTTTCTTGTCCCAACCCTTTGTGTCTGCAGCCTGTATCTTAGGTCACATGACTAGGTGCAACTGGCAGTTGGTCCTTATGAATTGCTCCCAGACAGTGAGGCTAGGTGTTGGCAGGATTTGCCACTTTGACTTAATGAGAGGAG
Source organism: Lissotriton vulgaris (assembly GCF_964263255.1). Taxonomy (NCBI): domain Eukaryota; kingdom Metazoa; phylum Chordata; class Amphibia; order Caudata; family Salamandridae; genus Lissotriton; species Lissotriton vulgaris. Next base: position 473,180,658 of record NC_141694.1, read on the forward strand.
TGAGATGTCACCTACTATACCCACATATCACAAAGGCTCTGCCTGGAAACACTCAAAATGGTTTATCACTAGTCTTTTCTGTTCCTGGACAAGCTGGGGTCTAGGCAGGAAGGAGAGGCCTGATACTTCAGGGTGGGTGGAAACCTGCAGAACCTTCTCCTTCTTCAAAGTGGGCACCAAGTATAAAGAAAGAACCCTCAGACCCAACTCTTCAGTAAACATCTGCACCTGTGGGAGATTCAGAAGAAGGACTGCCTTGCTATTTGCTGTAAGGAAGACTGCTACTCTGCAGCCCTGCTGTCCTCCTGCCTGTGAGAAGGACTGTCCCTGTATCTTGAAACCAGGGCCACAACATTAACACCAAGAGCTTGTTTGATGGACTCATAGCCTCTGGGAAAGGGCAGGCTCCAACAACCTTGGACTCAGCACCTGGACTCTGTCTTCTATAGGTCCTATCTATAAAGATTTGACACCCCAGGACTGGACCCTTGGAAGTGAGCCTGAATGTGCTTTGATAGCACATTAGTTGTGCCAGCAGAACCGACACAGTGCGATGCATCACCTCCCAAAACTCCACATCGGAACTGCAGAGAGATCAGCCTCAGATCAACTGGTTGAAGCAACCCAGACACAGAGGTTTGGATTGCAGCCCACAGCTTTCTCTGAACTACCACTGCTCAATGCATCCCAAATCAGGTCTTCATAATGCAAGCCCCTTGTCAACTGTATCATCAATGACAACACAGGAGACCACATCGCGTGCCCTACAACTTCTTTGGGACCAGGCAGTGCGCAACACATCTTCAACCAGGACTTTGCATCAAAAGCCCCTCAGTAATGGCATCCTCAACAGTGAGGTAGGATCTCACATCATAGCCTTACAGCTCCTCAGGACCACCCCGCACAACACATCCTCAAGCGGGACCCCACAATGCTTGCAACCAGGATTTATTGTGCTTTGTTCAGCAGGCCTAACTGGGACCCTGGAGCTAGCCAACACTACATTGTGGTTGGCCTGAACTTGTGAATTTGTCCCATTTTGTGTGACCAAATTAACACAGCTGATATTTTGTGCTTTTTTGGTGCTATTTTCACTTAATTCTTTAAAATTGCATATTTCAAGTTCTTCCAATTAGATTTTTGTCATTTTTATCTTACAATATTGATTACATTTTAGTCTATGTTCCTAAATTTGTGTGGGATTTTTATTGCATTGTGTTTCACTTTATTACTATTTTAATTGTTGCATAAATACTTTACATATGGAAGCCTGACTGCTTGTGTGCCAAGCTATCTGAGGGTTAAGCACAGGTTAATTTTGTTTTTGCTTGTGAACACACCCTGATGAAGATTGTGGTTGCGTCTTGAGTAGGGTGTCACCCCTCTCACCTAGTGCGCCAATTTGTTACAGAGATGAACCATGCATATGGACAGATCAGGAATTACAATTAGCAGTGGGCTTTCCTGGGGCGTCTCGCCCTCGGAGCTAAGCTTGGCCTCCCGTCGGAGGCTCCTGCGCCATCCAGGCTGCCGTTGTGCGATACCCACCACCATCTTGACTTTTACACAGCTGGGATTTCCGTTTCACTCGTTTTGCGGCATCTCTTTGCCAGTCTGAGGCCAACCGTCTTGTCCTTTTGCTCACTCGGCGCGATTGTGGCCTGGTGCTGCTTGAAACCATTCTTTGCTGCCTCTCTGCTGCTTTCTGCTGCCCGGAGATGCTAGAGGCAGCTCCGGATTTCATCTTGCCCCCTGCAAGTTAAATGTTAAATGCCCCTGCTGTGTCTCTCCGGTGGCGGTTCGTCCCGCCATTGTTTATCAGAGGATAAATGTTGACCACCTCATCTTCCCCATCCGAGCCTGTGGAAGCTTGTGGCGCCCTTTGGATATCTGACCCTCCAGGCCCATCTTGTGTGTGCTCTCATAACACACGGACAGCCCTGCGCTCGCTGGTGTCCCAGCCCCCTGCTGCCACCTCGCCTATATCCCCTGCGCCTAAGGAGAGGTAACATAGGATTCAGACATTGTCGGTGTGACGATGTTTCCTACATTTGACCTTTGTTGTAGATCTGATTCCACCGCCAGCGAGAGAGGCAGCCCCCTCCTAGGGATTTGATTTCAGGAAATACTGATACTCATTTCTCACTAAGTTGGCCGCCCCCTCCTCCCTAGATCACCTCGGCTGACGGATTATCCCTCCATTAAGGTTTTTCCACCCTCTACCTTAAATGGCCACCCCCTGCTCACGAGACCATAGCAGCTCTCTGTCTGAAGTTTTGTATTGGGACATTGGATTCTATGGTAAGTGACGCTGTAAGTGACTTTTGTCTGGCCAACTCGTCCCGGTCATGTAAATGTAACTGAGCGCACTTCGCAGGACGTTTCCACTGATCTGCTGGGCAATTCAGAGGTGCTGTTTTCGATGTCTTTTTGTCTGCACTTCCTTACAGAGATTGTCTTAAGACTGAAGTCTGGGGGGAATCCCCAGCTGACCGCCGATGTATCAGGTGTATCTGTATCTGTTATGTACCTGTTTTTTATAAATCATATGTGACCCTATTGCTAACCTTATTTTATACATGCATTTCTCGTCACCCTTTCCATACTAATCTCATTCTTCTTGCATTTCCCCTTTTCAATTCCGACTTTCCTCACCCTTGCAAGTTTTGTTGTTTTTATTAATAGTTGACTCTATCTTCCGACTCTTACCTTTTTATCGCTTTTATTCTGCTTTGTTCATTGATTTATCCATATGTCTCTCTAACTCGTCTTTAATTATGCTCCGGTATTACTCTCTCTTTCGGGTTCTCCCTTCCAAATGTTGCTATTGATTATTGACTCTATCTTCCTACATTAACTTTTTCACCGCTTATTATTATTCTTGGCTCATTGTTTTACTCATATGTCCCTCTAACTCTTTCTATATTTATGCTCTTCTATTAATCTTTCTCTTACAGTATTCCATCGCTAATTTTGATATCTCTAATCTCTAATGGTCCTCTAACTCGTTCTATGTCTATACTATTGTATTACTCTCTCTTCCGATATTCCATCTCAAATTTCGATATCTCTAATCTTTGTTATTCCATGCCATCGCAAGCATTGCTGTTGTCCAACCAATTGTTACTCTATTGGATTGCAAGTTTTGCTGCTGTGTTACCGATCTCCATTTTTGCTTAATATTTACCTATCTGATTTGCTCCATGTTGTTGATATAATTTGTTTATCTAATTTGCTTCACCTATTCTCTCCTGCTCTACCCCCATTTCCTTAACTCCCCTCCCGCCACTCTCTCCACCCACGTCTTCCCAACATGCCTCCCCACAGCTGTGATCACCATCCCCTAGACCCTACTCTCTCCAAACATGGCCCAAACTCATGGGCCATTCTCTACCCCCCCAATCTCTCCAAACATGTAAAGAAAAATGTCAAACATAAACTCCTTATCCGTAATCCTGAAAAACTCATTGTTGATACCTACCTCAGCCTCTCCTCCTCCATTATAGCCAACTACATCTTTTACTCCAAAAGCCCTTCCAAATGGAAAAGCCTCTTCCATTAGGACACCTCCCAATCTCTAAATCAACTAAAATACCATATGGATTCAAATTATCCACCACTCCTTCCCCAGTCTTTCAGGGCAATATTGATATCTCCATCTTCAAAAGTGGTAACATCCTAATACAAGCCACAGCTTCTCACCTTTCCATCTTTGAACACCACTTCAGCATTATGTCCGTCTTCTTTGACCACTCGGTGCCTAACGATACTTCTCCCCAACTGAATAACGCTCCTCCAACCTATCCCTCCTCCCTCCCTCTAACTCCACTTCCACTCTAAACCAGCCAGCAAACACTATCCTCCAACAATTGACTTCATTATTACCCTCCTTGGACATCTTTACAGCAAAGGACACCCCAACCACCTTTATCTATTTCTCATCTCCTTCTAAATTCCCTGTCTCCCCCTAACTCCTGGAACTCACCCTTCTCGGACCGCTCCACTAAACACGGTAGCCCCAATCCCTGCCCTCTATCTATCATTCACCTCCCATGATCCCTCCTCTTCCTTACCCCCAAATCCGTTCCCCTCCCAAACACTCATATACTCCACCGTACTTTCCCTTCAATACCCTAACACCTCTCCTCACTGCCCTCCTCTTCCCCATCCTGAATACCCTCTCCTCCTCCCCATCCCTCACCCTCCTATCCTGCCCCTCCATGCCCTTAAACTCCACCTCCTAATCCTTTATCCCAACCCCCAATAAATACTCAACCCCTCCACCCCAACATATCCGCTTTCCACTCGCTCTATGTTCTTTTATCTTCTCTGACCTCTTCTCCTGAAGTTCCTAACCTCCTGTCTGAACTAGCCCAAGCCCCCACACCTAACAGCTCCAACATCCCCCACTGCACACCGTCTACCCTATCTTCCCCCTTACACATTAGGCCACCCACTGCAACCAACGCAGACCTTTCCCTACCCCAGATATTTGCCTTCCCCCATGCCCCTTCAGTACCTCCGTTTCATCCACCTGTATCAACCTATCTAACTTTATTACTGAACCCTCTCACCTAACAACCAGATCACCCCTCAATCCACTTCCACTACCCCATCTCCCCCCACACATCAGACCACCCTCTGTACCTAACTCAGACCGTTCTTTACCCTCTCACCCCATCAATACCCCCCTTCATCCAATTGCCACAAACCTACATAACATTGAACTTGACCTATCCAACTTGAATACCAAACCCCTCACACTTACCAGCCCCATCCCCCCTCACTCAACACCCACTACCCTACCTCCCCCCACACATATCAGTACAACCTCCGCAACTAACCCAATCCATACACGATCGGTATCTCCGCTCACCATAATTGCCCAGAGACTACACAATATTGAACTTGATCTATCTAAATTAATTACTGAACTTTCTCAATTCAGGAGAGATCTTATCTACCTCAGTGCCAGAGCCCTCCCCTACCATAAAATCCCTCCCACCCCCAAAAAAATACCTAACACCAAACAAAATAATTGGAGATCAACTCCTCTCTGCTGCCGTTTACATAAAACTCACCGCACCTCTCCGACCAATGCAACTCTTACCTTCCTAGTTTACCAACCACCAAACCTCCACTCGCCTACTCCCACATCCCTGTTATCCTTGGGACTAATAGAACCCCCTCCTCCCCCACTTCCCCAAACCACTGCCCCAACTCACATTAATGCAGTCTTCCACACCCACCATATGCAGACCCACACCACTTACATGTATGCTTGTTAGCTGTCATTCCGCAGTCCAACATGCCACGGACATTTCAAAACTATCCTGAGTGAATCAATTGAAATTATATTCCTCACTGAAACCTGGCTCAATGACCCCTCAATGAGCATATATGACCTACTCTCCCCCCCCCCCCCCCGGGATACTCTTTTCTTAGGAAAGATAGACCTGACAGAGCTGGGGATGGCCTAGCTATTACTTTTAAAAATGAACTTCAGTTATCTCTTGTCAACAACTCTGGCTTCTCCTCCTGTGAATACCTAGAAGCTGAACTGACAACTCAAAATTCCCATCCTCACCTGCCTACTTCCTCATCCCCCCAACCACTCTCCACACCTATCCTCAACCACATCTCCGGAACCCAAATCCCCTAACTCACAACTAAAGAACAATGCTTCCCTGCTCAACTTCCTCCCCATGACTGAGCTTGAAGTCTTTAAAATAATTGGTACTCTTAAACTGTCCTCCCACACAAAGGACCCCTTACCTTCTAACCTTGTCCCTGCCCCTAAGCATATCATCGCCCCATACTGGACCACAATCATCAACACCTCTCTCTCCACTGGCTGTGTCCCCAGCTCCCTTCAACTTGGATAAATCTCACCCATAATCAAGAACCCCAAAGTTGACCCAAATGACCTAAACAATCTCCGTCCCATCACTAACCTCCCACTTCTCTAAAAGGTCCTTGAAAAATGCATCCTATTACAACTAGATAAACACATTGAAAAGTTCAACCTACTAGACCCCTTTCAATCAGGCTTTAGGAAAGGCTGCAGCAACGAAACGGCAATGCACAATGTCATTGATGACATCCACCACTCACTTGATAAGGGCAAGACTTGCATTCTTATCCTCCTTGATCTCTCTGCTGCGTTCGATACAGTCAACCATTCAGCCCTACTTAATGTGCTTAGGACCCGCTTTGGCCTTAATGGCACTGCTTACAAATGGTTTGTTTCCTACCTAGAATATCAAACTCAGCAAATCAAAATTCAAAACTGTTTTTCTATCCCCACTCCTGCCTCCCTTGAAGTCCCCCAAGGATCTATTCTCTCTCCCTCCCTCTTGAACCTCTTTATGGAACCCCTCCCCGTCATTCTTAAACAAGCAGGCATCAACTACCACCTCTACTCCGACAACACCCAAATCTACTACAAGATCAAAAATCACACTGACATCCTGCACCTGAACAGCACCCTCACCAAGATCCAAACCTGGTTCTATTCTAATCATCTAAAACTTAACCCTAACAAAACCGAAATCATTCTCTTCTCCCCTAAAAATAACCCTCTCCCGTTCAATCCTGGATCTCTGACCCACTCGACTGCTCACTCACACTGTCCAACTCTGTCAAATCTCTTGGTATTGCTATCGACAACACCCTAACCCTTAATGTCCACATCAAAAACTCTGCTAAAGGAGCCCTTTGCATTCTCCTTCACCCAAAGAAAATCATACCCTTCATACCTACCGATGATTTTAAACTTGTAGTTTAATCACTTGTCCTTTCACATATTTAATATGGTAACAACACCCTCAACGGAATCCCCAAGGTCCACCTTGCTCCAATCAAAGCTGTGCTCAACCTTCCAGCCAGGCTCATCAAAGACTGCAAACGCTTCGATTATATCCCCCCAGCTCTCAAATCTCTTAAATGGCTCCCTATTGAAGTAGATCTGCCTACAAAACGGCCTCCACCAAAACACTCCAGAGTACCTCTCCAAGAAACTCCTCATTACAGGCACCAAAGGACCTCTGAGAAGCACCAACACCCTCCTTCTAATCCCACCACTGCATAAAAAGAAATCCACCCAATCACGCTCCTACTCTGGCAATGCCCCTATCATCTGGAATACCCTCCTAAAAAGCCTGCGCTGTAACCCTTCCTATTTCAGTTTCAAAAACAACCTAAAAATTCACCTCCTCAATCATTACTAGGGATCATAACCTGGGACCTGTACTTCATCTCCAATTTCACCATTTTACTTAATATCAGTAAAATGTTATCCTTTGCCTGAACTTCCTCTTACATACTACCTAATGTGTACATTTCTTGCCCCTATTCATCTATTTGAGTTGTATATATCACAGTTTGTCTTAATTATTAGTTTATCTACTTGTATGGCATGCTTGGCCAAATTAGTATTGGGGGTATTAACCTGTGACCTTACACTTGTTTCTCCAAATCATCATGTTATATTTTGTTCTGTAACTATTTGTCCTTTTTCCGAACATCACCTTCCTAATTACTTGAAGTGTATAGCTTTTGCACCTTATATATCTATTCTTGATTTGTATACTTTACATGTTGTTTCACTAACTTTTTATCGACGTGTATGCCTTGTTTGCCTCATTTTATCTTTCCATGTAAAGCGCTCTGATACCTCTTGGGTCTAGCCAGCGCTATATAAAACTTTAAAAATAAAAATAAAATAAACATCAGAAGTCACATGCAGCATGATCTACATGGCTATATAGATGTATTTACACATGTGATGCATATGTTTACGAAGATAATAATGTGACACTAAGGTAAAACATTCTTGTGTCATTAATGATACTTTGTTTTGTCATTTCATGCAACATGGATCAATTTCTAATAACATTGTTTATTATTTGTTAAGTTCATATTATAAATTATATTGTATATAATAATAATTATCTTCTTCTGATCAGAATCGTATTTTTTGTAGAGATGAAGCATTGTTTGAAATATTAACAATTTGTAATATCAAGAACATTTTGTTTTACATCATTTTCTTTGGAAAAATATTTCTTGGAATTAATGACTTTCGGTCTTATTCTGAGTTGCAGAATAGTAAAGCCACAATAAAATTGCATGTGAGAGACTGATTTGTTTCAGTCATCAAACCAGACAAAATCCCACATTTCTTTCTATTTTATTGTGTACATTTACCGCCTCCTCCAAGCAGGTGTCAATGTATATGCAGGTCTTAGAGTGGGCTTGGGAGTCACGGAAAAGATAAGGGAGTAGTGTTTGGAAGGGAAACTTTTCCTTAGCAGAGGGATCACAAGTTTTCCCTGCCAGATAGCAAAGGCTCATGTGATTTTCTGGCCCAGTATACCAACCAGAAATATTTGGTTCATTGTCAACGTGAGGAAAAACCAAACATCTCATAATTATGTTTTACTATATGAGACTGTATTTATTTCCATCATTTGATCATACTCGTTATGTGAAGGTTACCTAAATGCAGCATTCTCATAAATTATTGATCACAAAAATTAATGATTGCTAATTCTCTTCATTATTTACATTTGTTTTTCATTGAAGCGCCAAAAGATGCCTTGATGATAATTAAACGGTTTCTCGAGGTGTTAGTTACATTAGTCTAAATGGGGTTCTCCAATTGATATGGTATCCCAAGGATTTGGCTTCCTGCAGACATTTGTGGTAATATATTAGGATGGTCCATACGTAGCCCTTGCTGCACATCTTTGTGGTGTTATTTACGGTGGTCCATATATAGCCACCTCATGTTTCATGAGGGATTGCATACTCAGGACTTTCTCAAGGCTTAGATTTTCTTCATCTGTGTTTTGCAGTCCATTGGTAGCCTAAAGACAGTGTGTCCTTAGCCTTTCAGGTGTTTAAGCTCTTCATGCTGTCAGTATCTGTGGTAATGTTCTATACTTTTCGTGAGGTCTTCCCATTGCTATCCCCTACATTGTGTACCATTTTTGAAAATATGTCTCTTTTTTTGTATAGAAACTTTGTTTTTTTAAATGTAAAACTTAAATTAAACTCCATTTAAGTTGTATTTTGAGAATTTACATAGGGGATATGGTGCATTTGTACATCCTTACTATTGCTTTAATCCAATATAAAAACATATAATATAATGCAATAAAATAAAATATAATATACTATAATATAACACATTTAAGCATGAATATAAATATAGCAAATGTTTTTGGATATTAAAAAAAACGTTTTTTACATGCATACCAGTAATTGCAGCTACTGTCATATGAAATAGTTCCAGGCACTTGGCAATTTTGTAAGCAAAATATACTATTTATCTATTAGGTTTTAGCAACATATGTCAGGTACTTTATTAGCAGTATTTTATAATGTGATTTATTATAAATTACCTTTGTTTTTGCATGTTGTAATTGTAACATTTCATATGTGTATTACATACATTATTTTTTATGTTCAATATATAAAGGTTTACAATTACATCTTATTTTACTTTATTTTAAAACAAATAAAGAGGCCAAGGTACACCTACGGATTTTGCAAAGTCATTTTTATTTATCTAAAAAGAAAGTCAGGTGACCATTAGGAACGCACAATGAAGTAAATTATTGCAAGATGTACATAGTTAAAAATAGTCCACATGTATTTAAAAAGAAATCCTGAAAAATATAAACATGTGTTGAATGAGAAAAGTTGAACAACTATCAAGAATATTTACATAACTTTTGCCTTAAGTAGACATTTACCAATGTTTTTACTATGAATAGTAAGTCAGTCAATTCACTTTATTCAATACTTTTGTAATAAGATCATAAAAGTACATATGAACACAATAACAACAGCTATCCATATACAAATTTTAAAACTCAGTTAAAAAAGATTCATTAAAAAGGTGCAATTTATTTATTTATTTATTTTATTTAAAGAGTTGTATATAGCGCTGGCTAGATCCAAAGGTATCAGAGCGCTTTACATAAGAATCAGCAATGTTACAGAAAAAGATCAACAATTACACAATGCATCAAAAAATAGTCAATGCAATTAGGAGAAGAGAGAATGGAGAGCGAATAGTAGTGGAGGTGGCAGGGGAGGTGAGAAAGGGAGGGTAAGGCAAGAGACAACAAGGAGAGACTAAAAGGAAGTCTGTCTAAAGACCGACTGGGTAGGTGACGACCAAGGCGGGAAACCATGGTCCATCTCCCCTATAGCTAAACCAGGTAGCTCCATCAGGCATCAGACAAAATAGCTAGATCTCAATTGACGCGGGAAAACTTCGTAGATAAACGGGGTGGGGACTAAGAGCCAGGAAAGGTGGGGAGAAAGGTCAATAGCAGGAAAGTGGACTAGAGTGGAGAGGGGAAGGGGGTAGGGGGAGGAGGAAGAAAAGGTCAGGAGAGACGTAGGAGGGTTTGTTGCGGCCGTCATTTTAGGCAGGTACAGGCAGTATTTCAGGAGCAATCACAGAGTGGGGTGGCTACATCGCAGCTTTGTTGTCTCTCGTGTCCCTGTAGGCTCTGAAAACTTACTGCATACCTCTGTTTTTTTGGGTTTGGCCATGCTTCTTTTAGCCTTTCCACATGTTGTTTTTGTGCGCCAGGTGAGGTGAGGCTGGACTGTATTACGAGCACAAAGCCCGGGAGAACACTGGAGCGGTTTACAAACCTAATCTTTGACCCAATGTATATTATTTGGGGTTACATTTACAGCGCCATGACTACCAACCGAGGTTCTTTTGTAAAGTCACTGGCCACCCGTAAAGTAACTCAGGGACAGGCCAGATTTCACCACCTTACACAAGTCCAGCCTGGGTTATTTCAGGTGCTTTTACTGTGCACCAAATAGCACAGGACACTTAATGAACACAACCTATCTGAAAAGATCCAGTTAATGCCAAAATGTTTTTTTCAGAGTGTCTTTTAATGGGCTTCATGAAGCCAAATAAAACGGGATACAAGATTTATGTGACCATTTCAAATACAACAATTCAATATGCATTTCTTCCAGTAAAAAAAGCAATACGTGTTTTAAAAGATACACAAGCAGTTGTCTTCAGTTCGACAATGATTACCAAGAGACTTCGCTTTATTATGTACAATGACCCAAACCGCACCTTGCTATATTAAAGGAATGTTATAAAACGCAAACTTTTGATGTCCATTTCTTGCAATAAACATCACTCTGGCTAAATCTGTGATGGGCACAAGTCCAAAAAAAGGCAAACTAAAAACTTGATATCATATCTGACAGGCTTGAACACTAGAAATATTGCAGGTGCATTATACAAGAACGAATCAGCGAGGCTGCAAAAATCTTTATAAATACAGCCATTGGAAGGATGATGTCGAGTCAGGAAGATTTTTTACTTGCGAGCGTTAGTTATCGTTGTAGGATCCGCTGGAATGGCCGTATCCTCCTCCTCCTCCACTTCTGCCGCCAACGCTGCCACCTCCACCATAGTAGTCTCTGGAGCTGCCGCCATAGCCCCCACTTCTTCTGTAGCTGTCTCCACCACCTCTGGAATATCCACGTCCTCCTCCGCCGCCGCCAAAGCCTCCTCTGTATCCGCCGCTGCCACCTCGGCCTCCTCCCGACGACTTACCGGCCAGATCCACCCTGATCTGCCGCCTGTCCAGGGTCTCCCCGTTCATAGCCTGCAGCGCGTCCTTCGCATTGTTCTGGTCCTTGAGGGTGACGAAGCCGAAGCTTAAAAATGGTAAGTAAAAAACAGCTGGAAAGATCAGGAGGCATCACTGATATATTATCGAATACAATATTATAGAATTATCAAAATATCGAGGAAAAAATATAGAATACAAAAATATCAAATTCCTATCTACAAACAGGTAAGTACAAAAATGTTGAATCAAAAATATTGTTTTAAAAAACTATAGTTAGTCAAAATATTGAATTTTTTTAAATGTCTTAAAAGTAATTTAAAATTAATGAAATAAATATAATTAACTAAAACATACTTACAAATACTTAAATAACCTTAACATTATTAAATAATTAATTTAAGTTATAAAACAATAACATTTTATTTTTGTAAAACATATATATATATATATATATTCACTGAAAAAAACATAGGTTATAGACCATATATAGTTAGGAATTAGCATTTACAAAACCTTGAAAATTCACTGAAAAAACCATAGGTTATAGACCATATATAGTTAGGAATTCGCATTTACAAAACCTTATTTTACTCACATAAAACCATTGAAATTCCATATATAGTTAGTTGCACTAACTATATATCGCGCACCCGCAATCCACTGCTGATGATGTCACATATTACATCATTCATGACATGGTCAGTGACATCACTGATGACATCACTGATGACATCTCAAATTACATCACTGATGACATCACTGATGACAACATCCAGTGACTGTATGTTTCTGTAAAGTTAAAATATGTCTTACATATTGAAGAATGAGTGGATGTATAAGTGTCTGGATGAAGGATTTAGTATGTGCATGACTGACTGTATGAGTGAGTGATTAAATGTGTCTCACTGAGTGCATGGGTTAGTGACTAAACTGTCTTAATTTGTGCATCATTATGTCTGTTGTTCTGTAAACTGTTGCATGTGTTGATAAGTAGCTATATGAGTAACTATATGGGTTATTGATTGGTTGCCCAAGTATTTGTATGGGAGACTGAGTGTGTGTGTGGGTGGCTGGGAGATGTATGACTCTGTGCATAGATGTGTGAGCAGTTGATTCACTAGTTGTATGGTTTCAAAAGTGCATGTGGAAACAGCTGTATGGGCGGTTGACTGTGTGCATGAGTGTATTGGTGAGTGAATGGATATCTCAGTGCTACATGTCAAAGTAAGTACATATGTAAAACACAGTACATGTGAGAGTTGACATATATAAATAACTGTGCATAAGAGCCAGTGAATGTGTGAGTGGCTGTATGGATCATTGTGAACTTGTATCAAGGATTGTATAAGAGAGTAAATATGTGTTAGTATATGTTTGAATAAGTAAAGTTTGTATAACTGTATAGTTGAGGAAATGGAGGTGTGATTGATTCTTTGCATGACTGACTAGGTGTGTGAGTAACTCCATGGATGAGTGACAGTCTGTGAGTGTCTGTTTACACTGATTGTATCTAAGGTTATATTAGAGTCTGAAGAGGTTCATCGTATTATCACATGAATGATATCATCAGTGATGTGATCAGTAATGTCAAATGAGATGTCATCAGTGATGTCATCAGTGATGTCATTTGAGATGTCATCAGTGATGTCATTTGAGATGTCATCAGTGATGTCATCAGGGATGTCACTGACCATGTCATGAATGATGTAATATGTGACATCATCAGCAGTGGATTGCGGGTGCGCGATATATAGTTAGTGCAACTAACTATATATGGAATTTCAATGGTTTTATGTGAGTAAAATAAGGTTTTGTAAATGCGAATTCCTAACTATATATGGTCTATAACCTATGGTTTTTTCAGTGAATTTTCAAGGTTTTGTAAATGCTAATTCCTAACTATATATGGTCTATAACCTATGGTTTTTTCAGTGAATTTTCAAGGTTTTGTAAATGCTAATTCCTAACTATATATGGTCTATAGCCTATGGTTTTTTCAGTGAATATATATATATACATACATATATAAACATATGTCATCTGTATATCTATATAAATACAAACATAAATGCATGCATACATATACTTATATGCATACAGATGCATGTTATTTACATGAAAGTTGAAAAAACACTAATAAAAGCAAAGCTAAAAAGCCACCTCATTACAAACAGAATGGCTTTAACTTAAACGAGGGCGAGATCTATTGCATTTTCAATGCTTGTTTACTTTGGTTCCATCAAGAAGGCATTCAGATGTGTCACACATTTGCCATAAATTCTGAATGTTAGCACTCTAGTTGCACATTAGATCACTGTAGTAAAGCTACTGCTCACCAGGGACGTCTGCTGCTGGTATTCAAAGTGCATGTTTCAGTCTGCATGTCAGAATTTTTTTAATGAAATAGAAGAGGATTTGAGAAGTCACTCAAAATGATCCCTAATTTTTCTTTCTGAAGCACTAATCATACTTTCTATGGCAAAATTAACCCCCTCATGTTGTTCCTTTTTAAATTGAGTGTTTTCAGACTTACCACTTCATTCCAATCAAGATGGCTTCTGGTGTGCCATACTTTTGTCATAAGTAAGACTGTTAGCGCTCTAGTTGTTCTTTAGAACACTCTGGGACATTCTGTCATTGGGCTATACTTGGGGTACATCTGGGTGATATTTGGGCTACATTTAGGCTCTTTTGTCTCTGGTGGCCATCTTGGGAGACTGTATGTCAGAATGTTTTAATGAAATTGAAGAGGGTTTGAGAAGTCACTCAAAATGTGCCCTAATTTTTCTTTCTGCAGCACTAATCATAATTCATATGGCAAAATATACCCCCTCATTTTGTTCCTTTTTAAATTAAATGTTTTAAGAGTTACCACTTTATTCCAATCAAGATGGCTTCAGGTGTGCCATACCTTTGTAATAAGTAGGACTGTTAGCGCTCTAGTTGTTCTTTAGAACACTCTGGGACATTCTGTCATTGGGCTATACTTGGGCTACATCTGGGTGATATTTGGGCTACATTTGTGCTCTTTTGTCTCTGGTGGCCATTTTGGGAGACTGCATGTCAGAATTTTTTAATGAAATAGAAGAGGATTTGAAAAGTCACTCAAAATGTGCCCTAATTTTTCTTTCTGCAGCACTAATAATACCTTCTATTGCATAATATACCCCCTCATTTTGTTCCTTTTTAAATTAAATGTTTTAAGAGTTACCACTTTATTCCAATCAAGATGGCTTCAGGTGTGCCATACCTTTGTAATAAGTAGGACTGTTAGCGCTCTAGTTGTTCTTTAGAACACTCTGGGACATTCTGTCATTGGGCTATACTTGGGCTACATCTGGGTGATATTTGGGCTACATTTGGGCTCTTTTGTCTCTGGTGGCCATTTTGTGAGACTGCATGTCAGAATGTTTTAATGAAATAGAAAAGGATTTGAGAAGTCACTCAAAATGTGCCCTAATTTTTCATTCTGCAGCACTAATCATACTTTCTATGGCAAAATATACCACCTCATGTTGTTTCTTTTTAAATTAAATGTTTTAAGAGTTACCACTTTATTCCAATCAAGATGGCTTCAGGTGTGCCATACCTTTGTAATAAGTAGGACTGTTAGCGCTCTAGTTGTTCTTTAGAACACTCTGGGACATTCTGTCATTGGGCTATACTTGGGCTACATCTGGGTGATATTTGGGCTACATTTGGGCTCTTTTGTCTCTGGTGGCCATTTTGGGAGACTGCATGTCAGAATGTTTTAATGAAATAGAAAAGGATTTGAGAAGTCACTCAAAATGTGCCCTAATTTTTCATTCTGCAGCACTAATCATACTTTCTATGGCAAAATATACCCCCTCATGTTGTTTCTTTTTAAATTAAATGTTTTAAGAGTTACCACTTTATTCCAATCAAGATGGCTTCAGGTGTGCCATACCTTTGTAATAAGTAGGACTGTTAGCGCTCTAGTTGTTCTTTAGAACACTCTAGGAGGCTGCAGTAGAACACAAAGGAATCAACTGACAGTCTCTGTCCTTGTTGGATGTACGTGTTTTACTGAGAATGTCAGACTTCATTTTCACATGACTGAGAAAGATAATGTGAATTTACAGAAAATATGCTTTCAGTTTAGCTTATAGATCCCCTTCCAAACCACTGTGGGAAAATCATGAGATATTAGTTTTCTTTCAAACAATATTCATGATATCACAGCAGAAGGTTTTTTCACATGGTAAAATCACCTTAGAACCCACCACAATTCCTAAAACGAGTATGGTACCATCAACAAATGATTTATAATGTAACTAAAGTCCTAAAACCCTCTATTAACTACAATGCTTTTTAATGAGGTGCTATCATGTATATTGGTCCCAAGATGGCTGCCAACACTTCTTGGATGAAGTGCTGACAGCCAATCAGATCAGATGTGTGGTTAGGCTCCGCCCAGATATATATCTTTTTTTGAACCTAAATTACTCAAAATCCACTGGAGCACATATATTGAGACCTAGCAAAGGCACATCGGGCTAACAGTCCCTACAATTTTGCCAAGTTTCGTGCAAATCCATTCAGCCGTTCGAGCTAAAAGTGAGGCCAACCGCCCTATGGAAATTAACATGGGAAAAACGCGTTTTGGGACCCCCCTTTTTTCTAGGCCCCCCCTTGATGAAACCCCCCCAAATTGTCAGGGGCTGCTCAGAAACAAAATGTTCCATTTTCCTGAAAATGTCAGCCAATTCCGTCCACAAACGCCAAAGTTATTAGACATAGAATTTTCAAAAATCCCATAGAGAAAAAATCCTAACTATATATACCTACTGGCGACCGCCAGTAGGTAATATTAACATATTGTTAATAAAAAAATATACAATATCTTTACTGTAGGATAGCAAAGGGGTAAAAATTACTATTCCCACACCAGTGAGTGCAGCAGTAGGGAAAGCGTTGGATAGCATTGGGGTAAAAATGACTATTCCCACTCCAGAGAGTGCAACAGTAGGGAAAGCGTTGTATAGCGTAGGGGTAAAAATTACTATTCCCACTCCAGTGAGTGCAACAGTAGGGAAAGCGTTGGATAGCGAAGGGGCAAAAATTACTATTCAACTCCAGTGAGTGCCAGTAGGGAAAGCGTTAGATAGCATAGGGGCAAAAATTACTATTCCCACACCAGTGAGTGCAACAGTAGGGAAAGCGTTGGATAGCGTAGTGGTAAAAATTACTATTCCCACTCCAGAGATTGCAACAGTGGGGAAAGCGTTGTATACCGTAGGGGTAAAAATTACTATTCCCACTCCAGTGAGTGCAAGAGTAGGGAACGCGTTAGATAGCGTAGGGGCAAAAATTACTATTCCCACTCCAGTGAGTGCAACAGTAGGGAAAGCGTTGAATAGCGTAGGGGCAAAAATTACTAAACCCCAACCCCCAATTACCCTAAAATTGTGTTCACATTCACTGGTACCAATGAATACATTGTTATAATAACTAGTTCTTTCTCTGAGGAGATAGTTTCCCCTTCTTTTCGAAATCCAGCAACATAGCAGCATTAGCCCCACCATTTGAGGTGTTCCCTATGCTTTCAGCCCATTTAGGAATTTTATGGTTCTTATCATTTGCCTTTCTTTGGAAATTTTCTCTCCTTTTCTCAACCATATTAAAAAATATCTTTTCTTTTTCTTGTAATAAACATGTTAGATTATTCTTGTGTGCGTCAGCCATATCTATTGTGCCTATAGTTAGAAAATATTCACTCACGTAACATGCTACATTTCTGGTAGTATGTACAGGATTCAGGTTTCTACGTATAGGAAGTTCAGAAAATATCACATCTAAATTAGAGTAATAATACTGTAAAGGTCCTTTCATATAGAATAAACTAGCTAAAACACTACAGGAAATTCCATATGTTAGTAGTAAATGGTGATATGTCACACCTTCAGCTATCGAAGTAGGTAACTTCATACAGAGATAGCAGTCTTCTATTTCCATAGCTTCTACATAGTGTACTAGTAAATTTGCAAATACATTTAAATGAGTTCTATTTTTAATTTTTAATTCTATTATAATGCAGTCCTTCCTCATCTGGTGCTTCTAAGTCTACTTTCGTTTTTCTAATGCTAAGTGCTTTCTCTTGTGTATCTACTCTCTGTGGTGTATCTTGTGTAACTCTTCTGTATCTTTTGGCAATTGCTCATTTGGGTACAATTTTGTTTCTTTACTCATCATGTAAGGAATAGCTATAGTTAGTCCTATCCAAACTACAAGTAGTATTGCTATACTACATAAACGTATTTTACAGCATGTTTTAAAACAATTTCTTTTTGGTCTTTCATTAACAGTATGCTCAGCCATTTCTGACTAAAGGAGATTCAACCCCTTTTTGTAACTTTCACACAGCCTTTACCCTCCGCGAATCTCAGTTTGGTCTCACTTCTTCGTCAGTTTGATCAGTAATCAATTCTTTATCACTTTCGTCACTTATTTCCAGGTTTTCAAAATCTTCCAAAATAGTGTAGATCCACTCAGGGCCTTTGTATTTATTATTTAGTCTCTTTAATCGTGGACTTCTCCTTCTTGGCTGTATTACAGGTTGATCAGTTTGACTTATTTCATCTACTTGCTCAGGTTCTTCCTCAATTCTCTTTAAACGTAGTCTCAGTCTTTTGACATACCTAGGCCACTTTTCACCTTTTCTGAGTATTTTTACTGGCACTGTGCTTTGGCCCTCTTCAAATTCTCTTTTATTTTCATTCAGTTGTGGCACATCTATTTCAATGCTATCTTCTATTTCCCTCTCCATCTGACTTGATCCAGGTCTTATTTCAGTTTCTTCTGCCTTGTCACTAATCTGGCCTTGTCCAGGTATTTGCTGGATTTGGCTTTTGTTTGCTTCATCCTGAACACAATTTTCTACTCCTGTCTGGTCCTGCTCAAGCTCCTCGAACCCTTGATTTTCTTGTGCTTGAGCCTCCGCCCTAATTTCTATCTGTCCCTTTTCAGGCTCAGGAGTTCTTGATGGAGTGTTGATTACTAAAACTTTCTCTATCTGGCCCTCCTCAAAATCACTTTTGACTTGGATTTCTATGATCTGAGTACCTTCTTCTACACCTGTCTTGTCCTCACTATCACTCTGTCTATCTTGATAAGTTTGACTTCTGGTTCTCACATATTCGGCAGGTATGTTGACTACTGGAATCTAATCATCCTGACTGGTGCCTTGTTGTTCGTCTTCAGCTACTTCAGGATCAATTTCTTGAGACCCCTCAGCTGCACAACCTTCAGCTTCAGTTTCTTCCGGTTCAGTCACCTTTTTCATGTGACTAGCTTGAATCCAGTGTGGAACTCCTGCACTCTTTACAGCTGTGGTGGTAACCAAAATTACTTGTCGTGGTTTTCCCCACCTTGGTGCAAGGCAAGATTTTTGAGTATGTTTCTTCAGCACCACCTAATCACCTGGGTTCAGGTCATGTGCTGGAGCTGCTGGTCTGGCGACAGCGTCTTTCTCAACCTGGTGAGAGATAGAATGCACCTGGTCAGCCAGTTCTTTGCAGTACTCCAGTACTAAATCATCAGATATACTTAGCAGCTCGTGTCCTGGCACCCATGCTTGCCTCATTGCTCTTCCCATTAGTATCTCATGGGGACTCAAGCCTGTGTTCCAGTCTGGAATACTTCTAAGTCCCATCAGAACAAGCGGCAAAGCATCTGGCCACTCCAATCGAGTTCACTCATACATCTTTCCCAATCTTGACTTGATTGTGCCTTTCAATTGTATTACCACTCCAGAAGCCACTGGGTGATATGCACAGTGCAACTTTTGCTTAATTTTGAATGCTTCACAAATTAGACTCATTATTTCACTTTTAAAATGTTTTCCTCTATCTGATTCAATTGTTACTGGAAAACCAAAACGTGGTATCAACTCTCTAAGTAACAGTTTGGCTACAGTGATGCTATCATTCCTACGTGTGGGGTAAGCTTCCACCCATTTTGGAAACAGGCAGTCAATGACAAGTACTTATTTCAATCCTCGACAAGGGGGTAACTGAATGAAATCAATCTGCAATTGTATGAAGGGACCCTCTGCCTTCCCAATCTTTCCTGGTAACACTACTGTTTTCTTTCCTGGGTTCATTTGCTGGCAAACCAAACACCTCTGGCCTCTGCTACGTTCCTGAATTTTGTATTAAACCATGACTGTCTGAACAGATGTATCATAGCATCTCTACCCAAATGAAAATCTCTGTGAATCAGCCTAGCCATAGGAGCAAGCAGACAGTCTGGTAACACTGGCATTTCATGAAGATAAACAATAACACCATCCTCATGCCTTCTCCAACAGCCTAGCTTCCTCCATTCTTCGCTTTCTTTTGGTTCTTCTGCATTCTGTGAATCTCTCACTTCTTCCCATGTATTCACACCTTCTAGCAACATAAGTTGGCAGCTGTTTCCACCCACCTCAACTTTCTTGTTAACAGCCATTTTATATTTTGCACATTGTTGGGCTAGCTGGTCAGCATATCGGTTACCAGCTGTCACTTTGTCATTGCCAGATTAGTGAGCAGCACATTTGACCACAGCCACTTCTTTTGGCAACTGGATTGCTTCCAGTAAATCTTTCACGTATTGACCATTTCTGATTGGAGTACCTGAAGACGTCAGAAACTCTCTTTGCATCTGTGATTGGCCATAGTCATGCACAACCCCATAACCATACTGGCTGTCAGTGTATATGGTTACTTTCCAATGTTTCCCAAATTTGCAAGCCTTTGCCAGGGCAACCAATTTGGCTACTTGTGCAGACTTGACACCAGGCAGATGGGATGCTTCCACTGGACCCCCCAAGGTGCACACTGCATAAGCAGCGCTCAGACCTCCTTCCTCATGTCTCATACACGAGCCATCCACAAATAGCTCATAATCTGAATCAATTAAGGGCTCTTCTCTTATATCTGGTCATGGTTTAGTGCTATATTCAGTCAGGTCAATGCAGTCATGTTCAACTTCTCCCTTAATTTCTGCAGTATGTGAATTAGGTAACAGGGTTGCTGGGTTCAGAACCTTACATCTAGCAATGGTTACATTTCCTGCACCTACAAGAATTCTCTCGTACTTAGTCATCCGACTAGGTGTGAGATACTGAGTCTTAGTCCTGGTTAGCAAAATTACGACTGCATGTGGAACATACACGGTCACAGAATGTCCTATAAAAATGGATTCACTCTGCTCAAGACTCATGCAAGTGGCAGCTACTGCTTTCAGACATCCAGGCAATGCATCTGCCACTGGGTCTAATGTGGATGAAAAATTTGCCACTGGATGTCGCACTAATCCATGAATCTGAGTCAAAACTGAAAGTGCACAATTATCTTGTGTGTCACAAAAGAGGGCAAAATCCTTTGAATAGACAGGTATTCCTAATGCTGTAGCTGTACACAGACATTCCCGTAATTTTGCAAAAGCAGTCATGCTTTCGTCATCCTGGGTCCTTGGCTCTTTTCTTTGTCATCTGTATCAGGGGCTTTGCTAGGACTGCAAATCCCACAATCCATTGCCTGCAGTGTCCCACAACTCCGAGAAACAGTCTGATCTCTTTTTGAGTTTGAGGCCAAGTCATGTTTTATAATTATTCTGATTCTTTCTGAGGTAACTCTTCGGACACCCTCTTCTATTTGGTGACCCAGATATTTCACTGACTTGGCACAAAATTGTAATTTCTCTGGTGACAACATAATGTCCTCCTTCACCTAAATGATTCAGTAAGGCAATTGTGTTGACAACACAGTCATTTCGAGTTTTAGATGCCACCAATAGGTCATCAATATACTGGACCAGGACTGATTGTCCAGGCAGTACCAAAGACTCAAGGCACTTTTTCAAAATCTGGTTAAAACTTGAGGGACTTTCTGTGTACCCCTGAGGGACACGATTCCAACCGTAAACATGACTGTCGAATTCAAATGTGAAAAGGAAATTGCTATCTGTGTGTAATGAAATTGAGAAAAATGCGTGACACAGGTCAATGACAGTAAACCATCCAGCCTCCCACGGTATCTGATACAGAATTACTGCAGGATTTGGCATGACTGGACAGCAAGTAACAACAATTTTGTTAACCTTTTGTAGGTCTTGTACGACCCTGCACTTACCACTCGGTTTCTTTATACCAATTATGGGAGAGTTACATGGACTGCTCATTACTTATTGCAAAATGCCTACTTCAACCAAACGTTTTATTTCTACTGCAACACCTGCCTTTATTTCTGCACTCATTTTATACTGTCGAGTATTTGGGTAAATTGCATCTTCTCTTATGGTCACTTTTATTGGGTCAACATTTGCCATTAGTCCTACATCCTTTTCAGTAAAGTCCCACACCTCTATTTTTTTTTGTCTGTTGAAGTTCTTCTGGTAAGTCTTTTATGGTCAGTCTTTTCATTTCTGTATCTGGTCTCGCTAACATTACTTTGTAAATTCCGTCTTCGTCTGGGGTTTAAATCTCAACACCATTTGGAGTACAGAAAATGGTGCAATTCATTTTGCACAACAAGTCTCAACCTAACAGGTTTACAGGACTTGAATCACAGACAACGAATCTATGCATTTCTTTAAAATTCCCTATTCTAACTTCCATTGGTTCTGTAACTAGGATACTAATTTGTTTATTAGAAACGCCCACTACTTGGATCGCTTCTCCCGAGAGGGGTAGGGCTGGAACGTCTGCTGTTCTCACAGTAGAGTGGGTAGCACCAGTGTCAAACAGAAAGGTCACATCATTTCCTTCAACCTTTCCTTCAATGTATGGCCCTGACTGGTTTTCCGGCAAGGAGGCGCCAAGCACGCACTCCTCGTCCTCCCCCTCAGGCACCGTCAGTAAGGTTTGTCACAAAATAATGTATCACTTAGAAGAAATTTTGAAGCTGCTGTATCTCTTCTTTCACTTCCTTCCCAATTTGTGGTATCTATAGTCTGTTGTGCTTTGCTCCTGTAATTTGACATAGGTGCTGGGGGTAACTGATTTTGTATTACCTGCTGCTGGGTCTTCCGTGGCACCTCATTCTGTGCCTGTGGATTTAAATCATTATTTTGCACATTACCATTCTGCACAGCCTTACACTCGTTCTTACAGTGCCCCAACTTGCCACACCCATGACATGGAAATTTACATTTCGCATCCTCTCTATTGAATTTTCCCCTTGGCTTTCCTCCATTTCCATTACGCTGATTCTGGTTACTAATTACCTGGTTTAACTGCTGTCCTTGTTGCTCTGCTAATTTTACTTGTGCCCACATACCTTTTTCTTTCAACTCTTTTCGTTTATTTTCTAGCTCATCTTCACAATATTTGCCATATTTAAGGACTTCGTCTATGGGCTTAGCCTGCCAACAAATTTTATTATCTTTAATCCATTGTGAAATTTCTGGTCTTAATCCTAACACACATCGATAAATGAAATGTTTCATATCCTTCATGTCTATATTATCTAATCCACTGTACTGTTTGAATATTTGTAATAATTGTTCATAATATGCATGCACTGCTTGTCGTATTTGTTCTGTGTGGTTCTATCTACTTTCATCCAGTCAGTTTCTTTTGCATGCACCTTTCCTTTAAGGTAAAGTATTACCTGATTGTATTTTTCCATGACATCTTTGGAAGGTGCCCCTGTCTTTGGGTCTCTAGGGTACTCATCACTAGGCCAATCAACAGCTATTTTACATTCCGTCCACAAATCTACGGGGACTACAAAGTCAAATAATCCATTTAAATGTTTCAAAAGACACTTTGAAACTTTTACAAATCTTTCGACTTGTCTGTACCACTCTACAGGTTTTTCACGAAGTGTGGGAAATCATTCGTAAATGACAAAATATCCTGTCGGGACCATGGCATATGCACATAGCCTCCACCTGGTACTTCTTGCATGGGACAGAATGTTTCCACTTTTTCTGCTTCTTTTAAAACATACTCTGAAGTTATTTGTTTTGATCGAACCTCTTCCTTCTTCTTTGCCCACCTTGCTTTCCATTTCTCTAGTTCTCCCCATTTTTGCAATAATGTCTTCAGCTCTTTTATTTGCACCTTTGTTCCTGACACATTCATGTTTTCTAAATCCTTGTCAGAAAATTCTACTAGATATGGTTTCTGCAATACTTTAGATTTACCAATGTCAATTCCCATGCTCACTGCGGTGTCCATTAATTTCTCATGAAACACCCTTGTATTTCTAGTAATGCTTTTACAAATGAATAATAATTCATCTTCACTAAGTGTATTTAATCTTTCCAATCCTACATTCCCAGCCATCATTTCTTCCAATTCAATTCTCAATTTATATATTTATCTAATGGCTTGGGCTGTGTCTTTGGTTTTTCTCTTTCTCGTGTCCACTATCTCTTCAGGAGTTACTAAATGGCACTTCTCGTTCCTGAAGATGTCTCCATCTGTACTTCTCTTGAATTTAAAGGAGTGGTCTTCCTCATTGAACTACTTTCAGGTGCTCTTATTGGTAAATCCATTAAGGATATTACTGACTCACATTCGCTTGCCTGATCATCTATTATCAATGGTTCTTTTCTCGGCTGTACTACCGATGTAGTTATAACCGGAGCTTTTGGACTAGCTTGCTTATCTCCGTACAAAGGAACAACTGGGCCAATAGCTACTGGAATTATCAGAGCTTCGGGACTTGTATTTAATTGGGAGATTTTCTGAATTAATTCTCTTCTCTGTTTACTTAAAGCTTTTCTTTCTCATTGTTTTATTTGTTTATCTTTGGAATCCCGTTGAACTTTAGGGTAGAACTTACTCAAACCCTTATCAATTCTAAGTTTGTCTTGCTCAAAAGCCTCAATCTCCCATTCTTCCAGTGCCTCATATTGCGTTAGTCTAGGTCTAGGATGTAAATCATTCATTCGAGACCTTAAATTGAACAACGCTCTGCCATTAAATGTGCCATCTAAGGGAAAAGCCAAAATGCCATCATTTTTAGTGTATTCCACCCAGTTCTCTAACCATACACAAGTGTGGTAACCCCTGTCAAACATTATAAACGATGCGGGAGTAATAGGTGGTGGAATAATAACTCCTTCTCTAGTTTTAATGGGCTTATCTTTTTTAAAGAAATGTTTAACTCTGCTTACAAGTGACATTTTTTTCTCACTTCCGTACATTTTGTAAGGTCTACCTCTTAACATCTGTTCTCTAGCAAACCCTAAGTATCTTCTATCAGGTCGAGTTTCTGGATTAGTTGAGTGCCACATATATTTTGCAAAATTCAAATCGTACAATAGAACTCCACTTTGTTTACAAATTTCTCCCAATACTCATGCGTCTTTTATTGGCCAATCAACAATGCAGTTTCAAATAGTCTTAGCCAATAATTGCACGGATTTTCTCATGAGACGAGTTCCCACGCTCCTGTGCTCACCCCTCCTTTACAATATTATCTCAGCTACACGCCCGCTGACTCGACCA
The DNA here is from genome assembly GCF_964263255.1 of Lissotriton vulgaris. Classification (NCBI taxonomy): domain Eukaryota; kingdom Metazoa; phylum Chordata; class Amphibia; order Caudata; family Salamandridae; genus Lissotriton; species Lissotriton vulgaris. Next base: position 473,205,756 of record NC_141694.1, read on the forward strand.
ATACTAGCACGGCTCTGAGTGACGTCAGCGCAGCTCCGCAACTGACTCCCTCCTTCACAAGGTAATGCAAAACTCAATTTCTTTTATTTTAAAGTGCAATTTTCTTTTAATCAACAATGTAAAAACATTTGCCACTGTACTCGAGTGACTGGAAAGAAAAGATATAATTCACTGCACGTAAATCCCTTCCGTTTACTTTTCATATACTACGAGTAGATCCCTTCCTCCTACCCTTCACACAAGCATTAGAGAACCTGCTACTCCTCTGGACTAATCCACTCTGGGATGTATACTAAAGCCAAAGTTTCACCAGCGAACTCCTTTGCTATCAATCAAGCTCAGACAAACCTGCTACTCCTTCTGTGTGACCCTTTCTAGGTGATATCACAACAAAAGTTTTGTTAGCGAACTCTTCGCTATCATTTATTCACACATTCATACAGAAAACCCTAAATAGTGCTCCGGTTGTACCTAACCATGCACTAACTTCCTGCGAGTAAGTGACCTCACTGCCATGTGGCTTCCATTTTACCACCCACTATTCTGCCCCCGGGGATTCCAAACAAACATATTTTGGTTAATACATAAAATCAATATAGCAGCAATCACAGCAATAAAATTTAAAAAACATTTCAATAATATCACATTTGATCGATCAACAAAATATGAAGTCATAACCAACTAACTAACTACCTATCTTTAACTAATCCCTAACCATACCTCTGCTACCAAAGAAATATACTGATAGAGCGCGCAGGTCACCCGACTATAAATTAACCATACTCACCTGGGCCCATAATTCAATTTACACATTTATTTAATCCCGTAAGCCACGCTCTACTACCAGATATTTTTAATCTACTAGATCCTATTCCATTGACTTACCAATCCCAGTCACTGGTAAATATAACCTCTTGGATCAGGGAGTTAGTTTTAAAGTAGGCAGTCAATAATACAATCTAAATCTCATCATAAGTCATGATCTAAAGATTAAAAGCAAAAAGACTATCAATAACTAAGATCAAAAATAGTGTATAAGTATGCAAAAGATATATTATGCCAATCATTTAGCAAAATGAGATAAAGGGAAGGTAAGAACAAGGAAGATGCTATTATATTTCACACACTTGCACAATTTTCTAAAGGTGGGTAAAGAAAAGGAACATACTAAATGACACAGTTTAAGCAATTATTCAAAGGGTAGGTAAAAAGAGGGAACATAATATGCAACTACAAAAACAATTTTAGCATATAACTATAGAGAGGGTAAGAAATAGAACACACTAATAAATCGAATAACCAAGTTTAATCGCGTTAAAGGGAGGGTGAAAAAGGGAACACTTAAGAAATTATGAAAAAACGTTTTAGCATTCAACTATGAGGAGGGTAAAAAATGGAACATGCTAATACACAGCAAAATACGAATTTATCATTTACCAAGGGAAGGTAAGAAAAGGAACATATGAAATCAAAGCTTTAGCACATTTAGGGAGGGTAAAGAAAAGGACGCAAAATATAATGACGATTACCCACACAGATTTATATTTACCTAAAATTGTGTGAAGACCAACCCTGGCCACGGGTCAGTTGAAAGGACAGAAGAACCCCAAAGAATACAGTTGCCGGTAGGCCAGCAAGTGCAAATTGGAATTCAGGACAGGATAAACCAGGTTTGGATCAGGACCGGACCACCAAAGGTTAAGACCAGCACCCCCAGTTCAGTTGCAACGCCTGCGCTACTCCCTCCCTACAAGGAATCGGCCAAAACCCCGATTGGGTTAAGCATTCACCAGCAAAGTGCTTCGCCAGCACTTCAAATTCCCAGAATCCTGATTGGGTCAGCAAATCTTCTGGCAGAGTGCTCCGCAGCACCACTGCTCTTAATCGACTATTGAGTGCGTTGGGTCAGTGACAGGTCAGCTATTCGGACAAGTCGGACAATTTGACTAGCTAAGCCTACTCTAATTATACTGTTTTCCAGGCCAGTGTACCACCCCCCAATGTTGCAAGTGTAAGGATTCCCAATTTCAATTGGGCAGAAAAGGAGGACAGGTCATCACACCATCTCAAATTCTGTTGATTCATCGTTGAATATTAATTTTTTCGTTCCCGCTCCACCAATTTCTTTTCATATGTTGACTGCATTTCACCTAAGAATGGTTGTTCTATTGACAAATACATTGTATGCAATTTAGCTTCTTCTCGCTGGGTCAGATGTCATCTTCTCAGGGGCATCTTGGCAGTGACTGTCTTCTGGCGCGATTTCAATGTCAACGATTTCAGTTACTGCCCAGTCTGGGTCATGTGCAGAAAGACTTTCAAAATGGAGTAATAGCACCTCCCAGGCCCAAAGATTACGATACATGAAAAGTAAAAGGAAACAGATTTAGAACACAGAATAAAATGAATACACTGTATACCGTGAATTCCTACTCTATACCCATTATTGTAATTTTAACTATAGCATTAGGATTAGGCAGAACGAACAGATTAGCAAAAGCAGCAGTGCAAGCTTCTCGCATGTGAGAACATAAAGCAGCCATATTAACACTAGTGCTCAGATGCGACAGTTTCCCACCAAAGCTGAGAGTACGTCATGTCACGTGAGTATGACAGACGCATGCGCAGTAGAAAATCCTGCGTAGCAGCAGCCATTTTATATGCAAGCTTATTAGGATTAGTAAAACACATAAGCTAGCTTCTCTCGGGTACCCATTGTCGATGTAAAAAGGGGCAGAATTAATTAGACAAACATGTTGGTTAATTCGTTAACGTTATTCGAGGTTCATGAGTACGAACAAGTTGCTTCACATGTGAATCCTTGCTCCATCAGGACGCATGGTGGTTGGTTGGACTGCTACCTTAAGTACAAACGTCCTTGGACTGCCTCACTAGTAATAAGGCCCTAAGTCTTTCCCTCTGCTTTGCAGGGAATCGTTCCCTTAGGATGCACTGAGAGTACTGAGCCCTAGGTACTGTTACCACTATACTTTCTACCTGAAATACTGCTAGTAGTCTGCAGTTAATCACTGATAACGTGCAGCTTAGAACTAAACACGTTAGAAAGAATATATACATGTATCTTGAATGTCATAACAACTTTTTGATTTCGAGCTATGGTCAGGGTAAGAATGCCCTATAGGACAATCAGGCAAAAACATGAGTGGCTGGTCTTACGGGTCAGTTTTTGGCCCTATTTCTTAGTTCTTTGTGGGCCTGTTTTATTGTTTGCTGGGCTGGTTTTTACTGTAGAATGTCTAGATAATAATACAAACATTGCCTGCAGCAAGTTGAAATCCATGCAGTGTTCCATAGTTTGCAAAAAGTTCTAGGTTTATAGCTCTCTGCTTCACTAATAGGGCCCACTTTGATTTTGGTGCCTATTTTCTGTTCCTATTCGATTCTGGGTATAGTCTCCTTTATTTGCCCTTAGTCTCCCAAGGAGACCCTAGAATTTTCCTCAAAACTCTCAAATATTAAGGGAATGCCGTGATTTCACGTCTTTTGTTCCATAATATTGTACTAATTAGCTAGTACACCATAAAAGGATGTAAAGCGATCTTACTATTAGTATTGTCTGTAATCATGAAAGTCATCTAATGCATGACAGGAGAAATGAATAAGTCTCCCGTACACAATGTATAAAATATTTCTCAACATTTCAAAATGTTGCCAGACTCGGGCAGTGTATTTGCTCACTACGTAGACGGACTCATTTGTATGCTTGGGTGGAGGGAGAAGAGGCGCAGAAAAGGAGGTCACCCCGCCTGAAAAAGAACAGCGAACATAATGGGACTGAGGTTGCTTTCATTATGACACCACACACCGTAATGTATGTAATCAGTGGCGCTATTATGCAGGTGTGTAATGTATTAACATTTTTACTTTACTTCAAGGGAGGGAAACTATGGAAACCTTGCTGTTAGCGAACTGCCATCCCGAATTACATTAGAGATTTATAATGAGCATGGAACATTTTTTTGACCTCATTACAATAACAAAAGCTGTTTAATTCTGTTACAATCCATGTGCCAGAACATCATCTGGTTGGCTTTAATCTTCCAAGATAAAACGGTTTAAATATCTTAGCAAACAGCTTATGAATGATCTCTCACAAAGAGTCGACTAGGGCTTTACAATATGCCACCTATCGTCAGAGTTTTTTTTGTGTTTTTCTTCAGTCAAAATAATTAACACTGAGGTAAGCACGATGCATTAATAAATTGCATTAAATACACTAATCCCTATTTGTGAACGCATGCAGACATTCAAAACTTTAATATGCGAACATACCCAGTTTATACCTCTAAATAGCAAAGGAGCATGTTAATTTTTAACATAAAGATAGGAACTTTGCTTATAAGTATGAAATTGTGATTGTTTTACCTACACTCACCTAATTGGACGACTCCTGCTGTCCAAAAGAGTAAGACTATATTACTTGCAACACATTGATAATATTACTACTAATTCCGATTAAACAATATTACGGTTGCATCCAATGAAGTATATGTTATCTGGCCTCTCGTATAAAGTGGCAGACTTTTTGAGGGTGAACAAAAAATGTGATATAACAGAGTGAAACTAACATATATGGTAGACCTTGCAAGAAGAAAAAAATGTAGCAAGAGCACAAGCGCAATTAAACCTCATAAGAGTACTTGCTGGCACCTTTCCGTTGCAACAGTTCCATTACCGGGTTCTTTTCCCAGTGCTGCTGACGTCCCAGACAATACCTGCAAAGAAAATAAGGCAAATCTTTTGGCAGTCTTTTTCCACTACCCTCGGCTGTTCTCCCGTGCAGTAATAAAACAACAGCTTGAAGATGACTTCTCCAATGCGATCATCAATGTTGCCAGGCCTTGATATACGATTGTCCTAGCGCAATCCTAACTACAGTACATGACAAGAAGCATAAACAAAGAAAAATCTGAAAAAAAAAATTTTCTCCGTTTGTAATTGGACGTTGTAGTTACCAAAGGTGAATGAGTTGATATAGAGTTTTCGGAGTGAATTTGAAAATACAGCTATTAAAATGGGGCACTTCGGAATAAACAATGGAGAAAGCAGAAACAAGATAGGCGACAGAAGCAAAAACAAAGGTGATATATGAAAAATGTAATTTTAGTCCAAGGCGGCCTGAGAGGAAGATCTTGATCACATGTCAAAAACTTGTCTGTTAAAAAGTAAGCTAATTGATATACAACTAGAAAAAAAGTTAATGGAGTGAATGCAAATCTGACATGTGTTATCAGAATATATATAAACCTGCAAATTATGGCTAGTAAAGTGACGAGAAGATAGCCTTGTGCAGATATTTTTGGGGGCTCACCAGGATAAAGAAATTGAAGATGAGGTTGACTATTCCAAGAAATTTCTATTGAGTGGTGTTAGACCGGTCAGCCTATGGTTGGTCTTCCCCCCCAAAATTGTGCCTGTTTTGCCTCACTTTTTACTAATCTGTTTTTGTTGGCCTTAGGATTCGGTGCAGTTTACCACTGCTAACCAGCTCTAAAATGCAAATTCATCGACAATTAAACCAGATGTTCCCATCCTAGCGAGCTCATCAGTCGCTGCCACCCACATGCTTTGTTTTCTGGAATTACGTCTCTTTGACTAAAAGTCCAAAGCTAAGTCAGAAAAGCTGCTAGAAATCAGCCACCCCCTCCTTGGACCTAGCACTATTGCAAATTTTACTCTCTAAAATTAAGTCTGGCTCTCTGCTTGATCTCCCTCCACCATCAAAACTTAGACTAATTGTTGATGCCTCCCTCTCAGTAATGCTTAATCTCCTCAACACTTCCTTGAGCATGGGCGATATGCCCCAGAACTAGAGGAATACCTTGGTGCTCCCTCAGCTCAAGAAGGATGACCATGACCCTGTCTGCTGGTCAAATTTTAGGCCGAACACCCTCCTCTCAGTTTTTTCTAAAATTCTGGAAAAGCATGTCAACGCTCAACTCTCTTCTTTCGCAACCACTTGTCATCTGCTTCACTTGTCTCAATCTGGGTTTAGTGCATTTCCTTTGTACCAAATCCGCCCTACTAGGAGTCACAGAACTCCTTAGGCAAGAACTCCATTCTGGTGGGACTGCCGCCCTTATCCTGTTGGATTTAGGTGCGACCTTCGACACGGTATTACACTCCATCTTTCTGGACAGATTGAAGGTGCTAGGCATTGTTGACCTTGCCCTGAGGTGGTTGTCTTCCTTTCTGAAAGATCGAACGTTTCAGGTCTCATCAGCGAACAACACATCCAATACCCTGACACTGACCTCAGGGGTTTCACAGGAATCCATTTTGAGCCCCCTGTTTTTAACATTTACTTTCGCCCTCTGATGGATGTGATTAAGAAATCTGGTCTCACCGTTTTCTCTCACGCTGATGATTCCCAGATTATTTTTTCATTTTCCGATGCTCATAATCAAGAACCTTCCAAACTCAGGCAAGGTTTGAGTAATGTCGCCCTCTGGATGAATAGAAATATCCTAAGGCTTAACGGCAATAAAACAGAAGTCTTGATTCTAGAAAATTATCCCAAACTCTAGGGAGTTAACTACCAGCCTGGCTCACTGGGACCCTTGCCCACGCTGGTTAATAAGGTTAAGATTCTCGGCTTCATTATTGAAAAGAATCTCTCCCTTAAGCCGCAGGTCTCCAAGCTCACAGCCTCCTGCTTTTCCATTCTCAAATGGCTCAAGAAAATTCTCTGGATGATTCCTTTGAATGCACAGAGAACAGTGCTGTAGGCCCTGGTAGCGTCCAGATTGGACTATGGGAATGTACTGTATGTGGGTGCCGATAAATACCTGATCCACCGCCTGCAGATTATTCAGAATGCAGCGGCCCACCTTTTCTTTCAGCTACCTAGACATGTTTCTTTCTCTACCCTGCTCCACAAACTTCACTGGCTTAAGGTCGATAAGTGCATTAAATTCCAGGCCTTATGCTATATGTTTTGAGCTCGACACACTCACCTCTTCATACATCCAAGGTCTAGTGTCACCTATGTGCCCACCCGATCACTGAGATCAGCCAACCTCTCACTCTTTACCACGCCCAGGTTTTGTCGGGAACGCATTAAGGGTCATTCTTTCTCCTACTTAGTCCCAAAACTCTGGAACTCCCTTCCTGTAGCTCTCAGGAACTGCCGCTCGTTACTTACTTTCTGTAAGAACCTGAAGACTTTGTTCTTCAATTGCCCTGACTTTGCTCATGTTATCTGGCAAGTTGTTTTTTTTTATCCCATCTTCTTCTGCATCCCTGCTTTCTGTCTGCTTTGGCGTCAGGAGACCCCTCCAAGGAAGCTGCACACTCTACAAATCTCTTAAATCAATAAATAAATAAAATAAAGTGCATGTGCTCGCTTCCTGAAACATGTTAACGTTGGTTTATCTACATTTGACAGACTTAATTTTACTTACAAATGCCTAGAAAAGTATTCTATATGTTCCCAGGGCCTGTAAATGAAATGCTACAAGTGGGCCTGCAGCACTGATTGGGCCACCCATTTTAGTAGCCTTATGAACATGTTCCAGGCCTGTGACTGCAGAATCTGCATATGTAGTTTTACTCCCTTGTGGACTTGGCATTTAAATCCCCTTCCCTACCCTCAAACTCCCCTTTTCTTACACAAACGTCACTCCTGAGGAAGACCCTAGGTAGCACCTTGGGCAGTGTGCTGTGTAATAAAAGATATGACATATCATTTTCAGTTTTACATGTCCTAGTAGTAAAAAACTCACAAATTCATTTTTAACTACTGTGAGGTCTACCACTCCCATAGGTTGATATTGTACATTCCTTATTACATTCAATAAGTGTAATTTCTGATTGAGAACAAGTAAAACTAGCATGTTTGGTACCTATGAACTTGTAATACTAAATCCTCGTTAATGGTATAGCTGCATTTATCACTACAACTTTAAAAATGGCAATTTTAGCAAGGTGGCATTTTTCTGCTCTTAAACTCTGTGGGCTTGCTTCCTGCCTCCCATACAGGTCTGGGATTGTTGACAGCTGGACCTTGTGCCTTCCCTCTAAACAGCCAAAAAACAAAGCTTAGGTGTGTGTGTTGGGCCAGTCACATCCTGATGAGTTATCCTGAGCAGAATAGGAAGAATGAGCTGAAACTTACACCTGAATGCACTGTTTCCTGCTCCCACACAAAGGACTGCTTAACATCCTTTAGTGAGTTTGGAGCCAAAGAAGGAAGGGACGATCTCTGTCTACTTCAAAGCCCCTCATTGAAGTCTCACCTGATTTACAGGCAACTCTGGTTATAAGAACTGGACGCCTGACCCCAATAACTCAGTACACTTATGTACCTGTGGATACTCTGCTGGGAATAAGGAATTCTGCCCTGGTTATGGACTGCCACTCCACTGGACTGCTGCTCTTGAGGAAATGCTTTTCTGCTGTGCTGACCTGCCAACTAACTGTGGCCCTCTCTGCCTGGGTGAGAATGGCTGAACCTACAGTACTCAAGCTCAGAGTGACTTCAGGAACGTATCTACTTTCCTCCTGTTCTGAAGTCTCATGGACATCAAAGACTCCAAGCAACCCTGCAACAGCACCTGGACCTGCTTTGATGAGAAAAAACTGTGACAAAGGAGGTGGGATTGTCATCATGGACACCACCCAGTATGTGACCTAGATGAATGAACTCGTAAGTAACCAGGAACACTATATACCAGTTCAAGTAGACCGTACATAAAGAGTGATTAAAACGATTGATTGCTCAACATCAAGAGTGCTGGCTAGTGGTGACATTTGTGAGAAGGAACATGAATATTTTATACATCAGCTGCACAAGAATGGCTAGTATATACAGCATCCCCAAAATACATAAGAACCCACTTGCTCCCCCCTATCGACCTATAATGACCACCATTGGCTCTATCACGGAGCTGCTTTCCAAATATGTTGATTCCATCTTATGACCTTATGTGCCCCATAATCAAATCATGCATTCAGGACACTAGAGATATTATTACTATAGTTGAAGTTTTAGCCTGCAATGCAGTCCCTGAGACCTTGGTAACATTGGACATTGCACCCTTGAATGGTAAAATTCCTCAGAAAGAGGCAGTCCATTGGTTTATGGAAGAACTTCACATTGAGGGCCCCAAATACTTGAAATGTAATGTATAGTATTGGAAGAAAGCACTTTTGAATTTGGCAGTCAGTTGTATAAGCAAGAAAAAGGAGCCAGGATGGGTGCATCCTGTGCTCTGATGGTAGCAAATATCTATATGGACAAATTTGTGCACAAATTCAATCCTAACAAGGTGGCCCCCTTTTTCGGGTCTGTGGCCCACTGGTCTTGCTATATTGATGAAGTTGGTACACAAAAAGAGCTGGATAACTTCCTGACTTGGCTCAATCTATGTGACCCCAATATGAAATCCACAGCCTAAACGAGACATACACAAGTTGAATTCGTAGATAAACTTATTTGACGTAATAACATCCAGCTTGAAGAGGACCTTTTTGTCAAACCCACTGCGGGGAACACTTTGCTGCATTTTAACAGGTTTCATCCCAGATTTCAGAAGCAAAGTATCCGAATCAGACAGTTCTGGTGCCTGAGAAGAAATTGTACCCATTTTAAGGACTATGATCTCAGAGCTAGTTCAATAAAGGACAAATTTGTCACTACAGGGTATCCCAGGAGACTGGTCCGCAAAGCAAACAAGAGAGCTAATTAGTATGATAGGGATCATTTGCTGTATAACCAAAAACAACCTGCTGAACCCAAGTTAGTATGTGTCACGAGGCATTCTCTCTTAAATTAAAAAGTGAGACAGATTATATGTGCCAACACACATATACTCAATGGAGGCACAGAACAAAGTTAAAAAAAATTCCCAGACCCATGTTTACACATAGAATTATTAAAAAACTCAAACATTATGTGGTGAGATCTTGCCTTCAAATTTCTAAACCTTTAATTAAGAGAGCAATCAATAGAAGCAAGCCCATTGTTGGGAAAATAAGAATGTTTACAAATTATAAAACCAAGAGCATAGTGTTTTTACTTCTGTGCCTATGCGAGCTAGTTTATGTGGGGGAGACAGCCCACTCTTTCACTACATGAATTACAGAACATTGCTCAGCCATCCGAATGACTAAAATGATAGCTCCCTTAGTCAAGCAGTCCCATGAGGAGAGACATCAGCCAGAATAAATTACATTGCTCCTTCTGGAAAAAATAGAGATCAAACAAGGATGTGAGCCCCCCACAGCTGTTTGTAAAAAGAAGGGAAGAAGACTGGATCTTTACCATAGAGACCCATAAACATGGACTCAACAACGAGATCCATTGGGAAAACGTGATTGGATACAATACACTCTAATGGACTAAATTACTTTCCCTGTTGTCCCTTTTTCTGGAAAATATATTGTCTTGAGCCCGGTAACTCCACCCATACATTACAGTTCATTCAGACCTTTGAAAATAAATTTTTGTGCCAATTAAGGTTGATCTTCACTTAGGTCATTATCTTTTTTAAGTTGATAGGATGTTTTGTTTCTGGATGTAACCTTTGAATTTTTAAACATCCTGCAGGGCTCTATGATATTATAAAATGTTTTTTGTTCTTAATTATTTGAGCCTGTTTCAAAGATGGCCACTATAGTAGGCTGACTCCGCGAGTATGGCCGTCATGATTCTTGAGATTTTGCCTAGATATGAAAGTTTGTTCAGGCATATAAGTCCTTCATGAATCATCGAACTCAGTCAAGACATGAAAATGTATGCAGACCCATTGTGGGCCCATGATGGATCCTTATAGTTTTACTTAAGTTGAGTCTCGACAGCTCTTGCACTGCCTGAAAGACCTGTTGTATCCTCTTCTATGGGTTCTATGTTTTTCTCTTAGCTCACTTTTTTCAGTTTCATGCGCATGCCTATACCATTATTTGGGATGGTCAGAGCTTTCCATTACTTCCAATATAATTACTTAGATTCCTGACGTTGCCTTACATTGCAGACGACGTGCTGCACTGCTCTCAGTCTAGGCGCTCTTGCGCCAGTCTTTGGGACGCCTTAGAGGCTCTCTATCTATCACGCCCGAGGCTTAAACCTACATCTTGAATCGCCCTGATAGCCAAAGTGCTAGTCTAAGGTTGGCAAGTAGGCCTCAGCATAGCCGTGCACTTTTTTATACCCTACCTGTCCATGCTAAAATTTCCCATGTTTTTTTACCTTTATTTATAGACCTGGCTCCCAACTCTCTGTATTATTTTTGCTCAATGCTATTTAATGCCCCAAGGACCGCCTTTTGGTACATTTTTCAAACTTGTATCATGATTGTAGCAGGTTAGCGGTCCTGCTATCCTGCTGTAGCCGACCCAATGTGATTGCACTACAGTCTCTGGCCAGGCATGGCCAGGTAGATTAAATAAAAGGGGGTGGGCTGCTCAAGGTCACACCCTGATACCAGCATTTAGTGTACGCTTCATGTGTCCTGGTCTGCGGCCTCACAACACCGGTGATGAGGGTGCGGCGGTGCCCATGCCCCTTCCCCATGACTCACCAGCAGCAGTGCAAGCATCAACGCAGCAGCCAACTTGGCCCTGGTGCCGCCGCACAACCTGAGGAGAACAACTCTGTTGCAGCCAGCTCCCTCCTGCTTCAACCAGCCAACATGAGGTGAAGAGTTGCAGCCATGTAGCCTCCTTTAGTGGCTCAAACTCCTAATGTGTGTAGCTCTGCCCATTTTCTCAAGTCGATTCAGAAAAGGGGGTGGTGATGGACAGAGTATCTGAATTAAGCAGAACACTCCTACCCAGTCCAAAGATCAGGGCTGGATCCATCACCGTTTTTTAGCTCACTGCACCATCCCAGCTCAGAACCTGGCTACATGCAAATTAGTCTGTCCCTGGCCCAGTGCATCATGGGAACAGGGCAGACCAAACTACCAAGCCAATTCTTATACTGGGAAGGAAACAAGCTTCCGGGGATCGGTTTCTGGCATTTCAGCCGTCTTCGACCCGGCTTGCTTGAATCCTGATGGTGCAGTGAGCAAGGGACTCACATCTGAGTATACCCTTCCATGCTTATGGTGGATAAAACGATTCAGAAAAGGGGGTGGTGATGGACAGAGTATCTGAATGCCAGAAACCGGTCCCCGGAAGCTTGTTTCCTTCCCAGTATAAGAATTGGCTTGGTAGTTTGGTCTGCCCTGTTCCCATGATGCACTGGGCCAGGGACAGACTAATTAGCATGTAGCCAGGTTCTGAGCTGGGATGGTGCAGTGAGCTAAAAAACGGTGATGGATCAAGCCCTGATCTTTGGACTGGGTAGGAGTGGTCTGCTTAATTCAGACACTCTGTCCATCACCACCCCCTTTTCTGAATCGTTTTGCCCACCATAAGCGTGGAAGGGTATGCTCAGACATGAGTCCCTTGCTTACTGCACCATCAGGATTCAAGCAAGCCGGGCCGAAGACGGCTGTAATGCCAGAAACCGGTCCCCGGAAGCTTGTTTCCTTTCCAGTACAAGAATTGGCTTGGTAGTTTGGTCTGCCCTGTTCCCATAATGCACTGGGCCAGGGTCAGACTAATTTGCATGTAGCCAGGTTCTAAGCTGGGATGGTGCAGTGAGCTAAAAAACGGTGATGGATCAAGCCCTGATCTTTGGACTGGGTAGGAGTGGTCTGCTTAATTCAGACACTCTGTCCATCACCACCCCCTTTTCTGAATCATTTTCTCAAGTCAGCATGCACAACACCTGGAGGCCTATGGATAACAGAGGCAGTGAACAGAACGTGCAGGCAGGCGGAGAGGTCTCACCATGCCCAGCAGTCCCATGGCACCCAGCTGAATCCAGGCATTCGAAGTCAAGTGCCTGGGCAAGCAGAGGCTACTGTAAGTGCAGAAAGCAGCCACAGAAATAAAAATAAAGAAACAGGACAAATAAGGGATTTATGCAAAGGAATCATTCCTGGCTGGGTGTAACTATAAAACAGAAAGAGACACACACTCCGACAGCCAAACCCAAGCTATTCAGCATCAGGGAAGCAACACAGCCTATCCAGGACAACCGACACCCAGGCCACAAACCGCACACCCAGAGGTACACACAGCATGGGGGGCAAAGACCAGCCCCGCAGGCCAAACCCCAAATAACACACCCAAGTCAAAAAAATTTTTTTTATTTTGTTTCGGTACTCTTTTGAGGACCACAAATTTGATTAAAATATACATTTGGTTTTTCATACAAATTAATACATTTTCAGTGAAATTTTCAAAAACTTAAAAATTCTATAGCAAACATATTTATTAGGTGGCATTTTACATAAAGGTAAAAAATCTTTTGTATTGACAATCTTTTTTTTTTTTTTTTTTAAATAGATTTATAGAGCGCGATTGCTGCCCGGGGGCGTCCAAGCGCTGGGAGGTAAGAATTGAAGGGACCGGTAAAGTGACACATTATAGTTCGGAGACTTTGGTGAATAGTAAGGTCTTCAGGTTTTTACGGAATGACAGCAGGTCCGGGTTGGAACGGAGTGAGAGGGGGAGGGAGTTCCAAAGTTTGGCGGTGTTCACCGAGAACATCCTACCACCGGCTCTGGCTTTCTTTACTCGGGGGACCACTGCCAGAAAGGCCTCAGAGGAGCGGAGGTTCCTGTTTGGGTGGTAGGGAATGACGAGCTTGCTGTTAATAGCAGGTCCTGTTTTCCAGAATGCTCGGTGTGCAATGCACAACGCCTTGAATGACACTCTGTGTTTAACTGGCAGCCAGTGAAGACTTTTTAGTGCGGATCTGGCTGACTGAGCTCGAGGAATTTTTAACAGGGTGCGCGCTGCGCAGTTTTGCACTATCTGGAGTTTCCTGAGCGTCATCTCGGGAGCCCCCACGTATAGAGCATTGTTTGTGTCAAGGCGGGACTGGATCAGGCCTTGGACTGCCACTTTACGGGCTTCTGGAGGCAGAAGTGGAAGGACCTTCCTTAGGGTTTTGAGGATGCCGAAACAGGTGGCGGACAGTTTGGCAGCCTGGGTGGAGAAGGACAGCTTGCTATCCAGCCACACTCCTAGGCTCTTGACGCTTTCCTTGGGGGTGGGGGGAGTGCCCAGGGCTTGAGGCCACAAGGAGATAAACGGTGTTGGCGAGGCAGGGCCTAGAAGCAGGAGCTCCGTTTTATCTCCATTTAATTTGAGGGAGGAGCTGGTCATCCATTCCTTTATGTCCTCTAGGCAGCTCAGTAGGCCTCCTTGGGGGTGACTGATGTTCTTTTGAGCCAATGATACCACTAGCTGAGTGTCGTCGGCGTACGACACAATTTTGATGCCGTACGGTTCGACGATTCCAGCCAGTGGTCTCATGTAGACATTGAATAACACAGGGCTCAGAGAGGAGCCCTGTGGTACTCCGCAGCTGAGGGGCTTGCTGGCAGATACTGTGTCCCCATCGAAGATCTGGAATGATCTGTCGGACAGGAAGGAGCCGAACCACCTTAGAGCATCGCCAGAGACCCCGATGTCCCGGAGACGGTTCAGCAGGGTGGCATAGCTGACCGTATCGAATGCGGCGCTTAGATCGAGGAGGATCACTGCCACTGATCCTCCCTGATCCAGAGCCCTTCGAGATTCCTCGGCGACCGCTAATAAGGCAGTTTCGGTGCCGTGTTTTGGCCTGAAACCTGTCTGGGATGTATCCAGTAGGGAGTGGTGTTCGATAAACTGGACCAGTTGGGAGTTTATATATTTTTCCAGCACCTTGCCAGCCCAAGGGAGGAGGGAGATGGGGCGGTAGTTGGAATAGTCGTCGGGGTTCAAGTTTGGTTTTTTTAGCAGCGCCCGCACCATGGCTTGTTTCCATGCTATAGGAACGACACCTGAGGCTATAGATGTGTTAAGGAGTTCTAGGATAACAGGCAGGGTGGTTTTGTGAGCTTGCATCAGAACTTCTGGTGGGGCTGGGTCGCGTGGGGAACCTGATTTGACTTGCCGTGCCATTTTACCGAGGGTGTCAAGGTCCAGGGGAGGGAAGTGCTCGAGGGTTGACTGAGCATGGGGAGGGAGTGTTCTCGGGGAAGGTGGGTCAGCTGTCTCTGGGACTGTTGCTCCTGTTTGAAAGGTGGAGTAAATTTTCAGGACTTTATTATGAAAAAAGTCCGCAAGTTCATTGCATTGAACTTGGGTTTTAGTCGGAGGGAGGGCAGTGGTGACATTAGAACATTGTTTTATTATCTGGAAAATTTCCCTGTGTTTTGATTTAGCCTCTAGGATTTTGTCAGAGTAAAAGGTTGATTTCGCCGTTTTGATCCCCTCTCTGTAAGTGTTTATTGCCTCTTTATATGCGTCCTTTTTTTCCGGGAGAAAATCCATGCGCCAGGCTCTCTCTCGTTGCCTGCAACGACGTTTTAATTCTCTTAGGGAGTCAGAGAACCAATCTTACAGGACCGATAGATGGGCTCAAGACATGTTAACCTTGCATTTACGACTTTGTTGTTTGGGCATATAAAAAGAAGGTGCTCAAGATTCTGTTTGCCCCCCTGACAAAGGGTACATAGCGAAAAATTGTCTAGTCTCCAAGAGGAGGTAAAGGTTAATACGGGAAGTATACCCAAACGCAACATCATGATTGCGCGCCTTGCGCCGTGTGTGAGAGTATATTCTAAATACGGCTGTTTTTGCTTATATTCCTGAGAGTCAGCATAAGTCTTGTACACAGATAGTTTAGTACAATGTAAGTGATCAAGCTCATAACTCAATTTGGGGGTAAAGTTTTTTAGGAAAAGTTTGAGTTGTGCAGGTGTCCATGATGACAAAATTTCTAAGCTGACTTTTGCTAGCTGAAACGCCTCTCTCATATTTTTAGAAAAGATAAGATGGGTGGAATCTTTATTGAATGTCTCGATTTTTAACAGACATCGTAAAGTACCTTCTTTTGAATGGAGAAGGTTATAGGCCCACCTGATGATACTTGCTACGGCTGTGGCATATGCGCTGGTGATAGTACATTCCAGTCTTAGCGCCTGTACTGGTGTAGAAGTAGAAACTTTCAGTAGTTTTTTTAGTATTTTGCCTTCGTTTAAGTCCATATAGGTCCATTGTTTTAAGGGAATATATTCCGAGGCATATGATAGAACCGGGGGAATCTTAGCTCTGTAGATTTTTATTAATGCAGAAAAATGCCTATTTCCAGTGGCCGTGTACAGGCGTGACATGGCCCCAGCATGTAAATCACTTTTCCTTTTTAAATGATTAATTTGTTTGATGTTACTCATGTTGTGTGAGAAAATTCTACCAAGATAGGTATATTCCCTTACCTGCTCTAACCTCTCTCCGCCTAGCTTCCATTGGTACCTCACACCTTTTTTCTTTTTCGAAAATGCAACCACTTTAGTTTTGTTTATATTCGGGATTAGAAAATTTTCCTTAGAGTAGTTGTATAAAATATTTAGAAGATTTTGAAGTCCAAAAGGCGTTAGGTCGAACATGACTATATCGTCCGCATACAGCAGGGCATGAATGCGCTGAGTGGCGATCTTCGGAGGTGTGCATAACCCTTGTTGTAATTGGGATGGTAAGTCACTTAAGTACAGAGAGAATAAAATCAGAGCCAAAAGACACCCTTGTTTTAAGCCGTTAGATGTCCGTATTGTCTTTGACAGGCCCTTATCTCTCCCCATTTGAACACGGCACCAGGTGTTACTGTGGAGATTCACTATTAGTTGTAATAGTGGTTCCGGGATACCCATCCTTCTTAGTTTTGTCCACAGGGTCGGTCTATCCACTCGGTCAAAGGCGGTAGAGTAATCGATGAACGCTGCGTATATGGATTGTGATTTCCCTGTTGCATATTTATCTAGGATTGTCTGAAAGATTGCTATATTGTCTGTGACTGAATGATTCGGTCGGAATCCAGCCTGAAACAAGGGAATTAGACCCAACGTGAATGCCCAAGATTTCAACCTGTCCAATATTTCTGCTGCGAAAATCTTCCCGGCAGCGTCCATAAGAGCTATTTGTCTGTAGTTTCCTGCTATGTTTCTTTTTCCTTTTTTATATATCGGGATTATTATGCTTCCCTTCCAGGAGTTTGGTATTTTCCCAGAATCAAATATATAGTTGAATAGTGGCGAGAGCATCTGGCCCTACACTTTATGGTCGACTTGATAGACCTTAATAGGAATCTGATCGGGGCCGGATGCACCCGTGCTTCTTGCCTTTCTAATATTCATGGCAATAGACACTGCCGAAGTCTTGGTGATTTTAGTATCATTGATTTCCATATCTCGTTCAACAGCCTCTCTTACCATAGTATTCAGATTGGGTTCATATAAATCACTTAGGTAAATGTCCCAGTCTTCCTCTGAAACGGGAGTTGCTTCCAACTTCTTTTTGGTTCCAGTCATTTTTGCAATCAAGGACCAATATTTGCGCTGGTTACATTGCTTGGCTGCTAGTTGGATATCAATCCAGTTAGAGTCCTGCTTCAGTTTTTTCTGTTTAGTTTTTTCTCTTCGTATTTGGTTCTTTAATCTGTTAATTTTCGTTTTATTTACTGACGAGAAACTCAGATACTGGACTCGAATCAACCTATTAAGTTTTTTTACAATTGGTTGATTCCAGTTTTTATTCCTACTGGTGCATTTTCTTTTTATTGGTCTGTCCTGTTGTAATTTACTTTGTAGAGCATGCTTAAGTTTGTACATTATGTGTTCAAAGTTCATTAAAGGGTCGTCTGAATAAATGGTAGTCAACAATTGAGTTTGAGAAATTAGAATTTTCAGATAGTCCAAATTTTCTGTACCCCAATAAATCCGACGCTGGACTATATTTACTTCCATTTTAGGGTTGTAGAATATTGGCTGATTCTGAAAAGTAGTCTGTGCCGTCCAGAGAGTTGTTAAATGTAAGAGTGCATGATCACTTTCCTCATTAAATTTAATTGAGAGTTGAGTGATTTGTTCCTTTTCTTCGATCCCACATATGAAATAATCAAGAATAGAGGGAGTTCCATTTCCCTGCCTAGTAAATGATGCCGGTTTATCTCCATTGGTATTACCGTTTAGTATTGTCCCGTTTATACTAGGAAGGAATGATAGTAGTGAGCTACCTCTCTTATCTAATTTAGCTCCTTTTGGTAATTGTGGGAGTGATATTTCCAAAGATTCCTCTTTAAATAGTAGAGCCACAGGGGTATTGCCACCACTTAGCGAACTGCCTGACCCCACAACAGCATCCCTGAGATGGAAAATATGGCTTGGGTGACTAGAGAACTACTTTATTGCCTCAAGATAGACAGATGGCACTGTCAAAAGATCACTACTCCTCCCCCACGGGCGTAGAAAAACTATAAACTGTTCAAACACCTACCCAACACAGGGCCGAACACAGACTACAACGCAGCAGTAAGAGCACTCAATGCCTATTTTGATCCCCAGCTATACTCTGCCCTTGGAAAATGTAAGCTGCATCAGGTTCGCCAACAAGAGGGGGAATCCATGGTCACCGTCTTTGCCAGGCTACCTGAGCTTCGAGCACGTGCACAGAAGACGATGAGCTGAAGAAAATCCAAGCTCAACTCATACAAGGGTGCCAGAGCGAAACCTTGCAAGGCCTAATCCCACGCCAACCAAACATCAACCTCAATGATATCCTAATACTAGCACGATCACATGATCTGTCCACCGCACAGGCTCACGAAATGGACCTAGCCACCACACAACATCCATAGAAGCCCGTATGTGTTAAAATAGAACAGGTTGATGCAGTACGAACCAAGATTAGCAGAGGTGAAACCAAAGGAGATAAGGCACAGACCACTAAGATGAGGTATGGGTACTGTGGCAGTGAAGAACACCCGGTCAATTAGTGTCCTGTTCAAGGCCACACCTGCTCGAACTGCAGAATCCAAAACCAATTTGCAACTGTGTGCACAAAGAAGCTTAAGGATAAAGGCCCTGGAGACAGCCGACCGCCGACCAGGCTTGTGCGCCAGCTATCTCTCATTCACCTGGTACACCAGGGATATGCCAAGCCGACAGCAACACAAAGTCACTGCCTGGAAGATTCCTCCCCAGAGGAAGAGGAAACCTTCCTCATCTCATTCCCCAGGGAATTAAAGTGCCACATGAGGCCACAACCCACATGTGTTGTCCGTATAGCCGGGTACGAAGCAAAAGCAGTATTCAAAATGGGATCTCTGTCAATGTGTTGGGAATACAACAATGCAACTGCCCGGGACCCAAACCCATCCTGGCACCATTCCACACCAAACTATTTGTGTATGGGAGTCCGACGCCATTACCCCTCCTTGGGCGGATGTCAGTGCCGGTACAATCTGAAGATCAGGATGTGACCACCACCATCCATGTTATTGACCAGGAAGCAGACACGCTCATCAGCAGACACATGGCAGAAAACCTTGGCCTGGAATCCTTTGCCAAGAGAGTGAAGTCACATCAGATTGATGAACTGTTAGACCAATTTCCACAATTCTTCAGCGACTTAGATGCCTCAAACACCCACCAGTGAAGCTGCACATTGACATGTTGTTAGCGCCGGGGAAGCTCCGACACCAGCGTGTCCCATTCCACCTCCACCCCCTGGTAGAAAAGGAGCTAGTGAGATTGCAATTCTCCTATTAGCATGAACAGAGAATCTGGATTTCATTTAAGACATAGAGGCTAACATTATGCAATAATCTTTTAATGCAGTCACAAGCAGCCGCACTACATCATAAGGAAAACAGTTCTAGAATAGAGTGAACAGATGATACAAAAGGCATGAGAGACAAAGTTACTGCCTCTTTTAAATGAGAAGAAACAACAAAAGTTCCAAAAGGGTGAGATCCAACTTGATCTTGAGAGTGAAGAAAACAGGAGTCCGGAGGGAGTAAATCCCTCCGGAGGGAGGAGCAATCAAAGATGATGATAATAATCCATTAGGTGGGATTATCTGGAAAGAAGGATGTAAATGTTAATTAGATCATAAACTTGAGTGATAAAAGCAGTATAATCAAATAAACAGGATGAGAGAGTCGACAGTAAGATGCATATAATAATAAACAAAACAATAAATACTCCGTCCAAGGGAGGGATGGGTGGGATAATGTTAGCCTCCATGTCTTTAATGAAATCCAGATTCTCTGGTCATGCTAAAAGGAGAATCGCAAATTCATTACAAGACCGGAGGCTACATTATGCATGCTGGTAGCCGTGAAAGACAACATCAGACATATGCTCGATAGGTTTACAATAGTAATGAGCAAATGTGGATGCATTGGACCAGTCAGACAATTTCAGGATATCATCCAACTTACCACCAGACCAGAATGATTTACTGGCCATAGCACCCCTAAGAGAGTGGGCTTGGAATTGAGATAGGTCAACACCAGTAAGACCCATTGCGGACTTGACCCATCTGGCTCTGGAGGAAGAAGAAACTGGTTTAAAGGGTTTAATAAATGAAATAATGAGTTTATTAGCATCCTGAGGACGAAGAACTTTCATTCTAGAGTCATACTTTTTCATACAGATCAAAACGAGGAAAAAAAATTGAGTCTGACATAGTTTTAGTTTTCAAACTTAACGTCATACATATCATATGATTTATTAGAAATATCAAGACATTTGACACCAGAAACTCTACGTCATGAGATTAAACATAGGAGAGTTGCAAGTTTAATGGAAATACATTTTCTATTAAGTAAAAGCGTTATCAGCCAAAGATGAGAAAAGGTCTAAAATAGCTTTAATATCCCACAAAGATTGGTATTTAGGTCTAGGAGGTTTTTTCAGTCTAATACTATCCTAACTCTACAAATGATAACATTTTTACCTACCGTGTTACCATTGATAAGGGAGTGCCCAGCAGAGATTGCTGATCTATAACAATTAATAGATCTATAGGAAAGGCCCTTGTAGAATTGTTCAACAAGAAAATTAACTATATGGACGATAGGAGCCTCTGGGGAATCCAAGTTCCTCTCCATGCACCAACGAAACCATTTTCTCCAAATGTTATTGTACCTATAGTGTGTTCCTGGTGCCCAGAATTCTCCGAAGAGAGTGAGAGCTGATGACGAAAGGCCAGACAATTCATTGGATTACCTGACACTTTTCAGGCAAGAAGGTTGAAATTCCCTGACAGAATTAGGAGGTGATATTCTCTGTCTGCGTTTGTAACCACACCCTTGGCCGCTGGAAATAGGAAGGGAATGTCGCAAGGCAATTCCAGGGTGATCGGGAACCATGCCTGAGAAGGCCAAAAGGAAGTTTTCAGGATCAAGGAGCACTGGTCTTGTCGCACCTTCTGTAGGACTCTCTGAATCAAGGGAGGGATCGCGTAACGCTGAAGGTGTGACCAGCACTGGAGAAAGGCGTTCACTGCAAGTGCGCCCGGGTCCGGCATCCAGCTGAAGTATTTTGGTAGGTGGAAAGTCAATCTGCTCACAAATAACTCCACACCTAGAGGACCCCAAAAGTGATTCAGAGCGTTGAAAATGTTCACATTAAGTTTCCAATCGCTGACGTCTGAGAGGAATCTCGAGTTCCAATCTGCGGAAATATTCGACTTTCCCGGGAGGTATTCTGCCTTCAGGGAAATCTTGTGTTCTAAGGAAAACATCCAGAGCTTCTTGGCTAAGTTGGAGAGGTCTTAGAATCTGGTTCCGCCAAGGCGGTTGATATAGGAGACTGCGGAGATGTTGTCCATCTTGAGGATAACGGATCTGCCCTGAAGCAAGTGTTTGAAGCTCATTAGGGCTTATAAGCCTGCCGTAAGTTCTAAGAAGTTTATATGATGGGAGGACTCCGCAAGAGACCATACACCACCCGTGTTTTGGTTGAGGAAGTGAGCACCCCAACCGTGAAGGCTCGCGTCTGATTCCAGGACAAATTCCGGTTGTCGAGCCGAAGATTGCTTTGCCATTCCAGGCATCCAAATTCTCCAGCCACCAAGAGAGCTCTGACCTGGCTTCCTGATCTAAGATTATGAGATCTCCATACCACAGGCCAGCCCTGAGAGCTTTCCCTTTTATTCTCTGAAGAACTCAGTAATTCAGAGGTCCCGGAAAGATAGCCTGAATGGAAGAAGAGAGGAGGCCTAGAAGTCTGGCTAACTCCCGTAGGATTAGAGAGTCTTGTTTTAGAACAGACCTGATTTCTTGTTGAGAAGGAGAAGGCCTCTCAAGGTATCTGCGGTGAAGCCGAGGAACTTCAAGCATTTGGAGGGGGTAAGGATAGATTTTTCCAGGTTTATAATGAAATCAAGACTTTCTATAAGGTCCATGGCAGTATTGAGGTCTTTTAGGACTTGTGAATGGAGTTGGGACATGATGAGGATGTCGTCCAGAAAAGTAATTAAGTGAATACCCCGTCCCCTCAAAAGAGAGACAATAGTTCTCATAATCTTGATGAAACACTAAGTGGCAGTGGAAAGACCGGAAGGGAGAGCCTGAAATTGGAAGAGATGATTGTTCCAAATGAGCTGAAGGAAGGGTTGGTGTTCCTTGGCAATAGGGATGGTAAAGTAAGCGTCTTTAAAATCCAGCTTGACCAACCAGTCTCCTTCTAGGAGGAGGTCCCTCAGGAGGTGAATACCCTCCATTTTAAAGTGTCTGTAAATTAGGTACTTGTTTACCTCTCGAAGGTTTATGACCAGTCTCCAAACCTTTTCCTTTTTGTGAACAAGAAAAAGAGTGCTGACAAACCTCTTTAGAGACCACAGGACTTCTATAATTGTGCCCTTTTTAAGCATGTTATGTTATGTTATGTTATCTGTTTTGTAAAGCGCAAACAGCTGCCCCAGCAACGGGGCGTCCCGGCGCTAGAACCATAACACAACCAGTCTGAGACGAGAGACGAGACCTACAAGGAGGGAAAGAGATGGGTTTTGGTCGCTCTGCGGAAAGCTAGCATATTGTCAATGCATCGGATGTGGAGGGGAAGGGAGTTCCATAACTTGGCCCCCAGTAGTTTGAAGGAACGCCCTCCGATGCGGCAGAACTTTGTGTGGGGTATCATGGCTAAATGTTGCCCCTTGGACCGGAGATTCCGTTTGGGATAATAGGGGTCAACAGCGAACGGAGAAGCTCTGGACCTTCGTTCTTCAAAATTTTAAAGGCGAATATGAGGGCCTTGAATTGGATGCGGGCTTCGATTGGTAGCCAATGTAGTCTGTGAATGGTCGCTCTCGCCGAGCACCTTCTAGGGAGACCTACTATAGCCCTTGCAGCCGAATTCTGGATCCGTTGGAATCTCTTTATTTCAGATTTGTTTGCTCCTAACAGCAGGACACTCGCGTAGTCCAGCCTGGACAAGATGATAGATTGTACGATAAGTTGTCGCGTTTTGGAGTCAAAGTAGCCTAAGATGGGGTTGAGACTTCTCAGTAAACCAATGCAAGTTGCGGCAACTTTTTTGGTGTGCGATTGGAAGCTAAGAGTAGAGTCCAGCCAAACTCCTAGATTTTTTGCTAGAGTTTTCGGGGGGGGTGCTGGGCCCAGTGATTGGGGCCACCAGAGGTCATTCCAGTTATCACTGTTTTTCCCCATTATCAGCACCTCGGTTTTGCCACCGTTGAGTTGGAGGCAGTTTGCTGTCATCCATTTCGCGACGGCAGTCAGTCCATCCCTGAATCTAGTGGCCTCGGGAGAGGGGGCCTCATTGAGGCTGATGACCAACTGAGTGTCGTCGGCGTACGGAATGGAAGCAATCTCCTCTTCTACAATTTTCCGATGGTCCTCTGAATGAATCAAAGGTTTCAGGGCATGCATTTGAGAAGGGAGATCTAGAAAATCTATTCTGAAACCTTGAACGGTCTCCAGAACCGAGGGGTCTTGAGTTAAGGAATCCCATATATGATAAAAGTATTGAAGTCTGCCCCCTACCTTCAGGGGGGAAGAAGAAGGAGGAAGAGGAGGACGTACTTTGAAAGCTGGTGTTGTAGGGTGTTCCGCGGGATCTGTAACTTCTGTTCCATGAGCCTCTCCCTCTTTGAGGATAGAATTGAGGGCTGGATGGGTAGAAACCTTTTCCTGTGCCTCTTAACATTGAGAAGGGTTGTTGGCTGCCACTGCCGGAAGAACGGCCCCTTCTTCCAGCCTGTCCAAAAAGGTTGGTATTAAAGACACGTTTCATATTGGCTTGGGCCTTGTCAAGGGCAGTAAAGGTGGAGACATATTTCCCAATTGATTTAATAATGTCTTCGCCAAAGAGGAGACCCTTGGGGTTTATGGGAGGGCTCTTTTCAGCCAAATCACCCAACTTGGGGTTGATCTTGGTGAGGATGGTTCTCCTCCTCTCGATGTTAAGACTGGAATTGGCATTGCCGAGGAAGACAAGGCCCCTTTAGCTCCAACCTTTAATGAGGTTGATGTCAAGAGGGGTGCGAGAGATATGACACTCTTCAGCCAAATCTAAAATCCTAGCAAGGGGCCCCAGGATGTTGAGGAGGCGATCCTGGGAGTCCTTAAGGTATATCTCAAGACCTTTCCTTGGGTCTTTGCCCAGTTTAAATAGAAATTTAATTAAGTCAGGGTCAAGGTTGCGGGTTTGACAGACTTTATCTTGTATGGAAGGTCTAGGGCACTCCGATTTAAGGGTGCTCCGAGTCTCTCTTTTGAGTGAATTCCTGAGCCATCTTTTAATAAATTGGGTGACATGGTCTTGAGGAAACCATTTAGAGCTATTGGGGTGGGAAATGTTGAGTGGGGAGAACATTTCCTCGCCCAAGGAGTTGAGGATAGCATTTTTAGTGGAGGAGGAGAGTCAACCTCAAGTTGATTGGTGAAATCGAGGTCTTCATCATCCAAATCGAGGACAAATTCATCGTAGAGCTTCTGGAAAGTTTCCTCCTCCTCAGAGTCAGTGTCTGTGTCCTTCTGCCCACTACTGTAGTTTGTGCCACTAGGGACACCCATCAAACTTGTGCCACAAGGGACACCCATCAAAGTTGTGCCGCAAGGGACACCTGAAATATTTGAGGTGCGAGGATATCCCACAATGTCCAAGGTGCTAAGCCCTCCCAAGTCAGTTGAGGGGCTAGGAACTCCCATAGTGCGTCTAGAAAGAGGCTCGGAATGTTTATATTTTTTAGTTCTCTTGCCTTAGGTAACGAATTGAGGATCACGAGTAAGGAGGTCATCAGGGAGCTCGTCGTGATCAAAGGCAAGGGGTCTCTTTGAGGACATCACTTCTTTAAGGGTGTCTAGCATGTAAAGATCTCATTTATTTTTAAAGGAAGTTCTTAAAAGACTCATTGGTATAATTAGGGGAGCTAGCAGTGGCATCATCAGAGTCATAATCAGACATGGTGTTGATTTAGGCAATAATGTAGAGGTCTGAAACATATAATAAAATGGGCAAAACTGTTTATAATGAATATTCTCCTTTTGCCCTTTTTTTAATGAGGTGTACAATAGATGTGGGCAGACGCGTTAATTTGAGAAAAAGACAGTCTCAGGCAATCGCTGGCAGAAGCTGAGAAGAGCGATGTAACTGACAGACTCGCTCGAGCTCAGCCGCTGCTGGAGAATTCAAGGAAGGGCTGTAGGCAACAGGGGCACGCAGCGCCACCGTTGCCAAGGACCACTCCTCTGGAGACATGCTCGCAAGATAGGAGTAAGCGGGCATATCAAGATTTTTTTTAAAAAGTGAATCCAAGAACAATACCGGAGGGTACTTAGGGATGAAAGAAGAGTCGGGAACAATACTGGAAGGAATTTAGGGGCAGAGAGTGAAGGGGTGTTCGGCAAGCAAGCGGTCCACTGGGGGTGCAAGTGCAGACCCGCTCGAGGCAGGAGAACACTTCGGTGAGGAAGGGGAAGGGAAGGGCTGGTAGAAGCTTGAAAACCATAAATTGGAAATCAAGGGGGAAGTAGGATGGGAAGAAACCCAAGTCCCAAGAGGGAAATGAAAACTAAAAGAAAGTTAAAGTTCATTGGCAGAACAGTACAAAGTTATAGATAAGCTAGAAGTTCAGGCAGTACAGTCTACTAGCTTATAAAGTAAGATTAAAGTTGTTAAAATCAAAGGCAGTAAATACAATACGATAAATGAAATGTAAGGAACTTATCTGCTTGAGAGCCGCATTTAAAAGAGGCAATCTGTTTGCCTCTCATGCCTTTTGTACCATCTGTTCACTCCATTCTAGAACTGTTTTCTTTATGATGTAGTGCAGCTGCTTGTGACTGCATTAAAAGATTTATGAATAATGTAGTCTTGTAATGAAATTAGAGGAGCAAAGCATGATGGAGAAGGTCTCAGGACGCACACCCTGGGTCTCACCAATGGCCACTGCTGAGAAGCCAAAGTAACCTGGGAAAATCCATCTGTGTATTGGCATGAGGTTGCTGAACCGTGCCATCAAGTGGGAGAGGCACATCATTCCCACCATGGGCGAAATGTTAGCCGATGGAGATGGCTCCCGCTGGTTCTCAAAGCTGGACCTCAGCACCGGATATCACTAGCTACTACTCGTAGAAGAAAGCCGAAACATCACCACCTTCAGCATTCATCTGGACCTGTGCAGGTATAAGCACCTAAAATTTGGCATTTTTGTTTATCTGTTGCAGAAGTATTTCAAAATGCGATATGCAAGACCCTGTCCAGACTGCCAAGCATCCTGAATGCAGCAACGACATCCTGATTCATTCATCCACACCTGCCGAAAACCACAAGCACCTAAAAGCTACCCTAAAAGGCATTCACAAGCATGGAGAGACACCACACAAGGACAATTGCTCTTTCTTTTAGCTGTCTATTGAGTTCTTCAGGTGTGTCTTTAATCAAGAGGGGAAACAAGTCAACCCCGGAAAAAATACATGTGCATCAAGAGTGAACCTGCACCCACCACCATCCAGGCATTAAGGAGCTTCCTAGGGATGGCTACCTACTGCTGGAGATTCATCCCAGACCTGGTCACTATCGCTGAACTCCTGAGATCCCTTATGAAGACAGATAGGAAGTGGACATGGAGCAACCAGGAGGAGGCCACATTCCAAGAGATTAAAAAGGCCCTCCTCGACAACACCACGCTCGTCTACTTCGACCAAGGGAAAAGTATGGAAGTGTTGGTCGATGCTAGGTGCCATCCTCACCCAAGAACAAGAACCAGGTCGCTGGGCCGCACTGGCATTCACCAGCAAAGTACTAACACCAGGAGAGTCAAGATATGCTCAAATCGGGCCAAAGGTCCTTGCGATCAAGTTGGCCTGTGAGCATTTCCACCTATATTTGAAAAGCCAGCCCTTCAAAGCAATCACAGACCACCAGCCGCTGGTCCCACTCTTCTGAGGTTCGGCCCTTCACCCACCGCCATGGATCGAGAGATGGGCTATTCAACTACAACATTACCGGATGGAAGTGGTCAACCGTCCTGGTTCAAAGAACACTGCCAGCTTCCTATCTTGCCACCCCAAAACCCTAGAAAGACAAAACAGCAGTGAAGACGTAGAAGAGTACGGCAAAATGATATTGACAGCTGCCTGCCCCAAACCCTATGCTTAGAGGACATCAAAGAGGTGATGGAATCAGATCCCACCATCCTATGAGTACGGTCATTGGTCATATGTGGCACCTGGTGAGATTTCTTTGGTGATGCCAACGACTGGCCGGGAGAAGACAGAGTGAACTAGCAAAGATGTGGATGGTACGAGAAGAGTTCAGTACCACCTCCAGCGTGGAGCCCACATTGTTATTCTGAAGACACTAAGACACCAAGTGACAGAGGTGGCCTGCGGAGGGCACCAGAAAGCCACAAAAAAATGAAGGAAAGAATGTGGGAGAAGGTATGGTTCCCTGGCCTTGAGGACCTAGTGTAAGAACTCGTGTGGAGGTGACCTGCACGCCAGATAAAAGGGGCACCGTAAAGACCAGCACCAGTGATCACAGAGGACTCTTGCAACACTCCCTGCAGCAAGCTTAGCATGGATTTTGGGAGCTTCCCAGATGGACAGATGACTCTCATCCTCATAGAAGCATACTCAAATTACCCCATATTGGAGGTAATCGAGTCACCAGCCTTGGTGCACCTGGCCCCAGTCCTCAAAAATACATTTGCTATCTTTGGCCTGTCAAGTGAAATCAAAAGTGACAATGGACCGCCATTCCATGATGCCAAATTTTGAGACTTCCTAGATCAACTGGGAATCCACCATCGCCACATTACACCCCAGTGGCTGCAGGCCAACGGGGAAGTTGGGAGATTAATGTGTACCATAAAAAAGTCTCTGCACATCGATTCTGCCGAACAGGGCAACCCGAACGCCATTTACAATCTTTTCTGACAGAGTATCCTCATTGTATGACTAACAAGCACAATGGGCCCTGATGTTCAATTGGCCCCATCAAGACACCATACGCGCCTGCCCTGGGTGGCTGCCACCACCTTACAGTCCTGTAGGGTTATTCCAAACGTGAGTAACGTCCCCAAATGCACTCAATCAAAATAATTTATGTGACAATTTTTGTTGCTGATTCCTTTAGATAAAGTTTTATTTGAATTTCCTTAAATTCTCTCAAATTCTCCTGATGTTATATTCACATCATCAGGGGCTTCATATGCCGTCAAGAAGAATGTACACAACGTTGAAAATAAAACCACATAAAATATATCGATGAATATAACACAAAGTTTTAAATGTGTGAATCGATTTCAACACTTCAGCCTTATATCCCATGGTGTGTGTGTGAAATAAACTGGAAAAGTGATGGAAGGTCCAAAAGCTGGGTGAAATAAAAAGGTGAAATCAAAAAATAATAACAGTACAATGTTATGAGAATGATTGTGGTGCTTTTAAGTAAACGTTCTTCTTGACAGCATATGAATCCCCTGATGAAGGGCTAAATACCCAAAAATGCATTGGGCAATGAACACTGATATGTGAAAGAAATGTATTGATGTGAATATAACATCAGGAGAAATTGAGAGAATTTAAGGAAATTCAAATAAAACTTTATTTAAAGGAATCAGCAACAAAATGTCAGATAAGTTATTTTGATTGAGTGCA
Source organism: Lissotriton vulgaris (assembly GCF_964263255.1). Taxonomy (NCBI): domain Eukaryota; kingdom Metazoa; phylum Chordata; class Amphibia; order Caudata; family Salamandridae; genus Lissotriton; species Lissotriton vulgaris. Next base: position 473,234,731 of record NC_141694.1, read on the forward strand.
TTTGGGGACGTTACTCACGTTCGGAATAACGCTACAGGACTGATTCTATTTTTCCTCTTACTCAGGGGGAATCACCAAATAGCACCTACTTACCCTCAATTCAAGCGCTTTACGTTTAAAGACCTAAAAAGGAGTGCAAACGTTCTTTGTTTAGTAGTCAATGCCACCACCTTCCAACAGTCAAAGGACCCAAGCACATAGTGAGCGGTGCAATGCCCTCACCAGCCAGGGCAAGTGGGCAAAGGAGCACACTCTCCAACCTGGGAACAAGGTGATCATTGGAGATCGGAAGCCCAGGTGGAAGTTCAGGACACCGTTCGAGGATGGACCGTTGTCAGAAGCGAGGGGACCATGGTAACAGTCATGAAAGGTCAAGAAGTCATATCTAGAAACATCTTGTGGTTCAAAGGAATTGAGACCCCATTATTCACCCATCCTCAAGACTCACGTGAAGATGACACCAGCTGTCTTGAAAGCAACGTGATCGGTCCTGAGTCCAGCGGGTCGGAGGGCCGAAGCCCACGAAACTTCGAGGGATACCGGCAAGAAGACCTGCAAAGCTGCCCTCCGGGACGCGACCTGCCTGCCTGGAGTCAACCCCACAAGTGCAATCTCCAGCCTAATCCACAGCCTAGTCAGCGGCTCATGGACTATGCCTGTCATGTGAACTGAACTTTAGTCAATCAAGAACTGAGTTGGGGAGAGATATAGCAAATTAACGGTCTTGCTATCCTGTTCTTGCCGACCGGATGTGAATGCACTACATCCTCTGGCCAGGCGGTGCCAGCAGGGAGAAAATAAAAGGGGGTTGACTGTTCGAGATCACACCCTGATAACAACAATAAGTGTATGCTTCAGGTGTCCTGGTCTGAGGCTGCCCCAGGCCTCACAACACCGATCAAGAGCTTTTAGTCATGCATGGTCTTTGAGACAGAACCTGATTGTTATTTTTACCAAATAAAAATTGCATATGTGCACCAATATCTCAATGACATTGGATAGCGTCATGTGTTTACATTTTGTTTTTTACTCTGTTGATTAACAATAAAAAATCTGTTTTGTATTCACTCAAGATGCATTATGTTTGAGCCCTTTATGATGATAGGACACTGGTCTTAAGAATTTGAGTTACCTGCGGTTTCTATACACTCACAGCACCTGGATTCTGCCATCTGTGAGTCCTACCCTGCCAAGTGGTGCCAATCTAGTTCTGGGCTCTTGGAAGTGGGTTTTTTGTGCTGCATCTTCAAAATGCATGCATAGCCATCATTGCACCATTCAGAATCGATGCAACTCCTTTAGTGCTGACGCATCACCTGCTTCGAGGACATCACATCACCAGCTGCATGGCCTGATGATGATGCATCTCATACATTCAGTGCTCCTCAACGACGATGCCTCTCCGAGTGCACAGCAGTGTCTATGAATCCTAAGGATCGGAGCCGGCGCATAGCCTCCCTGCTCCTCGAATCTCGCCCATGATGTTAAGGCATCCTCCAAACAAGGTACCATTTTAGTGGGACAGGGTAGGTCCCTGTATCTGACCCACACTCCTCCTTAGTCAGCCTAAACTTTTGGAGTTACTCCGGTCAAGCATGACCAGACAACCCCAGTTGGAGCTTTATGCTTTTTGAAAAAACTATTTAATTGATATTTATAATCATACAATGTATTATTCACATACAAAAGTTCAGGATGTATTAGTTATCAAGCACATTATAAGTAATTTCTGTCTGTTCGGGCAATGGCCCTAAAGAAGGCAATATTCCATATAATACAAATGTAAACAGGTGATCAATCAATTCAAGCAAATGTTACACATATTGCAATGGGTATTCCAATGCAGTTTGTGGGTAAACCACATCCACCCTTTCCATTGGTTCAGTTGTGCCCATAACAAATCTACTCTCAGTCCCTGGGACTCGACAGGCACCAAGTTGTAATGTGTCATCTTTAAATATTCTCGCTTAGAGCCATGTTGTGAGTGCCCTTACATAATAAAACTATTAAACTGCTACATGAAAAAACAGAATCAGCCTGTGAGTGCCTTGTCTCTATTACTACTCCTCTCAATACAGGGGGGCCTCACCCTATTGCAGTCCAAACAGGGTTGGACCACTCAGCTGTCAGTGATTTCAAGGCAGTCCTCAAGTTTTATCAAAACACAAAATTTACTGAGGGTCAAAGGGGTAATAGTTTAACGACCTGTCACCTCATGCCCCTGCACTTGAGATAAACCACACAAAAAGAGAAGACCAGGTCTGGAATGGTGTGCTGTCCTGACTGGTGCAAAAGGATCACACGGATATGTGTGTGGGAAAGAGTGTTGCATTACACAGGGCTAGAAAAGTCCCATCAGACCGCCCTTGTGGCGGCATATCATCATGTGGGAGACGGGCAATAGCTCCGTATACAGCCCGTGCCATCAAGAGAAGGTGCCTGTAGTCACAATTGTGCGCAATCTACAGTATAGAGAAAGGGTGTTCAGTGCTTAAAGAAAAAAGTGCATGATTAAAAATGACTACCTAAACTGGAAAATTTTCCTTTAAGGGTAGGTGTAGGTGTCAAGATTAAAAACCCGCGCCTGGTAGTCAAAATGTAAGAGTACATTATGGCGCTGTGCAGTATGGTCGGTCGACTAGTTTCAGCTAGATGGAGAGTTGCTCCAGCTTTCATCAGGACCTTGTGAGTTGGTAAGCTACTGCAATACAGTGTGAAAAATTATACAAAAGTGCAAACACATCAGTTTCACACAACAGCGTACAATATACTTAAGGAGGCAGAGACTTTAGAACCTCAGTATCCAATGTGGGCAGGAAGGGAATCTTCTTCCTGCGGGTCTTCTTTAGATGCAAACTTATTGGTGTTGTTTGCATCAATAAGCTCACCCAATGTAATTGAGTGTGACTCCTTTTGCCTGGCTGCCCCCTCGCCATCCCTCCTCATCAGTTTTTGACCCTAACACTCCTTTGTTACATTTTACATTTTTCTTGGCCAAATATCTGGATGAACTGTCCTTTGCTGCTGTTTCTTATTAGGATAGTTTATTATACCTATCTAACACCTTGGGTCAGAACACATACCATCATGATACTGTTATTTTCCAGCATTTGCCTTTTGCTAGATATGTCGTGTACAGTATATTGACCTATGTGGTCTATGATGACATGGGCGACTTCCTCTCCATGTCTTAAATATCCACGGTGATCCATCAATTCGCCGTTCACTGCATAGAGGTTAATCTAGCCCCCACATTGAGCATAGGTGAAGCCTTGCATTTCTGAGCAGCAGAGATGATACGCTCTCTTCGTTTTCAATTGCGAGTGCTCATGCGTTCTCCTTCTAGTTCAGCGCATGCGCGACGGGACAGTGGTTTCTAACTTTTAGCATCCCTGCGCATGCGCGACGAGATTAGTGCTAGGCGCGACTGATCCAACTTCACCAGGCTTGCTCCCGGTCACACACAGGTGAGCCCACTCCTCCTTTTCTTGTGGGTCATGCTGCGAGGGTCTTGACTCATAGGTGGATTGGCATAGAGGATTTCGCAATTGGCTAATTATATTCGAATCCTCGCGCTTTTTAAACCGAACCTCAGAAGCCGTCGGTGCCTCCCCTTCCGCTCGATTTTGAGCGTTGGGCACCGACGGACAGGTGAGTTTTCAGAGCGTGCGAGTACTATTCTCTAGCACTCAGTATCAGTATATGTACAGGCAATGCTGTTAGGTAACGGGTCCCACTACGTTTTGTGACATTGCACACTGTGGTTTAACTGACCATATTTTGGTATGTTAACTGGCTGGACTGCCTTCTACCCTATGAATTGCAGCGCCATTGAGGGTAACGCCCCAAAAAAACGGGGTATTTTCTTTTTCCCCCTTTCTTTGAACAACAGCATTATTGTGCTGCTATTTGTCTCAGCACCCGTAATAATATTCACAGCAACAGTGATGAGGTATTAGACGGTCATTACTGTCTATATTACCATCTCAGTTCTAGGGTTATCTACTTTTTATAACAAATAATGAAAATACAGTATAACCAATTAACAATCAGTACCGATTTAGCGGGGATGGCTCAGGATAAGTCAGTCAGTGAGGTGTCTATCACACGTACATTGGTGTTTAGTGTAGAGCGATTGGGCTGGACACGGCTGATCTTTGGGCTAACTGTGTCCCCTTTTTCTACACATCAGAGCGGGGCCTCTATTTCCCGAGCGGTTGCCGGGCGAGGTGAGGTCTTCACCCACAAAAAGCTGGGTGAGTATCACAAGGAGGAAATGCCTCTTTGTGATGAAGCTAATATGCTTATTTAAATTGCGGAACGTCAATTGTTCTCGCAGGTGTGTTTGGTGTTGATGGTGTCTTTTGGGTTATGCTGACCTTTGTGTGTTAATGGATACATAGTATATACCTTTTTGTTTTTACACAGGAAGAAGATTCCCTTCCTGCCCACATTGGATACTGAGGTTCTAAAGTCTCTGCCTCCTTGAGTATATTGTACGCTGTTGTGTGAAACTAATGTGTTTGCACTTTTGTATAATTTTTCACACTGTATTGCAGTAGCTTACCAACTCACAAGGTCCTGATGAAAGCTGGAGCAACTCTCCATCTAGCTGAAACTAGTCGACCGGCCATACTGCACAGCGCCATAATGTACTCTTACATTTTGACTACCAGGCGCGGGTTTTTAATCTTGACACCTACACCTATCCTTAAAGGAAAATTTTCCAGTTTAGGTAGTCATTTTTAATCATGCACTTTTTTCTTTAAGCACTGCACACCCTTTCTCTATACTGTAGATTGCGCACAATTGTGACTACAGGCACCTTCTCTTGATGGCACGGGCGGTATACGGAGCTATTGCCCGTCTCCCACATGATGATATGCCGCCACAAGGGCGGTCTGATGGGACTTTTCTAGCCCTGTGTAACGCAATACACTTTCCCACACACATATCCGTGTGATCCTTTTGCACCAGTCAGGACAGCACACCATTCCAGACCTGCTCTTCTCTTTTTGTGTGGTTTAGTCCTCAAGTTTTGCCAGCTATTTATGGCTGCAATGGGAGGGAGCGGGGTAGGGAAAGAAGCCAGGGGGTCATCCAAGGAGGTAGGGCACAATACAAGCAAGACAGACAGTCGAACCAGTCCGGGTCTATGCCAGGGGCCGTGGTGTCACCTCTCAGGTAGTCTTCCCACCCTCCTCCCCTTGTATCCCAGAAGTTTAATTCTCCTGTACTGGGGCTATGTCACCCTCCTCCTCAGCACTATTTGGGCTACTCCGGTGTTCCCAGATGAATAAGACTTCGCTCCAGGCTTCATCAATGGGGCGCCTATGCAAGGCCTTCAGTTCTTCCCTGTGCAGAGTCTTGCACTCCACCGCTGCCCACCAGGGTACCTCCAGGGTCAAAACCCCAATCTGTCCCCCCATGGACCATTTCCATGATATTGCGATTTGCCTCTTGGCCATGGACATGTACAAATCAATAAATCGGCTCCCGACCTTGCGCTTAGGTGGCTGGGATATACTCCCAGTAGACAGACATCCACTGAATGGGTCAGCGCAAGACCTAATGTGTTGTTAGGTTTAGTCATCACTGCCTCCCAAAACCATTGTACAGTTGTGGAGCTCCACGTCATGGGGCGGAAGTCCACATCTTACAGCCTATATCTTGGGCATTCTCTGGGCCCCCCTCCAAATGCAACCTGTATGTGGTGCAGAGTCAGCTATGTCATATGGACATAATTAAACTGTTAGTATTTGAGGCAGGATTTGCAATAGACCTTCTTGGTGGATTCTAAAATGCACCATGATTCTGCATCAGTAAGTGATCTGTTAAGGGAACTCTCCCATTTCCCCCGTGGATCTAACAGCGGGGACAGGGTTGCCTCCAGGAGTGATGCGTGGAACCTCTTAATTTGATGTAAGGCTGTGACAAGCATAATCACAGAGTGGAGAACTCCATGCTCTGACGGTTCCTCTCGCCCTGTGCCCCACAGTCACTCAAACGTCCTCACCAATGTCTCATACAAGAGGAACTGGCCAGGAAAGACTCCACAGCCATCCACAAGCTCCGCAAAGGGAAGTAAGTATTGGTCCTAAAAACAGTTCCCAGTCGTGTTGATCCTTTCTGCTGTCCATGTCAACAACTGCTCTGCCCCAGGATCGCCTGAGGCTCTCCAGAGGGTAGACCTATCAATGGCAGTGCCAGTGAGTATCTCGGACCTGCGGGTGCCGAACCATATATTTTCTCCAGCACTGTAAGGCTGTGGTCTGAAAGATTGATGCATAGGGCATAGGGCATGATTATTATTGGCCAAATTGATCATCAATTTGGCCAATAATAATCATGGGTGTTGTCCTGGCTCTACTAAATATGTTCCTTCCTGATTCAGCCCTTTCTAACCACTGCACCAGCCACTGTAATTGTGCAGCTAGTTGGTAAAATTCAAAATATGGCACTCCCAGTCATTCCTCTCTCATAGGACACTGTGGGGTCTGCAACGTGACTCTGTGTGTCTCAACTGCCCAGATAAGGTCCGGTACTAGCGCGTCCAGTGTCTTAAACCAGCCCAAAGGCATCATAAACGGTAGGTTGGTGAAGAAGTATAATAAACGGGGCAGCATGACCATGTTTGTCAGGGAGATCCTAGCCATCAAGTGTAACCGCAGAGAGCCCCAAAAGGCCACACTAGAATGCAGTGAACGTACTGCCCTCTCTAAGTTTCCCTCCCTCGTATCCTCCAGGGCGTGAAAGATCTGAATGCCCAAATACCGAAATAAAGCAGGTGTCCAGTTATATTCATCAGGAAGCTCCTCAGGTCTAGGGGATGGACAGGCTGCCAAACCCTTCCAGTGCCGCAAAAGCTGAGTCCGCCTCTCAAATGCATCATGAAGATAGATCAACAGATCATCGGCATACAGGGAAATTATGTGTGTTCTCCCTTTCAACAGTATCCCCAGTCCCTCACCTCCAGTACAAAAAAGTACAGCCAGAGGTTCCACTGCCAGTGTGAACAAAAGTGGAGACAAGGGGCATCCTTGTGGCGTCCCACTGGATATTACATATTCTGTGTAAATGGTGCCACCCGTCTTGACCTGCACAGTTGGGGAGGTATATAACAGCTGGACCCACTTCTGCCAGCCCCTTCCCTACTTCATTTTCCGCATTACCCCATTAGGCAGTCCCAACCGTGTCAAATGCTTTCTCCAGGTCCACAGAGAGAAGCGCACCCCGAAGCAGGTTCTTTGACTCGGAATGGTATAGAATCGAAATCAACTGACCTAAATTATACGACGTGTTATGGGAGGTGACAAACCTGTTTTGGTCTGGATGAATCAGATTTTTCATGTGGGGAAGAAGTCTGAGCACCAGGATTTTACTAAGTATCTTAAGGTCAGCATTTAGCATAGACAAAGGTCTCTAGTCCCACACCCCAGACTCCAAGCGCTCGGTCTTGGGAAGTGTTATCACTGTTGCAGATCCCGTGGAGGGCGGCAAGTGTACCAAATGAACGGCTTCATTATATATTACCAGGAAAGGGGCCAGTGTTGCTTCATATTTCGCATAAAACTCTGCAGGCAGGCCATCTGGGCCTGGCGTTTTGTGCCCACCCAGCCGAGCTATGGCTCCCCTGACCTCCTGGACAGTGATCAGACCCCCAGTTCTTTCACAGTGTCTCCCTCTACCTCTGTCAGGGCCAGGGGGGCCAAGAAGGTGGCAAGCTCCTCCTGCTAGGCTCCCGTCGGTGCTATGTACAGTGTTTCAGAGTATGTCTGAAATGCACCGTTTATCTTATCCGGGTCATATTCATATCCTCCGCAATGTTGATCTGGGTAGATGGGTATTCCCGAGATTTAGGCCTAATCAACCATGCTAATAACCGCCCTGATTTCCTTTGCATTTTGTCCATATGCTCTGTAATCGTGTGGTCGGAGCCTTTCCAAAGTCTCATCATGTTGTTTCCGCTTAGTCAATAATTGCTCACAGGCTCGGGTATTTTGGCCCCTGCGTATTAAACAAGGTCCGCCGTTCCATCCCAATCCTTGTAAGCTCTTTTTGGAGTTCCTTCGGGGTCTCAGTGGTTTGCCAGATGCAGTGCCCCGCACCACTACCATAAAAGCCTCCCACTCAACCAGGAATGTAGATGCAGTGTCTGCATTCTCTGTGAAATATGCATCCCCGAAGTGCGCAACAAGTCCGCAAATGGCACATCCTCCAAGGCCACAGTGCTAAGTCACCATGCAGGTATAATAATAATAATAATCCACATTTGTAAAGTGCGAACAATCACCCATAAGGGTCTCCAGGTGCTAGGGGCCGTCCGGAAGATTAAGCAAGCTATTGCCCAGAATCACATGGTGCTGGGCTAATCTGCTGCCGGGGATCGAACCGTGATCCCTGATTCCAGCATCAGTCGCCCTGGCTGCGGCGCCACACCTCTCCCGGTGTCCACGCCCTTGAAGGCGGTAAGTCAACAGCAAGGGGCTGTTGTCTGACTGCATGTGGCCCAGTATTCTGTAGAGTGGGTGAGAAAGCCAATGGTTTGTGACCACCAAAATGTGTCAATTCTTGTGTGGAGGTGGTGCAGGTGCGAGTAGTAGGAGTATTCCCTGATTCCACTGTGTTGTAGGCACCATAAGTCGTGCAAATCCCAATGTGCCATCCACTCCCGCAACCCCACTGCTGTCCTATGCGCCTGCGCTCCCACTGAGGGGGTGAGAGCGGTCTAGCTGGACATCCGCTACACAATTAAAATCTACTTCCACCACCATCTGCTCCACTGCTAAGTCAGCTATATGCTCAGAGAAAGAGGTCAATATGTCAGTTGGTCGGGATTGGGAGTGTAACAACAACAAAGTGTTATCTCCTGCCCTAGCAGTTGTCCCGCCACTAGCATATACCTTCCTTCAGTGTCCGTTAAGGTGCAGATCTTTTCAAAGGGAATCTCTGGACGTATGCATATCAACAACCCCCCCAGCAAAGGCAGAGTATCCAGCGGCAAAAACTTTTCCCCTCCATTGCCACCTCAATCTACCCACCTCCCCCATGTCTAATGGGTCTCCTGCAACAGGGCAATCTGCACTCCCCGTTGCTTCAAGTAATTGTAGATAATATAGCGCTTAGATATAGAGCCCATACCCCTGATGTTCCAGGTAAGTGGTTTAACATCTTGTTGTGCTATTACTGTTCGGTGCATTCCAACACTCTACCCCTCCACAGCCCAGACCCAATCCCAAGACAGCAGGGTTCACTAATGGGACACCCCCACCCTCACGAGAGATATGACTGATGAACTGTAATGACCCCAAACGAAAACAACTCCCTGGCCCCAGGGCATTCTGGCAAAGGCCATCTGCCCAAACTCCACCTTTACAGAAATAGAAAGCAATGAAGGCCCAACCTAAATGCAGTGAAGACCTCCAGGGGGTCATTGCTGTGCTGGCGTAATGAGTCTGTCGTGATATGTAACAAACAAGTCACTGTAAGTATTGGTGCAAGGTCTCCGGCACCAGCCCACTCTTACAGCAGCTCAAATTGGCCTTCACTTCTAGATAATGTCATCTGCCATGTGTGGGGTCACTACCAAGAGTTCCAAGCTACCTTTACAAGAGTAATATGATTCTAAGCCTGCTGTTCCCTTCATGGACCTCAAGCCCTTGTCTGATGGGGAGCCCCGTTTCAGGGCTATCTCCACCACTGCCTGCAGCGCTGCCGCTTGTTCCAGCTCTTTCTGCCAGGAGTTTGGCTTTTTAGCCCCAATTCATTCTGACTGCCTCTGAGATCGTTTCCCTGATCTCCGGTCCCTCTTCGTCCACTGGGGTTTTGGCACCTGGCCCAGCTTCTCTGTGTAATAAGCCTCAATCCAGTCTCAGGCTGCATGAGGAGTTTCATAAAAGTAGGTCTTGCCATCCATTACATTGCGGATTTTGGCCGGAAACATTGTGAGTGGTGGATTCACTCTTCTCGGAGTGGCCTATTGACCTCAAAGTATGAGGCCCATTTCCGTTAAACCTCCAGCGTATAGTCCGGGAACATGGAGGCTTTGCCATTATTGACTACAAAGGGGCCGTCAGTGCGGGCTTTCTGCAAAATGGTGTCCCTATCCCTGCAATGCAACAGCCTAGCCACCACTGGTCTTGGGGGGCGGCCCAGCACAATCGGGTGAGCCGGCACGCGGTGCGCTATTTCCAACTTGAAAAACTCTGTCAGCATTCCTAAGGCCACCACCTCTTAATGCTCTAGGTATGCCACCATGTACCCATTTTTAATCCCTTTCAGAAGGCCAGGAATTCGCAGGTTGTTATAGTGGCTACGACCCTCACCTGCCACGGGTCCGGACCTTGCCCGTCAGTTCTGCTACTTGCTGGTAAAGGTCTTGTGATCAGGCGCTAGTTCCTCAAATCCGGATTTGACCACCTTCACCCTCTCATTGAGATTCTGGTGTTCGGCTCAGAGGAGGCTAAGGCCCACCAACACCCTACTTATGTCTTTGAGGAGTGTAGTTTTTGTGTTCTAGATTGCTTCCAGTATCTTGGAAAGCTGCAGTTGGATGGTATCTGCCATACCTGAGGTTCAGGGCTACCCTGTGCTTTATCTATCTGGTCCTCCTCATGTTCAGGAGTGTTTCTGGCATATTTCCCCCAGGGTTTTCCCTTCGCAGCAGTTAAAAGCAAGGAGGAGGCCCAGTCCCTGCCCCAAAGGTACCACCAGAGTATTGTCCACCAGGCCTCTGGTCGTTCCCCATGCAATCACACGTTCAGGCCTATTTCTACTGTTTCCCAAAAATCGCTCCACTCCCTTGGAGCATAACGTTGACCCCTGGCTCAACAGCGAATGGTGTATGTGGCCTCTCGTGTCCTCTCCTCTGGTCAGTGGACTGGACAACCCCACCTTCACCGGGCACTCTCTAAAGTTTAGTCCTGCCTCCGCACGTGATTAATTCAATGCTCCACCATCCAGCCTCTCTCTCAGGCACAGTTGCTGCTCAGTGCACCCCGGTTGTGGCGAGCAATCTGCGTAGCAACACCGCTAATCTCCTGCTGATGCGCAGGCCACTCCTCGTAGGACTCGCTCATCTTTCTCCTCTGCAGGGGGTACACTCCGATTTCCCAGTGCTTCACCCAACCCAGGTTGGTGTCCACTTTGGCACTCTGGTGGGCCCCCCAAGTTCAGCAGAGGCCATAACCGACCCCCAGGTGGGGATTCCAGTCACCCCAGACCTTCAAAGGCTATCTCTGTGTCTCTTGGGGACCCCGCAGCATGGAGTCAGCCAGAAATCCTCACCTCGATGTTGCTACATCACTGTAACTGGTTAGGCCACAGCGCTGCCACCCAACTGAGGCTGGCCACCAATCGCCTCCACATAGTGGCCAGGGGCTCCCCCATCTCACCGGGCCCATCCCCCTCAGCCCAAGGTTCAACTCCTTCACAGCCTCTGCCTGCCAGCTCCAGCAGGCTTCATTCCACCGCATCGCTCGAGTCCTGCGCCACGGGCCCTTCCGTTCCATTCGGTCGCAACAGTGCTTGTTCCGGGCGTGTCAATTCACTTCCGCCTCAGGACGACGCCCAGGGGCACCTTTCCTTAGCTGGCCCAGCACTGCCAGCCTGAGCCCCGCAGACACGCTGCTCCTGTAGTTGGGCAGCTCCAGAAGTTTCTACCTGGTCACAGCACACTAGGCCAGGGCTCCAGGCCGTGCCACTGTGCTTGATTGCTGCACACCGGCAGTTGGGTCCAGAGTCACCGCAGGGTCTTCACCTCAGTCCCCGGCATTGAGACCACCATGCCCGGTGAGTCAGTCTAGGCTGTGCCTCACATTTGTTCAGGATAATCGCCAGGCTGGTGTAGAGCTCAGCACCCACACATCGGCTATCTTCGGCAGCTCGCCACGCCCATCGGAGCTTTATGCTTTTAAGCACTGTGGGGCATATTATCAAGGGGGTTTATCTCCGCTTTTTTGGCTTTAAAAGCCAAGAAAGCGGAGATAAAATTATCTCCCTATTACCAAGCTGTCGCTAACACCAGTTAGTGACAGCTAATAGGAGATAGCGACCATCTTGGGCCCCGCTTTGCATGTCAGTGATATTTATCACTAATGACATGCAAAGTGGGCGTGCCAAGATGTTAGCGACTGGAAACAGTCCCTAACATCGCTATCTCCTATTACCAACTTTTGGAGATATTCGCGCTAAGCGCGAATATCTCCAAAAGCTAACACCTACCCTGAGCAGTTCTCAGCCATGTTATCCAATGGGAGGTGGATAACATGGCTAAGAGCATTTGCTCGAAAATGCATGAATATCGCTGACTTTTCAGCGATATTCATGCATTGCGGACGTTTTTTATCGCATTTGCGATAAACCTTGCTAATAGCAAGGTTTATCTGCGATAAAAATCGCCGATGTGCGGCGATAATTTTTGTCTCTAAACAAGTTAGAGACAAAAATTATCGCTAGTTGTTGGTACTATGCCCCTGTATTTGCAGATATTCTTTAAAAATGCTTATATCCATTTCCACTTAGTGGACATTTGTAATTTTGGTCTTGTTTTGTTCAATAAATCAAGCTCTATTCTTCTATTCAGGTGTGGTATATTTGTTTGGTGCTGTCACTGTTTTACTGTTTTAAGTGTTGTACAAATACATTACATGTTGCCTATTAGGTTAAGCCTGGCTGCTCTATGCCAAGCTACCAAAGGGTGAACAGAGGTTAATTTAAGGTGTTTATCTGACTTACCCTGACTAAGATTGCAGTCAAAACTTGGTCAGGGTGCATACATCTGTCATCTAAAGACCACATTTCTAACATTGATGATCAGCAGTGAGAATAGGATTTGTGTCTGTGCGGTGCCTCACAGTTGTGGAGTGTATACTACCAATACACGTCCAAGACCAATTCAAGTTAATACTTTCTAATTGGCATTTTCTTTTCTCTATCACCTCTGTTTGGAATTTTTAATTGTTCTATTACTGTTTCTTGAAATCTTGTCTCTGACTGAAGGTAGTACTTCTGCACAAATTGATTTTGAGTTGGCCAAACTTGAGAGTTTCACTGTGGCCCCGCTCAATCAGTCGTCTTCCTCCCCTGTCCCCGCAGCGACCGCAATTAAGTAGGGATCGGGGAGGACTGGACAGCTGTGCGCCCGTAGCGGGGAGGAAAGCAGGATTGGGCCGGTCACACTGGTCGTACTGGGGGGGAGGGGTCGTGGGGGCAGCAGCGGCTGGGAAAAATGGGCTGAAAAATGCAACAGGAAAAAGGCAAAAGAAGAGAGAAAAGTGCAAATAATGCAGCAAAAGTGCAAGAAAGAGTGGAGGAAAGACACAGAGGACACAGAAGGACAGTGAAAGGGGGGAGATTGAGATGAGGGTAAAAAAAGAGTAAAAAAGGGAAGAAAGACACAGAAGGAGAGTGAAGGGGGAGCTTGAAATGAGGGGAAAACAACAGAAAATGGAGCAAAGACCCAGAAGGAGAGGGAAGGAGGGAGATAGAAGTGAGGGGAAAAAACGAGTAAAAAACGAGAGACAAAAGTGGAGCAAGAGGATGGAGACAGAAGTCCAATGGACAACCAAGGATGAGGCGCATGTGAAACCTGTGGGTAGAGGAGGGTAGCAGTACTATGGTAAGGAGTCAGCTGGTGGCCCCAGAGCATATTTTGCGCAACATATTCCACCAGGTTGTGGTAGCAGACAACCACGAGGGCCACTACCCAGGGGTCCTTGTTCTATTTGAATGGGTCTCAGGACTTCTGAAGGTAGCTGTGAGCCCTGACTCTTCTCAAGCATTATTTTGAAAGAGGTTGTGCAATCAATGATTTGTGGCATACAATTACGAGCTGTTAGCTGATTCATCCATTGTTCTATGACTGGAGGTTGCTTGGGTGGTGCGATTAAGGGGAATCTCATTTTAAAAGCGTTTAACTTCAGGTGGTTATGTGTCAGCCAGCTTTATGTTTTCAATAAGACTGAGTTGGGGGACCTGCTGTCCTCAGGGGAGGAGATCTTCAGGTACAGTTGGATATCATCTGCGTACATGTGATAGTGAATGCTGGATGATTTTAGAGTTTCTGTTAAAAGCTCCAAGAACAGGTTGAAGAGTGTGGGTGAGAGCCTGGATCCCTGCAGAACCCCCAGCATGACCGGAGAAGGATGAGACAGGGACTGGTTCACCTTGAAGCTTTGGGCTCTACTGTGGAGGAATGAGAAGTACCAGTTTAGTACAGGCCCAGACAGCCCCATCCTGTGCTTCAAGAGGTAAATTAGGTTATCGTGTTTAACAGTATCAAACACTGACAAAAGGTCGAGGAGGACCAGTAGGCAAGATTTGTTTTGATCCAGCAGTCTTAGCGCATTATCTTAGCACATTATCATTCATTTAATAATTTATAGAGCAAATAAATCACCTGTGAGGGTTTAGAGGTGCTGGAGCTGTTCACTGCTGCTTGGAGGTTGATTATTCAAACAGCCGTGCCTTTCGAACTTGCCTGAATTGTTAGAGTGATGGTGCCATCCTAAGATGCAGTGGGAGGTTGTTCCAAGCCCTGTTTGCCATGTGTGAGAAGGAGGATCTTTCTTTCTGGCTCAATGGATAAGCGGGGTGTCTGTGATGGAGAGGTAGGCTGATCTAGGTGCCTGGACAGTTGGCCTAAAGCACCTGTGTGTAGGGTACCAAGGGCCCTGGTGGTCCCCCACTGCTACAGGGCCTTCGTACTGGGGCTCGCTCATGAAATTTGGCAGATCATCTAGGCTGGAACAAGACCTTTGCTAATTGCTAGGCTTGTCTGCCACTTTTACTGACCATGGAAGAAGGCTTCTTCAGATGCCTACTGTAGAACCTGTTTGACCTGCCATGCTAGAGGGAAAACAGGACAGAAGCTGAAAGCTCCCCTGTCACCCTTACCTGTTGTTCATTTCCTTTTGAGAGGGTAGGCATCAACATCGTAGGGCCCATGGATCCGCAGACCACTTCTGCTCACAGGTTCCTGTTGATTCTGGTGGATCATGCAACTAGGTATGCAGATGCCATATCTCTGAGGTCTACAACTACACCCACAGTGGCTAGGGCCATAATTGAGATTTATACAAAAGTTGGTTTCCCCAAGTAAGTGGTGTCTGACAGGGACACCAACATTATGTCAACTTACATGCAGTCAATGTGGAAGTAGTGTTCAGTTCTACCCCCTACCATTCACAAACCAATGGACTTGTTGAAAGATTCTTTGAGGCACTGAAAGGCATGCTCAGTAGCCTACCTCAAGCTCTGAAACCTAAGTGAGCGTCCTCTTGCAATACCTACTCTTTTCTTAGCTCCTTTGAGCTTCTGCATGGTCATTCTGCAAGGAGATGTCGCAGTCTGGTAAAGGAAGGTTGGGAGCAAGCTCCCAAGAAAACTCCCCATGATGTAGTAAGCTACAATGTGGCCATCAGAGGCAAGATGGCCAAGTTGTGAAAGCAAGGATCAGACAACTTAGTGGCCAGCCAGGAAGTGATGGCACAGTGGTATGACCAACCGGCTGTCCCTGTGGAATTGCAACCGGGGCAAAAAGTGTGAGTGATTGAGCCCATGGACTGTGCCCTATGAGATTGTTGAGAGGAAGGGGTAAGCCATCCACGTGGTGGACCTCAAGACCCCTAGACACCCTGTAAGGGTTCTCCACTTCAACCATCTCAAACCCCACTTTGAGGGGTCTTATGTCACCATGTTGTTGGTGACAGATAGAGGAGTGTAAGAGGAAAGTGAACCTCTACCTGGCCTCTTAGTTTCAAAGGAGATGGACGGGTCAGGGGAAGGTTTGAACCTTTCTCCTACCCTGACTTCTGAAGTCTGTTTTCTCTCATTCCTGGGGTGACACACGTGTGTACCCATGACATTGACACAGGAGACAGCCCACCTAAAGAATAAAATCCACAGGCTGTATGACAAGGTGAAGCTCAGCATTAAGGGCGAGGTTTTCAAAATTCTGGAATTAGGGGTGATTGATCCTTCCAGTAGTCCCTGGTACATCCCTGTGTTACTGGTACCAAACGCCACCCCAAAGGGTAGCACACCTGAACTCTGGTTCTGTTTAGTGTGCAGGGGGCTCAATTCAGTCACCAAGACTGATGTTCTTCCTATTCCCAGTCAGATGAGCTGATTAAAAGGTTAGGGACTTTAACTCAGTTCAAGGGTACCTTTGACCTTACTTCAGTTTTATGGCAGATTGCCCTGACCAAAGTAGCCAAGTAGAGGTGACCCTTCTCCACCCCACAGGTCCACTATCAGTTTAGAGTGATTATCTTTGGACTAAAGAATGCCCCTGCCACCTTCCAGAGGATAGTGAACTATGTTTGGGCTGGCATGGAGATCTACAGCTCACTTGGATGACATAGCTGTCTTCAGTAGCAGCTGGAAGGACCATCTCCTTCACCTCCAAGAAAGACTTCAGGCCCTGCATACTGCAGGCCTGACTTTCAAGGGCAGTAAGTGCCAGATAGGGATGGGGTCTACCGGCAGGGGTAAGGTACAGCCCCTCCAGTCCAAGATAGAAACCAATATGTACTGGGAGCTCCCAAACACTCAGGCAGAGGTGGGAGCCATCTTAATCATCACAGGATATTACAGGAAATTTACCATAAGGTGTGGCATTATTGTTGACCTTTGAATGAACTGACATCATAGAAACAACCCAGAGATGTGATTTGTACAGAGGCAGGCCAAAAAGGATGTGACTCCCTGAAGCAGGCCATGTGTACATCCCCTGTGCTCAAGGCCCTTGACTTTTCCAAAGAATTCACAGTACAAATGGATGCCTCGGAGCACGGCGTAGGAGTACAACTGGCACAGCTTAATGAAAAGGGGGTAGACCAACTTGTAGCTTTCATCTTCAGGATGTTACTATCCCAGAAACATAGGTAGAGTGTTATTGTGGGAAGCCTTTCATGTGGTCGGGGCACTTAAGAAGCTGAGACTATACCTGTTTGGGATGCACTACTGGATTCAGACAGACCACAGGCCCCTTCAGGTGGGAAATGCAAATGAGGGGTTAGAATCCAAAATTGGTGATATGGACCATCTCCATACAGGGTAGAAACTATATGGTGAAACACTAACCTGGGTTAGACCACACCAATGTTGATGGTCTCTCTAGATTATTCTGCCTTAGTGATGAGATCTCCTAAGAGGTTGGGTCACTCGCCCCACTTTCAGCTAGGGGGACACATGTTAGACCTGTCATCCTTAAGATGGTCTTCCCTTAAATGTTTTGCCAGTTTTCCCTCACTTTTTGCTGATCTGTTTTTGTTATCCTTAGGACTCTGAGCACTTTACCACTGATAACCAGTGCTAAAGAACATGTGTTCACTCCCTGAAACATGGTAACATTTGTTTATTCACAACTGGCATATTTAAGTTACTTATAAGTCCTTAGTATTGTGCACGAAATGTGCCCAGTGCCTGTTTTAGTGGGTCAGCAGCACTGATTGTGTCACCCACTTAAGTAGTCCTTTACATATGTCTCAGGTCTGCCACTGCAGAGCCTAAATGTGCAGTTTTACTGCTGTGTCGACTTAGCATTTAAAATCCCTTTCCAAGCCTTAAACTTCCCTTTTCTTACACATACTCCACTCCTAGAGTAGGCCTTAGGTAGCCCATAGGGCAGGGTGCTGTGTAAGAAAAGGCAGGATATGTAGGGCCTCATTTATGAGAAATGACGCATCGCTGCATGAAAGCAGCGATGCGTCACTTCTCAGTGCGCACTCCTTGCAACATACCTGATGTGTCATATTTAACGTATGATTCATCATGTCGCAAGGAGTTACAGATACATCAGTATTTCTGACATATTTGTAAGCGCAAACGTGACGCATTGTCGATCGTTTGGAATGCAGCACAGTGACATTATTGACATGATTTCAAGGGAGATGTATGCTTTTCACGTACTAATGCAAGATTGCACTTATTAGACTTTAAACGCAGCAAGATGCCTCTTTATTAAGACTTTCTTATTTCCTTTCTGTTTATAGAGTCTTCCCCTGACGAAGGGCATATACAATTCCCGAAATGCATTGGGAAAATTGAACTGTTGTGAATAATGCATTGAGAATACACGCTGGATTATGTTAATGAAAGAGAAAGAATTAGAACAAGGTTGATCATGATGAGAATGGTCAATAAATAACTTTGGATGAAAAATCAGTTTGTTTAACTTTTGATTGTGAAGTACATTGGATTACAAACAAACATTTTGTTTCTTCAAGCTGTGCACAGAGGGACAACCCCTACACAGAGGTTGCTTTGTATTTGTTCATGCACACAACGCTGTTAGGAACAGACAGCAAAACCTCTATAGCACACTACAACTGAATAACATTTTTATCTAGGAACATTGGGCTGTGCGTGTCCCATTTCAAATTGTTCATTCCCTGATGGGTCATACTGGCAGAATGGGAAGGAGGAGCTGAGCTTATACCCAAAGGGCTGTGTCCTATCCCCGAACAAAGGACTGCTTAAACCCCTGTAGTGAGTCTGGAGCCAGAGCAGGAAGGAGGATCTCTGTGAACTTAAAAGCCCCTCTTTGAAGTCTCCCTCACTTCAAATGCACCAATGGGTATACAAATTGGGCTTCTGATCCTATCAACTCAGTACGCTTCTGGACCTGGGGATACTCTGCTGGGAAGATGGACTGCTGAGCTGTAGGACTGCCACTCGGCTGGACTGCTTGTCTGGAAGAACAGTTTTTTGCTGTGCTGACCTGCCTGCTGCCTGATGTCCTCTCTGCCTTGGTGAGAAGAACTGGACTGACACGAATGCATCCAGAGTGACTTTAAGGGATTGTGTTCTTGCCTCCTATTCCGTAGTCTCAGAGTCATCAAAGACTTCCAGCAACCCTGAAATTGCACCTGACTCTTCCCTCTGTGAGTCCTACCCTGCCAAGTGATGCCAATCCAGCTCTTGCAAGTGGGTTTTCTGTGCTTCAAAATCCAAGCATTGTCATTGTTGCGCCAGCCAAAACGCATCTCCTTCGACGACGATGCATTGCCAGCTTTGAACACATTGCATCTACAGCTGCACGGCTCGATAATGATGCATTACCTTCATCCAATGCCAATGCTGTTCAAAGATGACCCATCTCCGAGTCTGCGGCTCAACGAAAAAGCATTGCCTACCAATACTAAGACTCGGAACTGATGCATCACCTCCCTGCACCGTACATCTTACCCTCAATATATCCTCCAACCAAATACTTTTTAGCTGGACAACATTGGTCCCTATATCCAACCAATGCTCCATCATGTTCAGACTGAATTTTTGGATTCACCCAGTCAAGCGCGACCAGGTAGCCCCTCTTGGGGGCATATTATAAAAGCCCAATTTTGCAGCTTTATCTGCCGTTTTTGGCCAAAAAGGGACAAATTAAACATCGCCCTATCATCAAGCACACTCTAATGCGTGTTTCCGTGTCACAGCCGCCGTTTTGAATACGCCTCGCAACGCATCCCTAATGAGATGCAGAGTAGGCGTTCCTCAACTAAATACATATGAATACCTCCCATAATCAGCTTCTCCATATTTACAAGGGAGTCATAGACCCTCATTGCGATAATGGGAATTGTGCTAAACTCCCATTATCGCCTAATCTAACGTCTGCTAAAATCCGGATTTAGCAGTACTCCCTATGGGAGGTGGATTGTATGTTTACATCCACACTCTTATATCGGCAAACTGAATGGTTAATGCTGCTCGCTTATCTCTGTTTATGTGGCAATAAGGGGCTTTTCCACCACTATCGCTGGATTATATATTGCCCTTGAGTTATGCATTGATGATAACGCCCTAACTTAGCGATTTAATTCAGCGATATCTGGCATTAAGGAAATCAGAGCTAGGCGCGCTGGGCAATAATTATCGCCGCTAGTTGTTGATATGCCCCTTGGTACTTTATGCTTTTAATCCCTATAGTTACAGATGTTCTTTAAAAATTCATAACTCTAGTTATACCTACTTGAATTTTGCTATTTTGTTCTTGTTTTCTTCAATCCATCAAGCTCTATGTTTCTCTCCATGTGTGATATAGCTTTGTGTGTTGTTTTCACTGTTTTAATGTTTTAAGTGCTGCACAAAAATGTTTCACATTGCCTCTGAATTTAAGCCTGACTCCTCTATGACAAGCGACCAAAGGGTGAACACAGGTAATTTAGGGTGTGTATCTGACTTCCCCTGACTAGGATTGTGGCCCCTACCAGGACAAGGTGTATACCTATGCCAACTAGAGACCCAAATTCGATTATTGGTGATCCAAGCTGGACTATGTCTTGCACACCATCATCAAATAGTTTCTAAGGTAAGCCTACGTTAAGGAATGTTATTTAGTGGGAGGCAGGGTCAAGTCAGAGAGATCATTACCATTCTTAAGAAATCCAGATGGTATTGACTATGTATTATTCTTTGTGAGAGAGGTTTAGAACTAGCTCTCTGTACCGCAAAGGAGGTCGGAGTTTTCTAATTAGAAGTTAGAGTTTTCTAATCAGGGGATAATCAGGAGTAGGATCATTCTCAACATAAGAGCCATATTTTTATGTATTTATATTTCGATGATTGCTTTTCTTCTCAGGATGATTCATGATAAAATCATTGAGGGATCTCCAGATATGATTCCAGGATAATTTCAGCTGTACAGCTCATAAACCAAAAAAACGATTTTGTTTCTAAACCATCCATTTAGCAAAAGAACAAATTCCAGCTGGCACTATGGTTTCTTTTCACTTTTGCTCAGCTAGATACGCAAGCTCCATGTTGCCTATTTCCTTCATGGATCAGGGGTAAGATTACAACACCACAGCAGATTAGTATAAGGATGATGGGGAATCTTCGAAAAAAGACATGAGAACAAGGAGTGGAAGAAATGATAGAATCATTCCAAATGCAGCAAACCAGATTGGATATTCTTGAAAAAAGTGCAGAACACCTGTTGTTTTGAATGTATTGAAAATCGTGGGTACGATATCAGCGAATTAAGTTGGGTATGTGTTTGTAAAAGCCTTTGGATTTTTATGCAATTCTGGCTCTCTGCACATCGTAGGTTTCTGCTGCAGAAATCAGAGGGACTTTTTCCTATATTAAAAGTACTAAAAGTTTACTAATTTTCTAAAAATGATTGATGCAAAAATTGAATCTCACAGTAGTGAATGACCTAGAGGCTTTCTGCAACTGTAAACACTGGTAAACATAGGGTTGTCTTCAAATAAACACATGTAAGACAAATTAACATTTCCACAAATGAAACAAATGTAAATTGTGCATTTACTCATGCTACAGAACATTATGTTTATGTTGCTATGTAACAAACTTCTAAGGTCCAGGGTTTTTGATAATAACTTTATAATCATCATCGAGTGACACGCAACACCCAGCGTAGCATTCACTTCAGAGCCTTCCTGCAGATGTGATGTAACTTCTGTGAATGTATAATAATTTATGAATGCTGTGCTACTAATTCTAGAGTGTCAATGCAAGTGAGAGCATTACTGCCCATGGTTTATTTAATGACCAGTTTTATTGAACGTCGATTTGATCATGGTCTTCGTGTCCTCATAGCACAAACATCATTCAAATTCTTCCCAGTCAGGAAAATATTAGAAAAGCCACAACTCTTACAAGGGAGTCTTCCAGTTGATCACAGGTATGAATCATAAGATTAGTTCCTCACACTTGAAGGGTGGGTGGGAGAGGTTACTATCTCTCTATGTTTGACTACCCCACTAATACCTTCCTCTTCTCAAAGGTCGACAACAGGACAGATGGGTCCAGGAAGACGACATCCTGGAAGACGCTCCTTCCTGAGCTTTACCCTTTAATTCCCACATTTAAGAGTTTTTTACTACCAAGAAATACAAAACCGAAAAGTACATGTCTAATTTTTTTAATAAACTCCACCAGCTTCCTAGGCTTTCCTAGATCCATACTAGAGGTGACTTGTATGTATTAAAAAGGAAGGCTTGGGTCTGGCAAAAGCTTTATTTTGCATGGTTGAAATGGCATTTCAAAACTGCACACACAGGGTGCATTACCAGTCCGGGAACATGTTTAAAGCACTACTAAAGTGGGTGGCAACATCAGTGCTGCAGGACCACTAGGCTTTTGTAGTTCGGACTGGACTGTTCCCTTGGGGCACAGGGTCAGAGCTGATTTGCATATCGCCATTGTCTAACCATGGGTGGTGTGGAGTGCAAAAAAACGATGGATTTGGGCCCAGATCTTTGGACTGGGGTGAATGTGTGACATTGATCCACATTCGGTCTATCACTTGTTTTGTTTGCAAATTCCGCCATAAGTGCGCTGGGGATGCTCAGACGTGGGTCCCAGGCACTCCACACCACTGGAGTCAAGCTAGCCGGGCTGATGAGAGGTGTTACCTCGAAACCGGTCCGGTCCTCGGATGCTTGATTCCGTTCTGGGAAGGACATGGCTTTTGTAGTTCGGACTGGACTGTTCCCATGGGGCACAGGGTCAGAGTTGATTTGCATATCGCCATTGTCTAACCCAGGGTGGTGTGGAGTGCAAAAAAACTGTGGATTTGGGCCCAGATCTTTGGACTGGGGTGAATGTGTGACATTGATCCACATTCGGTCCATCACTTGTTTTGTTTGCAAATTCCGCCATAAGTGCGCTGGGGATGCTCAGACTTGGGTCTCAGGCACTCCACACCACTGGAGTCAAGCTAGCCGGGCTGATGAGAGGTGTTACCTCGAAACCGGTCCGGTCCTCGGATGCTTGATTCCGTTCTGGGAAGGACATGGCTTTTGTAGTTCGGACTTGACTGTTCCCATGGGGCACAGGGTCAGAGCTGATTTGCATATCGCCATTGTCTAACCCAGGGTGGTGTGAAATGCAAAAAAACGATGGATTTGGGCCCAGATCTTTGGACTGGGGTGAATGTGTGACATTGATCCACATTCGGTCCATCACTTGTTTTGTTTGCAAATTCCGCCATAAGTGCGCTGGGGATGCTCAGATGTGGATCCCAGGCACTCCACACCACTGGAGTCAAGCTAGCCGGGCTGATGAGAGGTGTTACCTCGAAACCGGTCCGGTCCTCGGATGCTTGATTCCGTTCTGGGAAGGACATGGCTTTTGTAGTTCGGACTGGACTGTTCCCATGGGGCACAGGGTCAGAGCTGATTTGAATATCACCATTGTCTAACCCAGGGTGGTGTGGAGTGCAAAAAAATGATGGATTTGGGCCCAGATCTTTGGACTGGGGTGAATGTGTGACATTGATCCACATTCGGTCCATCACTTGTTTTGTTTGCAAATTCCGCCATAAGTGCGCTGGGGATGCTCAGACGTGGGTCCCAGGCACTCCACACCACTGGAGTCAAGCTAGCCGGGCTGATGAGAGGTGTAACCTCGAAACCGGTCCGGTCCTCGGATGCTTGATTCCGTTCTGGGAAGGACATGGCTTTTGTAGTTCGGGCTGGACTGTTCCCATGGGGCACAGGGTCAGAGCTGATTTGCATATCGCCATTGTCTAACCCAGGGTGGTGTGGAGTGCAAAAAAAACGATGGATTTGGGCCCAGATCTTTGGACTGGGGTGAATGTGTGACATTGATCCACATTCGGTCCATCACTTGTTTTGTTTGCAAATTCCGCCATAAGTGCGCTGGGGATGCTCAGACGTGGGTCCCAGGCACTCCACACCACTGGAGTCAAGCTAGCCCGGCTGATGAGAGGTGTTACCTCGAAACCGGTCCGGTCCTGGGATGCTTGATTCCGTTCTGGGAAGGACATGGCTTTTGTAGTTCGGACTGGACTGTTCCCATGGGGCACAGGGTCAGAGCTGATTTGCATATCACCATTGTCTAACCCAGGGTGGTGTGGAGTGCAAAAAAACGATGGATTTGGGCCCAGATCTTTGGACTGGGGTGAATGTGTGACATTGACCACATTCGGTCCATCACTTGTTTTGTTTGCAAATTCCGCCATAAGTGCGCTGGGGATGCTCAGACGTGGGTCCCAGGCACTCCACACCACTGGAGTCAAGCTAGCCGGGCTGATGAGAGGTGTTACCTCGAAACCGGTCCGGTCCTCGGATGCTTGATTCCGTTCTGGGAAGGACATGGCTTTTGTAGTTTGGACTGGACTGTTCCCATGGGGCACAGGGTCAGAGCTGATTTACATATCGCCATTGTCTAACCCAGGGTGGTGTGGAGTGCAAAGAAACGATGGATTTGGGCCCAGATCTTTGGACTGGGGTGAATGTGTGACATTGATCCACATTCGGTCCATCACTTGTTTTGTTTGCAAATTCCGCCATAAGTGCGCTGGGGATGCTCAGACGTGGGTCCCAGGCACTCCACACCACTGGAGTCAAGCTAGCCGGGCATATGAGAGGTGTTACATCGAAACCGGTCCGGTCCTCGGATGCTTGATTCCATTCTGGGAAGGACATGCCTTTTGTAGTTCGGACTGGACTGTTCCCATGGGGCACAGGGTCAGAGCTGATTTGCATATCGCCATTGTCTAACCCAGGGTGGTGTGGAGTGTAAAAAAACGATGGATTTGGGCCCAGATCTTTGGACTGGGGTGAGTGTGTGACATTGATCCACATTCGGTTCATCACTTGTTTTGTTTGCAAATTCCACCATAAGTGCGCTGGGGATGCTCAGACGTGGGTCCCAGGCACTCCACACCACTGGAGTCAAGCTAGCCGGGCTGATGAGAGGTGTTACCTCGAAACCGGTCCGGTCCTCGGATGCTTGATTCCGTTCTGGGAAGGACATGGCTTTTGTAGTTCGGACTGGACGGTTCCCATGGGGCACAGGGTCAGAGCTGATTTACATATCGCCATTGTCTAACCCAGGGTGGTGTGGAGTGCAAAGAAACGATGGATTTGGGCCCAGATCTTTGGACTGGGGTGAATGTGTGACATTGATCCACATTCGGTCCATCACTTGTTTTGTTTGCAAATTCCGCCATAAGTGCGCTGGGGATGCTCAGATGTGGGTCCCAGGCACTCCACACCACTGGAGTCAAGCTAGCCGGGCATATGAGAGGTGTTACATCGAAACCGGTCCGGTCCTCGGATGCTTGATTCCGTTCTGGGAAGGACATGCCTTTTGTAGTTCGGACTGGACTGTTCCCATGGGGCACAGGGTCAGAGCTGATTTGCATATCGCCATTGTCTAACCCAGGGTGGTGTGGAGTGCAAAAAAACGATGGATTTGGGCCCAGATCTTTGGACTGGGGTGAGTGTGTGACATTGATCCACATTCGGTTCATCACTTGTTTTGTTTGCAAATTCCACCATAAGTGCGCTGGGGATGCTCAGACGTGGGTCCCAGGCACTCCACACCACTGGAGTCAAGCTAGCCGGGCTGATGAGAGGTGTTACCTCGAAACCGGTCCGGTCCTCGGATGCTTGATTCCGTTCTGGGAAGGACATGGCTTTTGTAGTTCGGACTGGACTGTTCCCATGGGGCACAGGGTCGGAGCTGATTTGCATATCGCCATTGTCTAACCCAGGGTGGTGTGAAATGCAAAAAAACGATGGATTTGGGCCCAGATCTTTGGACTGGGGTGAATGTGTGACATTGATCCACATTCGGTCCATCACTTGTTTTGTTTGCAAATTCCGCCATAAGTGCGCTGGGGATGCTCAGATGTGGATCCCAGGCACTCCACACCACTGGAGTCAAGCTAGCCGGGCTGATGAGAGGTGTTACCTCGAAACCGGTCCGGTCCTCGGATGCTTGATTCCGTTCTGGGAAGGACATGGCTTTTGTAGTTCGGACTGGACTGTTCCCATGGGGCACAGGGTCAGAGCTGATTTGAATATCACCATTGTCTAACCCAGGGTGGTGTGGAGTGCAAAAAAACGATGGATTTGGGCCCAGATCTTTGGACTGGGGTGAATGTGTGACATTGATCCACATTCGGTCCATCACTTGTTTTGTTTGCAAATTCCGCCATAAGTGCGCTGGGGATGCTCAGACGTGGGTCCCAGGCACTCCACACCACTGGAGTCAAGCTAGCCGGGCTGATGAGAGGTGTAACCTCGAAACCGGTCCGGTCCTCGGATGCTTGATTCCGTTCTGGGAAGGACATGGCTTTTGTAGTTCGGGCTGGACTGTTCCCATTGGGCACAGGGTCAGAGCTGATTTGCATATCGCCATTGTCTAACCCAGGGTGGTGTGGAGTGCAAAAAAACGATGGATTTGGGCCCAGATCTTTGGACTGGGGTGAATGTGTGATATTGATCCACATTCGGTCCATCACTTGTTTTGTTTGCAAATTCCGCCATAAGTGTGCTGGGGATGCTCAGACGTGGGTCCCAGGCACTCCACACCACTGGAGTCAAGCTAGCCCGGCTGATGAGAGGTGTTACCTCGAAACCGGTCCGGTCCTCGGATGCTTGATTCCATTCTGGGAAGGACATGGCTTTTGTAGTTCGGACTGGACTGTTCCCATGGGGCACAGGGTCAGAGCTGATTTGCATATTGCCATTGTCTAACCCAGGGTGGTGTGGAGTGCAAAAAAACGATGGATTTGGGCCCAGATCTTTGGACTGGGGTGAATGTGTGACATTGATCCACATTCGGTCCATCACTTGTTTTGTTTGCAAATTCCGCCATAAGTGCTCTGGGGATGCTCAGACGTGGGTCCCAGGCACTCCACACCACTGGAGTCAAGCTAGCCGGGCTGATGAGAGGTGTTACCTCGAAACCGGTCCGGTCCTCGGATGCTTGATTCCGTTCTGGGAAGGACATGGCTTTTGTAGTTTGGACTGGACTGTTCCCATGGGGCACAGGGTCAGAGCTGATTTACATATCGCCATTGTCTAACCCAGGGTGGTGTGGAGTGCAAAGAAACAATGGATTTGGGCCCAGATCTTTGGACTGGGGTGAATGTGTGACATTGATCCACATTCGGTCCATCACTTGTTTTGTTTGCAAATTCCGCCATAAGTGCGCTGGGGATGCTCAGACGTGGGTCCCAGGCACTCCACACCACTGGAGTCAAGCTAGCCGGGCATATGAGAGGTGTTACATCGAAACCGGTCCGGTCCTCGGATGCTTGATTCCGTTCTGGGAAGGACATGCCTTTTGTAGTTCGGACTGGACTGTTCCCATGGGGCACAGGGTCAGAGCTGATTTGCATATCGCCATTGTCTAACCCAGGGTGGTGTGGAGTGCAAAAAAACGATGGATTTGGGCCCAGATCTTTGGACTGGGGTGAGTGTGTGACATTGATCCACATTCGGTTCATCACTTGTTTTGTTTGCAAATTCCACCATAAGTGCGCTGGGGATGCTCAGACGTGGGTCCCAGGCACTCCACACCACTGGAGTCAAGCTAGCCGGGCTGATGAGAGGTGTTACCTCGAAACCGGTCCGGTCCTCGGATGCTTGATTCCGTTCTGGGAAGGACATGGCTTTTGTAGTTCGGACTGGACTGTTCCCATGGGGCACAGGGTCAGAGCTGATTTACATATCGCAATTGTCTAACCCAGGGTGGTGTGGAGTGCAAAAAAACGATGGATTTGGGCCCAGATCTTTGGACTGGGGTGAATGTGTGACATTGATCCACATTCGGTTCATCACTTGTTTTGTTTGCAAATTCCACCATAAGTGCGCTGGGGATGCTCAGATGTGGATCCCAGGCACTCCACACCACTGGAGTCAAGCTAGCCGGGCTGATGAGAGGTGTTACCTCGAAACCGGTCCGGTCCTCGGATGCTTGATTCCGTTCTGGGAAGGACATGGCTTTTGTAGTTCGGACTGGACTGTTCCCATGGGGCACAGGGTCGGAGCTGATTTGCATATCGCCATTGTCTAATCCAGGGTGGTGTGGAGTGCAAAAAAACGATGGATTTGGGCCCAGATCTTTGGACTGGGGTGAATGTGTGACATTGATCCACATTCGGTCCATCACTTGTTTTGTTTGCAAATTCCGCCATAAGTGCGCTGGGGATGCTCAGACGTGGGTCCCAGGCACTCCACACCACTGGAGTCAAGCTAGCCGGGCTAATGAGAGGTGTTACCTCGAAACCGGTCCGGTCCTCGGATGCTTGATTCCGTTCTGGGAAGGACATGGCTTTTGTAGTTCGGACTTGACTGTTCCCATGGGGCACAGGGTCAGAGCTGATTTGCATATTTGCCATTGTCTAACCCAGGGTGGTGTGAAATGCAAAAAAACGATGGATTTGGGCCCAGATCTTTGGACTGGGGTGAATGTGTGACATTGATCCACATTCGGTCCATCACTTGTTTTGTTTGCAAATTCCGCCATAAGTGCGCTGGGGATGCTCAGATGTGGATCCCAGGCACTCCACACCACTGGAGTCAAGCTAGCCGGGCTGATGAGAGGTGTTACCTCGAAACCGGTCCGGTCCTCGGATGCTTGATTCCGTTCTGGGAAGGACATGGCTTTTGTAGTTCGGACTGGACTGTTCCCATGGGGCACAGGGTCAGAGCTGATTTGAATATCACCATTGTCTAACCCAGGGTGGTGTGGAGTGCAAAAAAATGATGGATTTGGGCCCAGATCTTTGGACTGGGGTGAATGTGTGACATTGATCCACATTCGGTCCATCACTTGTTTTGTTTGCAAATTCCGCCATAAGTGCGCTGGGGATGCTCAGACGTGGGTCCCAGGCACTCCACACCACTGGAGTCAAGCTAGCCGGGCTGATGAGAGGTGTAACCTCGAAACCGGTCCGGTCCTCGGATGCTTGATTCCGTTCTGGGAAGGACATGGCTTTTGTAGTTCGGGCTGGACTGTTCCCATGGGGCACAGGGTCAGAGCTGATTTGCATATCGCCATTGTCTAACCCAGGGTGGTGTGGAGTGCAAAAAAAACGATGGATTTGGGCCCAGATCTTTGGACTGGGGTGAATGTGTGACATTGATCCACATTCGGTCCATCACTTGTTTTGTTTGCAAATTCCGCCATAAGTGCGCTGGGGATGCTCAGACGTGGGTCCCAGGCACTCCACACCACTGGAGTCAAGCTAGCCCGGCTGATGAGAGGTGTTACCTCGAAACCGGTCCGGTCCTGGGATGCTTGATTCCGTTGTGGGAAGGACATGGCTTTTGTAGTTCGGACTGGACTGTTCCCATGGGGCACAGGGTCAGAGCTGATTTGCATATCACCATTGTCTAACCCAGGGTGGTGTGGAGTGCAAAAAAACGATGGATTTGGGCCCAGATCTTTGGACTGGGGTGAATGTGTGACATTGACCACATTCGGTCCATCACTTGTTTTGTTTGCAAATTCCGCCATAAGTGCGCTGGGGATGCTCAGACGTGGGTCCCAGGCACTCCACACCACTGGAGTCAAGCTAGCCGGGCTGATGAGAGGTGTTACCTCGAAACCGGTCCGGTCCTCGGATGCTTGATTCCGTTCTGGGAAGGACATGGCTTTTGTAGTTTGGACTGGACTGTTCCCATGGGGCACAGGGTCAGAGCTGATTTACATATCGCCATTGTCTAACCCAGGGTGGTGTGGAGTGCAAAGAAACGATGGATTTGGGCCCAGATCTTTGGACTGGGGTGAATGTGTGACATTGATCCACATTCGGTCCATCACTTGTTTTGTTTGCAAATTCCGCCATAAGTGCGCTGGGGATGCTCAGACGTGGGTCCCAGGCACTCCACACCACTGGAGTCAAGCTAGCCGGGCATATGAGAGGTGTTACATCGAAACCGGTCCGGTCCTCGGATGCTTGATTCCATTCTGGGAAGGACATGCCTTTTGTAGTTCGGACTGGACTGTTCCCATGGGGCACAGGGTCAGAGCTGATTTGCATATCGCCATTGTCTAACCCAGGGTGGTGTGGAGTGCAAAAAAACGATGGATTTGGGCCCAGATCTTTGGACTGGGGTGAGTGTGTGACATTGATCCACATTCGGTTCATCACTTGTTTTGTTTGCAAATTCCACCATAAGTGCGCTGGGGATGCTCAGACGTGGGTCCCAGGCACTCCACACCACTGGAGTCAAGCTAGCCGGGCTGATGAGAGGTGTTACCTCGAAACCGGTCCGGTCCTCGGATGCTTGATTCCGTTCTGGGAAGGACATGGCTTTTGTAGTTCGGACTGGACGGTTCCCATGGGGCACAGGGTCAGAGCTGATTTACATATCGCCATTGTCTAACCCAGGGTGGTGTGGAGTGCAAAGAAACGATGGATTTGGGCCCAGATCTTTGGACTGGGGTGAATGTGTGACATTGATCCACATTCGGTCCATCACTTGTTTTGTTTGCAAATTCCGCCATAAGTGCGCTGGGGATGCTCAGATGTGGGTCCCAGGCACTCCACACCACTGGAGTCAAGCTAGCCGGGCATATGAGAGGTGTTACATCGAAACCGGTCCGGTCCTCGGATGCTTGATTCCGTTCTGGGAAGGACATGCCTTTTGTAGTTCGGACTGGACTGTTCCCATGGGGCACAGGGTCAGAGCTGATTTGCATATCGCCATTGTCTAACCCAGGGTGGTGTGGAGTGCAAAAAAACGATGGATTTGGGCCCAGATCTTTGGACTGGGGTGAGTGTGTGACATTGATCCACATTCGGTTCATCACTTGTTTTGTTTGCAAATTCCACCATAAGTGCGCTGGGGATGCTCAGACGTGGGTCCCAGGCACTCCACACCACTGGAGTCAAGCTAGCCGGGCTGATGAGAGGTGTTACCTCGAAACCGGTCCGGTCCTCGGATGCTTGATTCCGTTCTGGGAAGGACATGGCTTTTGTAGTTCGGACTGGACTGTTCCCATGGGGCACAGGGTCGGAGCTGATTTGCATATCGCCATTGTCTAACCCAGGGTGGTGTGAAATGCAAAAAAACGATGGATTTGGGCCCAGATCTTTGGACTGGGGTGAATGTGTGACATTGATCCACATTCGGTCCATCACTTGTTTTGTTTGCAAATTCCGCCATAAGTGCGCTGGGGATGCTCAGATGTGGATCCCAGGCACTCCACACCACTGGAGTCAAGCTAGCCGGGCTGATGAGAGGTGTTACCTCGAAACCGGTCCGGTCCTCGGATGCTTGATTCCGTTCTGGGAAGGACATGGCTTTTGTAGTTCGGACTGGACTGTTCCCATGGGGCACAGGGTCAGAGCTGATTTGAATATCACCATTGTCTAACCCAGGGTGGTGTGGAGTGCAAAAAAACGATGGATTTGGGCCCAGATCTTTGGACTGGGGTGAATGTGTGACATTGATCCACATTCGGTCCATCACTTGTTTTGTTTGCAAATTCCGCCATAAGTGCGCTGGGGATGCTCAGACGTGGGTCCCAGGCACTCCACACCACTGGAGTCAAGCTAGCCGGGCTGATGAGAGGTGTAACCTCGAAACCGGTCCGGTCCTCGGATGCTTGATTCCGTTCTGGGAAGGACATGGCTTTTGTAGTTCGGGCTGGACTGTTCCCATTGGGCACAGGGTCAGAGCTGATTTGCATATCGCCATTGTCTAACCCAGGGTGGTGTGGAGTGCAAAAAAACGATGGATTTGGGCCCAGATCTTTGGACTGGGGTGAATGTGTGATATTGATCCACATTCGGTCCATCACTTGTTTTGTTTGCAAATTCCGCCATAAGTGTGCTGGGGATGCTCAGACGTGGGTCCCAGGCACTCCACACCACTGGAGTCAAGCTAGCCCGGCTGATGAGAGGTGTTACCTCGAAACCGGTCCGGTCCTCGGATGCTTGATTCCATTCTGGGAAGGACATGGCTTTTGTAGTTCGGACTGGACTGTTCCCATGGGGCACAGGGTCAGAGCTGATTTGCATATTGCCATTGTCTAACCCAGGGTGGTGTGGAGTGCAAAAAAACGATGGATTTGGGCCCAGATCTTTGGACTGGGGTGAATGTGTGACATTGATCCACATTCGGTCCATCACTTGTTTTGTTTGCAAATTCCGCCATAAGTGCTCTGGGGATGCTCAGACGTGGGTCCCAGGCACTCCACACCACTGGAGTCAAGCTAGCCGGGCTGATGAGAGGTGTTACCTCGAAACCGGTCCGGTCCTCGGATGCTTGATTCCGTTCTGGGAAGGACATGGCTTTTGTAGTTTGGACTGGACTGTTCCCATGGGGCACAGGGTCAGAGCTGATTTACATATCGCCATTGTCTAACCCAGGGTGGTGTGGAGTGCAAAGAAACAATGGATTTGGGCCCAGATCTTTGGACTGGGGTGAATGTGTGACATTGATCCACATTCGGTCCATCACTTGTTTTGTTTGCAAATTCCGCCATAAGTGCGCTGGGGATGCTCAGACGTGGGTCCCAGGCACTCCACACCACTGGAGTCAAGCTAGCCGGGCATATGAGAGGTGTTACATCGAAACCGGTCCGGTCCTCGGATGCTTGATTCCGTTCTGGGAAGGACATGCCTTTTGTAGTTCGGACTGGACTGTTCCCATGGGGCACAGGGTCAGAGCTGATTTGCATATCGCCATTGTCTAACCCAGGGTGGTGTGGAGTGCAAAAAAACGATGGATTTGGGCCCAGATCTTTGGACTGGGGTGAGTGTGTGACATTGATCCACATTCGGTTCATCACTTGTTTTGTTTGCAAATTCCACCATAAGTGCGCTGGGGATGCTCAGACGTGGGTCCCAGGCACTCCACACCACTGGAGTCAAGCTAGCCGGGCTGATGAGAGGTGTTACCTCGAAACCGGTCCGGTCCTCGGATGCTTGATTCCGTTCTGGGAAGGACATGGCTTTTGTAGTTCGGACTGGACTGTTCCCATGGGGCACAGGGTCAGAGCTGATTTACATATCGCAATTGTCTAACCCAGGGTGGTGTGGAGTGCAAAAAAACGATGGATTTGGGCCCAGATCTTTGGACTGGGGTGAATGTGTGACATTGATCCACATTCGGTTCATCACTTGTTTTGTTTGCAAATTCCACCATAAGTGCGCTGGGGATGCTCAGATGTGGATCCCAGGCACTCCACACCACTGGAGTCAAGCTAGCCGGGCTGATGAGAGGTGTTACCTCGAAACCGGTCCGGTCCTCGGATGCTTGATTCCGTTCTGGGAAGGACATGGCTTTTGTAGTTCGGACTGGACTGTTCCCATGGGGCACAGGGTCGGAGCTGATTTGCATATCGCCATTGTCTAATCCAGGGTGGTGTGGAGTGCAAAAAAACGATGGATTTGGGCCCAGATCTTTGGACTGGGGTGAATGTGTGACATTGATCCACATTCGGTCCATCACTTGTTTTGTTTGCAAATTCCGCCATAAGTGCGCTGGGGATGCTCAGACGTGGGTCCCAGGCACTCCACACCACTGGAGTCAAGCTAGCCGGGCTAATGAGAGGTGTTACCTCGAAACCAGTCCGGTCCTCGGATGCTTGATTCTGTTCTGGGAAGGACATGGCTTTTGTAGTTCGGACTGGACTGTTCCCATGGGGCACAGGGTCATAGCTGATTTGCATATCGCCATTGTCTAACCCAGGGTGGTGTGGAGTGCAAAAAAACAATGGATTTGGGCCCAGATCTTTGGACTGGGGTGAATGTGTGACATTGATCCACATTCGGTCCATCACTTGTTTTGTTTGCAAATTCCGCCATAAGTTCGCTGGGGATGCTCAGACGTGGGTCCCAGGCACTCCACACCACTGGAGTCAAGCTAGCCGGGCTGATGAGAGGTGTTACCTCGAAACCGGTCCGGTCCTCGGATACTTGATTCCGTTCTGGGAAGGACATGGCTTTTGTAGTTCGGACTGGACTGTTCCCATGGGGCACAGGGTCAGAGCTGATTTGCATATCGCCATTGTCTAACCCAGGGTGGTGTGGAGTGCAAAAAAACGATGGATTTGGGCCCAGATCTTTGGACTGGGGTGAATGTGTGACATTGATCCACATTCGGTCCATCACTTGTTTTGTTTGCAGGACCACTAGGAGCATTTAATTGGTATGCCCTGGTTACAGGTAGTACCACATTACTAGGGATATAAAAGTACTTTGAATTTGCCAATTGGGTATAAGCCACTCTTACCATGATTTAAGAAGAGAGCTTAAGCATGTTAGTACTTGGTTAGCAGTGGTATAGTGCACAGAGTTCTGAGGTCAGCAGAACCAAAGTCAATAAAACAGGAGGTCTGAAGGCAGAAAGTTAGGGGGGAAACCACACCAAGGCTGGCAGGTCTAACACCCACCTAGAGTTATATTATGCAGCTCAGCAGCTTCTCCAACTTCCAGGAACAAGTGGACCTCCAACCTTTATGCCGCAAAAGCTTCTAAGAGGACCTAGAAAACAAATCTTTAGACCATAGGAGTGCCAGAGGGCCTGTCTACGTATGCAGGAGTTCCTACCTGCACTCCATTTTTAATAACTTGCTCACTTGATCATACAAGCAATCATGGATATCAATATATAGACACCTAAATGTGCACCCCCTGCTGCATAATGATGCTCCCTTAAGGAATATTGTGAAGTACAGCATAGAAGGTATGCCCCAGTAATGAAAACTTGGGAGGCAGTGGGCATCAAGGAGATATACCATCTGGGAGAGCAAAGGACCATCAAATCATTTTAGTTTGTAAGATATGAATATGGACCACATCCAACCCCAAAAATATGGACAGATATCCAACTGGCACACTAATATAGTTGATATGAAAATGTGAGAGTTAAGGAAAACAAAGAATTGGCTACAATATGCAACAATTAGTCCCCAATTTCCATTTTTAGTTATATGTGTAGGAATGGTCAATGCAGAAGTAGAATACCTTTCAGAGAGGCAAGGGTGCAGAATGTTTTACTTATTACTAATGTGCACGCCTGTGTATGCAATCTCTTCAAAGGGTGGACAAAAGACATGTGTCCTATTCCTGTTGAGCATGTTAAATAGGAAAATCTTTGACATGAGATCCTCAATGTTCTAAAAGATTGTTTTAGATGATGTACTAAGATGGACATAGGGGCACATGCATCAAGCATTTTTGGAGTCGCAAACGGTGCGATTCCTTAAAATCGGCCGTTTGCGATTCCAAAAATGCTTTTTGTAATGCATCAAGCATTTTTAGAAATCGCACATTTTTGCGATTTCTAAAAATGCGATTGCTTTTAAGAAATCGCAAATCTGCGATTTCTTAAAAGCAATGCATGATTACTTTTATAATTGCGAATTCGCAATTAGGGTGTCAAATTTACTGAGTGGTTGAACCACTCGGTAAATTTGCAAAAAGTGTTAAAAACGCTGCAAAAGCATTTTTTACACATTCATGTTACGGACACACATGTCCTTAGGACATGTGTGTGTGCAACATGATGCGAAAACAACATTTCATGGGTGCAGGGGGGGGTCATTTGAACCCCCCTCTCCACCCTTGAAATGCAATCAGGATTTGCGATTAGCAAAGTGCGAATTCGCAATTCCCATTCATTCCTATGGGCATTTTAGCCCATAGGAATGAATGGGAATTGCTAATTCGCACTTTGCTAATCCCATAATATTTGAGAATCGGTAAAAATTGCGATTTTTACCGATTCTCAAATATTTTGGGAAAATGTACATGCATCCCATTTTGCATTTCCTAATTTGCGATTCCCTAAAAATCGCCAATTAGGAAGTGCAAAATGAAACAATGATGCATGTGGGCCATAGTGTATTGTACTGTTCAAACATTCCAGCAGTATTTTTTCCCAACCTTTATGGGAGATAATGCAATGGCAAGGGGTACCATAATTCCTACCTCACAATATAGAAATGAAACACAGTGCCTAAACAGGTGTTGGTGGAAAGAAGAAATCATTTTGACTACTAACGTGCCCATCATGTAGCGTAAAAGCATTTCTCCTTATGTATCTCTGCTTTTTTAACAGTCCTTAACAATAAGGCCTTATAGCCCACTGCTGAGGGTGATATTGGTTGATAAAGGCCCTGAACCTGAGTTAAAGGTCAGAGCCTCAGCCGATGGCCTATAACAAGAGAGAGGGCCTTTAACAACTGGTTTGACCTGAGGCAGAAGGACTATAAGGTTATTAGAACATTCCACTCAGAGAGGCTAGAATGTTCTAAAATAAAAAGGGAGAATATGAAGACAAAAATTGAAATGTTTGAGCGCTAGGCTTACACTGGTCATTAAAGGCCCGGAGCTACTTCATTTTCTTCAGTGTAGCTCTCATCATTCCAATGTTCTAATACAACCTGAGAGCCCGCCGCCCGCTTCAGCTTTAACAAGGGAGCGGACCTTATGTAGAGTATTTCCTATATTCTCAATTGGCTCTGCGCATTGGAATAACATATCCTACAGATTAGACGTAGGACTGAGGTCGACTAGGTCTCTATCAAATATATTAAACTTAATAGTGAATGCCAGCTTGCTCAGAGGTCACTAGAAACTTTCTCGAATTCACAAGAAGGGATTATTTTCTGACAATCGCATAAAGATGACAACTTTGTTTCCCAAGAATAAGAAATATATCTCTAGAGTCGCGGAAACAATAGATAAGTATTTCACTCAGTCAATCGTGCATGCTTCATTTCTACAGAGATGCAGAGAAATAGACGGTCACTATCAATAAAAGGTTTATTTCTCATGCAAGAAAAGTGAACTGCTACAATCGTAATGCAGACTGCAAAGTATAATGCATACAGCGAGATCAATATTATAAAATAATACTGTAAGAACATTGTATGGCTTCTAAGCCATATAAAAATACATACATAAATAACATTGACTAAAAATAGTTAACTGGTTCTTCTAAAATACGCCTACCCCAATGTACCTAACCTAGGTCTAGTACGCGGGAAAAAGTAAGTATTGTGTAGCATAGGTTTAGTTTTCTTTGCCAAGAATCTATCCAAGATTTCTCTAGGTTCTAATCAGCTCCATACTTTAGTTAGAATGAAGGAGGTCTGGAGTCTCTGTCTCGGGACTACATTTCCCAATACCCAGCAAGGGGAGCTTGGAAACACAGGAGCTGGATTCTTGGCGAGAGAAAGGCAGCCTCTTGATCAGTGCATCAGCTGGAGGGTCGGCTACCTTCGGCACTTGCTGTAGCGAGCTGCGTTGGGCAAGTACATAGTCGAACTGCTCCGAACCACTGTGTCTTGCTAGAGCAAGTGAAGGTATATTTATACCTTGAAGGTGTCTAGGGATGCCATAGTTTGACGTAAAGTCGGGCATAATAACATCAGGAAAGAACCCCTAGTGAATAGTTATTCTTTGCAAAGTACATGAGTTCTTGGACAACTTAATATTCAAGCAAGGGGAAGTTCCCTAACTGCCTAAGCCGATTTTCCAAGAAATCGTTGTGACGTTTGGTACGGGTGGAAGAAGTCATGCCTGTATTTGGTCTGCATGGGCTATGTCTAAATAAGTGCTTGATTTCTATGCCTATATTAGGGCAATGTGAATTGTATAAGGGCATGAATCAGGAAAATTCACTTGGAGCCTAAAACGCCACACAACACCCACTCCACTTTATTATGTACAACATTACTTCTAAACACATAAAAACATATCTAAACATGATGTGTTAATACCCCACCCAAAATATATAAAAAATGCATTGGAACTGGTTGTACATGAAAAGAGCCTTTGTGCTGTAAGCATTTAAAAGCAATGTTTCATTCAAAGCATATAGATGACATTCCAAATGAATCATGAGAATACATGTATGAAATGGCTCAAAAACACAGAAGAAAAAGTAGAGACCATTCCATGTCAGAATATATAAACTATTTGAGTGTGGACAAGGTCAAATATTATCTCTTGGAAGTTTTCAAAGAATTCTAGTTCTCGATGAATAATTCTACTTTAAGCAGATTACGTTGTGCTAAAAAAAAAGTACAAATTTGGAAAAAGTCTGATCATAGAAAAAATAGAGTTCCAAAGTTAGAATCTTGTTTTGAAAAATGAAGGTTGAATTCAGAGTCTTACAGAACACTGTGTGCTAACTTCAAAAGTCAGTGTAATTGTTTGGAGATAACATAAAATCTTTGTTTGTAAAGAATTTGTCTACTATTATAGATGAACGTTGGAGTACCTCATTAAGCAGATTAACCGCACATAGATGAGAAGCATCGCCATCAGCGTCAGTCGCATTAGCAATGTTCGAAGTAGATGATACCTGTGCGCCTGTTGCTCCACGTATCTCACCGTCTGCATTTTGCATCTGTGAGATCTCAACGAATGCCGTCATCAGAGTTGGTAGTAGCTGGGGAGAACACAGTGCATGAGTTGTTACTGGTTCAAGCAAAGTATCAACTTCCATTGGCAGGAATGATGGGAGTGTCAGACAGATGTTCTGCACGCATTCTTCTTCACATAGCAGGCATCGTAGAACAGGTAAGATGCAATCTTGCCAGATTGGTCGGAATGATAGAAAGCATGTGGTATTCAAAACTCTTAAACGAGTCAATCCCAGTATGTGTATCATGCGTTCACGACACTTCATTTCCAGGAGAGTGCTCTCCAAGGTGATCTGGGTGTTGATGGTGAGTTGGTTTGCCATATCAGAGCAGAAGGAGCAAAAATAGTATCCCTGCTACGAGTCCCAAAATGAGAGGCAGTCCGCCAAACACAGAGTGCACATAGTTTGGAAATATACCTAGGACTGCTTCAAAGGGTGCTAACAGTCCCGAAAAAAATTGTCTTAAATACTTGTACAATACCACTCGTATCAGACATGTTTATGGTACAACCTAACATTTCTGAGAAATGTACAGGGCACTTTGTAGTTAATAGGGCATGTATCTCTGCAGAAGTCCTTGCAACTTACAGATGATACGTCTCTTTGGCCGAGGTCAGTGGCAAAGTTTTTTGTAAAAGAATGGTTTTCATTCTGCTTACAGTATCAATTCGTATAGAAGAGATGTTCAGTGAAGGCCATAATGGTGACTCCCCGACTGTCTTGGTTTTAGGAAACTTTACTTGCATACAGCAAGTGACCTGGCTGACACAGTTAAGAGACGGGTGTTCCTGGCAACATGGCACAGCAGCAGTTATCACTCTTCATAATGTAACTTCCATTATAAAGCTGCCTAAAAATTGGATCAATCACTGCAGCTGAAGAACCTTGCAGGTGGCAGGATAAGTTGTTCGAAGAACCGTTTCAGGCCCTGTGTAAATTAATACCGTGACATAGGAGGGAGCCGCTTAGTGCATTTTCGCAGTTTGTACCACTAAGAAACACTTCTTTTCCCCCGCTCCAACATCTGTGTGTATAAGGTAAATCCCAGGATGTCTTGATGTATTATTTACCCAACCTTTGATATACACCTGCTGGTATATGTTTTAAATGCAACCACAGTTGATGGACAGAAAGCAGAAAATTGTCCACACCACTGGATTCAAGCAAGCCGGGCTGAAGACGGCTGGAATGCCAGAAACCGTTCCTCGGAAGCTTGTTTCCGGTCCAGGGAAGGAATGGCTTGGCAGTTCGGGCTGGTCTGTTCCCCTGAGGCACAGGGTCAGACTGATTTGCATATGGCCATGTCTGAACTGGAGTGGTGTGGAGTGCAAAAAAACGATGGTTTTAGGCCTAGATCTCTGTATTGCGGTTATATGTATGACATTGTTCTGCATTCTGTCCATCAACTGTGGTTTTTGCATTTGTCACCCCGAGTAGGATGGGTATGCTCAGACATGTGTCCCATGCACTCCACACCACTGGATTCAAGCAAGCCGGGCTGAAGACGGCTGGAATGTCAGAAACCGGTCCTGGGAAGCTTGTTTCTGGTTCAGGGAAGGCATGGCTTGGCAGTTTGGGCTGGTCTGTTCCCATGAGGCACAGGGTCAGACTGATTTGCATATGGCCGTGTCTGAACTGGGGTGGTGTGGTGTGCAAAAAAACGATGGATTTAGGCCCAGATCTCTGTACTGGGGTGAATGTATGACATTATTCTGCATTCTGTCCATCAACTGTGGTTTTTGCATTTGTCACCCCGAGTGGGATAGGTATACTCAGACATGAGTCCCATGCACTCCACACCACTGGATTCAAGCAAGTCGGGCTGAAGACGGTTGGAATGCCAGAAACTGGTCCTCTGAAGCTTGTTTCCGGTCCAGGGAAGGCATGGCTTGGCAGTTCTGGATGGTCTGTTCCCATGAGGCACAGGGTCAGACTGATTTGCATATGGCCATGTCTGAACTGGGATGGTGTGGAGTGCAAAAAAACGATGGATTTAGGCCCAGATCTCTGCACTGGGGGTGAATGTATGACATTGTTCTGTATCTGTCCATCAACTGTGGTTTTTGCATTTGTCCCCCCGAGTGGAATGGGTATGCTCAGACGTGAGTCCCATGCACTCCACACCACTGGATTCAAGCAAGTCGGGCTGAAGACGGCTGGAATGCCAGAAACCGGTCCTCGGAAGCTTGTTTCCGGTCCAGGGAAGGCATGGCTTGGCAGTTCGGGATGGTCTGTTCCCATGAGGCACAGGGTCCGACTGATTTGCATATGGCCATGTCTGAACTGGGGTGGTGTGGAGTGCAAAAAAACGATGGATTTAGGCCCAGATCTCTGAACTGGGGGTGAATGTATGACATTGTTCTGCATTCTGTCCATCAACTGTGGTTTTTGCATTTGTCACCCCGAGTGGGATAGGTATGCTCAGACGTGAGTCCCATGCACTCCACACCACTGGATCAGGGTCAGACTGATTTGCATATGGCCATGTCTGAACTGGGGTGGTGTGGAGTGCAAAAAAACGATGGATTTAGGCCCAGATCTCTATACTGGGGTGAATGTATGACATTGTTCTGCATTCTGTCCATCAACTGTGGTTTTTGGTATATGTTTTAAGCAATTCTGAAAATGGAAAATTGTACCAGGCAGGGTGATTGTACAGTGTATTATCCATTCTGTTGCTGGTTTCTCAGAAACAGGTAATGGTAATCTTTCCAGTTTTTCAATGCTCAGCACCTTATAGTCTGCTCCCCTCTGTGCCAGTGTGATTTGTTTATCTGTAAGGTTAAATTCAGAAAAAAATGACGTGATTAGACGCCAAGGCACATAGCCTGAACTAAGGTTTTGTAACGTCCAGCCCAATAGCATTTATAGAATGCAATTGTGACTGACCATGTTGTAACATGACCAAGTCCTGTTCCATTATGTCAATGGCAGAGGATACTATGCTGTCCAAAGAATATATTCTGGATGACAGAGCCGTTAACCCATTGTCAACTACAGAGACAGATTTCTCTAAATGAATACAATCAATTTCTTGTATTTGTTCTGCAGTCTCTGCTTCCGTAATCTTCCACGCTTCATTATAAAGAGCATAGATACATGCATATATAAAACGTTTATGACGCAGTTTAGTTGGTCCTTGTAAGAAGTCCCTCAGATCAACCCAATCTTTAAGTAAAGATAAGTGTTCTTTAACTTCCTTTAGTGTAGATTTTTGCAGCCACACAAGGCACAGTTTTCCCACACTGTATGATGTTACTTTCCCTAGATGTTGTCTCTGGACATATCTTGGATCTGGCCTAGTGTATGTGAATCCTTTTGTCTTATTCAGGAATCTATCTTGACAGTTGTTTGTGTCCGTGGGCCAGATTAACCATTTTTTCCAATCAGGATCTGTTCTGTTGTGAAGCAAAATAGTATTTACGTTGACCACCCCTTCTGTAGTGTTATTACTATCTGGTGTAGGTGTAGGTATGGAGGGTTTGTTTAAATCTTTTATCTTAGCTAATCCAGGACAAGATGTCTGTTGAACAGTGTGATTCAAAAACATTATTTGTTCTGGGATAATGCAGGCTCTAAATGAAGCTTTTAATCCCTGCACCTGCCAGTCTTTTGTGCCCCAGACAGTTATTGTCTCAATGTTGTCTTTCCAAAAGTCAAAGCCTAAAGTAGACAGCTGAGCATAAAAGGCCGTAGAATAAATGTGCTTAGTATTAGTCAGCATACTTTTCATACCTGTCTTTTTTACATTTTTAAAGTAACATGATTCTGGATTAGAAACATTAAAACATGAAAAGTATGGAAATTTGTCATAAAATGTTTTTGAGCTGCCCTTCAGTGGTGTAGGACAATGTTCCCATTGGTAACATTTCAGTACATTTCTAGGGTTTGCAGATTTATGCACGAAATTATGACCATAGTCATTATAGCAGTACATTTGTTCATAATCTGATGAACCTTCTAAGTATTCATGATTTGTAAATTTTGCAGACATTTCTGAGTCTGACATCATATTATTAACTGTTTCAAAGTCCCAATCATCAGAAAAGGTGTTGGATGAAACAATGTCACTCAAGGAAACCTTGAATTGGTGTAGAATCTTCAACAGCTCTGCAGGACCAAAGATGTCATAATCAGTTCTGTCCCAAGCTATAGCACCAGGTATAGGAACGGCTGTGATGTCCACTGATGACAAGTCTCTTGGTCCACAATGGGATGATTTGTGTGGTTTGAGGAGTAAGTTGATGTTCTTACTTGCTGTGTCCTTTTTACTATATCTCCCATTGATCAGCATTCCAAAGGTAAATACCAGAGTCAACCATAGTAGAAGAAAAAGTACGCCCAACACAATCCATAGTTCAATCCATGGTGAAACCAGATATGTCTCTTCTAGCTGATGAAAAAGTTCTGTTGCTTGTTCTTTAAAAGTACTTTTAGCTGGCGTTGTTTCAGGTTCACTGGGATCCTCGGAATACGTATCAAAGTTAATGAAATAGCCAGAGACAGTTCTGTCAATTGTAGGGATTGCTTCAGGATTCAATGAAATCGTTGGAACCACTTGATCACTAGTCATCTTTAGTATAGTCCGATGCTATTTCATTGTAGACAGGAATTTCTTGACAACCTATTATTTGGATATCAAGAGGCACAAGTTCCATGGCTTTGTTGCATAGTCCTTCTTTTCGCACTGCAGATTCTTCAAGGGTGATGAGTCCCTCAGTTTGAACCTCTTGGATTGTAGCCAGATTCGGGCGTCTGCTACATCTTTGGAGTCCACTTGGCCTACTACTCATGATTGGCCACATGATGTGGTTGGACCAGGTCGATGGATACAAACCTGTTCTCTTTTTTACCAGCAAGGGAAGGCAGTAATACTGTTCTTGATCTGTGTATGGCCAAGACAGGAACTGGTTGTCTGTAAGAAGGCCCAAAATCCTTCTTGTCCGCGATCTTTTCTCTGACTAGATCCCCAATCTTTGGAATCCAGACAGGCCTTGCTGGGATGGGTGGTCTGTTTTCAGTGGTCTTTGACTTCAGGAATACGTTGCTTTTGTTTTTTCTTATTTCAATTTAGTCCTGCAAAACAGCCAAACAGTCTTTGATATCAAAAGGTTTTTGTTCTACCACTGAAGTGTGACGTTCAAGGTCCTGAACAATCATTCTAGTTCCAAAAAGGATTTCATATCGAGTGATTCCCTCTTGAGAACTTCTTGGCAGATTATTAAGACTTCGTTGGACACTTATTAGATGTTTTACCCACCCGTCAGCCGAGCCAAATACCCTAGCTGTTATAGATTGCTTTATGTCCCGTTTTTTTCTCTCCACAACCAAAATTCCCACAGGATGGAATGGAGTAGAATACCGCAATACAACGCCCAGATTGGCCATGGCCTTCTTGTAAACTTTTGAGCTAAATGCAGGAACCTGGTCAGAATGGAGCGTGCCCACTGCGCATGTGCCGATAAAGACTCGCAAATCTTTTATAACAGTTCGGGCGGCAGCCAAGCGCTGAGGCCGCATCCAAAAGAA
Organism: Lissotriton vulgaris; assembly: GCF_964263255.1. Classification (NCBI taxonomy): domain Eukaryota; kingdom Metazoa; phylum Chordata; class Amphibia; order Caudata; family Salamandridae; genus Lissotriton; species Lissotriton vulgaris. The sequence goes on from NC_141694.1 coordinate 473,278,389, forward strand.
TCTTGAGCATGAATCCACTGTGATCATGATATATTTATAGTTACCATCCCTCTGTAAGGGACCGCAGTGATCTAGGTAAACGAAAGCTAATGGTTTATCTGAGATTAACAGGGGAGTCTGCACAGGACGTTTCACTGGAGACAATTTCGTCTTTTGATAGATTTCACATTCCAAAACATAGTTTCTGGTCTGTTTCCTAATGCGCGGCCACCACTGTTTTAATAATGATACTGTAGCAGAAACACCTGCGTGTGCAGAGGCGAGCCCTTCATGTGCTGCTGAAATGAGTCCTAATCTATGTTCCATGTTTGCAATTACTCTATCCCCACTCAAGGGATTCGAGCAAAAGGAACATTATTTGCATCAGTTATGTGTGAGTATTTGAGTGGAAAGCCTTTTGCTAATGTTTTACCACTGTCTTTGCTTGAAGCATTGACAGCTTGCATTATTTTGCCGTCTATTTTCATTTTTGAACAAGTGATTGCAGCTATGGAAGCCGTTTGCAAAGCTGCCTTCGCGGCTTCATCAGTCAATGAATTCCCTGCAACGTGAACGCCATCACGTTGATGACTCAGTGTATGAAACACGTGAGCTTTTTGTAGTTCTTGTTGTAACTGAACTACTTGTTCCCAAATAAATTTATTCTTGATTGTGCCACCTTTCGCACCTTTGAAACCGTTTTCAATCCAGTTCTGCAAGTATTCATTGTAAGATTGAACGCAACAATATGAAGCGCACACTGTGAGTGTGGGGAATTCGTGATCAGTATTTTCAAGCGTCATCTTGAATGCTTGTAGTTCAGCTCTCTGAGCTGTACAATCTCCTAGAGATTGAGTTTTAGTGACCAATCGTCAAAATTTGCCATCTCTCCATTGACCTTTAACGATCACGCATCCAGCACTATAAGCTTGTTTACCCCCAATAGCGGGTTGTGCTGATCCGTCTGTATATATTACACATCCGTACTGTTCTAGAGGAAGAACTCAGTAGGCAGAGGACATTCTTGTTCGTATTGTAGAAATCCTTGTGTTTTCAAATAGGGGTCAAAAATGTATTCAACATCTGTTGCAGCAAGAGAATTAACCCATTGTATCCATCTCGGATGTAAAGCCTTAGCATTTGGAATGCTCGCTTTTGTCACTGCCTGTAAGGCAGTTACAGGAGTAACGCCCATTATGCACTTACACTGTGCTAGGGCTCTCTCTTTTGCTACTGCAGTTTGAACCGCTGTCAGAATTTTTTCTAAAGAAGTGAATTTCATTTCTGCTTGTGTGTACAAGTGTGATTTATAAGCAATAGGTACTTTTTCTCCTTCATTAAAGGTTAAGTACATGAATCTGCGTCTTCCTGGAAGGATTCGGATCACTAGGTTGCGTACGTTTACCCATGTTTGTAAATGTGTTGTTGCTAACATGACTGTTTGCACTGAACGTAAAATTTCTGTGTGTTTTTGAGTCCAAATAACTGTTTTGAAATCAGGTTTGATTATTTTGTAGATAGGTGTTAGACTTGGCACCATTGGCATCGGTCTCCCTTCCATTTCTGCTGTTGCCTCATGTGTTTTTCTAGTGTTAGATGCTTTGGGCACTGTGCCATTGCTGTCCAGTGCCACAGTGCGAGTGCTTCCTACTATAAATTGATGTATTGATTAGTGGTTCCATGATTGGATGTTGGGTTTACTTGTCAGACCCTAGTACATTGCACTGAGTGTGCCCAGGGTGTGTAAATCCAAATGCTGCTAGTGGGCTTGCAGCACTGGTTGTGCCACCCACAGAAGCGGCCTTTTAAAATGTGTCTAAGGTCTGCCATTGCAGAGCCTGAGTGCAGTCTGGTACTGTTATGTTATGTTATGTTATGTTATGTTAGATAGGTCTTTTATAGCGCACGGCTACTCCAAAGAGTGTCCCGGCGCTTTGTACTACATGACCTAAGAGGAGACAAACAAAACATAACAGTGAAGAGATGGGGCAAATGCAAAATATTCAGAACAGAGCAGGAAATCCCTAGCGCATAAAAAGCCAGGTTTTGAGGCCCTTCTTGAACGCTAGCAGATTAGATGTAGAGCGCAGGGTCAAAGGTAGGGAGTTCCACAGCTGCGGAGCTAAAAGCCTGAACGAACGTCCACCAATGCGGGCTTTTTTTATTCGGGGCACCACAGCTAAAAAGAGGGACTCGGATCTCAAGGATCGTGCTGGGTGGTAAAAAGCCAGCCTTCTTTGTAAATATTGAGCTCCCGAGGCATGCAAGGCTTTGTGGGCCAATGTCATAGCCTTGAATACTATCCGTTTCCGGATAGGGAGCCAATGTAGGGTTTGCAATAGGCTAGAGGCACTGGCCCTCCTGTGGAGGCCAAAGATGGCACGCGCAGCAGCGTTCTGGGCCACCTGCAGGCGTTGTAAAAGGTACTCCGGCAGACCAAGATAAAGAATGTTCGCGTAATCCAATCTGGATCCGATTAGGGCCTGAACTGTCGTTCTCCTATGTTCCTCAGAGAGTAACGGGAAGAATTTTGGAAGCATCCTGAGAATGCCGAAGCATGTTCCTGTGAGAGCCTGGACCTGGGATTTGAGCGTCAGCCCATTATCGATTTTAATTCCCAGGTTCTTGGCTGACTGGGATGAATGAGCTGGAGGGAACATGTCGGCGGGCCACCACCCACGCCAATCCGGATCAGATGAACATCCGAAAAAGAGTATCTCAGATTTATCTGAGTTGCACTTGAGGCTGTTTAGCTGGAACCAATTAAAAACAGCCCCAAGGCACTCACGGATACTTTCACCATCAAATTCTTCTCCCTTCTGGCAAGTGAAGAGAAGCTGGGTGTCATCGGCGTAGGACACGATCTGGGCCCCAAAAGACTCCACCAGTGTCGCCAAAGGGGTCATGAAGATGTTAAATAGAGTCGGGCTCAACACGGAGCCCTGGGGTACTCCGACTCTCAATGGCGACATCTCGGCGGAGCCGGGGGAGGCCCAGACCGTTTGTCGGCGGTCGGCTAGAAAAGAGCGAAACCAGCTGAACACCGTCCCCCTCAGACCAATTTCATGAAGTCTTACGAGGAGACCCTCGTGGGGGACGGTGTCAAAGGCCGCCGACAAGTCTAGCATGACCAGCATCACCCTGCCTCCTGCATCCAGCGTCTCCTTAACGGCCTCCGAAACCTCCAATAGCTCCGTCTCGGTGCTTAAGTTGGGGCGGAAGTCGGATTGAGAGGCATGCAATAGCTTGTGGGATTCTAAAAAGTTGGAAAGCATGTACATGCTTCTCAAGGATTTTAGTCAATGCCGGAAGAAGCGAGATGGGCCTGTAATTGGCAGGGACTTCTGGGGCAAGGCTCGGTTTCTCAAGAAGGGGGATGACCATAGCCTGCTTCCAGGTCTGCGGGATTGCCCACTGACTAAGGGAGAGGTTCAAAATAGGGTTGGCTAGAGGGTTGACGGTAGCTGCCATTTTAGCAAGGAATTTAGCCGGGCAGGGATCCCGGGGTGAGCCAGATTTGAGATTCGTCATAAGTGTCAACGACGAAGATATCAAGAGTGGCGGGAAAACAGCCAAGACTTGGCCTGGAGAGATAGGGTGGACTGGCCCCTCCGGAAGGTTCATAAAACCAACCGTCGGCCTAAAAGGAAAAGAGTCCTGTATCAACCTGATTTTGGTAGTGAAAAAGTTGGCCAGGGTAGCAGCCCATGTCTCAGATGGAACATCCTGAGCTGAGTTAGGGCGCAAAGTTGTAAATTCCCTGACAATCGAGAAAATCTCCTTACAGGAGTTAGCTGCTTCCTCGATTCTCCTAGCGAAGTAGCATTTTTTTTCCTGAAAAACATCCCGATGGTAGGTTTTGATCATAGACCTATAGGTAAGCCTTGCCTCGGCATCATACTGAGACCGCCACGCCCGTTCGGCTATTTTACACTGCCTACGGGAGTGCGCCAGCACTTCGGTGAACCACGGTGCCGAGACCCGTTTCAAGGTAGTTCAAGGGGGAGTCACAGGGGCAAGCTTGTTCAACCCATCTACGAGCCATGTCTGCAAGGTTTCGAGATCATTATCCAGATCACCGGTGTAGGCGACGGGATGGTCCTGAAGAGCCTGGGCCAACATCTCCGGGGTCACCCGATGATATGCCCTAAAGGCAGTTCCCTGATGTCTCATGGCAGTGACTGCTGGTTTCTTGATGCCTAGAATGTAAAAATAGGCTAGCCGATGGTCGGACCATAAGACCGGCAGCAGTGCCGTCACCTCAACCGGGGATGTAGAGAAAACCTGATCTAATGTGTGGCCTTTATCGTGAGTTGGTCCGGTAAGATAGGGGAGCAGGCCCAAAGAGGCCGTGATATCGATCATTTTGGAGGTGTCCGGGTCAGAGCTGTCTTCCATATGGAAATTAAAATCTCCGGCTAGTACACAATGCTCTGCTCTTAAAACCAATGTAGAAATTAATGCCTGAAGTTCCTCAAAGAAGGATCGTGCCGGACCTGAAGGCCTATAGCCTAGAAGCCCCTTGAGGGATTGTTGGGATGACAGGGATAGGGAGGGTTTCAGCGCCCGTGATGACCTCCGTGTGGATGATAGAACACGTAAAAGTTTTTGTACCACGAGAGCCACACCCCCCCTCTGCCCCTCCCTCTGTCTTGCCTATAGATGTTATAATCGGGGGGGGATCGGGGTGACAATGTCGGGGTGTGATGACTCACTCAGCCATGTCTCTGTCAACATCAGGCAAGCAGGTTTTTCAGTGGCCAGGAGATCGAACATTTCCTGGGCGTGTCTGTGGACTGATCTGGTGTTAAGGAGTAAGCAAAGATGCTTAACGGATCCCTCCTCCCTGCAGAATATAGGAGGCGGGACACTGGCGAGATGCCAACTACAGCCCGGACATTTACGCTTGCCCTTAAAGCGGCCAGGGAATACCGTATGGCAGGCGTCAGAAGGTTTTTGGAAAGAGCGGAGCTCCAGGGACGAATAACATATCATAGTGGCGCGAGGTGCGAAAATGTAGGGAAAATAAGAGTCTGCCACGCCGTACGCCTCCGGGACGCTGACGGGCAGAACTCTGGCGCGACTCTGGCGCAGGTCCGGCGCGTCCGCTGTACGCGTCCGCTGCGCGGAGGAAAGTGCGTGCTTTTTATAGCGCTGCTAGAGCGCGTGGACGGCGAGGCCTACACCCAATATGGCCGCCAAAGTCAGATCCCAGCCCTCGGCGTCAATGCTCGGCCGAGGGCTGTCTGAATCTCAAGGAAGGGTGAGGGAGCAGCGAAGCGCCTAGGAGCGCTGGGAAGTCTCTGTACTCTAAACTAAGATGCTTATTATTCAAGCGCAAAGCAAAAACGGCACAATATTAAAAGTCAAAACACACAAGTTAAAAGTGCAAGGAAAGAGAGGAGATCTCCCGGCTTCCGCCTCAGGAGGGAAAAGGTCGTAGCAATTGGTAATCCCTAAGCAAAGAATCTATTTCCTTTTTATAGCGCTGCTAGAGCGTGTGGACGGCGAGGCCTACACCCAATATGGCCCCCTAAGTCAGATCCCAGCCCTCGGCGTCAATGCTCAGCCGAGGGCGGTCTGAATCTCAAGGAAGGGTGAGGGAGCAGCGAAGCGCCTAGGAGCGCTGGGAAGTCTCTGTACTCTAAACTAAGATGATTATTATTCAAGCGCAAAGCAAAAACGGCACAATATTAAAAGTCAAAACACACAAGTTAAAAGTGCAAGGAAAGAGAGGAGATCTCCCGGCTTCCGCCTCAGGAGGGAAAAGGTCGTAGCAATTGGTAATCCCTAAGCAAAGAATCTATTTCCTTTTTATAGCGCTGCTAGAGCGTGTGGACGGCGAGGCCTACACCCAATATGGCCGCCTAAGTCAGATCCCAGCCCTCGGCGTCAATGCTCGGCCGAGGGCGGTCTGAATCTCAAGGAAGGGTGAGGGAGCAGCGAAGCGCCTAGGAGCGCTGGGAAGTCTCTGTACTCTAAACTAAGACGCTTATTATTCAAGCGCAAAGCAAAAATGGCACGATATTAAAAGTCAAAACACACAAGTTAAAAGTGCAAGGAAAGAGAGGAGACCTCCCGGCTTCCGCCTCAGGAGGGAAAAGGTCGTAGCAATTGGTAATCCCTAAGCAAAGAATCTATATCCTTTTTATAGCGCTGCTAGAGCGCGTGGACGGCGAGGCCTACACCCAATATGGCCGCCAAAGTCAGATCCCAGCCCTCGGCGTCAATGCTTGGCCGAGTGCGGTCTGAATCTCAAGGAAGGGTGAGGGAGCAGCGAAGCGCCTAGGAGCGCTGGGAAGTCTCTGTACTCTAAACTAAGACGCTTATTATTCAAGCGCAAAGCAAAAACGGCACAATATTAAAAGTCAAAACACACAAGTTAAAAGTGCAAGGAAAGAGAGGAGACCTCCCGGCTTCCGCCTCAGGAGGGAAAAGGTCGTAGCAATTGGTAATGTCATGCTGACTGGGCAAGTGCACCCACTTCCCAGTCCCTAAACCTTCCCTTGTATTCATATTAGTCACTCCTATGGTAGGCCCAAGGGCAGGGCGCATTGTAAGTATGAGGTAGGACAAGCCCTGATGTGTGTGGCATGTCCTAGTAGTGAATTACAGCCATTTTCGTTTTTCACTATTGCAAGGCTACCTGTTCTCCATAGGCCAGAATGGGCTACTGGATTGGTGCATGCTTATAATCCTAGCAGAATCAGAGAACATGGTAGAAATTCATGTTTAGTATGACTGGACTCAGAATATTAAAATACATATTTTAGGAAAGTTTATTTTAATATTCTGTGTTTGCAAATACCACTTTTAGAAAGTAGTTATTTGCTTGCCTAAGCATTTGAGCCCGCCTCTGCGAGGTTGTGTATTCCTTGTCTGGGTTTGTGTGTGACAGGACTGGGGAATTCCAGGAGACAGGCTGGGGCAGCCTGGTGGTCAATAGGGAGATCTGCATCTAGATGGGAGGGAGGAGTTGCACCTGGGACCTGAATAGGGCTGGGCCTTCCCTCTTCAATGTTGGCTCCACCCCCTGTGGCGCGTCTGATGTCTTTACCCTGCACACTGAAAGAAGAGGAAGAAGATTGTCAACAAAGTGCTCCAGGACTGTACTTGCCTTCCACAATGCTGGCTCCACCTCCTGTGGGGCGTCTGATGTGCCTGCCCTGTGCTGTGAAAGGGAAGGAGAAGTCTGGTAAACAGAGTGCTTCAGAACTGGCTCGAATTGGGAACAGACCCCTCTCCCCTCAGAAAACAAAGGATTTGGGGGTATAATTAGTGGGACCCTGATTCCATGAAATTAGATCACTTCCTGACTTACAAGACGAAACCTCTGCTGAGGAGAAGGAACCTGAAGAAACTGAGGAGAGACTATTCCCAAGCTGAAGTGCTGCTTGGGGAATTGACCTGCAGTGGTTGCCTTGCTGCCAAAGGGAGGAGAAAGAACTTTGTGGACTTTTCTTTTAACTTGTGCAAAGATTTCGAAGGGCTTGGAAGAGAGCTTGCCCCCTGACTGAAGTCCCAGGACCATGGACTTCACCAGCCTTTGTGAATTGCTGCAGGAAACAAGTGGCTACAGAGGCAGGTAGCTGTGACCAACTCTCACGACCGGCCCGGTGTCCTGTAGGCACTGCACCAAGTAACGTCCGCCTGAAACAACGCAAGCTCTGCGCTCACCGACTCCATCAACAAGCTGTAGCCTGCACCGCGACTGGAAGGACACGCGATGTGCAACGCCTTGCTACACCGAATCGAACCGGTGTGACCGACGCGGTCACTGCTGCTGACTTCGAGTCCTGTGACCGCACCGGAGTTGGGCACGCACCACCCGACTCACACCGATGTCCGTACTGACCGATGCCAGCTCCCGAACTCCGGCTCGTTCGCCACACCGCAAGCTGCAAGCACCGCATCGAAGCACCGTCTCACCCTGCAACGCAAGCCTTGGATCCACCGACTCTGTCAATGGGACACTGCCTGCACCGCATCGAGGGACAATGCGTCCTGCAATGCTTCCTTTGTGCACCGTGACGATTACCAGAACCGGCTCTCACATCCGTGCCGGTCGCCCCAAGTAAAAGGTACTGTGACTGAGTGTGTCGACCATTTGAGTGGGCCCGTACCGACGCGGTCTGCTGGATTTGCTAGACTCTGTTATTTTTAACAACACTGTAGATCTTCCGGCTCGCACAGAACTTTGATTTAAGCCTTTTTAACCAGAACTCTTGAAATCTAGTAGTACTGTGGATTCTTTTTATCGTGTATTGGTCTTGTGGTAACTCTATATAAAGTATAACTTATTTTTCATATAAAACCTTGTTTGGTGTCCATTTGTAGTGTTGTCACTGGGTTACTGTATGTGGTCACAAATGCTTAACTTACAATGCCTCTGAAATAAGCCTTGACTGCTCGCGCCACGCCGCCTAGAGGGTTAGCAGGGTTTATTTTAGGAGTGTAATCCCCCTTACTCTGACTAGAGGAGAGGGACCCTATTTGTCACAATTACCTACCTGTGCCAACTAGAGACCCCCAATTCTAATTCTAACAAGAGGTTTAACCCTTTCTACGTAATTTAGAATGTAAGTTCTTCCGAAATTTAGGAAACCTAGAATTGACTGTAAGTTTTTCAGCGTTTTTGGAGGTTGCAGAAGCGCACATTTCTATAGAAAGTTTGTTGCCAGGCTTTTGCCTTCACTTGACAATTCATATCCTAGAAACAGAACAATGAGGTGGCAAATTCATGATTTTTTTAAATTGAATTTATACCCCTCAGAGGTGAAGCTCAATATTATGGTGTTCACCCTATTCAAGTGCTTATCCAAGTCATCGTCTGTTAGATAGATGTCATCGACATATGATAATGCTTCATAATCATACATTTGTAGTAACTCCGTTACTCTGGCTGACAATAACCCTGGACTACTCTTAAATCCCTGGAGGAGACGACAGAATTGACCCTGTGTCCCCATGTTTGAGAAATCGGTCAAATACCTACTTTCCGGTGCAATGTTTTGACAGAAGAAACCGTTAGAAATATCTAATGTTGTTTTATATTTTTTATGCACCATGTTATTCATTAGTGCTGCACTGTGTGCATTTTGTACTGCAAAGGTTTTGCAACAGGAGTTTAAATGTCTGTAATCCAAAACTAGACGATATGTATTATCTGGTTTGGAGACAGGAAACAAAGGATTGTTAATTGACGAGGTGCATGTTTCAATCACCCCTTGGTATTCAAGTTGATCTAAGATCTCCCTGACATGTTTTTTAGCTTCTTGCTTAACTGGATACTGCCTTTGTGCAGTTGGTTGAGTTTTTAACTGGATTTTATGTTGAGGAGAATCCTCATCCCATCCTACATGATTTTTATATGATGCAGGAGCCTGGGCTACTGCCCATATACTGGCATAAGTATATTTTTTATGAATTGGAATATGATTGGAGAATGCTGGCATAATGATGTCTTTGCCATGTGGGAACTCCCTGACAAATTCAGGTGGCCAGTCTTGTTCAACTAGAAGAATGTCATAACCCTTAGAGAGCTTCTCTCAAAAGAGTGATCTTATTTTCCTAGTTATATCCCCCTCATCCGGAGTGTTATTTCATATAACTTGTGTGGGACACTAACTCTGGTATCAGCAGTTTTAACTTGGATGTACTCATTCAAGTCCACTGTCTCCAGATGATACTTCAAGATCTTGCGAGCTACAGTTACTTCTGCTGCGCTGTGCAAAATTGTCTGACTCCCCGATTTTGAGTTGTGTCCTCAAGATCCTCGGCATGTCTGATTTTTAGACCTGCTGCCTTCTTTTTGGAGAATTGAGTTTTCTTATTTTTTGGAACATGCTGATCGTCTTTGGACTTCACACGTTCTTCCTTTTGTTCTGACCGTCCTCTTCTTTCGGATTTCTGTGATAAAGTCTGAAAGGTACGAGAGGAACATGTATCAGTATCTTGATATCTATCAGGTTTTCTCTAATTATCCCTATTCCTGAGGTTATACCTCCTTTCAGAGGGCTCCTTTTGAGGAGACCTACCTCGGGATTGAGAACGCTTCTCTTTAGAAGTTTGTTTAGTGTTCTCCCACTTCTTTTTAGGAAGAGTGAGAGTGTTTTTAATAAAGACCTTTTCAGGACGTTCAGTCAGCTGGGGTTTCACAGGTGTACCACCCAAACTGTCTCTACCTAGTTCTTCATAGGATTTTTCAATTATTCTGGCTTGTTCTTGTGGTTGCTCAGTTACATCAAATTCTCTTAGCTTTTGGTGGATCGCCACGGATGCTGCTTCACCTTTAATATTAGCTAATATTATTGTTGAGACCTGTTTGAAATCTTTCAGTAACTTCATACCTAGATTCAAAGCAGGTTCTGCCCCGTATTCATTTTGAATCTGTTTCTGGGCGCCTGGTATTACCGCCATAGACGGAACGCCATGCATTTTGGTGTTGATTGCAGCAAAGACTGTGCCCCAAGTGTCAAAATCCTCCAGGTGAGGTGCTATTCCCATTGGTAAACAGATTGTTAAAATCCTGTGTTTCTCATGAGGGGTAGTAACAGGAAATACTGCCTCGATTTGAGTAATTTTTTGAGTTATCCAAAATGGAATTTGTTCCCTTTTTGCGGGTAATTTACTAATGACTGATTGTATAGTCTATAGTGTGGTTTTATTTCTGTTCCCCTGGTAAAGGGTGTGTTGTGGAATCCGTATAGGATGTTGGACTGTTAGAGTCCGCATAACATATTGAACCAATTGTCTATGTATTTTTATTAGTTGTTTTAGTTGAACTAATAGTTCTGCATCCGGCATTTCTTCAATGGCAGGATGTGGGGTATAGCTGGCTAATACCGGCCATATTGCTCCTGGTCTACCTAGTGGACCGAGCCTGGTAATGTAATTTTGATGTTGTAGGGCGCCTTTAAAGCAGAGCACATGCTCTTGGTAAGTTAGTGGAATTTCAATATTCTCGAAAGGAATGTATTCCGTTGGAGGTTCCTCTTCTTTGTAGAAGTGAAACACATGTGATACTGGATTTGCTTCAGGGAATATAATCCATGAATAGAATACATCTGTCTGATGATATTCATGTGCCTCTATCACAAAAATTACCCTACCACCTCTTGATGATAGGCCATTTGTTATAAGTTTTATAGTGATGGCTTTCCTTAAATTTTCTGGGATGAATATAGCATCCGCATCGGTCTCTTGGAAACCTGTAATGTCAAAGCCTGGTACGGCAATATTGCCGGTAGCTCCACCGTTCTCGGTGTTGTTATCCGGCATTTTGTTGACTGTAAGTTTGCAGAGCAAGTTTCAAGGAAACAAAGATAAGGTGCACAATATTTGGTAACACTGTATCCTTCAACATTGAACAAACCAAAAACTAATACAGAGGATTTTCGTCCTACTCAGTTATGGAGGATATTTTATCCTTTTACCCACTCCAGACGTCTATTGGAGAATTTTACGGGAAAAACAGGTCTCTGAGAAAAGCACAACTGAGTTACTTTAGTATCTAACGTTAAATTAGTGCCTTACCAAACGTTGGGCGTCATGTAGTGTAGTTCCTATATTCCCAATAGGCTCTGTACATTGGAATAACATATCCTATAGATTACACGTAGGACTGAGGTCGACTAGGTCTCTATCGAATATATTAAACTTAAGAGTGAATGTCAGCGGCGCTCCGATCAGCCGTCGGACTCAGACAAGAGAGGCATTTAAATAATGCGGCCTTAGCCCTCAGAAGCCGGGGCCTTGAGTTACAGCAGTGCCCCGGCTGCAGTGTGTCAACAGCGGGGTAGATTTCGGGGCTCTCCGGCGGGGTCTGGACAAATTAAATGCAGCTCCCTGTAAGCCTCTTGCGGCTCAAATATTGCAACGGCCGGCCGTCGGAGGTGTGGGGGAGGAGGATAGGAGAGCGTCGACCACCCACAGCAGTGGACACTTGATTGCAGGGTGTTGTGCCTGGAGCGGAGCACCTCCCCCCTCCCCCTGGACATTTGGGAATTGTGGATCGGCTCGAGGTGTGTGGAGGCCACAGGCAGTGTTGTGGAGGGTGGGGAGCAGCGAAACACTTTGCTTGAATGGGGCCCCCCTCCTAATTGTATTTGCTGTCGGAGTAAGAGCTAGAAGAGACATACTCCACCGGAAGCTGGATCGTCTCCCTCTGTGGTACATTGAGGCCTAAGAGGCTTGGCCTGTCTCCTTGTAGAGGTGGAGTACACTGATGTGGTATATTAAATAAACAGGTGAAGACACCTGGTTGGATGTTGGCTGCACGGCGCACTTCTTGAATTGCCTTATTCGCCTGCCCAGTCAAAGTTGGAGCCCTCAGTGACAGTGTTGGTGCCGTTTAGGGCCTTCTGGCTCTTGGACTTGCAGCATATTGACCTGTGGTTGGAACTGTGCATGGTACTCACCTTAATTTGCCCAACCTGTTGTATCGCCGGCATAGGTACATGCGCTTTGTGACTGGTCCCATCATATCAGCTCCGGCGGTGGGAGTGCAGCGGAGGCTTGGGTCGCGTTTCGAGGGTCACCACATGGCGGCAAGGACTGAGACGGATAAGCAGCAGTTGAAGGCGCCCCGAGGCACTAGGTTCACACAAACCAATAAATTGGATTGCTATACTCAACCCAAGGGCTCACCGTCTGGAACCGGGAAATCTCAGGAGGTAGGCGTGGACAAGTTGACCACCGTGGTAGAACCTACACTGCAGGACGTAATGGCGGCAATAGAAGGGGTACACACGTCGCTGGGAAAGGAGATGGAGTCCTTGGATCATAAATTGGACACGGTAATGATAGAAGTTAATTTACTCCGTGCAGACCTTACTAAAACCAGTGAAAGAGTGAAATCCCTGGACATTAAAACGTCTAGTCTTACAGATGATGTGACGTCGCTACAGAAGGAAGTATGTGATCTCAAAACCGCAAGTGATATAGCAAGCCGTAAGTTGGACGGTTACGAAGGGAGTGCTCGTAGAAACAACGTACGCATTATAGGTGTGCCGGAAAAGGCTGAGGGGCAGGCTGCTGATCTTTTTGTTGAAGATATCATTCTAAATCATTTAAAGCCCAGAGGATTAGGAACGTTTTTTACGGTAGAAAGGGCACACAGAGTTCCTGGTGGTAGACCGCGTCTGGGAGCCCCGCCCCGGCCACTGAACACGAGGGTGCTTAATTTTAGAGACAGAGACGATATCCTGCAGGCCTCCAGAAATGGGGGTCCACTTCAGTATGAAAACTCTGCGCTTAGGTTTTTCCCGGACTTCACGCAAGCAGTGCAAAAACAAAGGCAGACCTTTATGAGCATCAAGATGAGACTTTGTGATAAGGGATTGAAATATGCCATGCTTTATCCTGCCAAGCTGCGGATTGAACACAAGGGGAAGGCCTTTATCTTTGACATTCCCAAGGCTGCAGTGGACTGGTTGGACACGATTCATCCTCGAGAGGAACGACAGAGATGGAGTGGGGATGAGGAGGAGAGCATACAAGAAAAAGGATGAGAACTGTTGACACTGTAGGTGTGGTCGGCACGGGTTGGGGTAGTGCACATGCGGATCCATGTGGTAAAAGGGTGATTGCTTCAGCAGCTTAGATGAGCCTGATATTGTGGCTGGGGCTGAGCGGGAAAGTGGGAGCTATTCTCCTCCTCACAGTTACTCTTCGATAGTTTAGTAGATAGATGTCGGGGCGACAGGCATACTGCAAGTTGAGGGTGGATAGACACCGTGAGCAGGGGTGTAGGGTGGGGGGTGGTGAGTGGGGTTTGTTTTGGGAGGGGCTTGTTTCTTTTTTGTTTTTTTGTTGGTTGTAGGCATTATGTCTCAAGGCATTAATCAGAATTGTAGCATGTACAGGGTGCAGGAACTGGAGAGAGGACTGTCCGAGTTCATGTTTCGAGATGGGGTTAGAGGTCTGACAATATTGAGTTGGAATGTTAATGGGTTGGGGGAAAAATCAAGCGTGGTGTGATCCTTCAATATCTTTGACGTCATGCTCTGGATGTTGTACTGTTACAGGAGACGCATTTAGTGGGCAGCGCATGTAGGGATATGCCCAGAAGGGGATACCGATTAGCTGCAGATGCCGGATTCACTTCGGGCTCGGAGGGTTGGGGATTATGGTTAAGAACACGCTTCCGATGGTAATTGATACTATTGTGGTAGACGATAGGGGCAGGTACGTGGGAATAACGGGTCGTTGGGAGGGGCATAACCTATCTATGATGTCAGTGTACGTTTCTCCAGTAATGCAAACAACCACGTGTGTGGACTTAGGGAAGGCCTTACTGGACTTCCCGAGTGGTCTTCTGATTTTGGGAGGTGATTTTAACGCTGTGATCTTAGGGCATAAGTGATAGACACCAACATGGGATAGATGCATCGATGGCTCTCTGAGTTTATTGACACATTGGGTCTGACTAACTGTTGGAGGTTGCTTCATCCGGAACAGCGACAGTTCACCTTTCACTCTGGGGCGCATGGTAGTCTCTCACATATAGACTACTGTTTAGTTCCGGCAGCTCAGGCACACTATCTTACTGAAGCTACACACCTAGCTAGGGGCATATCAGATCATTCGCCGATCTGGGTTAGGTTTGACATTGACCCGGACTCGATTGGCAGGATAGCTTCCATCAACCCCTGGTATATACGCAATTCTAAAATCCGTAGAGAGTTGTTAAAATCGTTAGAGCACTATTTTCAAGAAAAGGAGGGGTCAGTGGTATCTCCCCTTTCTCTATGGGAAGCTTTTAAGGTGGTTATAAGGGGACATGCTCTGTCACTGATCACAGGCGCAAAGAAGGAACGGGCTGCAGAAGTGGTTAGCATAGAATCTGAAATTGCGAGGATAGAGGCGGACTTAGAACAAGAGGTGACCAGGGCCAAGCTGCATGTTCTGCGTCTTAAACAACTTGAATATAAAGCACTGGTCACAGAGAATGCTAGAGCCTTAAGTAGAGAGCAGCAGGGATGACTCTACGATGTTGGTGATAAAGCTTGGAAGCTCATTGCATGGCTGGACAAAAAAGACAGGGCTGATCGGGGGGTCCCGCAGCTGGAAACATCAGAGGGCGTAAAAATATCGGATCCCCAGAGCATAGTAGACAATTTTGACTCCCACATATTGTTGCAAGATATCCAACTCCCTGGCCTAACTGAGGAAGATCGTGGCTATATGGACAGTGCCCTCACGGCAAATGAGGTTGCCCTTGCAATACACCCCTTGAATTCGGGTAAGGCATTAGGCCCTAATGGTCTCCCGATAAAACTGTATAAGCTCAGACCTGATAGGATAGCGCCCTATCTTAGGGATATGTTTGAAGCAGCCCGGGAGGAAGAGAGTTTACCTTATGATCAAAGAGTGGCCTCTATAGTAGTTATTCATAAGGAAGGGAAACCAAGGACTAATTGTGCCTCTTATTGGCCCATCTCTTTATTGAACGCAGAGCCTAAGATTCTTGCAAAGGTGTTCTTTAATAGACTTATCAAGGTCATTAGTGGATTAATACACGCCGATCAATCCGGTTTTATCCCCCACAGAAATACGGCGTTGAACCTTCGCATGTTACACAGAGTTTTGGCCAGGGCCCATACTTTGGAAGAACAAGCGATCATAGCATCGCTAGACGCAACAATGGCCTTTGATACAATAGAATGGCCCTATTTGTGGGCAGTCTTGGCTAAATTTGGATTTGGACCGGAATTTATTGCCTGGGTTAGGCTATTATATAACGAACCTCTTGCGCAAGTGGTAGTCAATAATCGAGTCTCAGTGGCATTTGGATTGGGAAGAGGCACCCGACAGGGATGCCCACTTTCCTCCTTAGTGTTTTCACTTGCGCTCGAACCGTTGGCAGCTTGGATTAGATGGGAGCCCTCTATCCGAGGTATACGGTGGTCCTCTCAGATGGAGGACCGGATTTCCTTATATGCTGACGATATTTTACTATATTTGACATCACCCAGAAAATCCCTAATGGTCGTTTGTGATGTTTTGGCATCCTATGGTAGAAATTCGGGGCTCACTATAAATTGGGGGAAATCCTATATGTATGTTCTAAGTGGTGATACCCCGATTCCCCCGCCAAATTGCCCTATACAAGTGGTAAATGATGGATTTAAATATCTGGGGATTTTTATTTCACTCGATCCTAAAATTCAGTACGAAACGAATCTACTTCCCCCTCTGGCTAGATTAAAAAGTGATGTAGACAATGTGGCCCTTTTGGGAAGGGCCACACTTTTTAAAATGATGTCCTTACCCCGTTTTCTCTACGCGCTTCAAAACACGTTAGATATAGTTCCAGCCAGTTATATCCGAGAGGTGGAGGAAGTACAGCGTAAACTATTAGGGGAGGGCAGACCTCGTATCGCACTGGCTAAATTGAAGTTATCATGGTATGATGGTGGTATCGCCCTTCCAGACATCAGAAGATATTATTGGGCTTCTCAATTAGCGGCCATTAATCACGTATTCACGCTCAGACCCGGGCTATGCAATGGATAGGTGGCTACTCCCAGGTGGTAATTATAATAGAGCCTTATATACCAAATCGGCGAGTAAAAGTTTGACAGGACCCACTAAGGTGGCAGTCAGGATATGGCATGATGCCACTAACTCCTTGGGATGGAAAGGCCGCATTACGCTGGCCACTCCGCTATTTTACTCTGAGAAGCTGGGTAAACTCTGGAACACGAAAGGTTTTTCACAAGTGGAATTTGATAGGGATTGCTAGGCTTTGTGATGTTTGGGCCAGGGATCGAATGAAGACGTTCACTGAACTGCAAACTGAGTTTGAGTTGAATGGGGTAAAATACTTCAGATATGCGCAGGTTCGACATGCGTTGAGGTCGGCGATCCCGGTAGAGGAGGATGTACCTGAGGTCTCACCACTGGAAGATAGAATATTGGATGGTCATTTGCCAGAGAAAACTATTTTCCTCATTTATAGGAAGTTGATAAACCATAGAGCAGAACTATTGTTGGAATTGAGAGATAAATGGGTGAGGGATGGTATTGAACTTGACGATGAGGACTGGCGATCGGCTGTGTCCTCCCCGAGGGAGGTCGCGATCCCGGCAAGACTGCGGTTAGTCCAGTTGAAAATACTACACCGGGTCTATATTACAGGCCCACGCTTGGTCCGGATGGAGATTTCTGAAAATGCCTTGTGCAGGAGTGATTGTGGTCAAGTGGGCACGTTCCTCCACATTCTCTGGGAATGTCCTTATGTGGCGGATTATTGGGGTGCGATACACAGTGTTATGCAAGAGGTATTGGGTGTAATAGTGTCACCGGAGGCTAGAAGATGTCTACTTAACATTTGGGAACCTACAGTTCTGAACATAGCACAGAAGAGGTGGGCTGCTCTAGGGGCCATGATAGCAAAAAGGAATATAGCACAACCATGGGGGTCCAAAACACCGCCTAAGCTAGAGGACTGGAAAGAGAGTGTGGACTGGTGCATGTTTTGGAAGAAAAAGGTTTATCTGGCCAGAGGTAAACCCCGCAAGAGGGAAATGATCTGGGGCCAATGGAACCGATACAGGGGTTGACATCTGTGTGCCTCCAGTTGATTTAACACCAGATGTGCTCGCATCCCCGTGATACATGTAGTTGAGGTTTACAACCTCTCCCCCCTTCTTCTTGTATCCCCAAAAAGTATTATTGACATGTTGTAATAATTGTGGGAAGATTTCCTCCCTGTACTGTACAATGCTTGAAATGCCTAATGTTAATAAAAAGAAATATAAAAAAAAGAGGGAATGCCAGTTAGCTCAGAGGTCACTAGAAACGTTCTCGAATTCACAAGAAGCGATTAGTTTCTGACAACCGCATAAACATGGCAACTTTGTTTCCCAAGAATAAGAAATACATCTCTAGAGTCGTGGAAACAATAAATAAGTATTTCACTCAGTCAATCGTGCATGCTTCTTTCTGTCTACAGAGTTGCAGAGAAATAGATAGACAGGCGTTTTCAATAAAAGGTTTATTGAACAGTCTTCTTTCTCGTGCAAGAAAAGTGCCTGCTACAATCGTAGTGCAGACTGCAAAGTATAATGCGTACAGCGAGAACAATATTATAAAAAAAGAGCATTGTATGGTTTCTAAGCCATATAAAAATACATACATAAATAACATTGACTAAAAACATTTAACTGGTGATTCTAAAATACGCATACCCCAATGTACCTAACCTAAGTCTAGTACGAAGGAAGAAGTAAGATTGTGTAGCATAGGTTTAGTTTTCTTTGCCAAGAATGTATCCAAGATTTCTCTAGGTTCTAATCAGCTGCATACCTTAGTTGGAATGAAGGAGGTCTGGTATCTCTGTCTTGGGAATCGATTTCCCAACACCCCGCAAGGCGAGCTTGGAAACACTTAGGCTGGATTCTTGGCGAGAGAAAGACAGCCTCTTGATCAGTACGTAAGCTGGAGGGTCGGATTCCTTCGGCACTTGCTGTAGCGAGCTGCGTCGGGCAAGTAGATAGTGGAACTGCTCCGAACCACTGTGTCTTGCTAGAGCAAGTCAAGGCATATTTATACCTTGAAGGTGTCAGGGAATGTTGGGAAACAAAAAGAGAGGGAGGGAAGAGTAAATATAGGAACACTCTCAGTCCCCCAAAGTAAACATTGTCGTAACAACAAAAGAGTGTTCCTTTGCTTTATACAATAAAGGTAGAGCACAGAGAAAGACCAAATAGTTTTTTTTAAAGCCCTCCCTCACCAACGTAGTTGGTGACATGCTTCATCATCAGGCCCCACCAGGAGAGGCCGACTGCCACCCTGGTGTGCTTCAACGCCAGAATTACTGCAGACCTGGTAGTTTTTGTGCAGTGAATAGTGACAAGTGAGTGTTAAAAATGTCACGATTGTGTCAAAGAATACATTTTATTAGAAGCCAATCGGACATGGTTAAAAACGAAGTGTGGGACAATAAAGCTGAATAGATTTTTCAGCAAAGTCCACTAGGAACATGTTTCTACCTATGTGTTAAGTATTAAACAGGCATTCGTCAGGACCGTGATGTGTACCCCGGCGGTATGGGGGCGCCAAGGCTCACCCTAACCAGAGGTTGTAGGTGTAAAAAGGTAAAAATAGAAGAAAAAATGTATATATAATCTGGTATCCCTTGTGTTTTGAGAGGAACCGAGTTTATTCTGGTAGTTGGTTACAGACATAGACAAACATTAAAAAAGAAGACAAACACACATTGGTTAAGCAAGGTTGTTTTGCTATGTCTATGTTGCATATTTAAAAACTGGTGCTCTACGCGGTGCACATAAGCAATAGCATTCGATCCTATGTGCTGCAATGAATCAAGGGTGCACTTAAAAATGAACTCTATTGGGTGAGTATAATAGAACAAAATATTCAATGAAATGCCCGTACTGCATGATACCTGCTAGCACGAAACTGTGTGCAAAATGGTATGCGTAAAGCATTTAGACGTGGAGCAAAATGGGCATAGCTCTTAACTTAAAGAAAACAAGAAAAATCTCTCATGGGATATAGTCACTAACTGCATCATAGGTCTCTGGAGGGGGGTGGTTGCAACAGTGGCACACCCTAGAAATGTAAATAACCAAGAGGTAATCAAATTTGGGGTCCAAGTATCATGGGCACAGATTACTTATTGTATTCAGAGATGGTAGTGGACTCACGCCTTCAATGCAGCAAACCCGCTTGATGCCAGCAAAAAACCCTCTGTACAGGACCCCGATGGTAATCGGACATGAAGACCGGCTTGTGTTAAAAAGGAGATGGAAGTGGTCATGCGAGTGAAAGCGCGGTGACACTGTGGGCGTGGCCACTTAGACGCTGACGACGTCACCGGCATGCAGCCAATCCGGGCTGAGGAGGCTGAAGAAACTCCTGTTGAGCCAAACAGAAGCCTTGTATGACCATGTTAATGGTTACCAAGGCGACACTCTATGCAAAAGGGCGCGAGGTCCCGTGAGAGGGAAAGGAACTTTATTGCAATGCGTGGAGAACAAAGTGAAGAAAAAAGCGCACATTGAGTACACGTGGACTAAGAAAGGGGTAATGCATAATAGCAATGAAGTTAAAAACTTGGAAAATTAAATGGAACAATAAAATAGCTGACTATGAGACCACACAATCGGAGGGTGAGCCACTGTGTGGGTAAAAGAATGGCAGTAATTTCGGTCACGGAGTAAACCGGTCATTTTAGTAAAAGACCCAGGGGGCAGGAAATAAATATGTATCTATTTATTCACAAAGAAGCACTGGGATTGTACAAAGCGCTGGGATAATAGGAGGGGTGGAGTATAAAATGCACCACCCACATAGTGTGAGATGTTATATTAGATGTGGGGCCACACACAAGTAGGGACAGATGGTGTCCAAGTAACAGCAAAGCCGTCATATTTTATCGATACTCGGGGCCCGAGATATTGGGAAGAAATGATTACATTTCGTACGGCAAAAGATGTGTAGCTAACGTTTTAGAACTGAGGCCCAAGGAATATTGTCGTTCAGGCCCTTGTTGTGAGAGTCCAGCCGGTACACCCACCTCTGTTCTTTCTTAAAGAGGATGTTTTTGGTATCGCGTTGTGCTTGTACCTGTTCAATATTTGTCCACCTTAGGTCATTAGCAGTGTGCCTATTCTGTATGAAATACGCACTTAGTTTGATGAGTTTGATGGTCATTCGTCCACAGCGGATGTTACTCCGATGTTCACCAATCTGCAATTTTACCTTAAATGTGGTCATGCCCACATAGCGCAACTCACACGGACAGCTGATCAAATACACCACATTTGTGGAGATGCAGTTAGTGTGTGCTTGTTGCATTCAGGTTTTGCCCTTGTTCAAGATGTGCGAAAAACACAGTTGATGGACAGAATGCAGAACAATGTCTTACATTCACCCCAGTACAAAGATCTGGGCCTAAATCCATCGGTTTTTTGCACTCCACACCACCCTAGGTCAGACAATGGCTATATGCAAATCAGCCTTGACCCTGTGTCTCATGGGGACAGTCCAGCCCGAACTACCAAGCCATGTCTTTCCTAGACCGGAATCAAGCATCCAAGGACCGGTTTCTGGCTATCAGCCTTCTTCAGCCTGGATAGCTTGACTCCAGTGATGTGGAGAGCCTGTGACTCACGTCTGAGCATACCCAGCCCACTCTGTAGTGTAGTTCCTATTTTCCCAATAGGCTCTGCGCATTGGAATAACATAAACATCAGTGTAGACATAGGACTGAGGTAATCTAGGTCTCTACTGACTATGCTAAACTTAATTTTAGGTTTGCGCCAGCTAGCTCAGAGGTCACTGGAAACTTTCTTGAATGAATAGTGATGGACAAGCTTCCCTGGCTCAGACAAGAAGGGATTCAGTTTCTGACAACCGCATAAACATGACAAGTTTGCTCCCTCAGAATAAGAGTATATCTCTAGAGTCGTGTGAAAACAATAGACAGCTATTTCACTCAGTCAGCAGTGCATACTTAGTTTCACCAGAATGCAGAGAAATAGAGAGACAGGCGTTTTCAATAAAAAGGTGTTATTTATTGAGCAGTCTTCCTTCTTATACAAGAGAAATGAATTGCCACAATTGCAATACTTAAAGTAAAGTAAAGTGCCTACAGTAAAAGTAGTATTATGAAATAATACTGTAAAAGCATTGATACGTTTTTTAGCCATATGATACTTTAAAATGGATAAAATATATACATACATAAATACATTGACTAAAAGGCTCAACTGGTGCTTCTAACTAAGCCTACCCCAGTGTACCTGACCTAAGCCTAATACTTTGGGAAGGGATGAGTAAGTAGCAGTTTAACCCCTTCCACGCTGATGACGAGCTGGGCTCGTCATGGCGTAGCCTCCTCTCACGCTGATGACGAGCCCAGCTCGTCACGTAACATGCGCTTTTAAAAATCTCAGCGTACGAGCGGAATTCCGCTAGCGCGCATGAGGTTAAGTTAAGTGGGTTAAGATAATTTTGCAAAGAATCTGCATCAAGAATTATCTTAAGGGTTTAGTCAGCTCTGTACCTTGGTAATAGAATGTGGGAGGTCTGGTATCTCTTTCCTCAGGACTCGATATCCCAGCAACCCGCAAGGGTAGGCTGGAAACACCGGAGTTGGATTTTCTCGGCTGGAGAAAAAGACAGCATCTCTCTGAGTGCGTTAAACAGGAGGGGCGGCTTTCGTGGGCACTCGCAGCAGCTGGGCTCTCGGGCAAAAAGATGGCCGCTCTGCTCCAAACCACTGTGTGTTTGCTTAAGGCAACTGTTGGTATTTTATACCTGAAAGGTGCCGGGTTTGACGTAAGGTTGGACATAAGACGTCACCAAGAACTAACAGTTCTTGCAGGACTTCAGGAGTTCTTGCTCAAATCAAAACAAAAGCAGGGGGGTTTTCCCGGGTTGCTGGAGGCTTGGTTTGTTGAAAGAACGCGTTGTGCTTTCTTGGAGTCGATGGGAGTAGCCGTGCTGTGCTTTGGATTGCATGGGCTATTACTGAATATGAATCTGATTCTTATGCCTTTGTCAGGATATTTATTGATTATAACCCCACAAGGGCATACATCGGGAATATCGAATTAGGGTCCTAGATAAGAACATGACACCCACTCCACAGATTGATGTCCATCATTACTAAAAACTAAGCAATAGTAAACATTCAATGATGCATGTGTTTTTTCTGACCCACCCCAAAATACATATTTCGCATTTGGAATGGTATAAGGTAAATACACGGAAAATGAGTAATTGTACTGTACGCTTTTCAAGCAGTGTTATCATTCAGATAAATGCATATATATATCAGCTGAATGAATTGCGAAAATTACACATGAAATGGCTCTAAATACAGAAAAGAAGGTCGAGACCATTTCATCACATATTTATACAAATTGCTGTATATGTGCTAGAGGCTGAGGTAAATATTGTCTCTAGTTTCCAAAAATAGAAGCTCTGTTCTCTAAGAATAGTTTTACTTTAAGCAGAGTACCATGTGCCAAAAAAGTAAATATTTTGAAAATATGGGCAAAAATAATTTCGCTTTCAGGGGAAAAGTTCCAAATATTTTCTGTAGTTTTGTTTATCTAAAAACCGAAGGCCGAATTCAGAGTTCAGGGAACGCTGAGTGCTCATTATTTTTATTTAAGAGTTATTCTCGTTGATTGGAGAGAACATTATTTCAGACAGACCCGAAAAAAATTGGTCTACCACATCAGGTGAAAGTTCGACCAAGTTTGAAAATACTGCAACTGTGCAGTTCTCTGCATGATTGCTATCATCGATGGTTGGATCAGCAATGCTCACAGAAGGCTGTACCTTTTTGGTGCTGCTTTCCTCTCGTACTTCACCCCCACCTAGTCGTAGCGGTGAAGTCTCAACGAATGCCGTCATCAGAATCGTTAGCTGCTGGGGACAACACAATGCATGAGTCATTACAGTACTTAGCAAAGTATCGATATCCATTGGTACTGCTGATTGTAGTGTAAGACAGATGTCCAAAATGCATTCTTCTCCACATAGCAGACATCGAAGCACAGGTATGATGCAATTTTGCTAGATCGGTCTGAATGAAAGAAACCAGGTTGTACTCAGATCTCTTAGCCGGGCAAATCCGAGGACCTTCGTGATACGGTCTCGGTATCGTATTGCTAGGATCGTTTCTTCCATCGTTGCTAGAGTCTTGCCTGTGGATTGGCTTGCCATATCGGTGCAGAAGAAACAAAAATAAAATTCCTGCCACAAGTCCCAAGATTAAGGGTAGGCCGCCAAAGACAGAATGGACAAAATTGGGGAAGATGGGCAGAAATGTTTCAAAGGGTGTTAACAGTCCCGAAAAAATTGTCTTAAATACATGTGCGATGCCACTGGTATCAGACATGTTTAAGATTTGGCTTAACACTTCTACGAAATGTACGGGGCAATTTGTTGATAAAAGGGTATGTATCTCTGCTGCCGTCCTTGCAACTTGCAGATCATTTGTTTCTTTTGATGACGTTAGAGGCACAGTTGTTTGTAAAAGAATAGACTTTATTCTGCTTAAAGTATCAATTTGGATAGAAGAGATATTCAACCGAGGCCATAACGCAGCCCCCATATCTGGATTGCTGTGTGGATACAATACTTGCATACAGCAAATGTCCCTGGAAGTTACAGTTGTCAGATAGGCTTTTGCTGGCAGCATGCCACAACAGCTGTGGTCACTTATTCAAATGTAACTACCGTTAGAAAGTGATCTAAAACATTGGCTCTATCTGTTTTGCAGGCGTGCCATGCAGGTGACATGAAAGGTCGTTTGAAGACCCTTCGCAGGCTCCATGCAAACTAATACCTTGACACAAAAGTGTACCGCTTAGTGATTTTTTTACAATTTTTACCACTAAGAAATACCTCCTTGTTTCCTTCACTATAACATCTGTGTGTATAAGATAAATCCCAGGTTGATTTGATGTAATCTTTACCCAACCTTTCATACTGGCCTGCTGGTATATACTCTTGACAGTAATTAAACTGGAAAGTTGTTATCGGAATTGTAATCGTTCCATGTATTATCCATTCGATGAGAGGTCTCTCTGACATTGTCAATGGTAATCTCTCGAGTTTTTGAATGCTCAGAATCGTATAGTCTGCTCCTTTTTGTGCCAAACTGATTTGTTTATTAGTAAGGTTAAAGATATCGAATAATGACTTTGTGTTAATTAAACGCCATGGTACGTAGCCTGAACGCAGATTTTGCAACGTCCATCCAAGCTGTACAATAGAACGTAATTGAGACTTACCATGTTGTAACATTAGTAAGTCCTGCTCTATTTTATCAAAGGCAGACGATACAATGTTGTCCAGTGAATATATTCTGGAAGACAGAGTCGTTAACCCATTGTCCACAACAGAAAGTGATTTTTCCAAATTTATACGATCAATTTCTCGTATTTTTTCTGCTGTCTCAATTTGCATTACTTTCCATGCTTCGTTGTATGCAGCGTATATACCGGCCGCTATGAAACGTTTTTGACGCTGTTTACGTGGTCCCATTATGAAATCACGCAAGTCAGCACCATCTTTAAGTAAAGTCAAGTGTTGCTTAACTTCAGCCAATGTGGATTTCTGTAGCCACTCAAGGCATATTTGTCCTACACTGTATGTTGTAACTATCCCTGGATGTTGTCTCTGGGAATATCTACGGTCTGGTCTGGTCATTTTGAATCCCTGTGTTTTGTTCAGGAATCTATCTTGACAGTTATTGGTGTCTGTTGGCCAGATCAACCACTTTTTCCAATCAGTATGTGTTCTGGTTTGGTATAAAATATTAGAAACGTCTATCTCCACATCAGTAGTGCTGTCAATATCAGGCATGGGTTTCAGAATAGACGGTGTATTAAAATCTTTTATCTTAGCTAGGCCAAGATAAGTAGTTTGTTGAATTGTGCCATTCAAGAATATCATTTGTTCTGGGATCATGCAGGCCCTAAACAGTGCTTCTAGGCCTTGTACTTGCCAATCTTTGGAACCCCAGATTGTTTTTGTTTCAATGGTGTTTTTCCAAAATTCGAAAGCTAATGTAGACATCTTGTCATAAAAAAATTCTGAATAAATCAATTTAGTATTTGTCAACATTGTTTTCATTCCTGTTCTATTTGACATTTTAAAATAAAACATTCCTGGATCACTGTTATTAAACCCTGAGAAGTATTGGAATTTCTCAGATTTTTTTTTTAACTGCCTTTTGGTGGAGTTTGGACAGTGTTCCCACTGGTTAAAAGATAAAACATTTCTAGGCTGAGCACTTTTATGCAAATAGTGATCACCTTAATGGTTGTAGCAGTGAAGCTGTTCATAATTGGATGAACCCTGCAAGTAATCTTGTTCTGTAAATTTGACTGACATTACTAAATCTGACATCATATTATTAATGTTTTAAAAATCCCAGTCATCAGAGAAGGTACTAGGTGTCACAAAATCACTTAATGAAATCTTGAGCTGGTGAGGATACTTCAAGAGCTCGACCGGGCCCAAAATGTCATAATCAGTTCTGTCCCATGCTACCCCACCGGGTTTTAGAATGGCTGTGATGTTCACTGATGACAGTTCTCTTTTCTCGATGCGAGAGGATGTGAGTGGCTTTAGGACCAAGTTGATGTTCTGACATGTTGTGTCCATTGTTCTATATTTCCCCTCAATGAATCTTCCCAAACATAGAACCATGATGAGCCAAAGCAGGAGGAAAAGTACACCTAACAAAATCCAAAATTCAATCCATGGTGAAATTAGATATGTCTTTTTTAGTTGGTGAAAAAGTTCAATTCTTTTTTTTTTTTTTACTTTTTGTTGGAGGTGTTTCTTCATGTTCGCTTGGGTCTTCAGAGAAATTGTCGAAGTTGATGAAGTAGCCTGATGCAGTTCTGTCAATTGTTGGAATTGCTTCTGGATTTTCATTTGCTTTTGCATTTTTCTTCATTTCATTAGAATAGTCTGAGGCTACATCATTGTAGAATGGTGTTTCTTGACGAACTGTTACTATTTGGGTTTCAAGAGGCACATGTTCCATGGCATTATTGCATAGTCCTTTCTTATTCATCGCAGATTTCTCAAATTTGATTAGTCTCTCTGCATGAGCCTCTTGGATTGTGGCAAACTTCGGTATTCTGCTATTTCTTGGGAGTCCACTGGGCCTACTACTTATTACTGGCCACATGATTGTGGTTTTACCAGGTCGATGGATACAACTCGGTTCTCCTTTTTACCAGCAAGGGGCAGTAGTACTACTGATTTTGTTCCGTTGATAGCTAAGACAGGTACTGCTTTTCTGTATGAAGGCCCAAATTCCTTCTTTACCGCAATCTTTTCTCTGACCAGATCCCCAATCTTTGGAATCCAGACAGGTCTTGCTGGGACAGGTGGTTTTTCTTCAGTGGCTTTTGATTGTTGTTTCAACTTTATGTTACTCAGGTTTTTTCTTTTTTCATTTAGATCCTGTAAAACAGCCAAACGATCTTTCAATCAAACGTTTTTTTTTTCTACCACTGAAGTGCGACTATCAAGGTCCTGAATATGCATTCTAGTTCCGAACAATAGTCATATGGAGTGAGACCTTTTAGAGAGTTTCTTGGCAGAAATTTTAAGACTACGTTGGACACTTGTTAAATGTTTGACCCACCCATCACCCGAACCTAATACCCTCGCCGATATAGATTGCTTTATGTCCCGGTGTTTTCTTTCCACAACCGCATTTCCCTCAGGATGGAAGGAGAAGAATACCGCAATGCGATGCCCATACTCTTCATGGCCTCTTTGTAAGCTCGAGAGCTAAACGCAGGACCCTGATCAGAATGTAGCATGCCAATTGCGTATGTGCCGATATAGACTCGCAAATCTTTTATAACAGTTCTGGCGCCAGCCTACTGTAGTGGTCTACATTTTTAAGTGAATTCTGTCTTAATTATTATGGGGACACATTTCTCCGACTGGATTTCTGTGTTCTAGATAGCCAGAAGCTTTCTAATAAAATGGTCCTGGCATTTCTCCGGTCGGTTCATGACTGTGATCTCTGTTGCAGTCCGGACAATCCTTTGCAAATTTGTAATATTGCAGGCTCATCCCCGGCCACCAGTATTCTGATTGTAATTCTTTTAAAGATTTCGCGATCTCTTGGTGCCTTGGACCCAGTCCCATGTGTGCGTCTTCAATCAGGAAGACCCTCCTGTTCGTGTTTGGAATTACCCTATCCCCCACTCCAGGGATTCGAGCAAACGGAACGGAGTTTGCATCAATTATGTATGTATTACTGAGTGGAAAGTTGAGAGGTAACTCTGAATAATCGCCTTTTAATGAGGCTTTTACCGCTAGCATGGTTTCCCCATCTTTGTGTTTTTCTGAACGCTTTTTAGTGGCTACGGAAGCCGGGTGAACCGCTTCCGTTGTGGCTGTGTTAGCCAATGAATTCCCTGCAACGTGAACGCCATCACGTCGATGACTCAATGCGTGTATCGCGTGAGTCTTTCGTAGTTCTTTCTGTAAAAGAACTACCTGTTCCCAAAGCCTTTTATGCTTTTTTGTGGTACCTGTGTCAT
This sequence comes from Lissotriton vulgaris, assembly GCF_964263255.1. Classification (NCBI taxonomy): domain Eukaryota; kingdom Metazoa; phylum Chordata; class Amphibia; order Caudata; family Salamandridae; genus Lissotriton; species Lissotriton vulgaris. Next base: position 473,306,441 of record NC_141694.1, read on the forward strand.
CTTTGTAACCATTTTTGATCCAAGTCTGCAGGTCACTGGTATAGGATTTGACGCAGAAATACAAATCGCACACTATTAGTGTGGGGAATTCGCGATCGGCATTTTCAAGCTCCATTTTTAAAGTTCTTATTTCAGGTCGCTGAGCTGAACATTTCCTGAGTGATTCCGTTTTGGTAATCATTGGTTTGAATTTACCAGAGCGCCAGCGACCTTTAACAATCGCGCACGTTGCATCATAGGATTTATTTTCTACATCAAAGTGTTGTGCGAATCTGTCCATATAGATTACGCAGGTATATTTTTCTAGAGACAGAATTTCAGCTGGCAGAGGATATTCGCGTTCGTATACTAGATCATCTAGTTTTTTCAGTTTTGGGTCAAAATAGTATTTCACGACTTCTGTAGCAAAGAAGTTTCCCATTCTATCCATTCTGGATCTAATACCCCTTTAACCAGGTTACGAGGACTTGTTAACGCCTCAAGGGCTGATTCTGCTGAAAAAACAGATATTCTTCTGCCTTGGGCTAGGGCTCTTTCTTTAGCTACAGCAGTTCTAACCGCAGTTAGAATTTTTTCTGTGGAGTTGAATTTCATTTCAGCTTCAGTGTACAAATGTGATTTGTAAGCTATAGGTACCGTTTCTCCCTCATTAGAGGTCAGGTATGTGAATCCGCATCTTCCTGGGATGACTCGGATTACAAGATTGCATGTGTTTTCACGCGTTTGCAATTTTGTTTTAGTTGACATGTCTGTTTGTAGTGATCTCAAAATTTCTGTATGTTTCTGAGTCCAATTGGTTTGTTTAAAATCTGGTTTTATTAATTCATAGAGAGGTTTAACCCTCTCAGCATAATTTAGAATGTATGTTCTTCCGAAATGCAGGAAACCTAGTAGTGATTGTAAATTCTTCAGCGTTTTTGGTGCTTGGAGTACAGCACATTTTTCTAAGAAATTGTCTGCCAGGCTTTTGCCTTCACTTGATAATTCATAACCTAAAAATAGGACAGTTAGATGGGCAATTCGTGACTTTTTAAAGTTGAATTTGTATCCCTCTGAGGCGAGTCCAAATATTATGGTGTTCACCCTTTTTAAGTGAGTCTCCAGGTCATCATCTGTGAGATAGATGTCATCGACATATGATAATGCTTTATCATCATATATTTGTAGTAACTCTGTTACCCTTGCTGAGAATAATCCTGGGCTATTCTTGAATCCCTGTGGGAGTCAGCAAAATTGTTTTTGCGATCCAAATATTGAGAAAGCGGTCAAATTCCTGCTTTCAGGTGCAATGTTTTGACAGAAGAATCCATTAGAGATGTCTAATGTCGTTTTATATTTTTTGCGCACAATGTTATTCATTAGTGCTGCGCTATGTGAGTTTTGTACTGCAAATGTTTTACAAGAGGAGTTAAGGTGTCTGTAGTCCAAAACTAGATGATATGAATCGTCTGGTTTGGAGACAGGAAACAAAGGATTGTTCATTTGAGAGGTGCATGTTTTGATCACCCCTTGGTATTCAAGTTGATCTAAGATCTCCCTGACTTGTTTTTTAGTTTCTTTTTTAACTGGGTACTACCTTTGTGAGGTGGCCTGATTTTTTAACTGGATCTTGTGGTGAGGTGAGTCCTCATCCCATCCTTCATGATTTTTACACAAAGCAGGAGCTTGGGCTACTGCCCATTTTCTTGCATATGTGTATTTTTTATGAATCGGGATATGATTCGAGAAGGCAGGCATAATCATTTCTTCGCCATGAGGGCACTCCCTGACAAAATCTGGTGGCCAGTCTTTCTCAGCTAACAGAATGTCATAGCCTTTTGAAAGTTTTTTCCCAAAAGAGACTTTTTATTTTCCTGGTTTTATCTCCCTCTATACATAATGTTATTTCATATAGCTTATGGGGCACACTAACTCGTGTGTCTGCAGTTTCCACTTGAATGTACTCATTCGTGTCCACTGTCTCCAGAAGATTCATCAGGGTCTTGTGAGCTATGGTCACTTCTGCTCCGCTGTCTAGCATTGTCTGTGCCCACTCTCCGTTTTTAAGCTGTGTCCTCAGAATTCTCGGCATGTTTAATCTTAATACTTGCTACCTTCTTTCTGGGAAATTGTAACTTTTTTACTTTGATGAGCAGGTTCCTTGTCTTTGGACTTGACGTGCTCTTCTCTGTGTTCTGACCGTCCTCTTCTTTCTGATTTCTGTGAGGAAGATCGAGAAGGATTCAGTGAGAATGATCTAGAGGGACGTGTATCAACATCTTGATATCTGTCTGGTTTTCTTATTGTATCCCTATCTCTAAGGTTGTATCTTTTTTCAGAGGGTTCCCTTTGGGGTGACTTGTCTTCTCGGCCTGGAGATCTCTCTCTACGCTGAGGAGACCTTCCTCTGGACTAGAAACGTTTTTCCCTGGGAATGGTTTGTTTATTACCATCCCAACTCTTTTTTGGAGTCTTTAAATTATTTTTAATAAATGTTTTTTCAGGATTTTCAGTTAGTTGGGGTTTTACCGGTTTCCCACCCAAACTATCTCTTCCTAGCTCTTCATAGGATTTTTCTATGATTCTGGCAAGTTCCAATGGTTGGGCTGCTATATCTGTTTCCCTCAATTTCTGGCGGATCGCCATAGATGCTGCTTCACCTTTTATGTTGGCTAATAATATAGCCGAGACCAGCTTGAAGTCTTTTAGTAATTTCATACCCAGAGTTGAAGCAGGTTCTGGACCGTATTCATTTTGAATCTGTCTTAATACATCTGGTATGACCACCATAGACGGGACACCATGTGTTTTTGTGTAGATGGAAGCAAAGACTGTGCCCTAAGTGTCACAGTCCTCCACATGTGGTGCGATCCCCATCGGAGGCAGATAGTCAGAATTCTGTGTTTCTCAGTAGGAGTAGTATCTGGGAATACTGCCTCTATTTGAGTCATTTTCTGTGCTAACCAGAATGGAATTTGTTCCCGTTTTATGGGTACTTTACCAAGACATGATTGTATGTTCTGTGGTGTGATTTTGTTTATGTTCCCCTGGTGAGGGGTCTGCTGTGGAATGTTAAATGTCGGTTGAGCTATTGAAATCCGCATGACATATTGGGCTAATTGTCTATGTATTTTAATTAAGAGTTTTAGCTGAGCTAAAAGTTCAGGAACTGTCTTTTTTATCAATGTCTGGATGTGGTGTGTAGCTGGCTAGAACCGGCCATGTTGCTCCTGGTCTACCTAGTGGACCGAGCCTGGTGATGTGATTATTGTGTTTTAGGGCACCTTTAAACCAGAGCAGGTGCTCTTGGTATTTTAGTGGACTTTCAATCTCCTCGAAAGGAGTGTATTCTTCCGGAGGTTCCTCTATTTTGTAATAGTGGAAGTCTTTTGTCGTAGCGTGTGCTGCTGGAAAAACTATCCATGAGTAGAATACCTCTGTCTGCCGATATTCATGTGCCTCTATCACGAATATGACTGTACCACCTCATGGTGTCAGTCCATTTTCTATACGTTTTAGAGTTATAGTTCTTCTTACATTGACCGGAATGATTATAGCATTCGGTTCGGTTTCATGGAGACTTGTGTCTTCTTCTAAGAGTTGAGCTGCTAGTCTTATTCGCTCCCTTTCTTCGTCACTTTCTGTCATTTTAACTGACTGAAAGTTTTCTGTTGCAGATCGAGTTTCAAGGAAACCAAGATTAGGTGCACAATATTTTGGAACACTGCATCCTTCAACGTTGATCAAACCAAAAACTAATACATAGGATTCTCATCCTACTAAGTTCCGGCGGATATTAACCTTTCACCCACTCCAGAAGTCTATTGGAGTTTTTACGGGAAAAGGGTTCTGTGTGAAAAAGCACAACTGAGTTACTCTAGTGTCTTGCGTTAGATTATCGCCTTACTAAACGTTGGGCGCCATGTAGTGTAGTTCCTATTTTCCCAATATGCTCTACGCATTGGAATAACATAAACAGCAGTGTAGACGTAGGACTGAGGTCAGCTAGGTCTCTACTGACTATGTTAAACTTAATTTCAGGTTTGCGCCAGCTAGCTTAGAGGTCACTGGAAACTTTCTTGAATGAATAGGGATGGACAAGCTTCCCTGGCTCAGACAAGAAGGGATTCAGTTTCCGACAACCACATAAACATGACAACTTTGCTCCCTCAGACTAAGAGTATATCTCTAGAGTCGTGTGAAAACAATAGACAGCTATTTCACTCAGTCAGCAGTGCATACTTAGTTTCACCAGAATGCAGAGAAATAGAGAGACAGGCGTTTTCAATAAAAAGGTGTTATTTATTGAGCAGTCTTCCTTCTCATACAAGAGAAATGAATTGCCACAATTGCAATACTTAAAGTAAAGTGCGTACAGTAAAAGTAGTATTATGAAATAATACTGTAAAAGCATTTATACGGTTTCTTAGCCATATGATACTTTAAAATGGATAAAATATATACATACATAAATACATTGACTAAAAGGCTCAACTGGTGCTTCTAACTAAGCCTACCCCGGTGTACCTGACCTAAACCTAATACTTTGGGAAGGGATGAGTAAGTATCAGTTTAAGTTAAGTGGGTTAAGATAATTTTGCCAAGAACCTGCATCATGAATTCTCTTAAGGGTTTAGTCAGCTCTGTACCTTGATAATAGAATGTGGGAGGTCTGGTATCTCTTTCCTCAGGACTCGATATCCCAGCCACCCGCAAAGGTAGGCTGGAAACACCGGAGCTGGATTTTCTTGGCTGGAGAAAAAGACAGCGTCTCTCTCAGTGCGTCAAACAGGAGGGGTGGCTTCCGTGGGCACTCGCATCAGCTGGGCTCTCGGGCAAGTAGATGGCCACTCTGCTCCAAACCACTGTGTGTTTGAATAAGGCAACTGTTTGTATTTTATACCTGAAAGGTTCCGGGTTTGACGTACGGTTGGACATAAGACGTCACCAAGAACTAACAGTTCTTGCAGGACTTCATGAGTTCTTGTTCAAATCAAAACAAAAGCAGGGGGGTTTTCCCGGGCTGCTGGAGGCTTGGTTTGTTTAAAGAACGCGTTGTGCTTTCTAGGAGTCGATGGGAGTAGTCGTGCTGTGCTTTGGATTGCATGGGCTATTACTGAATATGAATCTGATTCTTATGCCTTTGTCAGGATATTTATTGATTATACCCCACAAGGACATAAATCGGGAATATTGAATTAGGGTCCTAGATAAGAACACAACAACTCGGGGTGAAAATTGTAAAAAACATAGTTGATGGACAGAATGCAGAACAATGTCTTACATTCGCCCCAGTACAAAGATCTGGGCCTAAATACATCGTTTTTTTGCACTCCACACCACCCTAGGTCAGACAATGGCTGTATGCAAATCAGCCTTGACCCTGTGCCTCATGGGAATAGTCCAGCCAGAACTACCAAGCCATGTCTTTCCTAGACCAGAATCAAGCATCCAAGGACCGGTTTATAGCTATCAGCCTTCTTCAGCCTGGATAGCTTGCCTCCAGTGATGTGGAGAGCCTGGGACTCACGTCAGAGCATACCCATCCCATTCGGGGTGAAAATTGCAAAAAACACAGTTGATGGACAGAATGCAGAACAATGTCTTACATTGTTCTTTGGCCGAATGACCACCAAACTAAGTGAACATTTCATACAGAATAGGCACACTGCTAATGACCTCAGATGGACAAATATTGAACAGGTACAAGCACAACGCAATACCCAAAACATCCTCTTTGAGAAAGAACAGAGGTGGGTGTACCGGCTGGACACTCACAACCAGGGCCTGAACGACAATATTCGTTGGGCCTCAGTTCTAAAACGTTAGCCACACATCTTTTGCCCTACAGAAATTTTATAATTTCTTCCCAATATCTCGGGCGCCGAGTATTGATGAAATATGAGGGCTTTGCTGTTATTTGGACACCATCTGTCCCTCCTTGTGTGTGCCCCCACATCTAATATGACATCTCCCACTATGTGGGTGGTGCATTTTATACTCCACCCCTCCTATTATCCCAGCGCTTTTTACAATCCCAGCGCTTCTTTGTGAATAAATAAATACATATTTATCTCCTGCCCCCTGGGTCTTTTACTAAAATGACCGGTTTACTCCCTGACCGAAAATACTGCCATTCCTTTACCCACACAGTGGCTCAACCTCCGATTGTGTGGTCTCATAGTCAGCAATTTTTTTGTTCCATTTAATTTTCCAAGTTCCTAACTTTGTTACTATTATGCATTCCCCCTTTCTTAGCACACGTGTACTCAATGTGCGCTTTTTTCTTCACTTTGTTCTCCACGTATCGCAATAAAGTTCCTTTCCCTTCCACGGGACCTCGCGCCCTTTTGCGTCGAAGTTCACCTTGGTAACCATTAACACGGTCATACAAGGCTTCTGTTTGGTCCAACAGGAGTTTCTTCAGCCTCCTCAGCCCGGATTGGCTGCATGCCGAGGCACCAAGGGGAGGGGCTGCATTTGAAGGCGTGAGTCCACTACCATCTCTGGATAAGATAAGTAATCTGTGCCCATGATACTTGGACCCTAATTTGATTACCTCTTGCTTGTTTACATTTCTAGGGTGTGCAACTGTTGCAACCACCCCCCTGCCGAGACCTATGATGTAGTTAGTGACTACATCCCATGTGAGATTTTCTCATTTTCTTTAAGTTAAGATCTATGCCCATTTTGCTCCATGTCTAAATACTTTACGCATACCATTTTGCACACTATTTTGTGCTAGCAGGTATCATGCACTATGGGCATTTCATTGAATATTTTGTTGTATTATACTCACCCAATAGAGTTCACTTTTTTTTTCGTTTTTATTTATAAAAAACTTTATTGTGCAAAACAAAAGCATTACAGATATGGGCCTACAACCACAGGGGCCGGCCGCTAGTGTTTGAAGATTAATTACGTAGCGTCAAAAGGCAGCGGCTGACCCCAATAGGTCCAGCAGAGGTACAGGATACACGTTCGGCAACACAGGAGGTATGCAGGATACAAAATATTTTTACATTTTTTTTAAAGGAACAAAGAAAAGAACGAAGGAACAAAAAACTCAAGGCGAGAAACATTGTAGAAGATGTCGAGCTCAGGCGGGGGAGACCTACCATACCGGATAGAGAATCAGGAGGACGATAGAGATGACCAGTGGGGGGAGGCAGTGGGGAAGTCAGGACAATCGGATAAGGAACACAGTAATCAAGGAACCTCAGAGGTCAGGGGGACAGGGAAGTGTCCGGGATGTCTTCGAAGGGGGGTGTACAGATGTTCCTTCGGTATGCGTTCCACTGGCCCCAAATTTTACTCCACGCCCTAGGCTTGCCCCTAGCCAAATATACCGTCTTCTCCCTGAACATGCACCAATCCATGTTCTCCTTCCATACCGACACGGTGGGAGGCTGTTGGGAACCCCAAAGCTGCGCGATATCTCTTTTGGCAATCATGTTCCCAAGTGTCGCCCACCGGGCATGGGCAACGTTGTAGTCATTCGGCTCCCACACATTCATCAAACATCTTCGAGCCTCAGGCAACAGAGCGACCCCAGTGACACACTCCATTACAGCATGCAAGCGGTGCCAATACGCAGCGACATCACGGCACTCCCAAAGGATATGAAGGAAAGTGGCACTCATTCCACAACCGCACCTACACAACCTGTCCGAAGATAAACCCATAGCAACCAAACGAGGACCCGTCACATACACGCGGTGAAGAATTTTGAGCTGGACGAGGCGGAGACGGGCCGGAGAGGTGACCTCTTTTGGGGAGGATAGTGCAGACTGCCAGTCCTCGTCGTCCAATTCCAACCCATCTCCAGTCCAGGCCTCCCTAAGACGCACAAGGAGATCTGCCCGATTGTTGATCAACTTTTTATAAATCAAGGAAATCATACTATCGGGCAGATGACCATTGAGTATACGGTCTTCAAGCGGGGGAAGATTCAGGGACCGTGGTACCGGCCGTGAAGACCGACAGTAAAGAGTGACGTACCTGTGCATATCTGAAGAACTCCCGCTCACTCAACTCATACTCACTCTGAAGCTCCGTGAATGATTTGACCACACCTTTCACCCAAAGATCACCCACTCTACTAATGCCAATCGTGTCCCAGTTCTCGAAACCTTTCATCGTCCAGAGGCATCCCAATCGTTCCGAAGCAAACAAAGGGGTCGCTTGCGTCAGTCGATCATTCCACCCCATAGCCACATTGGCATCCTGCCATACACGCACTGGAATCTTAGTGGGTCCCGTTAGGTTCCTCCCCGCCGTCCGAGAGTAGAGTGCTCTGTTGAAGTCGCCACCAGGCAACAGGTATTTATCCATCGCAAACGCTGGATTCGGACCGGGTGCATATGTAGCATGGTTAATGGCGGACAACTGGGTGGCCCAATAGTACCTCCTGATGTCTGGGAGTGCGATGCCCACGTCATACCAGGGGAGAGTTAGTTTTGAGAGAGCGATGCGTACTCGACCGTCCCAAACAAGTCTCCTCTGTAAACCCTCCACCTCCCGAAAGTAGCTCGCCAGAATAATATCAAAGGAGTTCTGAAGTGCGAAGAGGAATCGGGGTAGGGACATCATTTTAAACAGCGCCGCTCGACCAAGTGGGGACAGCCGCAGTCTACGCCAACGAGCCACGTCAAGCTTCAAGCGTCGGAGAGGAGGAAGGAGATTATGCTTGTAGCGGGCAGCCGAGTCCAACGATATGTAAACCCCCAAGTACTTGAAGCCAGAGTGAGAAATTTGAATGGGGAACCTAGTCGGCAAGGGAGATAGGCCACCAGAGATGACATAAGCACACGATTTAGACCAATTAATAATCAAACTGGAGTTTTTGCCAAAAGAAGTTAGGACGTCAAAGAGGCCGTTGAGGGACTTGCGAGGGGAACTGAGATACAGAAGAATATCGTCGGCATACAACGAAACCCGGACCTCAAAGTCAGGGGTCCACTGAATGCCCTTTATCGAGGGTTCCCATCGGAGCCAGGCAGCGAGCGGCTCCAGGGCAAGAGCAAAGAGCAGGGGGGACAGCGGACACCCCTGCCTAGTACCCCTCCCAAGAGCGAAGCACTGGGAGACCCTACCATTGACAACCACCTGAGCCAGCGGATCCGCATATAAAAGCCTCACCCAACTGATGAATCCCGCACCGAAGCCAAACTTTTTAAGAGTGGCCCAGAGGTACGGCCACTCAATTATGTTAAAGGCCATCATGGCGTTTAATGAAGCCAAGATGGCCGGTTCGGACAGAAGCTCCGCCCTAGCGAGAACGCCATGCAAATTTAGAGCAGTGTTCCAGTGCAGAATGAAACCAGATTGATCCGGATGGATCAGGTCACAAATAACAGTGAGGAGGCGGTTAGCAAGGACCTTAGCGAGAATCTTAGGCTCAGCATTCAGTAAGGAGATAGGCCTGTATGAGGCACAGCGGTCACGAGGCTTGCCTTCCTTAGGAATTACCACTAAAGTAGCCAGGCGCTGGTCACTAGGGAGGGAGCCAAGATCAAGCGACTCCGTAAACATATCACGAAGATATGGTGCGACCTTGTCCGGGCGTAGTTTGTATAATTCAATGGGCAGGCCATTCGGTCCCATGGCTTTGCCGGAACGGAGGGAACGGATGGCAGTCGCAATCTCGTCGACCGACAACGATGCCTCCATACTCTCCCGATCCTCTTCAAGACAGGCAGGGCAGCGCGATGTCTCTCAACAAAAAGCGAGAGTCATCCTCGTCTCTGTCGGACACCGGGGAGTAGACCACACGAAAATAGTCAGCAAAACATTCCACAATCTCACCAGGGTCAATCACATCCACACCGTCAGAATTCTGAATCACAGGGACAACACGATTCGCTCTCTCCTTCTTATGGAGCCAGGCTATCAGCTTACCCACCTTATCCCCAACATCATACAATCGACCTTGCTGTTCTCTGTACATTGTTTTGGCGGCCTCCGTCACAAGGGATTTATAATCAAACTGTTTCAAGCTAAGAGCGTGGAGTTTGTCCCGGGTGACACCCGTGTCCAGGTCATCCTCTAAATCCAATATTTCAGCCTCCAGACTCTCGGTCTCCCCATTCCTAGCTTTCTTAGTCTCTGCTATTGAAGATAGGGCGTGTCCGCGAATAACAGCCTTAAAGGCTTCCCACAGGGACACTGAGGACGAGACAGACCCCTCATTCTCCAGGAAGTAGTGGTCAAGCGACTTCATGAGGCTGGTGCAGGTCTTGGGGTTACGCAAGTGCCGGGGATTGATAGGGGCGACCCGCCCCGCAGCGTGCAGACCCGTATCAAAAAGAAGCAACAAAGGAGAATGATCCGAAATACCCCGGGCCAAGTGGCTAACTTCCCCTATGTAGGAGGACTGGACAGCGGGCATAAGGAAGTAATCTAGCCTGGAGAGACTCCCATGAGCACTGGAGTGAAAGGTGTAGTGACGTAGCGTCGGGTGCATTAACCTCCAGCAATCCACCAGACCAAAGGTGTCCAGGAAACCACCAAGCCACGATTGAGACGCGGGAAGTTCCCTGGGGGGGGTGACGATCCAAATCGCTGGAAAGTACCGAATTGAAGTCCCCACACATAAGGAGAAGACCATCAGGGAGCCCCAGCATCATCTGACCAACATCCGAGAAAGTAGAGGTCTGGAGGCCTGGGGGTACATAAACAGTGACTAAGGAGAGAGTCTTGCCCTCCCACCTCCCGGTGAGGGCGGCGTAACGCCCTCTGTCATCAAGAGTGACATTATCAATCTCAAGAGGGAGGGAAGACCGGACCAGAATACCAACCCCTCTAGAACCAGTGGTGAATCCGGAGTGTGCAACCAATCGGTAACCCCACCTATTCATAGCTTGACACACATTGCCAACTAGGTGCGTCTCCTGCAGGAGTACCACATCAGGGGACAAACGTCGCAAATATTGCAGTACAACACCCCATTTTATACGATCACCCAAACCATTGACGTTCCAAGATATGAGCTTCAGCCCACTACCCCCATTCCCAAACATGCTGCATGGGGCTCCCCACGAAGAGTAGGACATCAGAAGCAGAGAAAGGACCAATACGCCTCCTTGAGAAAGGAAAACACAAACACAAACACCCCCCAACTAAAAACCGTTACAACTCCCCCCTCCCTGCACCCCTGCAGAAGACTAAAGAGCCACCCCAAAATGCAGTGTGCCTGTCGCCCTAACAATCCCATTCTACAAAAAGACCCTGGAGGAGGAAAGAAGCCCGTCCCCACCCGCCACCCAAATGTGGACTACTACAGGGCAACATACACAAGAGAAATAGCACCCAGCTGAGCAAAGTCAAATGTTCAGAAATCAGGGACCGAAAAGTCACTTTTGCATAAGCTCACCACCCTCGGCACCGCCAGGGTGCTCCGTCCGATCGCCTCGGCACGGTAGGGAATCCAACCAGTCACTCACACTGTCCGGTCGATTGAAAATGAAGGTCCGTTCCTCATATTCCACTCGAAGCCTGGTAGAGAAAAGCATGGCGTACTTCAGGCCCAGGTCCCGGAGACGTCGCTTAACCCCAAGAAAACCCATCCTTTGTCTTTGCACAAGTTGAGTGAAGTCCGGGAAAAAGGTGATCGAGGAGTTTTCAAATTTCACCGGGCCATGCACTCTCGATGCCTGCAAAATTGCATCACGGTCTCTAAAATGGAAAAGTCTCGCAATGATAGGCCTCGGAGGGGCGCCCAGCTTGGGTTGACCGCCCGGGACACGATGTGCACTCTCCACAGCGAAGAATTTACTCAGGCCAGAAGGGGCAAGATGGGTGAGGATCAGATCTTCGACCAGGAGGTCCATCGAGTGAGTCTCTGGGTTTTCTGGAACACCTATGACGCGGATGTTATTGCGTCTTGCCCTGTTCTCATAATCCTCCAGCCGATGGGACATTTGGTCATCCACCGATTTCAAATTTCCAAGTTCGGTTTGGAGCTCCGCCACATTGGCATGTGAGACTGGAGGTCTTCAGATCCAGTGATTTGACTTTTTCGTTTGTTTTAGACAGGTCACCCCTGATCAGAGTGACATCTACGGCAACCATGTTGATTTTATTAGCCAGGGCCTCATATTGCTGGCCGATGGTTTCCCTCATGCCGGTGATGGCGCCCATAATGTCCTGCAGGGACAACCCAACAGGAACAGAAGGGTCATCTCTGACGTCCTCCGGGGTACGACTGGAAAGCCCAGGGGAGCCTTTGACTTGAGTATACCAATCCATAACATTTGTCTGGACCGGTCCACCACGAAGAGACGTCTTAGTCTTCCGCTTCTCGGCGTCACCCCTGCCGGCCAAACTGGAGACTGCTCCCCGGAGGGGCCCACGCGACCTGGTGAAAATGGCCACCGGCAGTCCGGGCGCCAGCAAAACCACAAGAGCTGGCTCGTATGACCAAGAAAAAATCACAGTGTGATCCAAAAGAGATAAAATGAGGAGGCAGTTCAGACACTAAGTGGGGGCTGGGTTGGACCCCAGCCGGGCGAAACGGTCTCTCAATCAGACATGCGGGGATCCAGAAACGAAACCGAAAGTAGAGATGCGGCCACCAGGGAGGCGTCACTGCAGTTGTTGTTCTTCAACTCCGTCCCGGATCCGCAAGTAGCCAAGTCCCCGGCACAGCTTCCAGGTGGGCCTTGAAAGTTCAAAGTGCCGTAATTTCGGTTGCCCAAGTCCGATTTCAATTCTGAGAAGAGTTATGGACTCAGTCGAGGTTCATCTTCGAAGAGCCATCCAAGAAATCAGGATATCCTCAGGATAAAATGCGAGGAGCGGCGAGGGTCCGGGTAGCCCTGTGCTCACGTGACCATCTTGGATGCTCGCTAAGCTCCTCCCCCGATAGAGTTCATTTTTAAGTTCACCCTTGATTTCTTACAGCACATAGGATCGAGTGCTATTGTGTTGTGGAAAGCCTCAGCAAGGCTTGCCAGTGCAAGGGATTCGCCCTTCTATGCTCGGAGTCCTCAGACCAATAGTAAGAAGTTGGCACAGAAACTGGAATAGAAAAACAAAGTATTTATTAAACCTCATGAGGTGGATCCACAACCAGACAACACCCTTCGGCAGTGTATGAAGTAGCACACTGACAAGAAGGAGATTGGTCCTTTTATACCCACACAGGGGCTGAAATGAAGGTGGTACAAGGCACAGAGTGTTGGTTTCAAATACATATAAGGTCATACAGAGAGTGTGCTAGCAACAAGTGGGAAGGGCTGACTGTAAGGTAATTCTGGTTCTGGTGGACACATCTTGACATTTACAAGTTAGAAACAGTTGTAAGCTCTACTGGGCATGTGCAAAGCAAAGGAGGATAAATATATCTTGTCTCTAGGCAGATTTCAAGAGCAGTTAACAGGACGGTAGAACAGAGCACATGGTGAACACATGGTAAACAAAATGGCTGCCAGAAGTACAAAATAGATACCCTAAATTGACAAGATAATCTCTAAATACAGGATGTCTTCTGCTAATGCTTAATCTAATCGCTATTAATTTACAATAGACAACCCTTTCAGCATTAGCTGAATACATTTGTCTGTCTAGGGTAATATAGATCTGCATTCTGTACATTGATGTTCATCTCTCAGTAACTTCACTATTTAGCATTTGTTGTTCTTTTGTAATACCTTTTTTGCAGGTATACAAGCAGTGATGCACATAGAGCAAATCATGGGTCCACATTGTATACAAGTACAGCATGTAAATAGTATCACCCACAGTATACATAGAATAGTCAGTAGCTTCCAGCCCCAAGTAACAACGAGTGTCCATATCCACTTTAAAAATGTCTATGTACCAGTCTCTGGGCGAATGTCTGCAGCAATCTAATTAACTTAGAGATTGCGTCATAAACTGAAGGTGAGTTGTCTGGAATATGTTGCAGCAACTGCTACCCATATTGCGGCATGCACCACCTCGATCAGCCGAAATCACATCAAGCACCATCCGATTTTGGAGTCCTACAATTCTTGCAATTTGCAGTTCTTCTGTAATGTTCCTAAGTGCCATAGCTGTCTGATTGGTGACAGCTTCCACTACATGAGTCAATAGTCTGATTTTTCTGCTATTCAATGCAGCCAAAGAAAAACAAACCCAAATTGAAATCAACATATTGTTGCACAGTGGTGTCTGTCTGATCAATCTCGTCAGTACTTGTCCGTTTATATCTATTCTTAGAAATATCATTATACAGTTTCAGGTCACAAAATGATGCAGGTGCTAAAAACACAGGCGGCAATAGAAATGATATATAACATACCCCGGACCAACCAACAGATAATTGGTAATATCCTTTATTACTGCACACAAAATAGGTGTTGTGCGACAATATAAAACTACTATTATTTATGCCCTCAATGTTTAGTACAGAAATACATTCACTTCGTCCTACGGGAATTCTCCCAACACTGCCAATACATAAATCTGATTTTGCTCTGGTTACAGAAATCACAAAGGGTCCAATGTTCTTCATATTCCTCACATTTGTGTAGACATATGGTGTCGAAATATTGTCCGGTTGGTATTCATCCAATTCCCATTTAGTCTCTTTATTATGAGGGTAACCGTCTTTTATCTTGGTAACATTCTTTATTTAATTGAAAAATCCTTCCACCTACTGAAGGTTTTCCATAAGCAAACAAAAGGGCATACCACGATTGACATGAACCATTATGGGAAAACAGTAGGGGAATAAAAGGCGCTCCTCCTTTCTTTTGGTGTGCAGGTATCGTCCCACACACCCAACAATTGGTGGTATTCGTGGCATTATGCGTATGATGCAACATCTGGATGAAGGTGTTATTTAGGTAGGATTGTCGATGCTTCTGTTCATGATAGGGAAGCGTAAAATAGTTATGTTCCACTGGAACCAGCGTGGTTGCAACAAAAAGCTGTTGAGCAGGAGCCACTTTCCCAACAAACCAGGTGATTATCGCCATAACCACCAGAGCAACAACAAACGCTACAGCACAAATGATTCGCTTGTGAGAATTTTAGCAACAGTGATAATTTATTATTTCTGCAAACTTGTTGAAACAATCGTTGGAGCTCTTATTCCGCGGGCAGCCGCTGATTTCTTCACGAAGCTCAAGACGGGTGTCACTACACTACGCAGGGCTGATCCCTCCCCCTTGTCATATCGGCATTCCGTTTCCGCTAACCCATTGTGGTAGTTCAACCTGTCTTTTTCAAAACGCAGATTCGTCCGGTGAGATCGCTTGACCTTTCTCCATCTCCAAAATCTCTCGATGATCAGTCAGCACAGCAGATTCCACCAAGGCGGGTGATACATGCTTGCAGTGCGTGGTATGGAGCCAATTCTTTCTGTCCGTCACTCGAACCGCTGTCCTTGTAGCCAACAGCACCTGCTCCGGACTTCGCCACCTTGGCTCCAAGCTGTTCGATCTGTCGAAGGCTTTGATAATCACCTGGTCACCGGGACGGAGGTCATGGCTCTCACCTGTAGATCTGACTGGAAGAGCTTCTCGAACCTGTTGATGAATAGAGGTCAAACTGTCAGTTAATTGTGCCAAATAATCGTTCAACAGAACATAAGGTACATCATGTATGGGGCGTGGCCTAGGAACTCCCCAAATGTTCATTGGTCTTCTAAATACCACCTCATAAGGTATGAGCCCAGATCGTGAGTGCGGCACCGATTTTATGGAGAGCAATGCCAGAGGTAACGCATCTGGCCACTTTAAGGATGCGGAAGCCAGAATTTTCGCTAACTTTAATTTCAGAGTAGTGTTGTACCTCTCCACTAATCCTGCTGATTGTGGGTGGAAGACTGCATGGAATTTCTGTTTGATCCCTAATCCTTTCATGACATAATCAACAACTTGCCCAATTAAATGAGGTTCGTTGTCACTCCACAAAAGTTTACAAACACCATACCGTGGGAAAAACTTCTTTAAAAGCACCTTGGCTGTAGTGAGCGCTATATTATCCTTTGTAGGGTATGCCTCTATCCATTCACTGAAGGCACATACCACCACTAGGACATACTTTAGATTGTTACCGCATTCAAGTTGGATGTAATCCATCTGCAAAACTTCAAAAGGTGCAGTTGGTGTAGCAAACCCTCCTGTAGGAGTTTGTGTACCTTTTCCAGGATTGTACTGCCAACAGATCAAACAGGACTGTACTACTCTTTTAGTTGTGCTGGCAATCTCAGGATGCTCCCAAACTTGTGTAAGTAGTTTCGTTATTGCTAGAGCTCCAACATGTGCCAGCCCATGTGCCATTTGAACCATAGATTGCAAATAGGCTGCAGGTAACTTCCATTTGTTCATTTCTTTGTTACGCCAACAACCCTCATTGTCTAACATTCCTTCTTTGGACCACTACTCAAGTTCTTGCACAGAGTCAAATTTCTGTATATCCAATATTTCCTCTCTAGCATCATGCCAATGCTAAGCTTGTGATTTTACTACGTACATAGATGTAGTGTTTCGCTGTATTGCAGTTTCACGAGCTACATGACCTGCAAAGGCATTTCTTTGTCCTATCTTGTCAATGATCTTCTTGTGTGCGCTACACTTCATAATGGAAATTTTCTTCGGATATGTAAGTGCAGTCAAAAGATTATGTACTGATTCTCAGTGCATTATCTGCATTCCATGGGATGTAAGAAAGCCTCTTTCCTTCCAGAGTAGGCCAAAATCATGAACCACTCCAAAAGCATAGCGGCTATCCATGTAAATGTTCACACACAAATCAGTACTAAGCTCACACACTTGTGTCAAAGCTATTAGTTCAGCTGCTTGAGCCGACTTCTTTGGTATGCGAGCTGTTTCCACTACTGTCTCAAGAGTGGTGATTGCATATGCAGCTGAGGTTGTGCCATCCTGTAACTTCAAACAGGACCCATCAACCCACAGCTCCCCGTCTACCTCTATCAGGGGCGTATCTTACAAGTCAATGTGACCCTTTGTCTGTTTCTCAGTAAGGAATATACAATCATGAGGCTCCTTTGATTGAGATTGAGTCGCAGGTTATGGAAACAAAGTGGCTGGGTTTAATGTTGCACACCTCTTCAATGTAATATGAGGTGCTATCAGTGTCAATTCGTATCCTGTCAGGCGAGCACTAGTTAGATGTTGCGTTCTAGTCTGATTCAAAAGGGCATCTACTGCATGGGGTACTAGCACCAACAGTTTGTGTGACAAAACTATCCTTCACTCTGACGTATGGACACAGCTGTCGCTGCAACTGAACGGAAACATCCACTGCAGAAAAATATGCACAGGGACGCTGCTTGTCACGTGTGTCTGTACTAAAACTGACAATGCACATCCATCTTTCTCATGTGCATAGAGTGTAAAAGGCCTTTTTATAATGTGGCGTGCCTACCACTGGTGCAGAGCAAAGAGCTTGTTTCAACTGGCAGAAGGCATTTTGACATTCTTCTGTCCAAGGAAGAGGAATCGGAGTGTTCTTAGTCAAAAGTGCTAGCAATGGTTTAACAATGTGTGAAAAACCCAATATCCATTGCCTACAAAATGAAGTTAAACCAATAAATGCACGGACATCTTTCTGTGTGGAAGGTACTGGAGTGTCTAGAATTGTGTGAATGCGATCTGATGTCAATGCATGGCCCTCCTTAGACAGAAGGTATCCTAAGTAGGTCACCTTCGGTCTACAATATTGTAATTTCTTCCGTGATACTTTATGGTTGTGTTTGGCAAGGAAAGAAAGTAAAGACAAAGTACATTGTTCACACTGCTCAGGTGTATTGGCTGCCAACAATATGTCATTGACATATTGTATAAGGGCCACTCCTTCAGTCAAAGTAAAGGAATCAAGATGTCGTTTTAAGGCTTGACTATAAATACTAGGACTCTCAGTATAGCCTTGAGGAACTCTACAAAATCTGTACGATCGATTATTCAAAGTAAAACCAAACAAATATCGGCTATCGGGATGAATAGGAATCGAGAAGAAAGCATTCTTCAAATCTACTACTGAAAATGTAGTTGCTGTTGGAGGGACTTAGGCAAGCAATGTTGTTATTTCAGACACTACAGGGTACTTTGGTACTACAATCTTGTTGACTTCTCTCAATCAATGATAAATCTATAAATTTTAGTGTCAGTATCTTTTTTCAGAATGGGGAGAATCAGACTATTGCAGACATTATAAGGAACTTCTTCCACCACCCCCACTTCAATCAGGTCTTGTACAATACGTGTAAGTGCTTCTTCTCCTTCTCGAGAAATTTTATACTGAGGCAATCTCGGCAGTATAGCACCCTCCTTGACACTAATATGTACTGGTGGAATAACCATTTGTCCTACATCAGTATCTGAAGTAGCCCACAGAGTACTAGGGAGTGAAGCTTGGACAATGTCCTCTTTAACAATACAGGATCTCTCAATCATGGGGTGGTTGTCATTTAAAATAACCTGTACTCCTTCCGGAGAACATCATATTGTGGCCCTGAAATATTTGAGCATGTCAAGACCCACAATATTGTCTGGTGTATTTGGAGACAGCAAAAACGGACATGGAGGAGTAAACTTATCAACATGAAGTGGTAGTGGCTGTGACAATGGGCTAAGGGATGATGTTCCATCGAAACCTATTGATGTAATAGTTAAGCCAGACAGGGGAGCCCTTGGAATCAAGTGTTTAGACAAGGCGCTACGAGTAGCTCCTGTATCAACCAAAAACTGATCAGTAAAACCCAAAACATGTGCTGTAACATAGGGACCCTTCTGATCTAGTAGTACTTCAACTGACTCCTTACCCCATCCTAGACAATCCTATGCATAAGCATAGTCTTGCCAATTAGACGGCTCATAGTCGGACATTTTATATTGATTCCGTCTGTCAAAAGTATTAGCCCCCTCTTGTCCACGTTTATTAGCATCAAACCTAGCACGATCATTTGTATTTCCTCTAGGCCCTGAATATCCTGAACGATTTCACACGTGTCCGCGACCACGTGAACCCTGCTGAGTACGTAGCACTGGACAATTTGAAATCCAATGTCCGAATTGTCTACAATACGCACACAGATCAATAGATATATCTACACGAGGATAGGGAGGAAAAGACGAACCAAAAGATCCAGTCTGCCTCTATTATTACCTCTAGAAGGTGGGCCATAAGCTTGAGCCATCATAACCTTTGTTTTTAACTCTTTCGATTTTTTATCCTCTTTACCTTTAGCTTCTAATTTTTGTCATTCATAATACTGAGCCATTGTTAAGAGAGGAACCGGAGAGGAGGTAGTCCATGAACTTTCACTCGCTTTTAGGCGACTAGCTATTTCTGGCAAAAGGATGGTGACATTTTTATCGACAAACAGATGCCTACCCGAGTATCTGTCAATGTCTGACCACTAAAATCGTGGAATGCTTCTTCAAAGCGTGTGAAGAAGTCTGAAACTGATTCATCTATCTTTTGCTTACAAGACGCTAACATAGTCCAATCTATCTTTTTAGGGGGAATAATCGCCTTTAATTTAACCAAGATAGCTGCTGGAAGATCCAAAATTAGCTGACATGGTTTTTGTGCAGGTCTCCTATCTTTATCTGATTGTTCTATATCTGACCACAATGCCCCAAATACCGCCCGATCATCGACTTTACGCACAGTTCTCCACATATCAGGTGGTAGTATTAACCCAAAAAACAAATCAATGTCAGACAAAGTCATTGTACAAGAACTAATGGCACCCTCAATTTCTTCATAAAAGGCTGTTGGATTCTTTCGCGGATCAGGCAATGCATTTTTAAGAGCCATGACATCTGCTCTAAAGATCCCATCAACCCCTGAGCGAATTTTGCGGATCTCGCGTTCGCGAATTTTGCGGATTTGCGGATTCGCAATCCGCAAAATCCGCGAATTCCCGCGAATTTTTTTTTTTTTGTGTTCGCCCGTGTTTCTGCCAGTTCGCGAGGGTTTTTACAATTTCGCAATTTGCGAACTTACCTGTCGGGTCGCAAGTTTCGCGAACTTGTTGTTTCTACGTGTCCAGCCTGTTTGGGACACTCTTCTTCATCACTGCCACTCTCTGTCACCACTGCCACTCTCTGACTACTCATGCCACCCTCTGGCCCACCCATGCCACCCTCTGTTTCATCACCACACCCTCTGGTTGTCCAGTGTACATTATTTTCGGCAAAGCAAAGCACACCTTCCCTGCCTCAAGTGACCTGAATTAATTTGGGGCTGATTAATGTGTCACAGAATATTTTTTTAGCTGGCACCTGCTTCCTTAGTGCGCCCTGATTAGTGATCTTTTGCACTTGCTAAGTGCTTTCATTGTTGCAAAATTAGTTACAACACCTGCCCTGCCCCAACTGACAATAATGAATTAGGGGCTGATTAATGGATTTTAACTTCCAGCCTGGCTCCTGCTTGTCTCCCTTAGCTGTAATTCAGGACCTTTGTGGCATATGTGTAACTATTCTGAGGTTCAGAGCAGGGTCACATAATAGTTTCAACTGGCAACTGAACTCTGGAGGGGCCCCTCAGGAAGCACTACAGGAAATGGCTACTAATGATGAGCCTGAACTTTTGAACCTGGTAAGTAGTTACTTTCAGTTTTGCTAAGATCGTATTTCTGCAATCTTGCACTTATTCGCGGGGCGCGAACTCACGCGAACAGTGCGAGCAGTGCGAGCAAAATCCGCTGCTCGCGGATTTGCGGATTTTGCGGGAGATTCGCGAATCTCGCGGATTGCGAATTTCCCGAAAATCCGCAAAATCCGCGAGCGGAACGGATTTTCCGCCCACACCTATCGCAGACCCAGATAGAGTACCCAATAGACACTCCGACCGTGAGTACCCCGATGGAAGTACCTCTCCTCCACGCATCCCCTGTACCTACTAATCTGAGTCTTTCCATTGCATACTGGAACGTCGCAGGTCTGTCTTCAAAAATAACATCAGAGCTATGGCTTGACACAGCCAGGGAACACCAGATACTCTGCCTTCAAGAAACGTGGTGTACAACCCCAATACACCTTATGGGTTATAAAACTTTCTTCACCCCAGCAGTGCAGGGAAATATGGGCAGACCAAAGGGGGGGCTCATGATCTATGTCGCCAATACTCTTCCCTTTAGATCGAAACTGCTAAAGGAGTCTCCCACATATCAAATTATGCAGATAATCACCACTAATGGTAATAATTATGTTTTCACCAATTATTATAACAACTCTGGCACCTCGGATTGTTGGTCAAATTTAGTAGAGATCGCTACTTTCCTGTCTTCACTGCAAAACGATAACAACAAAACTACAACTCATTTAATCTGGGGTGGCGATTTCAATCTCCCTTTGTGCCCAAACCACAAAAGAGAAACTTGTGGACTGCAAAACGAGCTTGGCAACCCCTTACCCCACTTTGTGCACTCGACATGTGGAAGTAAACTGAATGACATTATATTTTCTTTAGACTTGGATTTTGTGAACGAATTAGTAGATCCGCAGCAGGATTTTCTACCAACCTTCCATGGAAGAGGCTACTCAACAACCATAGACTACATAATAGCCTCCCATTCACTTAAAGGGCAACTAGCAAACTTTGAAACTGGGTCTAACGCAACGAGTGATCACTATCCACTCAGTATAAGAATTATCTTCAAACTGGTAAACGGCCACTCTGCAAAGCTGAGCCTTCTAAACCAGCAAACACTCACCAGGAATAAACTGAATGGCTACACGGTTAAATGGGCTAAGATCGACCCAGAGAGACGATGCAGAGGGTCTTTGAAAAATCCAAACACTGGATATCTGAATGCATGTCCTTGGAGACGTCACCCCAAATGATCGTTAGTAGTTTCCAAAGCATCCAAGAAACAATAAGGAATGAACTATTTGTCAAGCAAAAAAAGAACAATAAGTCCCCTACCACGAGATGGTTTGACACCGCTTGTCGGAAGGCACTTTCTACCCTTAAAGAAGCCTTACATAGACCCACGAGAGACTCCCAGGAAATTTCCAACTTAAGAAAAGCATATAATTCTGCCAGCCGGGACCGTAAAAAACAAATCAAACAAGAACTATGGTCACAACTACACGACAGCACCCAAAGAAAGGACAGCACCTCATTTTGGCAAGTCATAAGATCTCCTTTCTTGGCTAATAGCACAGAAACCCAACACCTAGACGTGGCAGTAACCGAGGAAGACTGGGTCACCCACTTCTCAAAAATCTTTGGCCCACCTCCGGATTTTGCAGTAGATAACAGTTCAGTAACAAACGAGGACCATTCAGTGGGAAACAACATCTACCCGATAAATATTCATTTCCACCTCAGCGAGGTTATCAAAGCAATCAGGGCATCTAAATCTGGCAAGGCTCCTGGCCCCGACGGAGTTCCAATGGACATCTTTCTCCACAATGTAGACTTTTGGTCACAGTTAATCACCCGGGTTATGTCAGCTGTAACCTCGGTCGGGCTTTTCCAGTCATGGTCGACATCAACCCTTTTACCCATCTTTAAAAAAGGCGACCGCAACGACCCTGCTTGTTACAGACCAATCTCCCTTCGGGACTCCATGGGTAAGATCGCGGGTCGAGTACTCCTGGACCGTTTACAATCTTGGGCCCGGGAGAACAACATCATAACCGACCTGCAATATGGATTCCAGAAGGGGCTTGGGACCGTGGAACAGGCCCTTAATCTTGTCCTTCTGGCAGGGAAATATGTTGGCGCCAAAGGAGGTAACATCTTCCTTGTCTATGTCGACCTAAGTGCGGCATTTGACTGCGTCCAACATGCAAAACTTTGGCAAATACTGAATGATCTTGGAGTGGACCCCCCATTAATAGCCTTCCTACGTGAACTCTATTCTAACGCTGTAGGGCGAGTAAGATTTGGTACCAGTGGTGAGCTGTCCCGTCCATTTCAAATAACGAAGGGAGTAAGACAGGGATGTGTACTGGCTCCCTTCCTGTTCAACCTTTATACAAACGGGCTTGAGCAGGCTATGTTGGAAGGGAGCCAGGACTTACCCCAGATAAATCACCGTCCGATACCCACATTGCTGTATGCTGATGATTCAGTCATTTTAGCACGGACCCTGAACCAACTCCAGATAAAATTAACAAATATGCCACATTTATGGACTCACTCGGCCTCAAAATAAACATAAAGAAAACCTTCATAATGCACATTGGTCCTAGGGTCAAAAACCCTAAACCGATAATGGTCGATAAAATGAAACTGGAAAAAACCTCAGTCTACCCCTACCTGGGAATCTTAGTGGATGATGCGGTGAACTGGCGCAAGGCAATTGACGCCAGAAACCTTCACTTCCGTCGGGCAACATCGGCATTGATTTCTTTCTCGAGGAAACTGGGGAAACCAGCGGCACCCGAACTCCTGACCATATATTATGCAAAGTGCCATAGCGTGACTACCTATGGAGCTGGAGTCTGGGGTTATGGACGCATAGATCAGCTACAAGTAACGGAGAATGGCCTCATAAAATACATTTTAGCCCTCCCTCAAAGTTCCTCGATATTAGCTTCGCACCGTGAGCTTGGTATGGAATATATCGTTGACACTATTCGCTGCCAGCCAATTTTACTGTGGCATCGAATATGGACCAACCCCGAATGTCATTTAACTCGCTCCCTTATTACAGACTGTTTAGCCTTGACAAACTGGCAAAAAATTCCTTGGCTAACCTACATATGGAACTTCTTCAAAGATCTGGACCACGAGTCCTACTTCGAAGATCATGTGTCAGTCACTTGAGGGAGTTACGGAACCTAGCTGAGATCTTAAAACCATCTAACGAAAAACTCTGTGCACAACAATCTGGTAAAGGCATACAAGCATATTTGACGTATTTCTTATCAAACCACGAACATTTTTTATTAACAAGACTTCGTTTTAATATCTTTTTCCGTTTAGTTTCATTTCCGGAAACTCAAAATTGGTCCCGCAATTTGATGAACTGTCCATGTGATGGAATTTCCCAACAGTCAACGATCCACGTTGTTCTATTTTGTAAATATTACAAACTTTCACGAAAAACGTGGATTATTCCACTTCTTCGATCTAGTGGCCATAAACAATGCCATTCTGCGTTTCTCTTTTTGCAGTCTCTGAACATGCCACGTGAAGCTAAACTTATAGTGACTTTTCTTAAAGCAGTCTTAATAATACGTCAAAATATTCTAAGCTAACTAGAAGCATACAAAACTGCAAATTTTATTCTTAGTATGTTCTTTTATATCTCAACTCATTTTTAAACTAATTAATGCGCTGAAAAGCCTTTTCTATTGTATGTACTTTTTATGATTATACTATTGATAATCGAATAAAAGTTTATGAAAAAAAAATCAAAATAATAATAATCTGCTCTTTTCCAAGGAGTGTAAACCCAATTATGAATAAAGTACCCTTTCGCGTCGACAGAAGTCTCATCATCACTCGTACCTGCTCCTTTAGGGGGAACATATAAAGGCGCTGCTTCCTGCATGGGTTTCACATTTACAACATTCTTATCTGTTTTTTCGAGCGTCGGAGCTCCTGCCATGTTGACTCGAGATGTTTGTGCAGCTGTGTCTGCTGCTTTTTTTACTACCGCAAATGGACTGCTTCATCACGTACTTTAACCAGGCGTCTGATCATGTCAGCCGCCTGGGAGAAAACAAAAAAACCTCCACATAATTGCTTACAATCAGCTGCTATATCAGCTGGCTCTATTTTCACCAAATGATTCCTAAATCACTCAACAACCTCTGTAGCCAATATCTCAGTAAAATATTTCTGTTCTTTTTCTGACCAATTCTTGATAGTATCTAGAAGTTCAGAAGCAGTGAGAGTACCATGAACGGCTTTTTGCGGCGCAGATCTAATCTCAGAGGAACGTTCGGTAGTTAACATCGAGCAAGTGTCTCGGGCTTTATCCTGATCTGTAGGAGAGTCCTCATCTGACTCAGCAGGAGCAGAAGGGAAAATATACGAAGGTGGAGAACACTCTAATAACAAAAAATCATCTTGAGGTTTATTAAGGATAGGATAAAGAGGCCTACGAATAGCCTATTGGCCATTTACCTGTAACTGACGCTCCCTATCTTCCCTTTCTTTAATTTCTTTAATCTCTTTATCTTTCATTTTTAATGCATTTTTTGCTTGTTGACGTTGCAGACTCGAGGGGGGCGGCGAGGCTCTCAGGCTCGCCTTGTCAATCACCACTGATCATTGGAAGGGCGGTACCTTCGGAATCCATTCTGCAGGCCAAATTTTGCCACAGCTACCGCTCTGAGAACTGGACACTGGGCATCAGTAGTGAAATTGGCCAGTTTAGCCCGGTTGTGATTGTGCTCTTCCTGCAATTGAATACCGGCTCCCATTGAAGAAAATTAATTGTTCCCTTCCTCCTCCCCCTACATCCCCTAGGTCCCTGACTCCTCTGTGCAGGTCCCACAGGAGCAGACTGCGGGGCACCTTAGGGATACTCTTAGGGTAAGCAACTTTTTTGACCAATCTTCGATTGTTTTTGACTCAGCTGAGTCTTGTAAATAATCTAGTGTGTATGTTTTATGTATAGGGAAATGCACCTAGGCTCTAGAGGAGAATTATGCTGACAACCGTTCCTATATGTTCTCCCCTTCTCTAGGTTGCATCACTTGAAGCAGGACCATTTGGCCTGCCTATCACAGACCAATCAAGTTAAGGTTGTATACAAGTTTTTTAATTCACTGTGTAGTACTAGACACCAAGGTCCTGAGGAATTGCTATATTAGCAAGAAACATGTCGACCTAAACAGAGGGTTGCAGATACCTTCACCACTTACTTCCGTAGCGTCTATCTCCCCTCCCACTTTTTTAATCAAGGGAGTCAGCCATGCTATTAAAAATCCTTGTGGACTGACTTACCTTTTTTAATCACCACCACCTTCTCACGACTACACACTTTTTCTGCCCTCTCACACGTATGCACCATATGGCTGGAACAAAAGATCTCCGTTAAAGAGCCCCTTCGCGGGTGCCCGTCAGACATTGCAACGCCAGTCTGACGAGGAGCAGGACCCATATGATGAATCATGACACCTAGCTTGCTGGGTGTGTGATGGTTCTAGTTCCCAAGAGGGAAATTTCCCTTTCTCCTTTCCCTCTTAGCTTTCTCTATACACATACACACTCTTCCTTTTTAGTCCTCCTGGGGAACTTTGTGCTTTATTTTGCTACTAATGCTTTTGCATGCACACTTTTACGCCGTTCTTTTTCAATTAAGGCCTGTTCACACTTCATTCGCTCACGCACTTCTTTCTCCAACTTTCGCACACAGTCAAACATGTCTTGCCTAGCCTTTCGCTTGAGCATCCATTGCTTCGCAAATGAAATGACCCATGCATATGCCAACGCAACTCAGGATCCTTGCAGGTGTATTTATTCCAGAATGTGCTGTACATTATGGACGAAAATCCATATTAAATATACATATCCCTATTAGGCGTCCCCTCCAGGGGGTCCGGTTGTCTTTCATCGAGTTTAAAACTGGTACCACTGCAAAAGCAACACATCTTACGAAGTGTGCTGGAAACAGGCATGCCAAAAATAGTGCAAAATATGCAGTATTATAATCAAAGTAGCGTTTAAAGTTCTCTTCGTGCGTTGCACCGTTAAAACATTCTTAGAAGTAGAGAAATATCTTCTCATTACCTGCCTATATGTATTGCAACACATATATTTTCATAATCATAGGACGAGTTCAATATTTGGCCAATGCCATATACAAATGCCACAGTTAGTGTTTCTGAACTACCTTACCAATCGAAGGCTTCAAACTTACAACAAGTGCCGTAAAACGGCTCTTACCAATCAAACTGCCAATTTCACAAATCGACCAAACGGTTGCAGAACGAATCAACAGAAGAGATCTCAGGCGAGGACCGGCGCCTCCTGGATGGTCAGATCAGAAAGAAAGGAAAAACGCTGTGGATTCCAAGACTCGGGTCTCCTCCGGCAGTGATCACGTCGAAAGTGGGATTCCAATCCTTCGTCTTGACCAGTCCTTCGGGCATCCGAGTCGCCGATGAGCCCCACGTTGGGTGCCAATTTGTCGTGGCAAGCCTCAGCAAGGCCTGCCAGTGCAAGGGATTTGCCCTTCTTTGCTCAGAATCCTCAGACCAATAGTAAGAAGTTGGCACAGTAACTGGAATAGAAAACAAAGTATTTATTAAACTTCATGAGGTGGAACCACAACCATACAACACCCTTCGGTAGTGTATGAAGTAGCACACTGACTAGAAGGAGATTGGTTCTTTTATACCCACACAGGGGCTGAAATGAAGGCAGTACAAGGCACAGAGTGTTGGTTTCAAATACATATAAGGTCATACAGAGAGTGTGCTAGCAACACTTGGGAAGGGCTGACAATAAGCTAATTTTGGTGGACACATCTTGACAGTTACAAGTTAGGAA
Organism: Lissotriton vulgaris; assembly: GCF_964263255.1. NCBI lineage: Eukaryota > Metazoa > Chordata > Amphibia > Caudata > Salamandridae > Lissotriton > Lissotriton vulgaris. The sequence goes on from NC_141694.1 coordinate 473,333,846, forward strand.
CAGCTGTAAGCTCTACTGGGCATGTGCAAAGCAAAGGAGGATAAATAGATCTCGTCTCTAGGCAGATTTCAAGAGCAGTTAACAGGAAGGTAGGACAGAGCACATGGTGAGCACATGGCAAACAAAATGGCTGCCAGAAATACAAAATGGATTCCATAAACGGACAATCTCTAAATAAAGGATGTCTTCTGCTAATGCTTAATCTAATCGCTGTTAATTTACAACAATTGCTTATGTGCACCGCGTAGAGCAGCAGTTTTTTAATAGACTTTATTGTCTTTAATGGAGGGCTCAACATTCCAATGTTCTAATAGGCATTCTAATACATTTTTTTTTTAATGATGCCTTGTTAGGTTTTGAGATTTATTGTGACATCATTTGCCAGATGGCCAGTAGGTAGATATGTTTAGTCAGTTGCTCCCTATAACATACTGGAAAAACTTCAGTTTTTGTGTCTACATTGTCATTCAGTTTTGTTTGAAAAAAAGTGATTTTTCTGACAGTAAGATAACAGTCAGACGCATAGGTCATTATGAAGATCTTTATAATCTATAAATAATAAATAGTATTACAAGTAAATATATGCATATATTTTTGGAGATATGTTTATAGGTATGCTAATTTTGCTATGTAAGTTTCTGAGTGATCACAAATTCAAATTACACATACGGTCTAAACTCTGTGAAGGCACATAGAATAGCTAGCATTTGATTGAGGTCAAATTGCAGGTTTATTTCTCTGTCAGTTTAAAATGTTTACTTTGAAACTGGCAGCATTTCAACTATCATAGTTCATTAAATCACTCAAGAGATTGGACTTGGAACAGCTATGAGGTAAAATGAAATGTTCTATTCATCAAATTGTACCCTGCTGTGCTATTCATTTGATAATAGCGACTTTATTTTCCCCACTTGTTTCTTTTCTTATTAATGAGATAAAAAGCATGCTCAGGTTACTTTATTGTAGGATGCTAGTGCAATCAATCACTGACAAATCGGTGGGTGGGAATGCTCGGGAGAAAAATTATCTTCCACTTTCTCAGTAGTTTTAAGATTTTCCTTGCCGGTTTATTTTAGGTCTACACACTCGTTGCTACACGAAATGCAATGCACAATAATATCAAAGAAAAAACTGTGTATAGAAAAGGTAATTATTTATATTAATAATTTGTAGACCGAAGTGTTTAAAGTTGCTTCGATTGGCCATGGAATTTTGTGTTCGAATGACGTCTTTGTGTATAAAAAGGTTTTAAATTCAATCACTTTTAATGCAAATATCAGGACCAATGTCTGTAAAAAAATGTCAAGTTCATGCAATTAACCGCTTGGTAAATATCTACTTTTAGTTCACAGAATAAAAATTTTTAGAACCAAAAATATTCCAAGAAGCAAGCCTGGAAAGCAATATCATGTGTCATGTCATAAAATCCCCTATTTCCCTGTGAGAACATATATACAGTGTAAAATGCAGCACAAAGAAAAATAAGCATGCTCAGCAAATGCACATTTCTATTCTCATGGAAAAACATACCTTGGCGTTGGGAAAAGCTTGTCCAGAGGGCAGTTATTAAAGTCGTTGGCTGGAATAACTTTTAATTTATTAATTGCCAAACATCCGCTCGTCCTATACTTAAATAAAACATAGGTTTAGGTCTGAAATTCAGCTTATAAGCTTTAAAAAATAACCTAAGTCTATCCACCTATGGCAGGCAGTCATTTTTGTAAGTGCACCCAAAAATGCCACCCCAAATATTAGCTTTTCATTTTCAGAAAAGGAACAATTTTTTCTGAGGCATCAGTTTTGATACTCGCTCTGAACCTTTGCACATAATGTAATTTTTCCGAAGGCCTGTAGGTGAGAATAATCTACGTTTGCAAAAGTAATCATTTAGGTATAATTTAAGCCTATTCTGGAGGACTGGTAAAAATTTGGAATGCGGCACAGACTCTGCCAACGGCCCCAATATCAGTGTGGTTCGCCTGGGTGCAGTATCTAGCAGCTCATTATAATATCCTCCTAAAAGATTCAGTGGCAGATGTGCAAGGAAATGGCGCAATACAGTGCTGCAGCAAATTTTGCAGCGCCGTGCTGAGCCATTTCTAAAATGCAGGGATGCGCCATATTTACAAGAATACGAAGTACCCCTGTGCTTTCCCTAGCACTGGCTCTAAAATAAGCTGCCTAGTGCCAACACAGACATCCTTGCCCTTAGTGCAAGGGTGCCTGCGTTGCAGTGATGATTGTTTATGTGCAGGAATGTGTCCCTTCCTGCTCTAAAATAATCAACAATGGCGATTTGCTACCTATATGTGTGCTGCACACATAGAAGTGGCAAATCACCATTATTTCATGATTGTTTTTGTGCTTGAACGAACGCCTTTATGCACCACAACAATAATTAATGGTGTTTTACTCTTTCTATGTGTGATGTTCTGCAGCCCACATAATAAAAGCAAAAACTAGGAGACCTAAAAGTATTTCTCCTCGGTTTGACAATCTAAAACCTGCTTGTGCATGGCATTAGTTTTTGATGCTGCCTCAGATTTACAGATCCTTGTAAATCTGGGGCAGAATCAAAAAGCAACAGGTGTTGCAGTGAAATGCCCATAGCAACACCCATTGCACGCCCAGTGCATGCAGATACCTGTGGGGAAGGGTGCCATATTTACAAAGCAGCTTTAAGCCACAAAAAAAATGGCTTAACTCCACTTTGTAAATTTGGAACAGGGCACTGCCTGACCAGAACTTCAGTAAAAGTGATGCTCTAGTGGCACAATCCCCACGTACATATGTCTCCCATTGTTAAAAATTCCATGCAAAGACATATTCACGTCTCCATTGGCGCCGGAAATGGATGATCCGGATGGAGAAATCTATCACACAAGAGTGATCCGGAAGCTGAAAACAAAAAGTAAATATGATGGAGCTCCAGGGCCGAGAGGCTCGGTCAAAGCTATCTTTAAGCATGGGTGTAAAATCCGTTCCGCTCGCGGTATTTGCGGATTTTTGGCAAATTCGCAATCCGCGAACTCTCGCGAATTTGCCGAAAATCCGCAAATTCACACGCAGCGGATTTTTTTGCTTGGTGATACAATATTGCGGCGCGTGGCGTTCACTTACCGTCATTCAGCGTTTGCAGAGTTGTTTTTCTCCATATTTTGCGTGTGCTGCGCCATTTTGGATCTTGCTGCGGGATCCCGCGGGAGTTTGGCGACCGCGATTACATCATCGCGGCTTGCCACCTTGCACAGCACGCATCGCGAGAGTTCACAATTGCGAACACGTAGATGCGGCGGGCAGCAACAATCTCGCACTCGCGAAATTGCTACATTTGCAATTCTGCACTAGAAATCCACCAGCAAGCAGCATAAACTTTCTGAAAATGATGATTTTTATCAGAATAACTCCTCATGTTGACATTTGCCTGCACTTTTTTTGCAAGGAGTTCATTTTGGGGGGGGCTGGGATGAAGGAAGTGCCCCACAGTCTCCAACTTCCTTTTTCCTGTTCAGCAGGCTCCTCCCAGTGCTTTCTTCATGTGGTGGTCACTTTCATTTGGATCTTGACCTGGAAGGATTACTTTTTGTGGATGCTGCTGGATATTTGGATTTGAGGCCTTTTTGACTTTCTTTGGATCACTTTTGGTTTAGAAATTTCACAAGTAAGTTTGTTTGGGGCATTACAGTTACTGCAACTACAATTTTGGAATTTTCGATTTTTGGGCTGCTGTTGGGGCCTTTTGCCCAGGGGTAGTGAGTGGTGCATGGACTGAGTCTTTCTGTGGGGTCTCTTTAATGTAAACATCATGGAGGGCATGGATGCCATGGGATTGTGCTGATTTTTGTGTGTTTTTCGATTTTTTGGCTGCTGTTGGCGACTGGCCATGTGGGTGGGAGGCATTTTGAGTGCTGGTACAGGCAGGCCCTGGCCATGTGCTGGGGGGCAAGGGCCCATTTTGAAGGCAGGCAGTGTTCTCAGGCCTGCACCCATTTTGCCTAGCTTTCATCCTTTATGCCCAGGGGTAGTGAGTGGTGCATGGGCCTAGTCTTTCTGTGGGGTATCTTGAATTTAAACATCATTGAGGGCATGGATGGCATGGGATTGTGCTGATTTTTTGTGTTTTTTTTTTATTTTTTGGCTGCTGTTGGGGTCTTTTGCCCAGGGGTAGTGAGTGGTACATGGACTGAGTCTTTCTGTGGGGTCTCTTTAATGTAAACATCATGGAGGGCATGGATGGCATGGGATTGTGCTGATTTTTGTGTGTGTTTCGATTTTTTTGGCTGCTGTTGGGGCCTTTTGCCCAGGGGTAGTGAGTGGTTCATGGACTGAGTCTTTCTGTGGGGTCTCTTTAATGTAACCATCATGAAGGGCATGGATGCCATGGGATTGTGCTGCTTTTTGTGTGTTTTTCGATTTTTTGGCTGCTGTTGGGGACAGGCCATGTGGGTGGGGGCCATTTTGAGTGCTGGTACAGGCAGGGCCTGGCCATGTGCTGGGGGACAAGGGGCCATTTTGAAGGCAGGCAGTGTTCTCATGCCTGCACCCATTTTGCCTAGCTTTCATCCCTTATGCCCAGGGGTACTCAGTGGTGCATGGGCCTAGACTTTCTGTGGGGTGTCTTGAATTTAAACATCATTGAGGGCATGGATGGCATGGGATTGCAGTGATTTTTATGTGTTTTTCGACTTTTTGGAGGTGTTGTTGGGACTGGCCATGTGGGTGGGGGCCATTTTGAGTGCTGGTACAGGCAGGGCCTGGCCATGTATTGGGGGGCAAGGGGCCATTTTGAAGGCAGGCAGTGTTCTCAGGCCTGCACCCATTTTGCCTAGCTTTCATCCCTTATGCCCAGGTGTACTCAGTGGTGCATGAGCCTAGACTTTCTGTGGGGTGTCTTGAATTTAAACATCATTGAGGGCATGGATGGCATGGGATTGTGGTGATTGTTATGTGTTTTTTGACTTTTTGGGGGTGTTGTTGGGACTGGCCATGTGGGTGGGGGCCATTTTGAGTGTTGGTATAGGCAGGCCTTAGCCATGTGCTGGGGCGCAAGGGGCCATTTTGAAGGCAGGCAGTGTTCTCAGGCCTGCACCCATTTTGCCTAGCTTTCATCCTTTATGCCCAAGGGTAGTGAGTGGTGCATGGGCCTAGTCTTTCTGTGGGGTGTCTTGAATTTAAACATCATTGAGGGCATGGATGGCATGGGATTGTTCTGATTTTTGTGTGTTTTTTGACTTTTTGGGCTGTATAACTGATGTTCCTCTGTCTTCCATTGCTTTTAGGTGCACAAGAGAACCACCAATGCCAGGAAGAAGTCCTGCAGCCGTGTGTGCAGCATAACGTCACGCGACGTCACATGTGGCCACAGACCAGACAACTCTGCAACTCGTGCAACTGCAGCCTGCTGTTCTGACATCTGTAGAAGATGGCCCCAAAAAAAGTTCTCTAGCAAGAAAGTTGCCAGTAAGGAGCAGAAGAAGCAAGTGGCGCAACTTACCAAGGAGACTGGTGTGCCACCCGCCACATTTTTTGGGAATAAAAAAAAAAGTACGCCTGCAGCAGCAGCGGGATCTGCTGGGGACCAAGCTGGGAGAATCACCCCTGCTCCATTGGGCTCAGTGCCACCACCACCACGCCAACTTAAGTCCAAGCCCTTGAGTGCTGCAGAGGCAGTTAGTCTAGTTGTTCAATCACCATCGACCAGTGATGTTGGCTCATCGCGAGAAAGTAGCAGCAATGTCCCTCAATCAACACAGGTTGTTGTAACTCATCTGATGAGTGTTCAACAACCACAGCCACAACAACAACCACAAGTACAAGCCTAAGTACATGTGGAAGGAGAGGCAGCGCAAGGAGATGCGCAATCAGAGGTGCATGGAGGGGCACAAGTGCCCACAATAGTTGTTCCTCCCGAAGTAGGGGCACATCAGGAAATCGACATTCAAGCCGAGGTATCATTTGAGGAAGCCACTCCTCCTGATCATTCATTGTCTTCCACATCCCTAGCAAGGAAAAGATCAAGGATGGTGTCTACATCTTCTTCAAGCCCCCTTTCTTCTGATGAAATGGATCCAACTTGGGAAACACCACTGCCGTCTGAGAGTGAGGCACACCTTGATCTGACAAAGGTAGCTAAGCATAAAAGGAAGGTCCCCAAAAGTCTCATAGTTATGGGGTGTGATGATGACGCTGAAGAAGTAGCGTATACTACTCCTGCTGATGAAGACTCTCACAACGACGACGCAGTCATCATACACGCCACTCCAGCCTCAGCGGGCATGCAGCAAACAGACATTTTTACCCTAGCCCGAAAAGCTGCTGAGCGTGATGTTGTTGACGAGGAGGCAATGGGACCACCATCATTGGAGTTAACTAGTACACCACTACCTACCGCTTCCATATTTTTTTCTCGCCAGAAGGGACCTCCATCCACCTCGACCTTCATTTCCTCAATTAGTGGTGCTGCTGCAAGTGCACAACGTAGTAAAGTTCGGCAACACACATCCTCCACTTCATCTGGCATTAGCAGCATGACCAGTATCGCCTCCTCTGCACAACAAGGGAAAACATAGCCATTTGTAGCATTTGTAAGCTTGCAGTTAGTCGTGGTAAGCTTGGTATCAACTATGGTACCGGAGGCCAGAGAGGTCATCTTGAGTGACAGCACACTGTCCAATGGCATGCGCACCTAAAGGAGATCAAGGAAGCCCGAATTGCAAGTCAACAAACTCTATCCGTTGATGTTTCCTCTGATGATGACGTGGAGGAAGAAGCGTCAAACACTTCACTTACACCCAGTACCCCTGTCAGCAGCACACCCCCTGTGAGCCACACTAAGAATGTGGGAGAGAGTGAGACACCAATGCAAAAAAGTTCATCATCACCGAGCGTAACTGGGTCGAAGAAGTCATCATCATCATCATCCCGTAAAATCATGGTCCAGCCCACTATTAGAAGCATGTTGTTTTCAGATGCGCCATTTGAACGCAATCCCCCAATGACGCATCTGTATAACACTAAGCAGGCTAAAATGCTAGCTCTGGACCTTCTCCTTTTTTCTTTTGTGGAAGGGGTTGGTTTTCTTGAATTAGTGGCGACGCTCTGCCCTAAATGGAAGGTTCCTAGCCGGTTCTATTTTGCCAGAGTTGCGGTTCCAGCACTACATGAAGATGTGCTGGCGGTGATTGGGGCAGCTTTGCAGAAGAGTGCTGTTCATACTATACATCTGACAACAGACATGTGGACCAGTGGCGCAGGCACTGATTACATGTGCATCACTGCACACTGGGTCTCTTTTTCAGGAGTTACAGCAAAGCTAAGGGCAGGTGTTGACCCGGAAAACGTTTTTAAAGCTGCTCGGAAACATGCAGCACTAGCCATGTTTGGCATGGAGACAAGTCATACAGGAGAAAACATTTTGCAGGAGTTTAAAAGTTCTTTCAATGGCTGTCTCCAAAAAAATGCAAGATTGGTTATGTTTCCACGGATAATGGCACCAATGTAGTTAAGGCCATGGATATGGGTAACTATTTTAGAGTGCCGTGTTTGGCGCACTGTATAAACCTGGCTGTTAAAAAAATCTTGAGGGAAGAAAGTCCAGTGTGCGAGTTTCTGACCACCTGCCGAAGAATGTGCACACATTTCAGCCATTCTTTTAAGGCCCAGAAGCATCTAAGGGGCCTGCTACATGAACGTCGACTGCCAGTGAAAGCACTCATCCATTGAGGTGGCAACACGTTGGAACTCAACCTTCTACATGCTTGAGCGTCTGTATGAGCAGTGTACGGTAGTCGATCAGTATTTCTTTACACAGGGTACAGCTACGAAGGACCTGAGGATACATGCGGAGCAATGGAAGCTAGTTAAAAGCCTGACAGGCATGCTTCGTCCTTTTGAGGTCTTCACGCGTGCAGTCAGCAGGGAGGACTGTAATTTGGGAAAAGCTATCCCATTGTTGCGCATGCTAGAGCACCAACTGAAGGCGGTGTCTTCTACGTTTCAAAAAGATGAAGAAAAGCAAGAAGCTTTTGATTTGGCGGAGAAATTATTACAGCGCCTACTTTGCGATGAACGTCTTCAAAAGATACACACAGAACAGCATTACATTTGTGCTACTATTCTGGATCCACGCTACAAAAAGGCACTGGCAGGCAGAGCATTCTTTCCTTTTGGTGACGCAGAAGTTTCAAAGTACAAATGTTGGCTAGCTCTGTCAGCCATGAGGTTTGAAAAAGAACGGCAGGAAATTGAAGGAAAAGGCAGTAAATCAGCATCAGCAGGCCATATGGAGTCAAAAGAATCCACTTCTGCACCTGTGGCTGTGGCAGAAGTGAGTGATTGTCCCTCTCAGCCGTTAAAGACACCAGCAACCGGATCATCTGCACCAGACACAACAGTAACATTGTGTGAAGAAGAGGATTGGCTAACTCAGCTTGGGTTTGCTTCTCAAAAGGTCCCAGCAAAAAGTAAGCAAAGTGGAGGAACCGTGGAGAACCTTGAGTCGATGGTGCAGGACTATCTGAATGACTCAACAGAGGTCTATGTTCATGAAGACCCATTGGCGTATTGGCATGGGAAAAAAGAATTGTGGCCAGAGATCTCCAACCTGGCTATAAACTACTTGTCTTACCCACTCGCAAGCGTGTCTTCTGAACGTGTTTTCAGTGCTGCTGGTGGCATTTTAACTTGCAAAAGGACCCGCCTCTCGCCCAAAAATGTGGAGAGGTTAACAAGATTACAAAGTACGAGAATACACGCCGGAAGAAGACGAGGAGGACACCAACTTAGATGAGGGAATTTCTTCTCTGTTAGGTGACCTACTCCCGCCTGAATTCGCAGAGTATGAGGACGAACTCTTCTTTCCTGACACCGAGCCCTGAAAATGAGCCAATGAATCAATAACTTTCTTTTTCGTCCTTATTCACTTTTATTTCTGTGTGTCTGTCTTTCTTTGTTTTGCAAAGTCAATATAAATAAAAACTTTAAGCCAAAAACAAGCTCATCAGCAGAACTGTCTTCACTTATTTGCTTATTGATTTGAAGGTGCCGCAATCTGCATTCCTCAGGTTCACAAGTTCACAAGAACATGCTCCGCTATCCTCCTCCTCCAGACTCCTATTTCCCTCAAAGCAGATGGCTGGATTACGCCCAATGAAGAAAGACTCTGTACTTGTGGGGGTGTTCTACTTCTTTGCGGGTGAGTTGACAGCTCTGGGGCCATTGCTGGGAAGGTCTAATACCGGATAAAAGTGGTTTGGAGAAAATCAGAGTTGAAAAAGTCTTTTCCTTTTTGCTCACTATCATGTTTTCGAGGGCCTGTTTGTGGGGCTTCCTGGTATTTGTGGGTGGGTTTCAGGGTCTGGGAGCACTGCTGGGTATGGATACTTTTGATTGCAAGAGGTTTGAAGCAAATCCATGGTCCCAAAGGGGAGTTAGGGCCTAGCTGCAGAGCGCGGGCGGAGTGATTCTGGAAATTTGCCTGAAAATTTCCAAGTGCCCATTTTGAAGTTTTGCTTTTTGGCTGTTTGGGGGTCTTCTACTAGTTTCCGCCTGGGTTGACGGCTCTGGGGCCGTTGCTGGGAAGGTCTAATACCGAATCGAAGTGGTTTGGTGAAAATCAGACTTGAAAAAGTGTTTGCCTTTTTGCTCACTATCATGTTTTCGGGGGCCTGTTTGGGGGGCTTCCTGGTGTTTGTGGGTGGGTTTTGGGGTCTGGGAGCACTGCTGGGTATGGATACTTTTGATTGCAAGTGGTTTGAAGAAAATCCATGGTGGCAAAGGGGAGTTAGGGCCTGGCTGCAGAGCGCGCGCGGAGTGATTTTGGAAATTGGCCTGAAAATTACTAAGTCCCCATTTTGTGCTTTTGCTTTTTGGCTGTTTGGGGGTCTTCTACTAGTTTCCGCCTCAGTTGATGGCTCTGGGGCCATTACTGGGATGATCTAATACCGGATAAAAGTGGTTTGGCGAAAATCTGACTTGAAAAAGTTTTTGCCTTTTTGCTCACTATCATGTTTTTGGGGGCCTGTTTGGGGGGCTTCCTGGTGTTTGTGGGTGGGTTTCGGGGTCTGGGAGCACTGCTGGGTATGGATACTTTTGATTGCAAGTGGTTTGAAGAAAATCCATGGTGGCAAAGGGGAGTTAGGGCCTAGCTGCAGAGCGTGCGCGGATTTATTTTGGAAATTGACCTGAAAATTACGAAGTCCCCATTTTTGTACTTTTGCTTTTTGACTGTTTGGGGGTTTTGTACTAGTTTCCGCCTGGGTTGACGGCTCTGGGGCCATTGCTGGGAAGGTCTAATACCGGATAAAAGTGGTTTGGCGAAAATCAGACTTGAAAAAGTTTTTGCCTTTTTGCTCACTATCATGTTTTCGGGGGCCTGTTTGGGGGGCTTCCTGGTGTTTGTGGGTGGGTTTCGAGGTCTGGGAGCACTGCTGGGTATGGATAATTTTGATTTCAAGAGGTTTGAAGCAAATCCATGGTGGCAAAGGGGAGTTAGGGCCTAGCTGCAGAGCACGTGCAGAGTGATTCTGGAAATTTGCCTTAAAATTTCTAAGTACTCATTTTTTAAGTTTTGCTTTTTGGCTGTTTGAGGGTCTTCTACTAGTTTCCGACTGGGTTGACGGCTCTGGGGCCATTGCTGGGAAGGTCTAATACCGGATAAAAGTGGTTTGGCGAAAATCAGACTTGAAAAAGTTTTTGCCTTTTTGCTCACTATCATGTTTTCGGGGGCCTGTTTGGGGGGCTTCCTGGTGTTTGTGGGTGGGTTTCGGGGTCTGGGAGCACTACTGGGTATGGATACTTTTGATTGCAAGAGGTTTGAAGCAAATCCATGGTGGACAAAGGGGAGTTAGGGCCTAGCTGCAGAGCACGCGCAGAGTGATTCTGGAAATTTGCCTTAAAATTTCTAAGTGCTCATTTTTTAAGTTTTGCTTTTTGGCTGTTTGAGGGTCTTCTACTAGTTTCCGCCTGGGTTGACGGCTCTGGGGCCATTGCTGGGAAGGTCTAATACCGGATAAAAGTGGTTTGGCAAAAATCAGACTTGAAAAAGTTGTTGCCTTTTTGCTCACTATCATGTTTTCGGGGGCCTGTATGTGGGGCTTCCTGGTGTTTGTGGGTGGGTTTCGGGGTCTGGGAGCACTACTGGGTATGGATACCTTTGATTGCAAGAGGTTTGAAGCAAATCCATGGTGGCAAAGGGGAGTTAGGGCCTAGCTGTAGAGCGCGCGCGGAGTGATTCTGGAAATTTGCCTTAAAATTTCTAAGCGCCCATTTTTTAAGTTTTGCTTTTTGGCTGTTTGAGGGTCTTCTACTAGTTTCCGCCTGGGTTGATGGCTCTGAGGCCATTGCTGGGAAGGTCTAATACCGGATAAAAGTGGTTTGGCGAAAATCAGACTTGAAAAAGTTTTTGCCTTTTTGCTCACTATCATGTTTTCGGGGGCCTGTTTGGGGGGCTTTCTGGTGTTTGCGGGTGGGTTTCGGGGTGTGGGAGCACTGCTGGGTATGGACACTTTTGATTGCAAGAGGTGTGAAGCAAATCCATGGTGGCAAAGGGGAGTTAGGGCCTAGCTGCAGAGCACGCGGAGTGATTCTGGAAATTTGCCTTAAAATTTCCAAGTGCCCATTTTGAAGTTTTGCTTTTTGGCTGTTTGGGGGTCTTCTCCTAGTTTCCGCCTGGGTTGTCGGCTCTGGGGCCGTTTTTGGGAAGGTCTAATACCGGATAAAAGTGGTTTGGCGAAAATCAGACTTGAAAAAGTGTTTGCCTTTTTGCTCACTATCATGTTTTTGGGGGCCTGTTTGGGGGGCTTCTTGGTGTTTGTGGGTGGGTTTCGGGGTCTGGGAGCACTGCTGGGTATAGATACTTTTGATTGCAAGAGGTTTTAAGCAAATCCATGGTGGCAAAGGGGAGTTAGGGCCTAGCTGCAGAGCGCGCGGAGTGATTCTGGAAATTTGCCTGAAAATTACTAAGTCCCCATTTTGTGCTTTTGCTTTTTGGCTGTTTGGGGGTCTTCTACTAGTTTCCGCCTCAGTTGATGGCTCTGGGGCCATTGCTGGGATGATCTAATACCGGATAAAAGTGGTTTGGCGAAAATCTGACTTGAAAAAGTTTTTGCCTTTTTGCTCACTATCATGTTTTTGGGGGCCTGTTTGGGGGGCTTCCTGGTGTTTGTGGGTGGGTTTCGGGGTCTGGGAGCACTGCTGGGTATGGATACTTTTGATTGCAAGTGGTTTGAAGAAAATCCATGGTGGCAAAGGGGAGTTAGGGCCTAGCTGCAGAGCGTGCGCGGATTTATTTTGGAAATTGACCTGAAAATTACGAAGTCCCCATTTTTGTACTTTTGCTTTTTGACTGTTTGGGGGTTTTGTACTAGTTTCCGCCTGGGTTGACGGCTCTGGAGCCATTGCTGGGAAGGTCTAATACCGGATAAAAGTGGTTTGGCGAAAATCAGACTTGAAAAAGTTTTTGCCTTTTTGCTCACTATCATGTTTTCGGGGGCCTGTTTGGGGGGCTTCCTGGTGTTTGTGGGTGGGTTTCGGGGTCTGGGAGCACTGCTGGGTATGGATACTTTTGATTGCAAGTGGTTTGAAGAAAATCCATGGTGGCAAAGGGGAGTTAGGGCCTAGCTGCAGAGCGTGCGCGGATTTATTTTGGAAATTGACCTGAAAATTACGAAGTCCCCATTTTTGTACTTTTGCTTTTTGACTGTTTGGGGGTTTTGTACTAGTTTCCGCCTGGGTTGACGGCTCTGGGGCCATTGCTGGGAAGGTCTAATACCGGATAAAAGTGGTTTGGCGAAAATCAGACTTGAAAAAGTTTTTGCCTTTTTGCTCACTATCATGTTTTCGGGGGCCTGTTTGGGGGGCTTCCTGGTGTTTGTGGGTGGGTTTCGGGGTCTGGGAGCACTGCTGGGTATGGATAATTTTGATTTCAAGAGGTTTGAAGCAAATCCATGGTGGCAAAGGGGAGTTAGGGCCTAGCTGCAGAGCACGCGCAGAGTGATTCTGGAAATTTGCCTTAAAATTTCTAAGTACTCATTTTTTAAGTTTTGCTTTTTGGCTGTTTGAGGGTCTTCTACTAGTTTCCGACTGGGTTGACGGCTCTGGGGCCATTGCTGGGAAGGTCTAATACCGGATAAAAGTGGTTTGGCGAAAATCAGACTTGAAAAAGTTTTTGCCTTTTTGCTCACTATCATGTTTTCGGGGGCCTGTTTGGGGGGCTTCCTGGTGTTTGTGGGTGGGTTTCGGGGTCTGGGAGCACTACTGGGTATGGATACTTTTGATTGCAAGAGGTTTGAAGCAAATCCATGGTGGACAAAGGGGAGTTAGGGCCTAGCTGCAGAGCACGCGCGGAGTGATTCTGGAAATTTCCCATAAAATTTCTAAGTGCTCATTTTTTAAGTTTTGCTTTTTGGCTGTTTGAGGGTCTTCTACTAGTTTCCGCCTGGGTTGACGGCTCTGGGGCCATTGCTGGGAAGGTCTAATACCGGATAAAAGTGGTTTGGCGAAAATCAGACTTGAAAAAGTTTTTGCCTTTTTGCTCACTATCATGTTTTCGGGGGCCTGTATGTGGGGCTTCCTGGTGTTTGTGGGTGGGTTTCGGGGTCTGGGAGCACTACTGGGTATGGATACCTTTGATTGCAAGAGGTTTGAAGCAAATCCATGGTGGCAAAGGGGAGTTAGGGCCTAGCTGTAGAGCGCGCGCGGAGTGATTCTGGAAATTTGCCTTAAAATTTCTAAGCGCCCATTTTTTAAGTTTTGCTTTTTGGCTGTTTGAGGGTCTTCTACTAGTTTCCGCCTGGGTTGATGGCTCTGAGGCCATTGCTGGGAAGGTCTAATACCGGTTAAAAGTGGTTTGGCGAAAATCAGACTTGAAAAAGTTTTTGCCTTTTTGCTCACTATCATGTTTTCGGGGGCCTGTTTGGGGGGCTTTCTGGTGTTTGCGGGTGGGTTTCGGGGTGTGGGAGCACTGCTGGGTATGGACACTTTTGATTGCAAGAGGTGTGAAGCAAATCCATGGTGGCAAAGGGGAGTTAGGGCCTAGCTGCAGAGCACGCGGAGTGATTCTGGAAATTTGCCTTAAAATTTCCAAGTGCCCATTTTGAAGTTTTGCTTTTTGGCTGTTTGGGGGTCTTCTCCTAGTTTCCGCCTGGGTTGTCGGCTCTGGGGCCGTTTTTGGGAAGGTCTAATACCGGATAAAAGTGGTTTGGCGAAAATCAGACTTGAAAAAGTGTTTGCCTTTTTGCTCACTATCATGTTTTTGGGGGCCTGTTTGGGGGGCTTCTTGGTGTTTGTGGGTGGGTTTTGGGGTCTGGGAGCACTGCTGGGTATAGATACTTTTGATTGCAAGAGGTTTTAAGCAAATCCATGGTGGCAAAGGGGAGTTAGGGCCTAGCTGCAGAGCGCGCGGAGTGATTCTGGAAATTTGCCTGAAAATTTCTAAGTGCCCATTTTTGAAGTATTGCTTTTTGGCTGTTTGGGGGTCTTCTACTAGTTTCCACCTGGGTTGACGGCTCTGGGGCCATTGCTGGGAAGGTCTAATACCGGATAAAAGCGGTTTGGCGAAAATCAGACTTGAAAAAGTATTTGCCTTTTTGCTCACTATCATGTTTTCAGGGGCCTGTTTGGGGGGTTCCGGGTGTTTGTGGGTGGGTTTTGGGGTCTGGAAGCACTGCTGGCACAGTCTAATTTTGATTGCATTTGTTTTTCAGGAAATCTATGGTGGAAAAGGGGAGTTAGGGCATAGCTGCACAGCGCGTTTGGAAGAATGAGATTTTCCATTTTTGCTTTTTGCCTGTTTGGAGGTGTTGTGCTTTTTTGGGGGTGGGTTGGCGGGTCTTGTGGCATTGCTGGGAAGGTCTAATACCGGATAAAAGTGGTTTGGAGAAAATCCATGCTGAAAAGCCTTTTGGCACTTTTTGTAACTTAGGGTTCGTTAGGGTTAGCACTAGCAGCAGTACTCCATGTGTTTGGGGGTGTTCTAGATTTTTGCAACTGGGTTCTGGGGTCTTAGAGCACTCGTGGGAATGTGTAATTTTGGTTGCAAGTGATTTGAAGAAAATCCATGGTGGGAAAGGGGGGATTTGGCCTAGTTAAAGAAAGCGTTTGCCACTATTCTTAACTTAGGGCTCGTTAGGGATAGCAGTATTGTATTGCATGTGTTTGGGCGGGGGGCTGTTTGTGGGGGGGTTTGCGAGTCTTGGAGGGATGCTGGGTATGGGTACTTTTGCTTGCTTGCAAGTGGTTTGAATACAATCCACTGTGCGTAAGGGGGGATTTGGGCCTACTTTACTTTCAAAGTACGTTTTTTCACCATTTTTCTACTAGGCCTCGTTTTTTTAGATCTGATTGGGGGTCTTCTACATTTTTGCGACTGGGTTTAGTAAGGGTCTGGGAGCACTGCTGGGAAGGTCTAATTTTTTCTAAAACAGTTTACAGTACACCTAGCTTGAGGGGAAAGATCCGCTAAATTAATTTGCCCATACTTATTTATCCTTCAAAAGGAGACTCAGACAGAGTACGCACTTTAAAAAATATTGTACTGTCTATTAGGAAAATCAAAGTTTGACTTTTTGCACTACTCAGCGTACATACCTTATATTTATTTGTCAGTGGTGTTCTAATATCACTTCCTGTTTTTCCATCAATAATTACAGGCCGGGTTTCAGTCTGTGCAATGGGAAAAAAAGGATGAAGTCAGGCTTCACATTAGCGAGCCACAATTCAGCATCCTCCAGGCAGGCAGTGGACAGGGTGTCTTCTGGTCACCAACATTGATGGACAGAGTGTCAGCTGGAATGGAGGAGTCCTGCTAATAAGAGGAATGGTTTTTTGCATGCAACTTACCAAATTCAACAGGACAACTACAACAACATACAGACACAGTATCCGTTCTTTTCTAATTATCTTTTAAGTAATGTTATTGCTGTGAACTTCTATGAGTGTGACTCTGCATTTCTTTGATCTCTGCTTCTAAATTCATCCCTACAGCCATTCTATAGGTTTTACTTGCGCTATTTTTTAAACCTAATTTAATGTAAGAAGTGTTTCTCTGAGTGCAGAGATAGGCAAGTGAAAACGCATAATTAGTACTGCAGCCCTGTACTGTCTCATTCTTTCATTCACGGTTGTCGAAAGTACTACTTACTTTTCAGTAACCATGCATGCAGTAGTGCATGCACTTCCTTTATGTCACTTAAAAGATTTATAGTTAGCTTTGTACCCAAAGATTACTTTATCTTCAATTATTGTTTGCCCATGCTGTGCTTTTTTTTCTTCTCTCAACAAAACTTTCCCAAAATCCCCCATTCCCATCCATTTTCCAAACCTTAACCCTCTTCCCCCGGGCTGTGTGGTTTTGATTGATATGTGACTAAATGACAGCAATAATTCCACACACTTGCTGGGGAGGATAAGGTCATAGCAACAGGCTGGTGAAGGAATCCGAGGATATATTCTATTCTTACTCAGTTTGACACTCAGTTACTATTGGCAAATGAAATCAGATTTTCATGTGCGCCATCAACTTGATTGGTCATCAAGAACATCCTCCTCCTAGATGTGGCAAATTATTACGCTGCTGTGTCCTTCACCTTCGGTACTATTTCTTGTAGTAGTAGCCAATGTCAAAGAAATTCAACGCAAGTACTAGTTATACTTTCAATACTTTACCATTTGTTAGTCTACATTGTGGCACTGTTCTAGTGTACTGTCACCTGCTATATTCTCTATTGTACCGTTCTAATGCTACGGTAAGGACAAACAAGGTTTCATTTTCTTTTTTTTCAGATGCTGCAACTGCCACTGTGTAACACCACTAGTACCACCGCAATGATGACATTTCATCCGCCCAGGATTGGCAACCTTAATCGCCATTTGCCGTGCAGCCAGCCCTGTGCCTAGCCCTATTTCCAAACACAAATTACAGGTAAGATAAGCGTTTGGGGGGAGGAAGTATAATGGAGTATTAGGAGAGACGAAAGACTGACGCTAGTACTAGTAAAGTCCTAGGACTACTGAATTCACTTACTCTGTGAGAGGCACTTAGTTTTGAAAACATTTGGCAATTACTTACACAACTTGAATAAAGATGCCACCTAAGTTTCAGGAAAACAAACTTACTGTTAAACGCCCACCCACCAGCCTCAAAAGCAGTAACAAAAACATGTATGCTAAGATAAAGTTTAAAGTATATTTATATCCCTAACAAAAATATTCTCCCACAAGACCCAACCCACCCCCACTCCCTAACCCCAACGAATGTCCGTGAAAATTCCAAAAAACTCAACTCCCAATTCCCACCCCCCCAGAAGTCTTTAAAAAAGGGGCAAGGGACAGTCTCCTCCTACTGCTGGCTGCTGCTGTTGACTTTCCGGGCCAGGTCGGCATGCTCCTTGCGGAGGGTCTCGAGCAGGGTTTTGGTGTTGAGGAGCTCCTGTTCAAGGTAGGACACCCTCAGGGAAAGGCGGTGCATCCTTTTTTTGAAACTGCTGTGGGGGGCAGCTGATTTCTTTGCTGCTCGGCGGTGGCGGGTGGCTGCGGTACCGCGGCTCTGTACCGCTGGAGACCTGCTGCGCTGACTGGCTGACCCAGGGAGCGAGGAGGAGGATGCAGGTGTCGCCGTAGATGTTGTAGACGTACTCTGCGTGTCCTCCTCCTCCTCCTCCTGGGCCACAAGCCGCCGATATTCGGTGACAGTGGCCTCCAGCCTCTGTTGCCGGGCCCGTCCGGCCAGCTCCTTCCGTGTTGGTTTGGAAGGAGCATCTATAATGAGAAAGAAAAAGACATAGGGGGTCATTAGGATCGCGGATGGACTTGAGTCCGTCCGCGACCTCAGAGTAGGAGGGAACGTCCGTATGGGCTGCGGCGTTCCCTCTGTGCAGATTAGGATGTGACCGCCAGGGTGGCGGTCACATCCTCTATCTTTAACATTGCGGCGGGTGCAGCTTCAAGCTGCACCTGCCGCAATGTTAAAAATGCATGCACGGCATTTGCGTGCACAAAGCGGCAGGCACCGCGCGGTGCCTGCTACTCTGTGCACGGAAATGCGGGGGGGTACCATAGGTACCCCCCATGTGCACCCCCCACCACCCCTTCACCCAGGGGGGCCGCAACGGGCCCCCGAAGTGAAGGTCCGTATGCTTTTCCACGGCGGAAAAGCAGCCGTGGAAAAGCATAGAAATGCAGACATCCTAATATGCCTGGCGGTGTCTGATAGACACCGTCAGACATGTTAGTGCTTTTCCGCCGCGGTCGGAAGGCTACTGAGGCGGAAATGCTGCGGACAGAATATCAGACCCACCAGTCATCCTAATTTGGCGGTGGGTCTGTGGAGGCTCCGCTGCGGTTTTCCCGCATCCTCCGGGCCGGCGGTGGCTTCTGCCGGCCCGGAGGATGCGGGAAATCCGCAATCATAATTAGACCCATAGTCTGTAACCAATGCTCTTTAAGATTAACACAAAATGATTCAGCAGAAAGTTGTGTCATAGTAGAACTAGCAACTTGCAAGCGCAGTACATAACTATTGTGGCAAGTATCTATCTAACCTCCCACTTCTTCTTCCTTGCTCTAACATTAGTGGGAGTTTAAGGAATCAATTCTACGAGCACTATGGACTCACTCCATTAGAGTCGACTATGACAGTACACCACTCTTATTCTTCTTCTTCTGTCTTGTTTAGAAAAATTGGTACGTTAACTTCTGCAAGCCGTCATAATGCCAGCGCAGTCAATTTGCACCCGAGAAAAACAGACGCCCACCATGATGAGTGAGACAGACTTGAGTTACTGTACCAGTCCAGTGCATGCAGGTGGTGATGCTCTTACTTTTCTATTATGGGTGGCACTGAGAATACTCTGTTACAAGGGCTACTGCTTAATTAATTTAACTTTCACCCTACAGTGCCAATGAAAACTAGAAAAGGAAAATGAAGAAGATAAATAATCTGATTATCTATCACTGCACATGGTATGTATTTTCTTACATATGGGATGACTTTAGGTTCTTTGGTTTTTATTGAGTGAACAGTGATACATCCACACATGAATGACCGAGTTCTACTAAACTTTTTAACAGAGGTAGTGAGTGAGTGGCTATCGTAACAGCCGGATATATGCTGTGCTTGCAATACAAACTACTGCTACTATTCATGGTAGTATTAGGACAAAATTACAACTTCTTTTCCTTGCCTTTCCTACACTGGGACTGACGTGCGGGTGCGGTGTTACATGCTCTTCAAAGTAACACTTGGTTCATCCAGTGAACGTCTACTCTCTCTAGATACACATATGCTATCTAAGAGTCAGATAGTACCATGATCCAGGCATCCATCCATTCAATCTATATGTCAATCATTCTTCTTCATGTCTCTCATCTGGACAAACCTTACGTTTTCTCACGGGGAGCACACTATGCAGTCTGCAATCTCAATAAGTAAGGAATATAAGAGCTTACCACTGCCCGCCACTACCATGGCAACCCGCACAGCAATTTTGTCCGGCTCTTGCACCGCCTCCTCCCCTGAAGTCTCCTCCTCCACCTCCACGCTGGGCCCAGCACCAGATGTTCCACCTACAAAGTACATTTAAGAATGTTAGATTTCATAGACATACACCACTCACTAGTATTTTGTCTAGGAATGAAGAAATGTGAATACAGAAACCAATCTAATAATTTGTGACTGTCTACTCTAAAGTAAAAATGTCCCTTTTTCCAGGGAAGGGTGTAGTCTTGCTGCGCTTTTTGGCACAACTGATGAATGCTTGCTTTTTAACACACACTATTTTTCTCATAACAGACAGAAGCTTCACTTCTAATAGCAAATCATCATAACTAGGACGAAGGGACCAATGATTCAGCACCAAAAAGAAAAATGAAAGTTCAAACCAGGTGAGGGCTCGGCTCGCCCACAATAAATGTGTGAAATAAATCACTATAAGCACTTTTCCATTTTAATCAACCGTTTATGTTTTATGACAAGCTTGATTTTAATAAAGATTTTAACTTTTAATAAAGCTTTAAAACTTAAATAGACTCTGTGGTTTTTGGTAATGAATGAATGTAAGGAGATTGGGGGTTCTTCAAAGTCTGATATCACCAAGGTATGTGGAAAGTCTACCTGCGCCTATTATAATTGATAAACAATGCACTATTTAGTGTCCATAGTTCTGTTAGTGCAGATTTGTCCCTGCAACAGTAGTAGTATGGATTGTCCTCCTATCCAAACCAAAAGTAAAGTAGTATCTTATTCTTTCTTGGTGGTCATTCACCTTTTTATTGTTGGTAATTGTCAAAGCATAAACATTCAGAAGACTTGAAAAGACATTATGGACAACACCCGAGGACTGCACTCAGTGCATAGGGCTATTGCTGACTAGAATGGGAGTTTCGTTTTACACCTTTTGCCAAATGTGCAATCTTAGTTAGCTACACAGACAGACTAATAAGAATAATCTAGTAATACCACAGGGAGGCATAGTCGAGGCAGGATAAGAATTTAGATACATTCTACAAGAAGATCAAAGACGATTTAGAAAAAAATCGAATGAGGAACGCTAGGAAAAAATAGGTGCTCTATATTAAAATTAAAACTTACCGGAGCCAGCAAAGGAGCCCTCGCCTGACCGATCCTGGCCTTGTTCAGCAGCAGCAGCAGCCTCCTCCAATGTCCTCTTGCCCCTGAGGGGAGCTGATGTACAACATGAAAGAAAGAAAGACCAGAAAACATGGATGATATTTGTCAACCAAATCAAACATTTCAAAAGAACAATAACAAAATATTTTGGCGAAATAGCAAATAGACAACTATTCCACGGGATATATTGACATATCTCATGTGGTCTACTACAATATTAGTATTGCTTGATTTGCGGACCGTTGACTTGGAAAGTTATGTAACTCACTAAACAAACTACTAAAGGTTCGCCTAGGACTGGCAGGCAGCAGTCCGCAGCACGCGAAGTGACAGACAAAGTCCATTGTGATTGCAGATTAGCGACAACACTAAAAAGTTTCCTACTACATTAACCAGTCATTAAAATACTCAAACTATCAATCCACCACCAATATTTCTTCTTATTGCCTGGTGTACAAAGGAAGGACTGGACTTGAGTCTGTAGGGGCAGATTTAGAAGCCCCTTGCGGCTCTTTTGCTCCATTGTTGCGTGACTTTTGTGACGCAGCAGCAGAACAAAAGAGGCGCCATGGTGCGGCGTATATTAACAACGTGACGCATATGGGAGATGCATCACGTTGTAAAGCCCTGCACCATCAGGGGGCGTTCCGGCGCAAGGGAGGGTGTTCCTGCGCAGGAACGCATCCTAAAAGTGGCTGAGGGAAATCTACAAGATTTCAATCAGTCACTTTTAGGACAATGATGCGTGACTCAAACCCTGCGCCTGCTTGAAGCAGACGTACGGCTTGACGCAGAATTGGGGAGATAGGGCACCCCAGAGTATTGCTGGAGCTGCACCATCGTTGCGACGCAACTCCAGCAATGCGCCACCTTTACAGATGCATAATGCTTCGGTGACGTTTTGGGCTCATGGTGCGCCGCATTGTAAATACGATTCAGAAAAGGGGGTGGTGATGGACAGAGTATCTGAATTAAGCAGAAGCTTGTCTCCTTACCAGTGAAGAATTGGCTTGGTAGTTTGGTCTGCCCTGTTCCCATGAGGCACGGGATCAGGCTAATTTGCATATAGCCAGGTTCTGAACTGGGGTGATGCAGTGAGCTAAAAAACGGTGATGGATTAGGCCCTGATCTCTTGACTGGGTAAGAGTGGTATGGTTAATTCAGCTACTCTGTTCATTACCACCCCCTTTTCTGTATAGTTTTTGGCCACTACAGGTGTGGCAGGGTATACTCAGACATGAGTCCCTTGCTCACTGCACCACCAGGATTCAAGCAAGCCGGGCCGACGACGGCTGAAATACCAGAAACCGGTCCATGGAAGCTTGTCTCCTTACCAGTGAAGAATTGGCTTGGTAGTTTGGTCTGCCCTGTTCCTATGAGTCCCTTGCTCACTGCACGACCAGGATTCAAGCAAGCCGGGCCGACGACGGCTGAAATGCCAGAAACCGGTCCCTGGAAGCTTGTCTCCTTACCAGTGAAGAATTGGCTTGGTAGTTTGGTCTGCCCTGTTCCCATGAGGCACGGGGTCAGGCTAATTTGCATATAGCCAGGTTCTGAACTGGGGTGATGCAGTGAGCTAAAAAACGTGATGGATTAAGCCCTGATCTCTTGACTGGGTAAGAGTGGTCTGCTTAATTCAGACACTCTGTTCATCATCACCCCCTTTTCTCTATCGTTTTTGGCCACTACATGTGTGGCAGGGTATACTCAGACATGAGTCCCTTGCTCACTGCACCACCAGGATTCAAGCAAGCCGGGCCGATGATGGCTGAAATGCCAGAAACCGGTCCCCGGAAGCTTGTCTCCTTACCAGTGAAGAATTGGCTTGGTAGTTTGGTCTGCCCTGTTCCCATGAGGCACGGGGTCAGGCTGATTTGCATATAGCCAGGTTCTGAACTGGGGTGATGCAGTGAGCTAAAAAACGGTGATGGATTAAGCCCTGATCTCTTGACTGGGTAAGAGTGGTCTGCTTAATTCAAACACTCTGTTCATCACCACCCCCTTTTCTGTATAGTTTTTGGCCACTACAGGTGTGGCAGGGTATACTCAGACATGAGTCCCTTGCTCACTGCACCACCAGGATTCAAGCAAGCCGGGCCGACGATGGCTTAAATACCAGAAACCGGTCCCCGGAAGCTTGTCTCCTTACCAGTGAAGAATTGGCTTGGTAGTTTGGTCTGCCCTGTTCCTATGAGTCCCTTGCTCACTGCACGACCAGGATTCAAGCAAGCCGGGCCGACGACGGCTGAAATGCCAGAAACCGGTCCCCGGAAGCTTGTCTCCTTACCAGTGAAGAATTGGCTTGGTAGTTTGGTCTGCCCTGTTCCCATGAGGCACGGGGTCAGGCTAATTTGCATATAGCCAGGTTCTTAACTGGGGTGATGCAGTGAGCTAAAAAACGTGATGGATTAAGCCCTGATCTCTTGACTGGGTAAGAGTGGTCTGCTTAATTCAGACACTCTGTTCATCACCACCCCCTTTTCTCTATCGTTTTTGGCCACTACAGGTGTGGCAGGGTATACTCAGACATGAGTCCCTTGCTCACTGCACCACCAGGATTCAAGCAAGCCGGGCCGATGACGGCTGAAATGCCAGAAACCGGTCCCCGGAAGCTTGTCTCCTTACCAGTGAAGAATTGGCTTGGTAGTTTGGTCTGCCCTGTTCCCATGAGGCACGGGGTCAGGCTGATTTGCATATAGTCAGGTTCTGAACTGGGGTGATGCAGTGAGCTAAAAAACGGTGATGGATTAAGCCCTGATCTCTTGACTGGCTAAGAGTGGTCTGCTTAATTCAGACACTCTGTTCATCACCACCCCCTTTTCTGTATAGTTTTTGGCCACTACAGGTGTGGCAGGGTATACTCAGACATGAGTCCCTTGCTCACTGCACCACCAGGATTCAAGCAAGCCGGGCCGACGACGGCTGAAATACCAGAAACCGGTCCCCGGAAGCTTGTCTCCTTACCAGTGAAGAATTGGCTTGGTAGTTTGGTCTGCCCTGTTCCTATGAGGCACGGGGTCAGGCTAATTTGCATATAGCCAGGTTCTGAACTGGGGTGATGCAGTGAGCTAAAAACGGCGATGGATTAAGCCCTGATCTCTTGACTGGGTAAGAGTGGTCTGCTTAATTCAGACACTTTGTTCATCACCACCCCCTTTTCTGCATTGTAAATACGGCGCACCATGGGTGGTGGTGGCGTGGCGCACAATTACTGGCACATCCCTGCTACTTTGTAGACAGGATAAAGCTCTGGTCTGGTCTGGTCTTGCGCGCCGCTACGAGATGGCGGTTCGTGCTTGAGCTCCGGGGTGACAGAGGCCGGCGAGGCTGATTACGGCCCCCAACCTTGGTGAAAATACGCAGAAACGGAGATATCGGTGCCGGAAGATGCGGTGAGCTGTCATTAGGTGGGCATAGTTAGTTCTGATCCTCTTTCAGACCTCTTGCGAGATTGTAGTGGGTGTCCCACCGGCATCTTGTCAGATCGTAATAATGTTATTTCTTTATATATTCAATGGAACACTTCATAATCATTTTTTACAAGTAAATCACACATACCATTGTGATGGGGACTAAATGTCCCGGAAGACTGAAGCCACTGTGAGGGGGACATGTCTATGTATAGAAGATTGACTATGAGTTGGCCTTTTATTAATCTTTTTGGTATAATGAGCGTGCATAATAGTTTATGAGATGCCATTTGTGGCCTAATAGGTTGATTTTAATCAGACCGATTTGTTTTTACCTCTTCTATCTATATTCTTTTACATATAGCAAATCAGTGTCCTAGGTAGAGGTAACACTAGCACTTTATTAGCTCTATTGACCCTGACAACTGCAAGCATATAAAGTTTTAGATACTTGACAGTACTGAGGCATTTGTTAAGCACTAGCACGTTAAGCTCATTGTGGAATAGGTAGAGTCAGCACTAGCACTTTATTAGCTCTATTGAACCTGGCAACTGTAATCATATGAGCTTTCATTTAACAGTACTGAGGCACATGTCAAGCACTCGCACTTTAAACTCATTGTGGAACATTCAATAGAAACGAAATGTATACATAGAGAGATAATATGATCCTCAACCACAACTACTAGCATCTTTTGCATGTCCTTATTTATAATCTCTAACCCAACTATGGGACTCTCTCATCCATATTTATGTAATACAATATTTATTTGAATCATTTATTGAATGTCGAGATATGTAAGTATGAATATGGCAATGACTACGTGATTCAAAGACTTAACGACAGTCTGTTTCCTGTTTTCACTAAACTTGATTCTTATTTTCTAGAGTCAATAGTGCACATATTGTATATATTTTGCTTCCTCTCATGTGGCACGTCATGTTCACGCAATCGAAACACGTCATGGCAGGGACTATGCCTGAGCAGCTATGGAGTCAATTTAATTCTTGCCAATAAAGTATTGCACTGCAAAAAAGAGAGTACTGGAGTCGTGCATATACAGTGAGTGAAGCGTGAAGAAGGTCCGTACGTGGGTGGTACCGCCAAGCAAAAGACGGGCCAGGAAGTGCTGTTTTATATATATACATATATATATATATATTCACTGTATATTTCACTCGTACACAACCATGGAAATTCCCCTGTTATAGTTAGTTCAGCTAACTTTAACTCACGCACCCGCAATGCACTGCTGATGACGTCAAATATTACACCATTCATGACATGGTCAGTGACATCACTGATGACATCACCACATATGCCAAGGTGTATTGTAGAATGAGCGGGTGTATAAGTGTCTGAATAGAGGATTTAGTAGGTGTGTGACTGCCTATTTAAGCGAGTGATTACTTGTGTCTTACTGAATGCATGGCACGGGTTAGTGACTAAACTGTGTGAATGTCTGTATCAGACTGTATAAGCTGCTGCATGTGTTGGTCAGTAGTTATATGAGTGTCTATATGGGCTATCGATTGGTTGAGTATTTGTATAGGTGCCAGAGTGTGTGAGTGGGTGGGTGGGAGGTGTGTGCATAGATGTTTGAGGGTTAATTCACTGTGTGTATGGTTTCAAGAGTGTATGTGGAAACAGCTGTATGGGTGGGTGAGTGTTTGTATGAGTGTGTTGGCGAGTGAATGGATATCTCAATGGAATATGTCCAAGTAACTACATATGTAAAAGGCAGTGTATGTGAGACTTGAACTATATAAATGACTATACGTGAGAGTCATTGTGATTGTGAGAGCGGCTGTATGGATGAGTGTTTACTTGTATCAGTAATTGTATAAGAGAGTAAGTATACGTTTGTTTCTGTTTGAATAAGTGATGTGGTGTGTGTCTATAACTGTATAGGGCAGTAAATAGAAATTTGATTGATTCTTTGCATGATTGACTAGGTGTGTGAGCAAGTCTGGATGAGTGGTGCTGTGTGAGTGCATGTATATGTGTATGAGTGCTTATGATAGTTTGTATTGATGAGTGACTGTATGTATGTGTAATTTTATGGATGAATGAGTGGATGTGCGCGTAGACCTAGGAATCAGTGAGTACTTATGTAGTATCTGGTATATGTGTGTCAATGGTTTCGTAAATACTAGTCTGTATTTTACAGTGGGTGTATCAAAGGTTATATTAGAGTCTGAGGAGGTGCATCGGATTTTCACGTGGATGTCAGCAGTGATGTCATGTGTAATGTTACTGACCATGTCATGAATGATGTAATAGAGTTATAGTTAGCTGAACTAACTATAATGGGGGCATTTCTATCGTTTTGTACGAGTGAAATGTCCAACTAACTATATCATCCCAGAAACCTATGTTTTTTTCAGTGAATTTTTAGGGTTTTTTAAATGCTAATTTCTAACTATAAAGTGCCTGAAACCTATGGTTTTTTCAGTGAATTTTAAAGTTTTTTTATATGCTAATTTGTAACTATAAAGTGCCTGAAACCCGTGATTTTTCAGTGAATTTCAAAGGTTTTTTAAATGCTAATTATTAATTATAATGCTCATTAAACCTATGTTTTATCTGTGATTTTAAATTAACATCCTATTTTCAACCTGGTGAAAACTGCCGATATCGCCAGTTTTACATCGATAGCTTCCGCAAAAAAAAACACAAATAAGAGCGACAACTAACACTAATGATATGCAGAGTAGCCGTTCCCATGCAAAAATAACATGAAAACATAACTTCCCGATATTTTCAACGACCAGCCAAATCGGCGATGCGATCCAAAATCTGGTGAAAAGCTCCGATGGGCAGAATTTCTGTTTTATCAGTATTACAGCATATATGATTGTCCTTCATCCATTTTATTACTGCTGTAAAACAGAATTTAAAGTTTTCTTTCACATCGGTAGAGTACTTGTCTAAAGACAAGATCAACTGAGTATCGTCGACGTACGACATGATTTCGATCCCATAGTTCGAAATCAATGAAATGAGAGGGGCCATATATATGTTAAACAACAGAGGACTCAAAGAAGCCCCATGTTGCACACCTGTGGAGATGGCTTGTACTGGTGACGAGAAGGATCCTAGCGAAATCACCTGCTTCCTATTTGACAGAAAAGATGTAATCCATGCCAATGCGGAATCAGATATCCCGCAAGATCTCAATCTGGCTAGCAGGATGTTATGTGAAATAGAATCAAACACTGCTGATAAGTCCAAAAGTATTAGGACTGCCTTCTTGCCATCATCCATTATAAAATAAATTTAATGGTGTCTGATATTTTGAGTAACGCCGACTCGGTCGAATGCTTTGGCTGAAAACCAGATTGTTGGGGAGGAAAAATCAGGTGTAAAGCAGGATGACTAACTACAGTATGAAAGGGAGCCCAGCCCAGAGCCATATCTGAAGACCAACACATGTCATAGAGCTAATGATCCTGCAGCTTTGACACCCAAGAAGACCAAAACACCCACTGCCACCACCCCAGGACCTCCCCCGGACCACTCCCCCCCTACTACAACCGAGGCACCGCAGAACAGGACAGCAGACCTTCCCAAAACGGCAGGGCCCCTCAGCCACACAATAGCTGAATGTTGGGAGATGTGGCAACCAAGAATGTGTGAAGGACCCAAGTCACCCATCAATAACAATGCACACAATGCCAAGTGTAGCGGTGATGTGCTGTACAGACCTCACTATGCAGAGCACAGACCTCTCCATGTGTACATATACTGCTGGTGCTTTTAGTGTTGTTGACAGTGGACGCAACCATGTTACCTCAGGCAGTGGGGAAGATCTTGGTCATTTAGCTGTGTCGTCCCTGTAAGTGGAAGCGGAAGCAGAGTGGGCTGGTCCAACGTACACCATTCCATTCCAGCGTAGGAGTGTGAATAAATAGGCAGGGGCTCTGGGTGTGTTTCACTTCTGGGAAGGGCTACATGTCTGCCACAACTGCGGCCCTCACCCTGACATAAGGAAGCTACCGTCACCACCGGCCTCCTTGACACAGGCGCCCTGCGAACCCAGTGGCACAGCACCGCAGAGTTATATCTGTACAGACTTCTGCCTTCTATGTAAATTGCGGACAGCAGGGCTCACAACTCAGATCGAGTCGCGATTGCAGATGATGCAGTCCAGTAGGCAACAGACATTGCTACCAGTACAATGGAGTAGTACACACATGAATTATGAGTGTATCCCTGCTTTGGGCACACCATTGGTTCTTCGTAAGAGACTCCAATGTACACTTGTTTGTCGTTTCTTTGATTTTATTTTACTTGTTCAAAATTGAAAACATAATTCCATACATTTCATCATGTTTAGCAATCCGTATTATTTATGACTTCATATTGTTCCCAAAAATGTCTAGTTGCTCCAATGCATTTTGGGCAGTTTTAGCCCTTTTTCAAGGAGCTCTAAAAAACGCAAAATGAAATAGGATAGCCCGTCATAATTTCATACAAAAGGTGTAAGATATAACAGTACAAACAATTGCATTGCATGTAAACATCATTAAAGTGCATTCGCGTATTGTCACATGGCTGGGGGATGTGTGATCAGGACCGGGGTAATGTGCTGAATAAAGGTGTGTAACATGCATCGTGAAAAAAAGGAATGGCTTACGTGAATCTGCTAGAACATATTCACTACCTGTAGAAAACGAAGAGTA
The DNA here is from genome assembly GCF_964263255.1 of Lissotriton vulgaris. Classification (NCBI taxonomy): domain Eukaryota; kingdom Metazoa; phylum Chordata; class Amphibia; order Caudata; family Salamandridae; genus Lissotriton; species Lissotriton vulgaris. The sequence continues at coordinate 473,362,565 of NC_141694.1, forward strand.
AAGGACCCAAGTTAATCAAGGTTAACCTCTCGAGCGTCGGCTCAGAGAGAAGGTAACTGAGGGCAAAGACGCCGACTTACTTTAGAAATTCTTAGGGAGTTGACTACGAGTGGGTGGCAGTAGCGGGTTCCATACGCGTCGTGTAGGTTCCTTCCATATTAACTAGCTAAGGCGGGGGGTTTTTGAAAAGACTAGCCCGGAAGCGGTCTTCCCGTCTTTAGTGATGGTAAAAAATGGACTTACGTATTGAGTAAATATCGGGCGGCCATATTGTATGAGTATAGGAATGTGTTAAAATACGGGAATTAGCGTTGATGTGTATGTAGGAAACATGCGTGGTATGCAGTATATTAGCAATTGCTTAACGCGCAGCACAAAAACATTATGCATTAAATTCCTACCTCATGGTGGTTTACAGAAAGCAGCTGAATTCAGTCCTGTCATTAAGCCCGAAGGGCTTCATAGCCTGAAGGTGATAAATCCAGGCTGTTTCACGTTGTAATAATGATTTGTTGTTATCTTTACCCTCTTTTTTCTCGATGATTTCCAAAACCAAGAATTTGAGTTGTGCAATGCTATGTTTTTGCTCCAGAAAGTGCATTGCGACGTTGGATTTGTCATTTTTAGTACGAATATTTGATTTGTGTTCATTCAATCGTACTTTTATTTTTCTTTCAGTCTTCGCCATGTAAATTTGGCCACAGGGGCATTTGAGGAGGTAAATGAGATTTGATGAATCACAGGTGGAGTTTACATGCAATTTTATGCTATGTCCCTTCATTGGATGACTGATCGTATTGCCTTTTATCACGTTGTTACAACTGTTACAGTTCAAGCATGGGCGGGTTCCTTTGGATTCTATTTGTTTGATTGGTTCTTTGGAAAGGATTTCTTTTAAGTTGTTATTTCTTGAATATGCAAATATAGGTGGTGTTTTGAATATATCATTGAATTCAGGTTCAGATGATAAAATTCGCCAGTGTCTCAGAATGATCTTTTTGAAAATCATCCTTTGTGTGGAAAATTTAGACACTAATACCATCCTGGTATCTTCTGATTTTTTGGCTCTTGTTAATGCTGTTTCTCTGGATATTTTGGATACCCGATTTTCAGCTTCATTGATGATTTCTTGGGGATATCCTCTGTTGAGAAATCTGGCGCCCATCTCTTTAATTCGGAACTTGCACATTTCATTGTTTGATGCTACGCGTTTCGCGCGTAGCTTCTGTGAGAAAGGTAGATGACGTTTAAGTGAACCCTGATGAAAACTGGAAAAGTGTAACGTGTTGTTGCGGTCCGTTTGTTTCCTGAAAATGTCAGTTTCAAATCCATTGTTTGTTTTTGAGATCAAAACGTCTAAAAAATGTGATTTTCTCCTTACTTATGTTCCATGTGAGTTGTGTTCTGTTGTCCTTAGTGTTCAACTCAACTAAAGCTTGTTCCAAGTTGTCTCTGGTATCCTTCCACATAAAGAATAAGTCATCGATGTATCTGACAAAAAGTTTCAAATTTTTTTTCCAATTGGGATTTTCCAAGATGTATTAACTTCAAATTCTTGCATATAGATGTTAGCGTATGTGGTGGCTGCACAGTTTTCCATGGACATTCCCGATAGCTGCAGATATCATTTGTTGTCATGCGTGAAGTAACTGTGGTATAGGGTGTACATCATGAGTTCCATGAGAAAAATTTGCATTTTGCTCTCAATGTTGCTGTTCAAGATAGCCTTTTCAATGGCCTCAATTCCTCAACCATGGGGGATAGATGTATATAGGCTTTTCACATCTGCCGTGCACAGGATTATCCTTTCCCCTTCTTGGATGTTAACTTCAGATAATTTGATTAAAAATTCTGTAGTGTCTTTTATATAGCTCTTCATTTCCTTAACTAAGGGTTGGAGATATCAATCCAGGAATTTACCCACTGGCTCATGTAACGAGCCTCTAGTTGATACTATGGGTCTGAATTGGGGGTTTAGCAGATCTTTATGGATTTTTGGAGTCATGTTGATGGTTGAACTTTTTGGATGTTCCACTAATAAGAATTTTTTAGTTCTTTCATAAATTGTACCAGATTTCTGGGCTTTTTCAAGGATTTCCATCAAAATCATTTTGAATTGGTTAGTCGGATTTGTATCCAATTGCATATATGTATGCTGATCTGATATGTGTTCACTGATTTTACTTTGATACATACTGGAGTTTACGATGACTAGGGCTCCCCCTTTGTCAGCTTTTATGCATTTTATATCCTTATTCGCTGATATTTATTTGAGGGTATCTTTGTCTTTTTGTGTGATGTTCTCTTTGATTTTGAAAGTTAATTTTCATGAGGTGTTGTTTACTAATGACTCAAACATGTCGATGCATTTGTGGCTTCATGGAGCTAAAAAAGAGCTAGGCGGGCGTAAGCCCATCAGTAAATCCGGTTTTTGTTCTGTGCTAGGTGGCACGATGTTTTCAAAATAGTGGTGTAACCGAAGTTTTCGTGTGAGTTTGAAAGTATTCACTTCTAATTCTAGAAGGTTGGTGGAGGTAGTTGGAATAAATGATGTGCCCTTTTGAAGTAGTTTGATTTCATGTGGTGTTAACCTGATATCCGAAATGTTAATGACTAAGTGTTCTTCTTCTTTTTGTCTTTCTTTTGTTGTTGAATTGTGCTCCTCATGTTGGCATGGTCCTTTTCCTTTTCTTTTTCCCCTCCAGGGTCTGATGTTTCGCTTTGGCCTTCTCCTAAAAAAGGCTCTGGTGTTTATGGGTGTCCGTCTCTAAAGGTGGATCAGTCGTTGCTGTCTCTGCTTGTTTGACCTGTTGTGGGTGCAGTGCCAGTTTTTCTTGGTGGGCGATTAAATGCTTCACTTCCAGACGACGGGGTATGGAACCCGCTACTGCGACCCACTCGTAGTCAACTCCCTAAGAATTTCTAAAGTAAGTCGGCGTCTTTGCCCACAGTTACCTTCTCTCTGAGCCGACGCTCGAGAGGTTAACCTTGATTAACTTGGGTCCTTTACTCTTCGTTTTTTACAGGTAGTGAATATGTTCTAGCAGAGTCACGTAAGCCATTCCTTTTTTTCACGATGCATGTTACACACCTTTATTCAGCACATTACCCCGATCCTGATCACACATCCCCCATCCATGTGACAATACGCGAATGCACTTTAATGATGTTTACATGCAATGCAATTGTTTGTACTGTTATATCTTACACCTTTTGTTTGAAATTATGACGGGCTATCCTGTTTCATTTTGCGTTTTTTAGAGCTCCTTGAAAAAGGGCTAAAACTGCCCGAAATGCATTGGAGCAACTAGACACTTTTGGGAAAAATATGAAGTCATAAATAATACGGATTACTGAACATGATGAAATGTATGGAATTATGTTTTCAATTTTGAACAAGTAAAATAAAATCAAAGAAATGACAAACAAGTGTACATTGGAGTCTCTTGCGAAGAACCAAAGGTGTGCCAAAAGCAGGGATACACTCATAATTCATGTGTGTACTACTCCATTGGATTTCACAAACGTATTTCGACGGATGCGTTACCTGCAGGAGCACCCAACCCCAAACTGAAATTCAACTACAAATTAATAAAACCCACACCATAACCTAGGCAGTGCACCAAGCCAAACCAATTCCTTAATTGCTACCAGTACGACAGCACAACATTGCAGGGTGCGCACACGCTGGGTGCTTCAGGTGCCACTAACTCTTTGCACCACAAGTCATCGCCACGTAGCCTTAGTAAGGCAGAATTCATTAGACAAAAGACATTGCTACCAGTGCGGCCCGCCCAGACCGCGCATCATCGCAGGCTAAGCACACGCTGGTTGCTTCAGGTGCCACTAACTCAGTGCATCACAAGTCGTCACCATGTAGCCTTATTAAGGCAGAATTAATTAGATAAAAGACATTGCTACCAGTGCGGCCCGCCTGGACCATGCTTAATCGCAGGCTCCGCACACACTGGTTGCTTCAGGTACCACTACCTGAGCAGCTCCAGTGAACTCCACGTTACTCTTTTCCCTTGCTGACTGCTGCCTCAGGCCTACACTGCTGTCAGCAGGCGTGACAGTTCAAATCCAGTCGAGATTGCAGATAACAGTCCATTTCAGGGTCCAGTAGATGAGGGCAGCACACAGGCTCCTAGCGGGTGCCTGGTGACGCCAGCGGTGTGCCAATTTCACCACCACTCCCTCCCATGACCCATGGGGAGAATAGTCTTCACACCCGATAAGTGCAATTGGTTCCTCTGCCACAAGAGCAACCACCTATTTTCGTTTGCACTTTTTAACAATTTTTTCACTTTCACATCCTCAGGTTAGGGTGGGTCTTAGCGCGCCCATACTGCCGAGGTATAGTCTTTCTGGTCCTGATGAATGGCCGGTAATTTATACCACTTTGGGCAGAAACATGTCGACCCCACTCCATGGAAACCCGCTGAACAATCAATCAATCAATTAATCAATCAATCACAAAAATGTGTAAAGCGCGCTACTCACCCGTAAGGGTCTCAAGGCGCTTAAGGGGGGGGGTCACTACTGCTCGAACAGCCAGGTCTTGAGCTGTTTCCTGAAGGAGAGATGGTCCGGGGTCAGCCGTAGGCGAGTGGGGAGGGAGTTCCATGTCTTTGCTGCCAGGTAGGAGAAAGATCTTCCTCCGACGGTGGATTTCCAAAATCGTGGGACGGAGGCGAGGGCGAGGCTGGCGGATCGGAGCTGGCGGGTGAGTGTGTAGACAGTGATGCGGCTGTTGAGGTACTTAGGGCCCGCATCGTGGAGAGCCTTGTGTGCATGGGTGAGGAGTCTGAACGTGATCCTCTTGCTAACGGGGAGCCAGTGCAGGTCTTTCAGGTGGGCAGAGATGTGGCTGTGGCGAGGGATGTCCAGGATGAGTCGTGCTGAGGCGTTCTGAATGCGCTGGAGTCTTTTCTGGAGTTTGGCTGTGGTTCCAGCGTAGAGGGTGTTCCCGTAGTCCAGACGGCTGGTGACGAGGGCCTGGGTGACCATCTTCCTGGTTTCGGTGGGGATCCATCGGAAGATCTTTCGGAGCATGCGCAGGGTGTTGAAGCAGGTGGACGAGACGGCGTTGACTTGCTTGGTCGATGTGAGGGAGGAGTCCAGGATGAAGCCCAGGTTGCGTGCATGGTCAGTTGGCTTGGGTGCAGTGCCCAGGGCGTCCCAGGCAGAAGGAGATGGTCCGAGGATGAGGACTTCCGTCTTGTCTTTGTTCAGTTTCAGACGGCTGATCTTCATCCATTCTGCGACGTCTTTCATTCCTTCCTGGAGATTGGCTTTGGCGGCGGCGGGGTCGTTGGTGAGGGAGAGGATCAGCTGGGTGTCGTCGGCATAGGAGATGATGTTGAGGTTGCGTTGGCGAGCAATGGCTGCGAGAGGGCGCATGTAGAAGTTGAAGAGGGTGGGGCTGAGTGAGGATCCTTGCGGAACGCCGCAGATGACTTCGGTGGCTGCGGATCGGAACGGGGGAGGCGAACTCTCTGGGTTCTTCCGGCGAGGAACAAGATGGTCCACTCCAGTGCCGCTCCTTGGATTCCGGTGTTGCTGAGGCGCTGTATCAGGGTGCGGTGGCATACGGTGTTGAAGGCTGCTGAGAGGTCCAGGAGGATGAGGGCAGCAGTTTCCCCGTTGTCGAGCAGGGACCTGGTGTTGTCGGTGGCTGCCATGAGTGCGGTCTCGGTGCTGTGGTTTGCTCGGAAACCGGTCTGAGAGGGGTCGATGGATCCGTTGGTCTTGAGGAAGGCGGAAAGTTGTCTGTTGACGGTCTTCTCGATGACTTTGGCTGAAAAGGGAAGGAGCGAGATGGGGCGGAAGTTCTTGAGGTCCGTGGGGTCCGCGGTGGGTTTCTTCAGGAGGGCGCTCAGCTCTGCATGTTTCCAGCTCTCCGGGAAGGTGGTGAATGCGAAGGAGCTGTATATGATATTCCGGAGTTGGGGTGCGATGATGGAGTTGGCTTTGTTGAAGATGTGGTGTGGGCAGGGGTCGGTAGGGGAGCCAGAGTGGATGGTGTTCATCAGGCGGGTGGTGTCTTCGGTGCTGACAGGTGCAGAGGGTGGTGGTGGGGGGCGCTGGTTCGGTGATTGGGTGCGTGGTTTGTGCCCCGAAGCTGGTGTGTATGTCGGCGATCTTGCTGTGAAAAAACGAGGCGAGTGAGTCGCAGAGGTCTTGCGAAGGTGTGATGTCGTTGTTGCAGGCGCTGGGGTTGGGGAGCTCTTTAACGATGATGAAGAGTTCCTTGCTGTTGTGGGTGTTGTTGTCCAGTCGTTCTTTGAATGTTGTCTTCCTGGTAGTGCAGATCAGCTGGTGATGTTTGCGGGTGGCGTTCTTGAGGGCTGTCATGTGTTCTGCTGTCTGGTCATGGCGCCAGGCTTTCTTGAGGGTGCGGCAGTTTTTTTTTGAGTTTTTGAGCTCGTTGGCAAACCACGAGGCTTTCCTGCTGCGGGGTCTGCTGAGAGTATTCCTCAGTGGTGCGAGTTCGTCTGCGCAGTTGGTGAGCCGCTGTGTGAGGTTGCGGGCTGCTTCGCTGGGGTCCGTCGTGTTGGTGGGCGGGTTCTGGCGGAGAGTGCTGGTGAGATGGTCAGCGGTGATCTTGCTCCAGCTTCTGCAGGGAACCTGTTGCGGGTGGTGGTGGGTCGTTGTTCTTCTGAAAATGAAGTGGACGCAGCTGTGATCTGTCCAGTGTAGTCCGGTAGAGTGACTGAAGGAGATGTGCTTGCTGGAGGAGAAGATGGGGTCAAGCGTGTGGCCGGCGTAATCCGTGGGGGTGTTTACCAGCTGCTTGAGTCCGAGGTTGGCGAGGTTGTCCAGCAGGGCTGCAGTGTTGCAGTCCTTGTTGTTCTCCAGGTGGAAGTTGAGGTCCCCTAGGAGGATGTAGTCTGTGGAGGTGAGGGCATGCGGACTGACGAAGTCTGCGATGGTTTCACTGAATTGTATGCCTGGTCCCGGGGGTCTGTAGATGAGGGTGCCTCTGAGGGTGGTCTTGGGATCGGTGTGTATCTGGAAGGGAAGGTGCTCGGCAGCGGTGAGGGTGTCGTCAGAGTTGGTTGTGATGCGGATGGTGTTTCTGTGGACGGTGGTGATGCCTCCTCCGGTTTGTTTGACGCGGTCCCTCCGGGTGATCTTGTAGCCGTCCGGGATGCCTATGGCGATGTCGGGGGCTGAGGAGGCATTCATCCAGGTTTCTGTGAGGAAGGCGACGTCTGGTGATGTTGTGTCGAGGAGGTTCCAGAGTTCGACGGCGTGCCTGTGGACGGAGCGGGTGTTGAGCAGGATACACTTGAGGTGGTTGTTGCTGGTGCTCGGCTTTGCGGGTGCAGTGCCGGTTTGGAGGCAGGTGAATTGGCAGGCTTGGCAGGTGAAGGGTCCATGGGTGCGTTTCAGGGTGGCTCGGTGGCAGGCGGGGTTCCGGCTGGTGTTGAGTGCTTGGAGGGGGGCAGCGTTGTAAGTTCGTCGGGTGCGCTTGCATCGTTGAGTACCAGGGGTTCTGGCGCTGGGCACGGTACAGGCGCGGACGGGCGTAGACGGGCTTGCCTTTGGCGCACCTTCGGCGCACAATCGGCGCGCGCCCGCTGCGCCCGCTGCGCCGATTGTGCGCCGCTGAGCTCGTCATGAGCATCGAAGGGGTTAAACAGAAAATAAAGAAATTACAAACACAAAATGCACAAAATGAGGGCAACAGCAGGGAGAGAAGAACGAGCAGCAGCGAGGGGCACCCGGGCCAGGGGCGAGCCTGTGGCACTGGGGCAGAGACGCGCTACAGCTGGTGAGCCATGCGGCGTGGGGGGCTTCCTGGGGTCAGGTTACCAATTAATTCAGCTTTTGTTTCCCACACACTGTTTTTACTGTGTCTGATTGGCCATTTAATAAAAAAAATTTGGGACACAACCCAGACACTTTTAAAACACTTAATCACACCATCACTTATCACAACAAAACCAGCTCCGCAGTAACTCTGGCATTGCAGCACACCGGGGAGGCACTTGGCCTCTACCAATGGGGCCCGATGATGAAGGATGTCACCAACTAGGTTGGTGAGTGAGGGCTTTCTTAAAGAATCTAGTGAGATTCTTCATGCATGCTCCTTTCACTTGGAACTACACTCTTTGGTTGTTTATACAGTTTAGACTGGGGAACAAGAGTGCTCCATTTCTACTATTCCTCACTCTCCTGTTGATACCAGCAGTCCAGTAGGCAACAAACATTGCTACCAGTGCAGCCCACCCTTACCACGCAGCATCGCTGGCTGCGCACAAGCTGAGTGCTTCACTTGACACTAACTCTGTGCAGCTCAAGTGAACGCCACGTGGCCCCTTCATGACCTTTGCTTCCGGCCTACACTGCGGTCAGCAGCTCTCACAATTCAAGATTAGTATAGATGCAAATTGTGTGAGAGACTATAATCGGTTAAGAAGACCAAATGCTCCCAATCTGTGCAGCTCAAGTCAATGCCACGTGGCTCTGGACCTTTGCTGACTGCTGCCTATGGCTTACACAAGTGGTCAGCAGGGCTCACAATTCAAATTCAGTCTTGATTTATTAATTTCAGAGTCCAGTAGGCAACTAACTATAACATACCTGAAACCTACATATTTCAACAATGTATTCTATACATATTTCATCTTTTCTTCCGTAACCCTACACTGCGGTCAGCAGGGCTCGCAATTCAAATTCAGTCTTGATTTATTAATTGCGGAGAGAATTGTACTCTATGTTTTGTCAAGAGGAATTGACAAAAAGCATTCCTCAATGTCTGTGCTGACTACTGCTTTCGATCTACATTGCGGACAGCAGGGCTCACAATTCAGATCGAGTTGCGATTGTAGATGGAGCAGTCCAGTAGGCAACAGACATTTCTACCAGTACGGCCTTCCCAAACCACGCATCATCGCTGGCTGTGCACAAGCTGAATGCTTCTGATGCCCCTACCTCAGTGCACTACAAGTCATGGACCCTTTACAATAGAAACATTTGTGTATTATTTCGCATTTGGTGCCCCTACCTTAGTGCAGCACAAGTCATAGACCCTTTATGATTGAATCTCTGTGTGTGATCCGATAATTACTGTTGTACTTATTGCCAGCACTAACCATTTCCTGAAGGCTGGCTTACACTCACCCCACACGTATCCAGCACAAACGTCACTGGAAATGTGAGCCTGGTAATAAAAAGGGGAGGAGTGCACATGCCCATACCCAGTTCCACTATCTATCTAACTGTGTCCATGTGTTCATTATGTATGCATGATGCTGCCCCTGGGCCCTACCACATTACATTGTGCTGAGGACAGCGCACGCAACCATCTTACCTCTGGCAGTGGGGAAAACCTTGGTTATGTAACTTTGTCTTAGTCATTGTATAAGTACATAGGTAGAGACTGGATAATAGAGTACTACAAGGAGAGTGTATAGTGAATTTATAAGTGCTTGGGGATTGGCAGAGTGATTGGACAAGTACATATGTTGGCGGAGCCTAACCCCCGAGCCAAGCTTGGCTCTAATTGGCTGTCCTCCAAGTGCCAAAAAACTTAAATTTGGGCTTTGCATGGCCCTGTATTTCTACAGCTGTAACAATCCACTGAATGTGCAATAAACATTCATATCAACACAGATATGTTATGTGCACGATCTTTCATGTGTGGAAGTATGAATGAATATAGGGTTAGTGATTCCTTCTACCTTCCATTTTTGCCATGTTGTGGGACTTGGATCACCGGGTGACACATTGGCACTTGTGGCCCGAGTGGCATCAACACTACAACAGAGACACCTACATCAGTTGATTCCTCATACAGCCAAGGACGCAACCACGACCATAGCTCTGGAGTCATTGTTCACAGCCTCACGCAGAACTGGCATACGCCAGGCCAGCCCACTCCGCTTATGCTTACAGGGAGGAACAACAATGCTACATGTCCCAGGTGTTCCCTCTAGTGATTTGCTGATCACAGGTCTAGTTGTCAGTTTGCCACAGCCACTCCCTCACAGCTTGTTTTCACCCACACCACACCCATGCAGCACAAGCCTCACAGAGCATGTCACCCTTGCAATAAAAAGGGGCGAGCGCACGTGCTGGGGGTCATTTCCATTTTCTCCCATGACTTGAAGTACACAGAGTGGGTGGCAGCCGAGGCACTTTGTCCGACATATGCCTCCTGAAACGTGGCGATGACTAAGTTCCACTGAGTTAGTGCCATCAGAGTTGAGCGGGTGTGCAGCCTGTGATGATGCTTGGCCTCGATACACCATCCTGGCAATCAAGACCGGTGGTGGAAAGTGAACAGAGAGGCTTGTTTGCACGGCGGCAGACAGCCACCTCTGGGCGGTAGGAGTGGATGATATGCAGCAGCCAGGGTGTGCAGGGGCGAGCTGACACCTCTGGGTGGCGGGGGTGGATGGGGTGCAGCAGCCTGGGTGCGCAGCGGCGGGCAGACACCTCTGGTTGGTGGGAGTGTATGGGGTGCCACAGCCTGGGTGCACAGGGGCGGACAGACACCTTAGGGCAGCAGGAGTGGATGGGGTGCAGCAGCGTGGTTACGCAGGGGCGGAACAGCGATTTAGGCGTGTGCAGTTGTATGTACTCTGCCATTACTGCCATTACTGATTCTGTACTATGTTTCAGATGAGCGAGCTTGAGGGCTGCAGTATGTTCCAGCACATGGTTGGAGACACACCGCTGGTGGAAAGGTGAGGTGTGAGAGTTTTGTCTGCTGTGTCAGCACTCCCTCTCCATCTCTTCCTTTCTCTCTCACACACTCTTTCTCTCTTTCTCTCTTTCTTCCTCTCTCTGTCACTCTTTCTCTCCTTTGCTCTCCTCCTCTCTCTCACACTGTTACTCTCTCTCTTCCTCTCTCTCTCACTCTTTCTCTCTCTCTTCTTCTCTCTCACCCTTTCTCTTTGTCTTCCTCTCTCACTCTTTATTTCTTTTTCTCTCTCTTCCTCTCAGGCTTTCTCTCTATCTCTCTCCTTTGATCGGTGCATGACGCACAATCTTATAATGCTTTTTGTCTTGCAGTCTGTGATTCCCAGATTGTCCATCCCCAACACGGGCCTCCTGCCACGTGGTGATGACTTGATTTCCACTGAGTTTGTCCCTCCAGAGCTGAGCGGGTGTGCATCCTGCCTTGATGCGGGCCTCCATACACCATCCTAGCAATCAGGACCAGATTTGAATTTTGAGCTCGGCTCGATTGCACGTATGTCATGGCTGAGGAGGTTGTTTCGGCACGTGGTGGGCTCTCTTTGACACATGCTGGTGGCGGAAAGTGAGCAGAGAGGCTTGTTTGCGCAGTGGCAGGCAGTCACCTCTGGGAGGTGGGAGTGGATGGTGTGCAGCAGCCTGGGTGTGCAGGGGTGGGCTGACACCTCTGGGCGGCAGGAGTGGATGGGGCACAACAGCGTAGGTGCACTAGGGCGGGCAGACACCTCTGGGTGGCGGGAGTGGATGGGATGCAGCAGCCTGGGTGTGCGGGGGGAACATCGATTTAGGCATGTGCAGTTGTATGTACTCTGCCATTACTGAGTCTAAACTATGTTTCAGATGAGTGAGCTTGAGGGCTGCAGTATGTCCTGGCACATGGTTGGAGACAGACACACCGGTGATGGAAAGGTAAGCTGCAAGGGTTTTGTCCGCAGTGTCGGCACTCACTCTCCCTCCTGATCTCTTCCTTTCTCTCTCTCACATTCTTTTTCTCTTTCTCTCTTTCTCTTCCCCTCTATATCACTCTTTCTCTCTCTCTTGCTCTCTCATGCTGTTTCTGTCTCTCTTTCTGTCCTTTGATGGACGCACGATGCACAATCTTATCTTCCTTTTTGTCTTGCTGGCTGTGATTCACAGATTGTCGACCACCCCGACACGGGCCTCCTCCCACGTGGTGATGACTTGATTTCCAATGAGTTAGTGCCACCAGAGCTGAGCAGGTGTTCAGCCGGCAATGAGGCGTGGCCTCCATACCCCACCCTAGAAATCAAGAACGTATTTAAATTGTGAGCTTGGCTCGACTGCGTGTATGCAACAACTGAGGAGATTGCTTCAGCACGTGGTGGGCCCTCTTCGGCACACGCCGGTGGTGGAAGGTGAGCAGAGAGGCTTTTTTGGGCAGCGGTGGGCATTCACCTCTGGGAGGTGGGAGTGGATGGTGTGCAGCAGCCTGGATGCGCAGGGTCAGGCCGACACCTCTGGGTGGTGGGAGTAGATGAGGTGCAGCAGCCTGGTGGTGCAGGGGCGGGCAGACACCTCTGGGAGGTGGGAGTGGATGAGGTGCAGCAACCTGGGTGCACAGGGGCAGACAGCGATTTGGCGTGTGCAGTTGTATGTAATCTGCCATTACTGATTCTGTACTATGTTTCAGATGAATTAGCTTGAGGACTGCAGTATGTCCCAGCACGTGGTTGGAGACACACTGCTGATGGAAAGGTGAACTGTGAGGGTTTTGTCTGCAGTGTCGTCACTCAATCTTCCTCTCCACCTCTTCCTTTCTCTCTCACACACACTTTCTCTCTTTCTCTCTCTTGCTTTCTCTCTTCCTCTCTCTCTCACTCTTTCTCTCTCTCTCTTTCTCTCTCTCTTCCTCTCTCTCACTCTTTCGCTCTGTTTTCCTCTCTCACTCTTTCTTTCTCGCTCTCTTCCTCTCTCTCACTTCTTCTCTCTCTCTCTCTATCTCTCTCTCTCCTTTAATGAGAGCATGACACACAATCTTATCTTGCTTTTTGTCTTGCAGGCTGAGATTCACAGATTGTCGACCCCCCCCATCTCGGGTTTCCTGCCAAGTGGTGATGACTTGATTTCCACTGAGTTAGTGCCATCAGAGCTGAGCAGGTGTGCAGCCTGCGATGATGCATGGCCTCCATACACCATCCTAGCAATCAAGATCAGATTTTAATTGTGAGATCGGCTCGACTGCGTGTATGCCTTGGCTGAGAAGGTTCCTTCGGCACGTGGTGGGCCCTCTTTGACACACGCTGGTGGCGGAAGGTGAGCAGAGAGGCTTGTTTGCCCAGCAGCTGGCTGTCACCTCTGGGCGTTGGGAGCGGATGGTGTGCAGCAGCCTGGGTGCGAAGGGGCAGGCAGACACCTCTGGGCGGTGGGAGTGGATGGGGTGCAGCAGCCTGGCTGCGCAGGGGAGGGGAGACACCTCTGGGAGGTGGGAGTGGATGGGGTGCAGCAGCCTGGGTGCGCAGGGGAGGGCAGATACCTTTGGGTGGTGAGAGTGGATAGGGGCAGCAGCCTGGGTGCACAGGGGCGGGACAGCAATTTAGGCATGTGTCATTTTATGTACTCTGCTATTACTGATTTTTTACTATGTTTCAGAGGAATTACTTGAGGGCCGCAGTATGTCCCGGCACGTGGTTGGAGACACACTGGTGGTGGAAAGGTGAGCTGTGAGGATTTGTTCTGCAGTGTCGGCACTCACTCTCCCTCCCCATCTCTTCCTTTCTCTCTCCCACATTCTTTCTCTCTTTCTCTCTCTCTTCCACTCTCACTCTCTCTCTCTTGCTCTCTCACACTGTTTCTGTCTCTCTTCCTCTCTATCACTCTTTCTCTCTCTCTCGCTCCTTTGATGGGCGCATGATGCACAATCTGATCTTGCTTATTGTCCTGCAGGCTGTGATTCACCGATTGTCGACCATCTCGACACGGGCCTCATGCCACGTGGTGATGACTTGATTTCCACTGAGTTAGTGCCACCAGAGCTGAGCGGGTGTTCAGCCTGCAATGATGCGTGGCCTCCATACACCATCCTAGCAATCAGGAATGTATTTGAATTGTGACCTCGGCCCGACTGCGTGTATACCACAACTGAGGAGATTGCTTCAGCACGTGGTGGGCTCTCTTCGGCACCCGCCGGTGGTGGAAGGTGAGCAGAGAGGCTTTTTTTGGGCAGCGGTGGGCATTCACCTCTGGGAGGTGGGAGTGGATGGTGTGCAGCAGCCTTGGTGCGCAGGGTCAGGCTGACGCCTCTGGTTGGTGGGAGTAGATAGGGTACAGCAGCCTGGGGGCGCAGGGGCGAGCAGACACCTCTGGGAGGTGGGAGTAGATGAGGTGCAGAAGCCTGGGTGCACAGGGGCAGATAGCGATTTAGGCGTGTGCAGTTGAATGTATTCTGTTATTTCTGATTCTATACTATGTTTCAGATGAATTAGCTTGAGGGCTGCAGTATGTCCCAGCAAGTGGTTGGAGACAAACTGGTGGTGGAAAGGTGAGCTGTGAGGGTTTTGTTTGCAGTGTCGGCACTCACTTTCACTTTCCCTCTCCATCTCTTCCTTTCTCTCCCACACACACTTTCTCTCTCTCGCTTTCTCTCTCTCTTCCTCTCTCTATCACTCTTTCTCCCCCTCTCTCCTACTCTCTCTCTTCCTCTCTCTCACTCTTTCTCTCTGTCTTCCTCTCTCACTCTTCCTTTCACGCTCTCTTCCTCTCGCTCACTCTTTCTCTCTCTCTCTCTCTCTCTCTCTCTCTCTCTCTCTCTCTCTCTCTCTCTCTCTCTCTCTCTCTCTCTCTCCTTAATTGAGAGCATGACACACAATCTTATCTTGCTTTTTGTCTTGCAGGCTGCGATTCACAGATTGTCGACCCCCCCCCGACAAGGGTCTCCTGCCACGTGGTGATGACTTGATTTCCATTGAGTTAGTGCCACCAGAGCTGAGCGGGTGTGCAGCCTGCCATGATGCGTGGCCTCCATGCACCATCCTAGCAATCAAGATCAGATTTTAATTGTGAGCTCAGTTCGACTGCATGTATGCCACGGCTGAAAAGGTTTTTTTGGCACGTGGTGGGCCATACGCCGGTGGCCGAAGGTGAGCAGAGAGGCTTGTTTGCGCAGCTGCGGGCAGTCACCTCTGGGCGGTGAGAGTGGATGGTGTGCAGCAGCCTGGGTGCAAAGGGGCAGGCAGACACCTCTGGGTGGTGGGAGTGGATGGGGTGCAGCAGCCTGGCTGTGCAGGGGAGGGCAGACACCTCTGGGAGGTGGGAGTGGATGGGGTGCAGCAGCCTGGGTGCGCAGGGGAGGGCAGATACCTTAGGGCCTCGGAGTGGATGGGGTGCAGCAGCCTGGGTGCACAGGGGTGGGACAGCAATTTAGGCATGAGTCATTGTATGTACTCTGCTATTACTGATTCTATACTATGTTTCAGATGAATTAGCTTGAGGGCTGCTGTATGTCCCGGCACGTGGTTGGAGACACACTGGTGGTAAAAAGGTGACCTGTGAGGATTTTTTTTGCAGTTTCGGCACTCATTCTCCCTCTCCATCTTTTCCACACTTTCTCTCTTTCTCTCTCGCTCTCTTTCTCTCTCTTCATCTCTCTCTCACACTTTTTCTCTCTCTCTTCATCTCTCTCACTCTTTCTCTCTGCCATTACTGATTCAATACTATGTTTCAGATGAGTGAGCTTGAGAGCTGCAGTAGGTCCCGGCACGTGGTTTGGAGACACACCTGTGGCGGAAAGGTGGGCTGTGAGGGTTTTGTCTGCAGTGTTGGCACTCACTCTCCCTCTCCATTCCTTCCTTTCTCTCTTTCACACACTCTCTCTCTTTCACTCTCTCTCACTTGTTCTCTCTCTCTTCCTATCTCTCACTCTTTCTCTCTGTCTTCCTCTCTCACTCTTTCTTTCTTTCTTTCTCTCTCTCTTCTTCTCTCTCACTCTTTTTCTCTCTCTCTCTCTCTTCTCTCTCACTCTTTCTCTCTCTCTCTCTCTATCTCTCTCCTTTGATGGGAGCATGATGCACAATCTTATCTTGCTTTTTGTCTTGCAGGCTGTGATTTACAGATTGTCGACCCCCCAGACACGGGCCTCCCGCCACGTGGCGATAAATTGATTTCCACTGAGTTAGAGCTGATCGGGTGTGCAGCCTGCAATGATGCGTATCCTCCATACACCATCCTAGCAATCAAGACCGGATTTGAATTGTGAGCTAGGAGGTTGCTTTTGCACGTGGTGGGCCCTCTTCGACACACGCCGGTGGCGGAAGGTTGGCATAGAGGCTTGTTTGCCCAGTGGCAGGCAGTCACCTCTAGGCGGTGGGAGTGGATGTTGTGCAGCAGCCTTGGTGCGCAGGGGCGGGCAGACACCTCTGGGCGGTGGGAGTGGATGGGGTGCAGCAGCCTGGCTGCGCAGGGGAGGGGAGACACCTCTGGGAGGTGGGAGTGGATGGGGTGCAGCAGCCTGGGTGCGCAGGGGAGGGCAGATACCTTTGGGTGGTGAGAGTGGATAGGGGCAGCAGCCTGGGTGCACAGGGGCGGGACAGCAATTTAGGCATGTGTCATTTTATGTACTCTGCTATTACTGATTTTTTTCTATGTTTCAGAGGAATTACTTGAGGGCCGCAGTATGTCCCGGCACGTGGTTGGAGACACACTGGTGGTGGAAAGGTGAGCTGTGAGGATTTGTTCTGCAGTGTCGGCACTCACTCTCCCTCCCCATCTCTTCCTTTCTCTCTCTCACATTCTTTCTCTCTTTCTCTCTCTCTTCCACTCTCACTCTCTCTCTCTTGCTCTCTCACACTGTTTCTGTCTCTCTTCCTCTCTATCACTCTTTCTCTCTCTCTCGCTCCTTTGATGGGCGCATGATGCACAATCTGATCTTGCTTATTGTCCTGCAGGCTGTGATTCACCGATTGTCGACCATCTCGACACAGGCCTCATGCCACGTGGTGATGACTTGATATCCACTGAGTTAGTGCCACCAGAGCTGAGCGGGTGTTCAGCCTGCAATGATGCGTGGCCTCCATACACCATCCTAGCAATCAGGAATGTATTTGAATTGTGAGCTCGGCCCGACTGCGTGTATACCACAACTGAGGAGATTGCTTCAGCACGTGGTGGGCTCTCTTCGGCACCCGCCGGTGGTGGAAGGTGAGCAGAGAGGCTTTTTTGGGCAGCGGTGGGCATTCACCTCTGGGAGGTGGGAGTGGATGGTGTGCAGCAGCCTTGGTGCGCAGGGTCAGGCTGACGCCTCTGGTTGGTGGGAGTAGATAGGGTACAGCAGCCTGGGGGCGCAGGGGCGAGCAGACACCTCTGGGAGGTGGGAGTAGATGAGGTGCAGAAGCCTGGGTGCACAGGGGCAGACAGCGATTTAGGCGTGTGCAGTTGAATGTATTCTGTTATTACTGATTCTATACTATGTTTCAGATGAATTAGCTTGAGGGCTGCAGTATGTCCCAGCAAGTGGTTGGAGACAAACTGGTGGTGGAAAGGTGAGCTGTGAGGGTTTTGTTTGCAGTGTCGGCACTCACTTTCACTTTCCCTCTCCATCTCTTCCTTTCTCTCCCACACACACTTTCTCTCTCTCGCTTTCTCTCTCTCTTCCTCTCTCTATCACTCTTTCTCCCCCTCTCTCCTACTCTCTCTCTTCCTCTCTCTCACTCTTTCTCTCTGTCTTCCTCTCTCACTCTTTCTTTCACGCTCTCTTCCTCTCGCTCACTCTTTCTCTCTCTCTCTCTCTCTCTCTCTCTCTCTCTCTCTCTCTCTCTCTCTCTCTCTCTCTCTCTTAATTGAGAGCATGACACACAATCTTATCTTGCTTTTTGTCTTGCAGGCTGCGATTCACAGATTGTCGACCCCCCCCGACAAGGGTCTCCTGCCACGTGGTGATGACTTGATTTCCATTGAGTTAGTGCCACCAGAGCTGAGCGGGTGTGCAGCCTGCCATGATGCGTGGCCTCCATGCACCATCCTAGCAATCAAGATCAGATTTTAATTGTGAGCTCAGTTCGACTGCATGTATGCCACGGCTGAAAAGGTTTTTTTGGCACGTGGTGGGCCATACGCCGGTGGCCGAAGGTGAGCAGAGAGGCTTGTTTGCGCAGCTGCGGGCAGTCACCTCTGGGCGGTGAGAGTGGATGGTGTGCAGCAGCCTGGGTGCAAAGGGGCAGGCAGACACCTCTGGGTGGTGGGAGTGGATGGGGTGCAGCAGCCTGGCTGTGCAGGGGAGGGCAGACACCTCTGGGAGGTGGGAGTGGATGGGGTGCAGCAGCCTGGGTGCGCAGGGGAGGGCAGATACCTTAGGGCCTCGGAGTGGATGGGGTGCAGCAGCCTGGGTGCACAGGGGTGGGACAGCAATTTAGGCATGAGTCATTGTATGTACTCTGCTATTACTGATTCTATACTATGTTTCAGATGAATTAGCTTGAGGGCTGCTGTATGTCCCGGCACGTGGTTGGAGACACACTGGTGGTAAAAAGGTGACCTGTGAGGATTTTTTTTGCAGTTTCGGCACTCATTCTCCCTCTCCATCTTTTCCACACTTTCTCTCTTTCTCTCTCGCTCTCTTTCTCTCTCTTCATCTCTCTCTCACACTTTTTCTCTCTCTCTTCATCTCTCTCACTCTTTCTCTCTGCCATTACTGATTCAATACTATGTTTCAGATGAGTGAGCTTGAGAGCTGCAGTAGGTCCCGGCACGTGGTTTGGAGACACACCTGTGGCGGAAAGGTGGGCTGTGAGGGTTTTGTCTGCAGTGTTGGCACTCACTCTCCCTCTCCATTCCTTCCTTTCTCTCTTTCACACACTCTCTCTCTTTCACTCTCTCTCACTTGTTCTCTCTCTCTTCCTATCTCTCACTCTTTCTCTCTGTCTTCCTCTCTCACTCTTTCTTTCTTTCTTTCTCTCTCTCTTCTTCTCTCTCACTCTTTTTCTCTCTCTCTCTCTCTTCTCTCTCACTCTTTCTCTCTCTCTCTCTCTATCTCTCTCCTTTGATGGGAGCATGATGCACAATCTTATCTTGCTTTTTGTCTTGCAGGCTGTGATTTACAGATTGTCGACCCCCCAGACACGGGCCTCCCGCCACGTGGCGATAAATTGATTTCCACTGAGTTAGAGCTGATCGGGTGTGCAGCCTGCAATGATGCGTATCCTCCATACACCATCCTAGCAATCAAGACCGGATTTGAATTGTGAGCTAGGAGGTTGCTTTTGCACGTGGTGGGCCCTCTTCGACACACGCCGGTGGCGGAAGGTTGGCATAGAGGCTTGTTTGCCCAGTGGCAGGCAGTCACCTCTAGGCGGTGGGAGTGGATGTTGTGCAGCAGCCTTGGTGCGCAGGGGCGGGCAGACACCTCTGGGCGGTGGGAGTGGATGGGGTGCAGCAGCCTGGCTGCGCAGGGGAGGGGAGACACCTCTGGGAGGTGGGAGTGGATGGGGTGCAGCAGCCTGGGTGCGCAGGGGAGGGCAGATACCTTTGGGTGGTGAGAGTGGATAGGGGCAGCAGCCTGGGTGCACAGGGGCGGGACAGCAATTTAGGCATGTGTCATTTTATGTACTCTGCTATTACTGATTTTTTTCTATGTTTCAGAGGAATTACTTGAGGGCCGCAGTATGTCCCGGCACGTGGTTGGAGACACACTGGTGGTGGAAAGGTGAGCTGTGAGGATTTGTTCTGCAGTGTCGGCACTCACTCTCCCTCCCCATCTCTTCCTTTCTCTCTCTCACATTCTTTCTCTCTTTCTCTCTCTCTTCCACTCTCACTCTCTCTCTCTTGCTCTCTCACACTGTTTCTGTCTCTCTTCCTCTCTATCACTCTTTCTCTCTCTCTCGCTCCTTTGATGGGCGCATGATGCACAATCTGATCTTGCTTATTGTCCTGCAGGCTGTGATTCACCGATTGTCGACCATCTCGACACAGGCCTCATGCCACGTGGTGATGACTTGATATCCACTGAGTTAGTGCCACCAGAGCTGAGCGGGTGTTCAGCCTGCAATGATGCGTGGCCTCCATACACCATCCTAGCAATCAGGAATGTATTTGAATTGTGAGCTCGGCCCGACTGCGTGTATACCACAACTGAGGAGATTGCTTCAGCACGTGGTGGGCTCTCTTCGGCACCCGCCGGTGGTGGAAGGTGAGCAGAGAGGCTTTTTTGGGCAGCGGTGGGCATTCACCTCTGGGAGGTGGGAGTGGATGGTGTGCAGCAGCCTTGGTGCGCAGGGTCAGGCTGACGCCTCTGGTTGGTGGGAGTAGATAGGGTACAGCAGCCTGGGGGCGCAGGGGCGAGCAGACACCTCTGGGAGGTGGGAGTAGATGAGGTGCAGAAGCCTGGGTGCACAGGGGCAGACAGCGATTTAGGCGTGTGCAGTTGAATGTATTCTGTTATTACTGATTCTATACTATGTTTCAGATGAATTAGCTTGAGGGCTGCAGTATGTCCCAGCAAGTGGTTGGAGACAAACTGGTGGTGGAAAGGTGAGCTGTGAGGGTTTTGTTTGCAGTGTCGGCACTCACTTTCACTTTCCCTCTCCATCTCTTCCTTTCTCTCCCACACACACTTTCTCTCTCTCGCTTTCTCTCTCTCTTCCTCTCTCTATCACTCTTTCTCCCCCTCTCTCCTACTCTCTCTCTTCCTCTCTCTCACTCTTTCTCTCTGTCTTCCTCTCTCACTCTTTCTTTCACGCTCTCTTCCTCTCGCTCACTCTTTCTCTCTCTCTCTCTCTCTCTCTCTCTCTCTCTCTCTCTCTCTCTCTCTCTCTCTCTCTCTCTCCTTAATTGAGAGCATGACACACAATCTTATCTTGCTTTTTGTCTTGCAGGCTGCGATTCACAGATTGTCGACCCCCCCCGACAAGGGTCTCCTGCCACGTGGTGATGACTTGATTTCCATTGAGTTAGTGCCACCAGAGCTGAGCGGGTGTGCAGCCTGCCATGATGCGTGGCCTCCATGCACCATCCTAGCAATCAAGATCAGATTTTAATTGTGAGCTCAGTTCGACTGCATGTATGCCACGGCTGAAAAGGTTTTTTTGGCACGTGGTGGGCCATACGCCGGTGGCCGAAGGTGAGCAGAGAGGCTTGTTTGCGCAGCTGCGGGCAGTCACCTCTGGGCGGTGAGAGTGGATGGTGTGCAGCAGCCTGGGTGCAAAGGGGCAGGCAGACACCTCTGGGTGGTGGGAGTGGATGGGGTGCAGCAGCCTGGCTGTGCAGGGGAGGGCAGACACCTCTGGGAGGTGGGAGTGGATGGGGTGCAGCAGCCTGGGTGCGCAGGGGAGGGCAGATACCTTAGGGCCTCGGAGTGGATGGGGTGCAGCAGCCTGGGTGCACAGGGGTGGGACAGCAATTTAGGCATGAGTCATTGTATGTACTCTGCTATTACTGATTCTATACTATGTTTCAGATGAATTAGCTTGAGGGCTGCTGTATGTCCCGGCACGTGGTTGGAGACACACTGGTGGTAAAAAGGTGACCTGTGAGGATTTTTTTTGCAGTTTCGGCACTCATTCTCCCTCTCCATCTTTTCCACACTTTCTCTCTTTCTCTCTCGCTCTCTTTCTCTCTCTTCATCTCTCTCTCACACTTTTTCTCTCTCTCTTCATCTCTCTCACTCTTTCTCTCTGCCATTACTGATTCAATACTATGTTTCAGATGAGTGAGCTTGAGAGCTGCAGTAGGTCCCGGCACGTGGTTTGGAGACACACCTGTGGCGGAAAGGTGGGCTGTGAGGGTTTTGTCTGCAGTGTTGGCACTCACTCTCCCTCTCCATTCCTTCCTTTCTCTCTTTCACATACTCTCTCTCTTTCACTCTCTCTCACTTGTTCTCTCTCTCTTCCTATCTCTCACTCTTTCTCTCTGTCTTCCTCTCTCACTCTTTCTTTCTTTCTTTCTCTCTCTCTTCTTCTCTCTCACTCTTTTTCTCTCTCTCTCTCTCTCTTCTCTCTCACTCTTTCTCTCTCTCTCTCTCTATCTCTCTCCTTTGATGGGAGCATGATGCACAATCTTATCTTGCTTTTTGTCTTGCAGGCTGTGATTTACAGATTGCCGACCCCCCAGACACGGGCCTCCCGCCACGTGGCGATAAATTGATTTCCACTGAGTTAGAGCTGATCGGGTGTGCAGCCTGCAATGATGCGTATCCTCCATACACCATCCTAGCAATCAAGACCGGATTTGAATTGTGAGCTAGGAGGTTGCTTTGGCACGTGGTGGGCCCTCTTCGACACACGCCGGTGGCGGAAGGTTGGCATAGAGGCTTGTTTGCCCAGTGGCAGGCAGTCACCTCTAGGCGGTGGGAGTGGATGTTGTGCAGCAGCCTTGGTGCGCAGGGGCGGGCAGACACCTCTGGGTGGCGGGAGTGGATGGGGTGCAGCAGCCTGGGTGCACAGGGGCGGGCAGAAACCTCTGGGTGGCGGGAGTGGATGGGAGCAGCAGCCTCAGTGCGCAAGGGCGGGACAGCATTTAAGGCATGTGTAGTTGTATGTACTCTGCCATTACTGATTCTATACTATGTTTCGGATGAGTGAGCGTGAGGGCTGCAGTATGTCCTGGCATGTGGTTGGAGACACACAGGTGAAAAGGTGAGCCGTGAGTGTTTTGTCTGCAGTGTCAGCACTTACTCTCCCTCTCCATCTCTTCCTTTCGCCCTCTCATACTCTTTCTCTCTGTCTTCATTTCTCTCATCCTCGCTCTCTCTCAGTCTTTCTCTCTCTCTTCCTCTCTCTCACACTGTTTCTCTCTTTCTCTCTCTCTTCCTCTCTCTCGCACTCTTTTTGTCTTTCTCTCTCTCTTCCTCTCCCTCACTCTTTCTCTCTGTTTTCCTCTCTCTCTCACCACTCCTTCTTTCTTTATCTCTCTTTTCCTCTCTCTCTCACTCTTTCCCTCTCTCTTATTTTGCTTTTCGTATTTCAGGCTGTGATTGACAAATTGTCACGGGATGACACACCATGGCTCTACTTACTTTTATTTGTTGTTGTTATGTTAAAATAAAATGTTTTATATGTAAATCCATAGATGACTGTGATTCTCATTTGTTCAACCTCACCTGCATCTTTTTTATTATAATTGTACAACATCAGCCGATTTGTTACGTTCCAATTTTCGGAGGTTGCTGTCACATTTGTTTGTCTGGGGGTCAGTGAGGGATGGCGGACACGGGGCTGATGGCAGGGGGTGTCGGGGCACTGTTGGGTGTCTGAGCTGCATGAACGTTGGCTCCATGGCATCTGTTGTTTTTCAGTTGTGGCTGAGGGCTGGGCTCCCTTTCATATTGCAGGTTGTAGTCCGACTCTACGCCAGGTCAGAGCAGGTGTAAACTTACTCCTGCTAACGCACCCTTTCGCCTGTTTTATATTCTCTCTGCTGATCTTGCTGGCGGCTGAGAAAGTTGCGAAGTGGTGTGTTTGCTGCTTTTCATGGGAATGCCTACTGTGCATCTCATTAACAAGATTTGCTGGGGTCATCCGCGACAAAGCTTTTTGAGGCTGCTATCACTGGTAAACTGGTGATATGGGCTATTTGCACCAGCTTGTGAATGGTATGTTACATTTATCACCATTTAGGCTGAGATAAAGTGCTGTTAACTCAGAGATGTGTCCTTCAGAATATGCCCCTCGGTGTTTTAAAGACCTGAGAAGTACGTGAGTGCTGCGCATCCAGCGCGTTCACACTAGGGGGCTGCGCCGGGAGCCGGGCACCCTTCATATTCACACCAGGGGGCCGCGCTGAGAGCCGCGCACCCTTCATGTTCACACTAGCGGGCCACTCTAGGGTCATGACTCCAAACTTTTTAGAAAAATAAAAAGCATTCACTTTCATTAATTTACATGCACCTCGGGGACCCCATCTTCCGAGGCATGCCCACATCTACATTTTTTTTTCAAAGGTGGAGATGGGCCACATTGCCCTCTCCCAGACCACTTCTGGCCCCAGGGACCCCATCCCCGGGGCCAGGCCTCTCTGTTGGGGACTGTGGAAAAAGCCCCAATGCCCCAACGATCCCGCTGGCTCCCCGCTTCCTGCAGGAGCCGGCATTGCTTTTGAGCAACGGGAGCTACTAACATGCAGCTTCCCTTGCCCAAAAGCAATTCTCCTTTCCTTTATTGAAGCGAGAGGAGGTTTTCCTCCTCTCTCTGCAACAAAGCAAACCAGGGTTTGCTTTCACAAGGTGGAAGCAATGCTCCTGCCCGGTCATAGCAAATGGCAATGTCTCAGGGACGGTTCCCAGGGCCATCAAGCTGTCCAGGAGGTGGCTGCGTGGCCCTCCTCCCTCTACTTTCAAAGCCCCGGGGTGGTCCCCAGGACTGTGGGAAGGACTTGTGCCCTCCTGCACCTAATTTACATAACCCCAAAGAGGTGGCAGTATAATTATATGGTTGCCCCCGGGACCTGGCCCACCTGGGGGATCATTAAAATGAAGTGGGGGAACCCCCCCTTCATTTTTTTCTTTTTAATTTTCATCTGGATTCCCGCAGGGTGTTTCTACCCCGCCCCCTTTTTTTATTTTTGCTTTCTTTTACTGTTTTCTTGTGAACAGGCTCTAACAAGTCACAAGATGGCTGCCAACACTTCCTGGTTTGGAGTGTTCGCAGCCAATTAGAATGGAGTGCGTGGTCAGGAGGGTTTGCAAACCCACCGTGCCACTAGATATCGATATATATATATGTATATATTTCCTTTCTTAGCAACTACTGAATAGATTTGCATCACTTTCCAGAAGGTCAATTTCTGAACCAAGAACTACCATTTTGCCAATTTTGGTGTAATTCCGTTCAGCAGTTTGGGCTGTAGCCTTGGCTAAAGTTTCATATGGAAAATAGATTTTTTGACTTTTATTTTTCGAATTTCTCAGCAGCTACAGAACAGATTTACACCATTTAAAAAAAGGTCACTTTCTGAACCAAGCGCTACCTTTTTGCCAAATTTGGTGTAATTCCATTGAGCAGTTCAGGCTGTAGCCTTGGCTAAAGTATTCCATGGACATTAACATGGAGAAAACACTTTTTAGGACCCCTTTTTTTCTCAGCCCCCACTTGACAAATCACTGCCAAACTTTTAGGCTAGGAGCTGACCTGGATAGACCTTTTTTTTTTAGAATTTCCTGAAGATTCGTCAAACATTGCCAAAGCTCTTAGCAAATCAATAAATGCTTTTCCTATGGAAAATAGGTTCTAACTATAACTACCTACTGGTGACCGCCAGTAGGTTATATATATATATATCGAACACGTTTTAACCCTCGTGGACGCCGCCGCTCTCCAAGCAGCGCAGTGTGGTTTTTTCCGACAGGGTCCAGTCGATAATTATTCAACAAAGTCCAACTACACAATTGGCAATAAAAACGCACTCACTCGTGTTCTTTGTCAAAGAAGTAGAGCGGCTTCATTTTGGCCAAAATAAAGCTGATGTAATTCTTTGAAAAACACAAGTCAGTGCGTTTTTATTGCCAATTGTGAAGTTGGACTTTGTTGAATATATAAAAATCAAAGGGGAAAATGACCATAAGGGGGCAGAGTAGATCCCCCCTGACCCCATAGGTTTGATGTGTGGGCTATAAAAGGGCCCGGCGGGTTAAAAAAAAAAAATTTGATTTGCGCGGGGGAGCGCTCGGTACGCGCACCGGGGAGTGTCCCATGGGGAAAAATGAATGATAGAGTTTTAAAAAAATGTAGCCTTTTTTTAGAAATTGGAGGTAGTTCTAAAAAGAACTGTTTTTTTCTTCTTTTTGTTGTTTTATATTTTTTTAATGTTTTTTGAACATTTTGTACTTTTTTTGGCTTTTATGAACTATTTTGTATTTTTTTTGGTTATTTTTATGGGGAGAAACAAAAAACAGGGAATTGAAAATGGCTCAACAGGAGCAAAAAAAAATCAGGAAGAAATTAGGGTTTTTTGGGGCAATTGTGGTTGTCACCAGCAAGGAGGATGAGCTTTAGGCTCTGCTCACCATAGGAGATGGTCTTACCACAAAAAATACAGGTGACCCTAAATTCTCCAAATCGTGGTTGAATGCAAGGGATTGTCTCCCTTGTCTCTGGTCCCAATGGAGTGGGTTGTTTTCGTTTGGAGGTGCTGGGTGTAGATTGGGGAGGGTTGCTGGCCAGTTCTCTCATTTCTGCAGCAGCATAGTTGGTAGGGTGCTTGCGCTGCATGTGCCTTATCATGGTATTGTTGCCAAATGAAAATTTTTTATTTGGGTTACCCCTTGAGAGTTCCGTGTCACAGATAAGGCAAGTCACCTTTGCCGCATTCACTTTCTTTTTTCCCTCAGGGATGGAAAGAAACTTCCATACAATGTGTGGCTTGGGTTGGTATGGGGTATTGTGTTCTTCCAGCACCTCCTCCTCGTCCCCTCCTCCTCTTCCTCCTCCTCCTCTTCTTCTTGACCACCAATGTGATGTTGTGGTGGTCCTCTTGGTGGTGGTGGTGGTGGAGATGCTCCAGCTGATGCTGCAACTGTAGCCATTTCAAAGTACAAAATATACCTAAAAGATTTCAAAACAGGTCTTCCTCAGTCAAATGACAAAGTCAGAATAAGGAAAAAAGGTGGGGTCTTTCATCATTTGGAAAAAAAATGTCCTGAACCAATGAGAAGTGTTATTTTCAGGTCACAAGACTAGGGATTTCATCATTATGAAACCAAAACTGTTCTGCACCAATTAAAAGTGTTATTTTCAGGTCACATGACCCGACGCGCTTACGCGATGCGCCCCGGGTCGCGTCGCGTAAGTGCGTCGGATGTTTACATTGCGCGATAGTATTCGCTCGAGTGCTTCCGGGTGCGCTTACGCTGTGCGTATCACGTGGACGCGGCTACGCGATACGTCACGATGTTGTTTTCGTTCACGGCAATAGTGCTAACGGGACGCTCTCCGGAGCGCGCCCTGGGGCACTCCAAAACACTACGCTTTCCGGGGCGCTCACCGGGGCGCGCCCCGGGAGCGCTACAGGGCAAAAAAAAAATATATATACATTAAAAAAATTGTTTCAAATACAAATATAATATAGGATTCATTCATTTTCGAAAATATTGCATTTCATAGCTATAGACATTTGCTATTAACAACATTTTGAAATTTACTGAAAAAACATAGGTTTGGGGCCTTATATATAGTTAGGAATTAGTATTTAAAAAACCTATGAAATTCACTGAAAAAACCATAGGTTTCACACCAGTTATAGTTAGGAATTAGCATTTAAAAAACCTATTAACTTCACTGAAAAAACCATAGGTTTCACACCAGTTATAGTTAGCTGGAAATTTTACTGACATAAAACCATTGAAATTCCCACGTTATAGTTAGTTGGACTCACTATAACTTGCGCGCCTGCAATGCACTGCTGATGACGTCACATATTACATCACTCATGACATGGTCATGAGTGATGCCCCCTTTGCGTGTTGTGCACCTTTGTTTCACTGCTTTCTTGTGCCTTGGTTCTACCGAAGCACAAGATGGCTGCCAACACTTCCTGGTTTGGAGTGTTGACAGACAGTGGCAGCCAATCAGCATGCCTTTCACAGGAAAGCAGCATGCTCATTGGCTGTCAACACTTCTAACCAGGAAGTGTTGGCATTCACCTTGTGCTAGGTAGACCGGGCCACAAAAAAAGCAGAAAAACAAACGTGTAGAATGCAAAAAGGGGGCAGGGTAGAAACACCCTGACCCCCTAGGGCTGCTTAGGTGGTCCCACAAGGATATTAATATATTTAAACGTTATCCGCTAATAGAATTTGCATTTAAAAAACCTTGCAAATTCACTTAAAAAACCATAGGTTTCAGGTCATATATAGTTAGGAATTAGCATTTAAAAAACCTTGCAAATTCACTGAAAAAACCATAGGTTTCAGGTCATATATAGTTAGGTATTAGCATTTAAAAAACCGTGCAAATTCACTGAAAAAAACATAGGTTTCAGGTCATATATAGTTATGAATTAGCATTTAAAAAACCATTGAAATTGCTCCTATATAGTTAGTTGTACTAACTATATTTATCGCACCCGCAATCCACTGCTGATGATGTCACATATTACATCATTCATGACATGGTCAGTGACATCACTGATGACATCACTGATGACATCTCAAATGACATCACTGTCATACGAAAAATAAGGTAGTGGTGTGGCTTAATAAAAATTGTGGCTTTCCCATTTCCTATTCAGAACAGATAATGGCAGTAAGGCGTGTAAATTGGGTAGGTCCTTCAAAAAAGACGGGCAGTGGGGACTGCATAGTCATAAATTTCAAACATCCCCAGCATGTGGCAACTGTCCTTTTGAGAGCCTCCTCACTAGTCTATAATGAGAACAGTATTTGCGTGCGCCCACTGGGATACTTCTATGCACATTTGTGCAAACGCACACCCCAAAAAAGACTAACTAGGCGGGTGTTTGAACCACAGACACAGGTCCAGGACGCACAATTTATATATAACATCACCAATCCCCGTGACTCAGGCGGTTTGAATGAAACCTATAACAGGATTAATAGTGCTGGACGCTATCAGTATGGGTCTAATGTTAACACACAGAACAGGTACGAAGTGCTGTCTGCTCTTGAGCTGTGTGATTGACGGGAGGCACCTGCGGCTCAGGGTACTGTGGCTACAGGTGAATCTATGTATATATAGAAAACCCTCAGGTTATAGCGTCTGGATGTCATGTTGTTTCTTGAAACATTGCAGGCCTGGCTGCCAAAATGTCTGACGAAAATTGGGTTACCTACATAAAACAATTTATGATCATCTGTCTACAAGAAACATGGGTGGTGGGGTGTGATCTTTTTCTGGAAGGGTACAAGGCCTTCTATGTGCCAGCCACACCATCGACAAGGGGTAGGCCTAAGGGGGGACTTGTAATTTTTGTTTCTATCTCAATATCTTGTAAAGTAAGAAGAATTGAATCACAGCATACAGGCGTGATGGGCTTAGTTTTAACCGGAGATAACTGCCGGGTTGGCATGGTGAATTTCTGTAATGCTAACCAAGATAGTGCAGGCACGAATCAAATTTTAATACTAAATTCTTTTGAAAGATCTGGACCATAACCTCATGATTATGGGGGATTTTAACGTGCACCCTTGTGGTGATCCGCTGAAGAAATGTTTATCAGAATTGTATTGTGAACGTATGGGTGGTCTCCATATGGAACACACTAAGGAGGGGGAATCATGTAATGATTTGTTGAATAACTTTGATCTTTCCCTGGCTCTGACACTCAGGGACCCGTTAAAATGTTTTGATATCCCTACTTACTACCTATGCAAACTTTCTTAGATTCGTTCAGCATTGTCTTAAGTGAATTCAGTGACCATAATCCTCTAACAATCTGTTTAAAAGGTTCCTGGGTAAAAAAGGTAAACAAGAATAATAGCCAAGGTAGGCTGGGAACAACAGATGGGAGGAGGCGATTTAAATGGTCAATGGTCTCTGCGGAAATTCTCTATAAAAACATTGCTGAAAGTTGTACGGAGGATATCAAAGACTGTACCATTGAGGGGGGTGATCCCAGGCAGGTCCTAGCTGCTTATCAAAACGTATCGGAGAAGGTGTCAGAATTACTATCTGTCCCCAATAAGAACCAGGTGAATGTAGGTCCGAGGTGGTTCAGCCACGATTGCACTAAAGCTGCATGCAAACTTAGGTCTGCCTTGTCAGCTATCCCGAGGAACCGGGAGGATGTAAAATTGTGCAGAAAGGAATACAAGGTTGTCATTGCTTCCCGTAAGGAGTCTTTAAGAAGAGAGGCCTGGGATGAAATTCTTGACCCCTCCACCTTGAATTGCAGCACCAAGTTCTGGGCACTGGTCAAAAAACCTTTTTTGGTAGAAGAACCAGGCGATGGACTTGACTGCTGCATAACCAAGGAGGAGTGGGAATGCCATTTTAAAAACCTGTACTATACAACGGATCCTGTAACTGTTGATGTTGCCTCCTCTGACAGGGAAGGCGATATCAAATTTGATAAAAGGGAAGTACTGGATGCCATAGAGGGTCTCACAGCAAATAAAGCCCCTGGACCAGATGGAATCCCACCGGATCTCTATAAATCAGATCCAGACTTTTGGGCACCCATTCTGGTAGCAGTATTTAACGCTGCCGCTATAGTGGGTTGTCCAACATCTTGGGGATTGTCAACTATTGTACCTGTCTTCAAGAAAGGAGACAGGGGAAGTGCTCTCTGCTATCGCCCAATATCACTAATAGATTCTATGGTTAAGATCATGGGGAGAATCTTACTGCAGCGTTTAACAAATTGGACTGCCGACAATAACATTATGTCAAATTCCCAATACGGCTTCTGTGAAGGCGGTTCTACTATAACACAGTGCCTTAACCTGTTTCTCATATTGAATAAATATACTGTTGTACAGAAGGGAGCAGTACACCTTGCCTTCATGGATCTGTCATCGGCCTTCGACTGTGTCAACAGGGGAAGGCTGTGGCAGACCATGAAGGAGAAAGGTGTTGACAGGGGGATTGTGGACTTTTTGGTGGATTTGCACAGTGATACCAGAGCCAATGTTAGGTTCTCATCCATTGGGGAAACCACGGGAAACTTTAGTATTAAAAAGGGAGTGCGTCAGGGCTGTATCCTGGCCCCATTTCTTTTCAATTTTTATATCAATGACTTCGATGCCGTACTACAGGAGGTAAAATCAGATTGTCCTAGAGTCGGCAGGAGGGGTATTCCTGTACTTTTATACGCAGATGATGCGGTTTTAATCTCAAGAACAGAAAAGGGTCTCCAGGCACTCCTGAATGCTTTTAACAACTTTATGATTAACAGGGACCTTATGGTCAACAACTCTAAATCATATATAATGCATGTTGGCCGTCAATCAAAAAAGAATTTCATTTTTAAACTAGATGATGTCCTGATCCCTATCACTCATACATTTTCATATCTCTGTGTTTTATTTGACAAAAAGCTCAGTTGGGCCCCACATGTGGCAAGAAAGAAGGGGGAAATGACAAGAGTAAATGCCTCCATTTTTAACTTTGCTACTAAATTGGGGAAAAAGCCAAACGCTGCCATGATGAAACTATACAACGCCAAATCGATAGCTACTGCAGTTTATGGCAGTGAGATATGGGGCTATGCCAGTGGTGATCAGCTACAGATCACTGAAAACAATTTCTTAAAGCGTCTGCTCTGTGTCCCAGCCAGCACTTCGAATCTAGCGGTACACAAAGAGCTGGGAAGTCAGTACTTATCCGACATTGTTGGATTAAGACCACTGACATGTTGGGTAAAATTATGGTTAAATCATGATATTCCGTTAACCCATCAGATAGTAAAAGATCTTGTTTCGCATGATAATGCAATGTGTGTACCCTGACTTAAATACTTGAAGTCTCAATTCCTGAAGCTTGGATGCTTGAACCTGTGTGAAAACCCGAGTGAGATAGTGAAGGGTGATGTGGCAGCAATTAAGAGGGCTTTTTACATGGACAGAAGGGCCCAAAGAGAAGAAGTTGAGCTTTTGAAACCCAATGTTAGGAAATATGTCATGTTAAGAACTTGTGATACCATGGAACTATACCTAACATGCTCCTTTACCTCCCATGAAAAATTTCTGCTGACACGGTTCAGGTTTAACATCTTTCATCACCTTTTAACCAGACCAAAGTTGGACATTTTTAAGAAAACTGTAGCTCCCTGTGGCTGCGACGGGAAGTCTCCACAGGATATGCTGCATTTTATATTTTTAGGTTTAAAGTATTTTATTAGAAAGGTACAGCAGCAAAAGAAAACAATTATACAAGGAGTCAGTGCTTACGCCAGGGGGCGTCCCAGGAATATAGTTCAAATGTCCCAGCCTTGTAAAGGCTGCCCTAGTTTCTGGTGCCTTGCGTGGAGATGTGCAAAAGAATCTAAGGAACAACTACCCAACTTTTCGTACCCTTCTTTGAATAAACAATTCCCCCCCACAACCCCCTCCTCCTCCCCCCCCTCCACGCCCCCTGTCCAGTGCTGTGTAGTATAGAACATAGGTACTGTCCCATCCATCCTCTCCCTCCCTCACGTTGCTCGTAGAGTCACTCTCACGTCCCCCCCATTTGAACAGTATATTACAACGGCGGCATAAGCCTCAGAAGTCTCAGGTATCTCGGGCATGTAATTTTCTTGAATTCTGTGGCTAGTAGTGTGTGAAAAGGCTGCCACAGCTCCTCAAAGCGGTCCACCTCCCCAGCTAGTGTGAGCGATAGCTTTTCCATCCCCAGAACATGCCACAGCCTGTGTAGCCAGCCTGTGAAAGAAGGGGTGGTCGGTGTGCGCCAATGTATTGGGATATTTTGAACTGCTGAGCCCAACATGATAGCTATCTGCCTTCCCCTTCGAGATTTCAACGGGTACATTAAGCCATTGGGGAGACCCAGCAGGGCGTATGCTGGAAATCGGGGCAGTTCAATATCAAAGCATGCATCTATCTCATTAATCACCTCCGTCCAGTATGCCTGCAGTACTGGGCCGTCCCATAGGACGTGTGTCATTGTGCCTACCTGCCCACAATCGCGCCAGCACCTATCATCTATGAGCCTGTTCATCTCGTGCAGTCGTTCCGGGGTGTGATACCAATAAGTGGAGACCTTGGTGAAGGTTTCGGTGAGACCTACATGGTAAGCTGAATGTCTTGCCCGGTACGAGATCTGTTCCCATTCCTTGTGGCTAAGTGTTCTCCCTAGTTCTCTGTTCCAGCGTTCCCTACCTGGAATATGGAAATGGGAGGATGGGAGCTGTAGCATCTTATAGAGATCAGTTATGAGTTTTGTGTCTGAAGTGCGTGTCACCAGCCATCTTTCATACGGCAACAGCTTCCTGTCTGCCGACTCTCTAACTTGTGGTTGCAGGGCCCAATGTCGGACCTGCCAGTATCTCATGCGGTCTGTTTCGGCCATCTGATAACTGTCTTTAAAGCTCTGAAAGGGGATGATCCCCTCCTCTGCGTACATGTGAAAAAGCGCTCTGCAGCCCTTCACCCTCCAGTGCGAGAAGGCCCCAGGTTCTGTCCCTGGCATAAAATCTGGATTGTCCACAATTGGTGTGAACGGAGAAGGGAACGTGGTGAGATCGAATGTTCGGTTGGTGGCGTCCCATACTCTCAGCGGTACCCTCGTTATATAAGATGCATAGAGATTCGGGGGGCGGTATAATCTACGGAGAAATGGTATTTCCTGTAAAGGACGTCCCGCTACCGCCTGATCTTGGAATAGCCAGTGTTTGTCTGACTCCCACCTACTCCATTCCACCAGGTACCGCAATTGTGATGCCTGGAAGTATTTGCGCAGGTCCGGGACCCTCAGTCCCCCCGACTCCGGCGCAAAGTTGTAAGGGCGCGGCGCATTCGGGGTTTGCGGCCCTGCCACACAAAACGGGACACTTCAGTTTGCATCTGCTGAATCCATCCTCTAGGGGGTTGTAGGGGCAGTGCTCGGAATAAGTACAGAATTTGGGGTAAAACCGTCATTTTAATCGCCGCAATCCTGCCAAGCCAGGATATCGTCCCTTTGTTCCATCTCCCCATTTGTTCCTTAACTTTCTTACTCATCGCCTCATAGTTGATGGATACCATCGCCTGTAACGTTGGTGCCAGCACGATCCCTAAGTATTGCACTTGGTCCCGCGACCAGCGCAGAGGAAAGAGCCCTTGCAGTTCGTGTCTCGTTGCGGGCGTCAGGGAGACATCCAGTGCCGTGGACTTCACCACGTTCATCCTAAAGCCGGCCACACCTTCGAAAGCCTTAAGTTCGGCCATACAAGCGGGCAAAGCCCGCCTCGGGTTCTCCAGCGTGAAAATTACAACGTCTGCGTAAAGGCTGATCGTGTGGGTGTAGCCACCCATTCTCACTCCAGTCACGGCTGGATTCTGTCGTACCCGTTGAGCAAAGGGCTCCATGTAGAGCGCAAAAAGGAGAGGGGAGAGGGGACATCCCTGTCTCATTCCGCGTTCAATATTAAATCGCTTTGAACCGCAGCCGTTCGCTCGCACTACCGCCGATGGGAATTTATAGCAGTTAAACACCATGCGTCGAAATTTCTCCCCCATTCCCAGCCGTGCCATCACTCGCTCAAGGTAGGGCCAATGCACTCGGTCAAACGCTTTCTCAGCGTCAACCGAAAGCAGCATCCTCTCCCCTGGAATACGCGAGGCCTTTTCTAACACGTGCACTATTCTCTTAGTGTTATCCACAGTTTGTCTCCCAGGCACAAAGCCGGATTGGTCCGGTTCAATTAAACCGGGGAGGTACTGCGCTAGTCTTGCTGCCAGGATCCCTGTGTAAATTTTAAGATCTACATTTAGGAGGGAGATCGGTCTATACGAGCTGCACTGAGTCCTGTCCTTCCTGGGTTTGGGTATAACCGATACCGTTGCCTGTAGGAGGTCAGGAGGGATAGCCCCTGGGTCGGAGAAGGAGTTAAACAGCCTGGTCAGAATTGGCGCTAGTGTCGAGCTAAACGTTCTATAAAAGAGGGTAGTGTAACCATCTGGGCCTGGGGCTTTTCCATGTTTAAGTCTGGAAATTGCTGCAACAACTTCCTCAATCCGTATTTCTCTTCCCAAATAGTTAGCTTGCTCTGGGGTCAGGGACGAGAGAGGCACCAAATCCAAATAAGCCTCCGGCTCCTCCATCCGCGAATCCCCTTCCGCATACAGTTCAGCGTAGAACCGGCGGAAGGCATCAGCTACTTCAGCGTCATCCGTAATCCGCTGCCCGCTTCCCCCTCTATCACTTTCACCTGACGACTCTGGTGCGCAGCTCTTAGTTTGGCTGCCAGTAGGCGGCCACATTGGTCCCCTCCTGTATAATAGGCGTGTTTTAGACGCAGCGCAGCATATTCAGCTCTATCTAAATCTAATGACGACAGGAGTTTCCTTGCCGCTTTCAGCTGCCTCCAGACCCTAGGAGCCCCAGTGCGGCGGTGTACTTGTTCAAGTTCCCTGACCTTCTGCGTGAGCTCATCCCGTTTAAGTTTTCTGTCTCGGTTGTCTGCCGTCGAGATCGCTATGAATTCTCCCCGCAACACTGCCTTGAGAGCACCCCATTGAGTCGTCAGCAGGGTATCAGAGTTAGAGTTATGCAGCTGAAAGTCTTTCACCGAGTCTATTATATGCTGCACTACTGTCTTTTTATGTAGGAGCGTGTCCCGAAGCCGCCAAACCCCTCGCCGAGCAGAATTCGATGGGAGAAGAAAGGTTCCCGAAACCGGCGCGTGATCTGAGAGAGAGATAACCCCTATTTCCGAAGCGGCGGTCATGTCTCGGACCGGTCCAGAGACCAGCAAATGGTCTAGTCTGGCGTATGTCTTATGTGCATGTGAGTAGTATGAGTATTCTCTATCTAACGGGTGAAGCCCTCGCCAGTTATCATGTAGGTCCAAGTCAGTTAACTGTGCTTTCACTGCGTGTGATAGTTCTCCAGTTTGTGGGTGTCGCTGCGCTGATCTGTCCGTTGAAGAGTCAAAGACCATGTTTAAGTCCCCCCCCAGTATTATGTGCCTATCTGGTGATGCTGTAATGTCCTCCAATGCGGTGCGTAGGAATCTATCTTGCTGCTCATTGGGGCTATAAATTGTTCCAACTGTAAAGTGCAGGGTTCCCAGTTTGAATCGGTAGGCTAGAAGTCTTCCTTTCTGCTCTACAAATTTGTGCAACACTTTCCCCCTAAAGGACTTGGACACTAGGATAGCCACCCCGGCCGTTTTGGTTGTGTTGAAAGAGAAGAACTGTGTAGGGAAATGGCGGGACCGCAATCTGTGACAGTCGCCAGCCAGTAGGTGGGTTTCTTGAAGCAGACAGATGTCTGCTTGTGAGCCTTCTAATAGTGATAGGATTGCCCTCCGCTTTGTAGGATTATTCAACCCCTTAACATTCAGTGTCACTACCTTCAGATCCGCCATAGTTTGTCGGGATTACCTTCCTTGTGTGGCAGATTTGAAGTGCGTGGCAGTGAAATGACATTCAAATTGGCTTGAGAGTCTAGATAGATGTGTGTTGACGCTCCGGAAGCACTGGACAGGGTAGCCCCAAACTCCCCCTCCCCAACTCCCTTCCCCCCAACCCCCCAACTCCCCCCCTCCCCCATTCCCTCAACTCGCACCCCAACCCCCGGTCCTTCCCCTCCCCCCAAAACTTCCCTGAACTTCTCAAAATAGTCCCAGACAAGTCCAAGCAGACCAGTCTGTGGTGTGTTACCTTAGTGGGCGTCCAGCCACACGTGCCCGATCCGTCGCTCCCTCCCCCCCTCCCCAAGCCAGCAGTTGCAGTGATGCCATGATGAACTCCCCCCGGAGCACTTTCAAGCGGTCAGTGCTACTTCCTCTGTTACTCCTAGCTCCCCAGAGGCAATCCAGACAGTCTCCTCCATTTCCACCCTGATAGTCGGAGTTCCCGGCCTCCTGGACACTCCCGGTGTCCTTCTCCGTGCAACTCTTTGCCATCCTCCGTCAGCCGCGCGTCTTCTCCGCGGCGTGCGGGATTCCTCTTCCTCCGTGGTGATGCCCAGTACCGCGCAGGTGTCCTGCAGGGATCGCAATTGGTGTGTCTCTCCATGCCACTTGAAGATAATACGGAAAGGGTGACCCCAGAAGTAAGGCGTCTCATGTTGTCTGAGGAAGTCAGTCACTATCTTAAATGCCTTACGCTTCTGAAGCGTGATTGTGGAGAGGTCTTGGTACAGTGCCACTGGGTGACCGCGGAATTTGAGTGAGTGTTCCTTCTGCGCCTCCGCCATTATTCGTTCCTTCAGTGGGAAGTCTGGGAGGAATGCCAGGATATCCGGCGGGGGGCCATTCGCCCGTCTAGGGGGTCCTACCCTGTGTGCTCTGTCAATCCTAATGGGAAAGTCAGCCCCTTCTCCCAGGACAGACTGGAAAAGCTCCTGCAGGTACTTGACGATATCCGGGCTTTCTTCTGAAGATGGTACACCCCGGACCCTTATGTTATTTCTTCGTGACCTATTCTCCAAATCTTTGTTGTGCAATTGGAGGTCTAGTTGTTGTTCCCTAAGTGTCAACACCTCCTGCTGCAAAAAAGTGATTTCTTCATCCTGTCGTTGCGTGGAGCCCTCAACTGTGGCCACCCTCTCGCCCAATCCGTCCACGTCCCTGCGTATTTCTCTCACTTCACCCGCCACCTCCTGTTTCAGGGCCTGGAAGTCTTCCCTCAGTGTGCCAAAGAGGGATTCCAAAAAGGATCTGGTAACCGGGGGCTTCGCCGTAGCACCAGAGTGCGATCCTCCTGCCGCTCCGGGTGAGGTCTGGGTCTTATCCCCTTTGCTCTGAGATCTGCTGAGCATCTCCGGCAGCGTGCGATCGTTGCGTTTACCACCCCTTTGACCGGCCATGTTGCTAGAACTTCCACTGTCCTGTGTACCTTTCGCCGCTTTGGGCCTTCCTGATCGGCACCTCTCTAGGTTTCTGCCCCCTGTCCAGGGTGAATGCCGTTCTGCGCCACCCCCAAAGGCTGTTTTTGATCTAGCTTACCCGCCGCACTCCAGGTTGAGGCAGGTGGTCTGCGTCCTTTTCCCTCGAGGTTCCCCAAGCGCTGTGCCTCTGGGGCGGTTAGTGGTGCAGAGCCCTCCGTTCTGTCCCGGTCTCCCGGTCAAGCCTCCAGCCTGATCCCAGGGTCAAGGCAAGAACCCCACCAGCGGGCCCTCCCGCGGTGCCCCGCGCTGATTCCTCAGTAGGCCTCCATCTGTCTTCCCGCTCCGACCAGTGCCAGTCACTCTCTGCGGTCACTCTGGGTGAGGGCCGCAGCTTAGGGCTCTGCCTGCCCCCTTCCGACTGCTCCGATGCGTTTATGGTGTTGAGGTGTGTCGGAGGGGTTCCCTCTGCACCGCCGCCGGCCTTGTTCTGCCCTTAGCGCGGCCTGGCCTGCTCGGGTCCCGCTGTTGAGGCAGTGCGATATTCAGCCTGTACCGGAGGTTGTGGGCATTACCGGTTGGGTAGGCACAGGGAGTTTCCCGACTTCGACCGGTGTGTGGGCGCTCCGTTTACTGCGGCCTGCTGATCCTGGTCACCCGCAGGTCCTGTAGAGGGCCCCCAAGCAGGGCACTCGCGTTTCTCCGACACCGGCTGAGCCCGAGCCCCGGGGTGAAGCAATCCCCAGGTTCCAGCTACCGGTCCTGCCGCTTCAGGTTCCCCGCCCGTTCCGCCGCTGAGGGCTCTAACCCAATTCCGGTGATCGGCCGCTTCAGTCTGCCCACCCACGGTTCGTGCCTCGCGTTCTCCTCAGGTCCGGGCGAGAACCCAGGCCTCAGCTTGCCGCCATCTTGGTCTTCAGGGGGTGGGGCGGGAGCTCCTCGGAACAGCGCGGCTCCGGATATCTACAACCGGCTCTTTGGACCGCTGTCGCCGACCTGCATCGCTCACTCCAGCCAGCTGGACTCCCGCTCCTCCGCTGCTCCACGGATTGCTGCCTCGTCTGGGCCAAGGCGCCGCACCGGCCCCAGTCGGCACCGATCAAAACACTCGGCCCTCCGGACTCGGTGAGTACGTGCTCTGCGGGGCTCAGTCGGTGGCGGTCAACGAACCGCCGCTTCCCCTGCTGTCCCAGCTCCACTCCGTGGCTCCGGGGGGGAGAATTAGCAGAAAGTAGGGCTTGGGGCCTTGGATGGGAACAGGAGCTCCGGAGAACACGTCCTCTTACTCCGCCATCTTGGCCACGCCCCCCATTTTATATTTTTATGTAGATTTTATGAATACCCCCGCAAACGCTATCTTGTCACCCTTTTAAAGAAATTACATTTTAATCAAATAAGACCTGCACTCATGTATTTACAGCTTTTGCACAGTGACAGTGTCCTCCAGGTGTTAGAATTTTTAAAATTAACTGTGAGAATAAGAAAATGTTTAGATGAGTGACTTTATATCCCTGAAGGATGATGCCCTAATGCACTTTGTTGTATTTTGGTACTACCTGCACTTTAATTGTGATCTTGATTTTGCCTACTTACTCATCAAAAAAATTGTATGATTCATGAAATATGTATTATTTGTCCAGATGTAACGGTGATTTTAATTATGAAATGTTTATTGATTTTGTGCTTTTATGGATTGAAATATATCCGAAATAAAGTCTTATTGAATTGAACTAGAGCGCTAAGAGTCTTACTTATGACAAAAGTATGGCACACCTGAAGTCATCTTGATTGGAATAAAGTGGTATCACTTAAAACATTTAATTTGCAAAGGATCAAAATGAGGAGGTTCATTTTAACATAGAAATTATGATTAGTGCTGAAGAAAGAACAATTAGGGCACATTTTGACTTCTCAAATCCTCTTCTATTTCATTAAAATAATTTTGACATGCAGACTGAAACATGCACTTTGAATACAGCCAGCAGACTTCCCTGGTGAGCAGTAGCTTTACTACAGTGATCTAATGAGCAACTAGATTGCTAACATTCAGAATGTATGGCAAATGTGTGACACATCTGAATGCCTTCTTGATGGAACCAAAGTAAACAAGCATTGAAAATGCAATAGATCTCGCCCTCGGTTAAGTTAAAGCCATTCTGTTTGTAATGAGGTGGCTTTTTAGCTTTGCTTTTATTAGTGTTTTTCAAACTTTCATGTAAATAACATGCATATGTATGCATATATGTATATATATGCATGCATTTATATTTGTATTTATATAGATATGCAGATTATATATGTTTATATATGTGTGTATATATATATATATATATATATATATATACACATTACCTACTGGCGGTCGCCAGTAGGTATATATAGTTAGGACCTAGTTTCCATAGGAAATCCGCAACATTCTATTGGGAATAACTTTGGCGCCGGTTGTTGAATCTTTGCGAATTTCTCAAAGAAGATGGTCCGTTCTGCACCGCTTCTTCCCTGAAAGTCTCGGGTAGATTTGTCAAGTGGGGGCCGAGAAAAAAGGGGGGTCCCAAAACGTGTTTTCCCCATGTTAATTTCCCTAGGACCTTTAAACACGGCTCCAGCCCGAACCGCTGAACGAAATTGCACCAGATTTGGCAAAATGGTAGAGTATGATTCGCAGATCGCCCTTTTGCTTAAATGGTATAAATCCCTCCAGTAGTTCCTGAGAAAATTAAGAGAGAAAAAATATATATATGTAAGCGTGCACCTTGCGTGCACCCGTGCGCGC
The DNA here is from genome assembly GCF_964263255.1 of Lissotriton vulgaris. Taxonomy (NCBI): domain Eukaryota; kingdom Metazoa; phylum Chordata; class Amphibia; order Caudata; family Salamandridae; genus Lissotriton; species Lissotriton vulgaris. The sequence continues at coordinate 473,402,420 of NC_141694.1, forward strand.
ATGTACGCGTACGGTACGCGTACCTTCCCATGCACGAGCTGCAAGCTGATTGGCTGCCACTTTCTGTCAACACTCCAAAACAGAAATTGTTGGCAGCCATCTTGTGCCTCGGTAGACTGAGGCAGAAGAAAGCAAAAAAACAAATGTATAAAACTCAAAATGTGGGCAAGTTAGAAGCACCCTGACCCCCTAGGGTTGCTCAGGGGGTCCCAAAGGACCCCCAAGGCAAAACATATATATTTTTTTTTTTTAAATCGTGGGCGTCGCGTACCGTATGCGTACGGTGTGCGTACCGTACGCGCACCCTGCGATTTTTCACAAAAAAATCAAAACATTTTTTTGCCTTAGGGGTCCTGTGGGGGTCTCTCTGTGGGACCCCCTGAGCAACCCTAGGGGATCAGGGTGCTTCTACAATGCCCCCTTTTTGAGTTCTAAAACTTTCAGAGCACGAGCTGCATGCTTATTGGCTTTCAACACTTCAAACCAGGAAGTGTTGGCAGCCATCTTGTGCTCGTAGACCAAGGCACAAGAAAACAGAAAAACAAATGTGTAGAACACAAAAACTGGGCAGGGTAGAAACACACTGACCTCCTAGGCATGCCCATTCTACAGGGCGCGTTTGCACAGTTTAAGATGGGGAATTAATTCCTGTTCAATACAGAGGAACCCTGGAGGGTACTAGTCCAACAGGTATCTCCACTATGCGCCATGGAGCTGCGCTGCAGAGTGTTGTAAAAAGGGGGCGTGCCTTCTGAATACCTGCCTGCAAACATATAGTAAATCAGTATAAAAAATAACAATTAATACATTTAAAAATTGTCATTTAAAAAACCTTCGGAATTCACTGAAAAAAACATAGGTTTCAGGCCTTATATAGTTAGGAATTAGAATTTGAAAAACCTTTGAAATTCACTGAAAACACCATAGGTTTCATGCCTTATATAGTTAGGAATTAGCATTTAAAAAACCTTGCAAATTCACTTAAAAAACCATGAGTTTCAGGCCTTATATAGTTAGGAATAAGCATTTAAAAAACCCTTGAAATTCACCGAAAAAACCATAGGTTTCAGACCTTATATAGTAGTGATGTCACTGACCATGTCATGAATGATGTAATATGTGACATCATCAGCAGTGGATTGTGGCTGTGTGAAATACAGTTAGTACAACTAACTATATAGGAGCAATTTCAATGGTTTTGTATGAGTGAATTGTCCAGCTAACTATAACACCCCTAAAACTTATAGTTTTTTGAGTGAATTTCAAAGGTTTTTTAAATGCTAATTCCTAACTATATAAGGTCTGAAACCTATGGTTTTTTAAGTGAATATATATATATATATATATATATATATATATATATATATATATATATATATATATATATATATAAATATATATATATATATGTATGTATGTATGTATGTATGTATGTATGTATGTATGTATGTATATATATATATATATATATATATATATATTTTCACGTGGTACAGGAAGTTACCACCAGGGGGTGGTAACCTACACAGGTGACATGCATTTAAAACGGCTTGTGATTGTTTTATTCTTTGCATAGCAGCGTGAGCAAGGACATCCGTGTCCGAAACGCGTCGCTGATGTATGGCTGAGTGAACTGCAAGAAAATAAAGTACTTTTGCCTGCCAATTCGGTGGTTCGTCTCTTCCTTGCTGTGGTTGGCGTGGAGGCTGTGTCCGCATACGCAGAGCTGAGTGAGGAAAATCCAGTGTTCTCATATATATATATATATATATATATATATATATATATATATCAGCACATCAGTTCTGATTATTTCAAAATCCCTGACACGTTTCGGAGAACCTTTCTCCTTCTCATATCCTCATAGGGCAAAGTCTGACAATTATGGAAACACACAACATTTATTTCCAATGATTGCATGCAGTCTCCAGTGAATGCCATGGTGGTAGTTGAGGTGCAGATCTAATGTGGCAGGCCTAGGTCAATGTCAATGCCTATGTCAACGTCTTATACCAATGTCTTATACCAATAGTGTTCAGTGTTAATGACACAAACTAATGGCACTGATTGCATGCACTATCTAGTGAGTGGCATGCTGGTAGATGTGACGCAGATCTAATGGCGCAGGACTTGGTCAATGTATTAATATTTATTTATGTGTTCGATTTATTAAAATCTTACAAAACATAGCTGGTATGTCAACAATTTTAAAATTATAAAACAACTCATAAATATCATTAGTGTCCTAAAACTTGATTATATATCAAACACAGTAGATTAAAAGATAATCAGTCATTTGTAGTTATGTTCAAAGACTTGATTATATAGTATGCATTTTAACACAATTCATTAGTTAGTCAAGCAAGAGCCTCCAACTTTTTCCGTGCAACACAAAGAAATTTAACAAAAGAGGAATTAATTAGTAAATCTTCTGAGTTCAGACATGCAATCAGGGCTTACCTACATGTCCCTACTCCATGTGTCTTAAACAGTCTTTTAAGTATAGTTTTTCCTTCATTTTCCAAATCCGGACAAACACACAACAAGTGTATAATGTTTTCTTGACCTGATTTACAAAGCCTACATATTTTGGAATCTTTTGATAGTGTCCATGGTGGTAAGTGATGTAGTCCTGGAAAATATCCAAATCTAGCGTTGGTAAAGATGTGTTTGTTTTACTTGGACCATGAAGTTTCCAGGTAGTTTTGCACCTTTTTTCCCTTAAATCCACTTACAATCAACCAGGCATATGTTCTTTTTACAAGGATTTCTTTATCCTTTATCAGGGAAAGATGGGTGACATGTTTATTTATTGTTTTTTGAAGCTCTCTTGTACAACCTTGGAGTTCCAAATCGGAATTATTCCAAATTCTTCAATTGCTTTGTTTAAGTAGGAGTAGACATGTACATTTCTGTTGTTTTCCACTTCTTGCCACAGTAAGCGGGACATTTCATTATCCTGATCGTTTTTTATTTCATTCCATACTTTCAGTATATGCCCTTTCCTTGCATAGCATTGATTGTTAAGCCCAAACTCAAACCTCACCTGGGCTTGTGAGGCATTCTTTGGGAGAGAAAATAAGATTTTGTATGTTTTTGCTACATCTGTATTAATAATTTCAGCATCATTCCCGTTGATTGCCTCACTGCCGTATGTTAAAGTGGGCAGTAGTTTTGCAGCAACTATTTTTAAAAGAGGTTAGTAAGACAACTCTCCTATAGTTTTCTGGATATTTCTAAATGCCCCGACAAGGGAGTTTGCTTTCCTTGTGGTATCCAGGTTTTGTGGCAGAAAGTTGCCATTTTCATTAAAAATGACACCCAAGTATTTGTGAACAGCCACTTGTTCCAATTCTTTGTCATCCAAAAACCATTTGTGTTTAAATCTAAGACGCACATTTTTTGTAATGGCCATTACTTTGGTCTTAGCTTTGTTTATTAACATCCTGTCTTCCCTTGAATACTTAAAAGTGCCATAAATTAATCGTTGCATTCCAACTTTGGTATGACTTAAGAGTACGACGTCGTCTGCATACAACAAGTTAGATATCTGTTTGTATGCTAATCTTGGAGGGTGTGCATTGATTTCGTTTAGGTCAGTAGAAAGATCAGCTAGAAATAGATTAAAAAGTAAGGGGGCCAGAACGCACCCTTGTTTAAGACCGCTAGATGTGGGAATTTCATTGGTTAGTGTGTTACCCTCACCGGTCCTCACCCTGACCCAAGTTTCAGAGTGCAGAAGCCTAATCATCTTTAACAAAGTGTCCAGAATTCTTTGTTTGTTAAGTTGTTCCCACAGAAGTTCTCGGTCAACACAGTCAAAAGCAGATTTAAAATCCACGAAGCACAAGTATAAGGTTTGTTTTAATAAAAGTGCATTATCAATTAATACTGATAATGTTAAAATATTTGTGGATGTTCCAAGGCCCTTAATAAAGCCTGTTTGGTTCGGTGGAAATACCTGATTTTAATTTGCCCAATCCGTTAGTTTCATCAATAGGATTGCAGCAAACAGTTTTGCATCCGTATCTTGCAAGGTAATTAGGCAATAGTTTTCAGGGAGTTGCCAATCTGCTTTCTTAAAGATAGGTGTTATTAGTGATCCTTTCCATGACCTCGGGATTTGCCCAATGTAGACCACTTCACTGAAAACATTGGCGAGGTAGGCAGACCAAAAATCTGGTGCTTCCTTGTATAGTGCAAAAGAGATACCATTGAGACCGGGGGTCCCATGCTTTTGTTTCTTTATCAGTCTGACCAATTGGGTTTTAGTTATAAAAATGTCATAATCGCCTTCCAGATCAAGTTTTGTATTGTTTTCATAATTGGTATATTGATTATATGATGTGGATTCAGAATTTAGATGTTTTTTAAGAAACATCACCCAGTCTTCTTCAGGTAGGCTAGATCCTATAGGGGGTTTAGTTGATTTATTTGGTCTAGCCAGACCATTAATTAATCTCCAGAACTCCAGTGAGTTTGTTAACATGCTTGTGTAAAAGATTTTTGTCCATAGCTCTTGTCTGGCTTTATTAACTTCCTTACAGTATAGTTTGCGTTATTTCATAATACCCGTATTTCCTCTTTGAACGGAGACTTGGTTAGCTGTTTTCTAAGTCTATTTCGTGTACATCTGATTTTCCTTACAGTGTACGGGAGAAAGTTGTTAGATTCACTTGTTTCACGTGGCAGCACTTTTTTCCTTTGTTCACCAGTTGGATTTTTATTGTAATTCACTACTTTCTGTGTAAATTTTTCCCATTGGTTCATTACTGTTGTCCTCATTGTTTCTTCAAAGCAATCTTTAACTAGATTTTTTGCCTTTGCCGTAATCTCACCTGCATTTTCGGGTTTCCAAATAAGTTTCCTGTAGTTTATGATACAGGTCTGGCCTTGGATTGTCAAATAATTTTCAGATCTGCGGCGAGATAGCTTTAACTCAGTAATTTGTTGGGTATGGTCGCTGTCCGCGACTTTATTCAAGTGATAGGATATCACTTTGTTGTAAGTACACAGTGATGTTAGTGTGTAATCAATGCGCTAATTACCATTGGTCGAGTGAAATGAAAAAGCAGGGGGACAATCCGTTGTGAATCTACCGTTTAATATTCTGAAGCCCTGTGCTTCCATGTCCATTACCAAGTGTCTCCCAATTCTGTTTTGTTTATTAGATGTTCTAGGTTCCATTATTGGTTCCGGGATTTCCCATTGCTGATTTTGGGACTGAACATAATCACCCTGCTCGAAGGGTATTAACAAGTTTATATTAAAGTCATCTGTTACAACATAATCAGCCAGAGGCTCTTCCAGAATTTGTTCCAGTAATAGATTGTTTATGGCTATACACATCTCTTTCTTTACGATCTGTTTTGGTGGTATATATATATATATTGACTAGAATCAGAATTTTATATGGCCTACTTTTGCTGGATTTATATTGTAGTTTCACTGCAAGAAGATTTGGATTGGTCGTCTGTATTTGCTCATGTTTAGCATTTAGTTCGATCGGTATTAATGTTGCTAGACCATCACATGGACGACCAAATTTCTGATGTTTAATTGCTGGTTCAAAGTACCCTTTATAATATTTTAACCTAAATAGTTCCATTGCCCATGTTTCCTGCAATAGTACTATTTAGTTATGATCCGACAGTCCTTGAATTTGGGCATCAATTAATTTTTTACTAATTCCATTTATGTTCCATGAGCATATCTTTATTATAGAAGTGGCCATACTCTGTTCTTGTAGTTCTGTTTGCGAAGAGGTTTGTCAATGGTCTTTATTACCATGCAAAGATGTCATGATCCAATTTTCGTTTACCTAATTTCTAGCTTCTTTATTCAATATAGTGCCCCATTTTTTATCTTCAGACTTCGTTTTACCGAGAGGATTTTTTAATATGGAAAAATCTGGGTCGATTTTTTCAGGATGTGATTTTTTTGCTGGATTTACTATATTTAAAAGAGGTGTTGGATAGACCTTTGGAGGCAGTTGGCTTATTAATATCCCCCAATTAAGAAAGATTCCATGCTCTTTCAGGATTGAGTCCGCTATAGACCCTGTTGCCACTGTTACCAATGTTAGTGGTAGTCTTTCTTTGTGATTAGGCAGAGATCCTACGCATTCGATACCTTCAGATGTTATCCTTTCAAGTGCTGTTATAGTTTTCATTAGCCGAAGGATAATTCCCCTATTTAAGATATCGTGTGCTCCTTTTGATTAATAAAGTGGTTTAAAAATAAACTGGAACTCTTTTTTTTGGAGCCTAAGGGCCACATGCATCAATGTAAGGTTTTGCGATTCCTTATTTGCGAAAAAATAGGGAATCGCAAATAAGGAATCGCAAAACGGGATGCATCAATTTAATCGCATAATTTTTGCGATTTGGTAAAAATCGCAATTTTTACTGAATCGCAAATATTATGCGAATTCTAATTTGCGATTTCGTTATTCCCATTGATTCCTATGGGCCAAAAGGCCCATAAGAATCAATGGGAAGGCATTGACATTTTGCGAATTTTAATTAGCGATTCGCAAAATGTTAATGCATTCCATGGGTGCAGGGGGGTCCAAAGGACCCCCCCTGCACCCCTGAAATGTATTTTAAAGTGCATGTTTCACACACACATGTCCTAAGGACATGTGTGTCTGTTACATGACAGTGTTGAAAATGCTAATTTGAGCATTTTAAAAGTTTTTCGCAAATTACCACGAGGTTCACCCTCGTGGTAATTTGCACCCCCTAATTGCGAATTCGCAATTTTAAAAGCAATCATGCATTGCTTTTAAGGAATCGCAAATTTGCGATTCCTTAAAAGCAATCGCATTTTTGGAATTCGCTAAAAATAGCGATTTTCCCAAAAAAGTTTGATGCATCTCAAAAACCTATTTAGGAATTGCAAACGGATGAATTTACCGATTCGCACAGTTTGCACTTCCTAAATAGGTTGATGCATGTGCCCCTTAGTTCACAATTTTTTATCCCCGGTTCTTCCATGATCCGAATAGGTAATCTGTCTATTCTGACCTCTTCTTTCAATTACTAGGTTGTCTGAAATTTTTGAATACATTGTATCATCTAATGCTTCCTTTGCCTTCCAAGAATTAATCATTGTTCTGTCAGCCCCCAGTTCATTTCTTGCTCCATAGTCTTCTTTCTGGTCACAGTTCCTAACAAGGCCATATGACGTTTTCTCGTCTTGCTCTATTAAGTTTCGAACTAATGGACATATATCATTTTCTGAGTCATTCTCGTTAGCAACTAATGTTCCAGGATCCGGTATGATCTTGGGCATCGTATCTTTGGTAATACTTTTGGTTTGTTTGCTTCGGATATCAGAAGAAATTAGATCTTTTATTGCACAACCATTTCCATTGATTTTACGTTTTACTTATTCTTCGTGGACTTTATTTTACTTCAACTCCAGGGGACCGAGATGTTTGATTGGCAGTTTCAGTGAGTGTGCTAATATTTAGTTTGGCCAGGTTTTGTTTGGAACAAGAGACAATTGGTTTGGAAAAAATATCATAATATTTGTTTGTTCCTTCATTAGTTTTTGTAGTTTTTGTATGCTTCATTCCATTGATGTTGCATGTAATGATTTTATCTTTATATTCTTTCTTCCTTCTTCATTTATATTAGGTAATGAGTCTAATTCGGTATATCTTATTGTTCCTCTTTCTTTAAAGTGTGCATCCAATTCAATAATGATTTGCGGAGTACTTTCCTTTTTTGTGTTATTTCTTGCTTTACGCAGCTTTTTTCTCTGTCTTTTTGTTATTTCAAAGGCTACTGAGTTGTCTTCTTTCGGTCCTTCCTTATTTCTCTCATTCTGTAAGTCCGACAATATTTTGTTACTTTCAGTATTTATATCATGATTTGTGCTCACATTAGTCCCATTAAATATATCAGCGTCATCAGTTTCCATTTTTAACGATTGCTAATGTTTTTCTTATGATGTGAATTCCCTTGTATTAGGTTGATGTCTATCCTCCTTACAGTAGTCCTTATTTCTTGTACAGACAATGTCTTTGACATCCTCCAAGATAGTATTCATAACCTCCGGTATAGTTTCCAGTTTATTGATTATTGGAGCACATGTGCACTTGATATAACTTGGCACTGATTCCCTTTGTGCTTTTATTATTAGATTGTTCAGCTCGGCTAGTTTGTTCTCAATTCCAGCAACTGCGTTGGCCATAACTCCCAGTATGTCAATTTGAATATCCATTTTATTTGACTGAGCTACTAATGATTCAAGAGTTAGTACTGAACTTTGATAATGAATATCCCATATTCTTCCTACATCGTGTTTATCGTGTTCCTTTGTTTTTGTTTCCAAGTATGTTTCTGTAATACCTGAGTGGTTATTGATATCATCATAATCACTTTCTTCATCTACAGGTGCTGAAGCATGTTCTGGTGGTAGAACTCTGAGTTTTTTAATAGCATATTCTTTTACAGATGCTGGTTGCTTGTTGTTTCCTATAGTTTTATTTCTACTAGCTGGTGTCCTTGGGTAATTAGTGTTTGCCTGTTCTAATTGTTCGTGGTTTTCGTGGCTTTGTAATATGGTATTTTCTCAGCCGGCTTTTTTATGAAAAGTTAGGCCATGTTCCAAATTGATTAAACCATTAATGTCAATTTGTTGGTTTCATGGAATATGGTCAGTTTTTTCTTCCTCATTGGCCTTTCGGTATCCTGCTTTAGTTGCCAATAGATGATCGCTGTCAGTGTTGATTTCTTTTCCCCTTATTTCCACTTTGACTTCTATTGGGAACAAACTCCTTCATTAGATTTATTCTTGGTGGTACCAAATTGATTAAATTCCTTTGTTCTTACAACAATCCTGTCTTTATCCGACATTCCACAATTCGTTTCTTGTGAGAATATTTGTTAAAAAGGATTTACTAACTATTGTAAATCCTTTTCCTCTGTGTATTCATTTCTTTGTCCATCACTAACTTTCAATTGCTGATCTATAATCGGATCTGAAGCACAATCCACCCCAGCTTCTTCAGATAAATCTAAGTTTGCTTTCAATGTATTTGTTGGTTTGATTGGAGACTGTAGAGATTTTGATTCTGAGTCTAATTGCATTGACATAAGTGCGGTGGCTGGGTCTCACATAAAATCGAATTTCTGTGGTATTTTTGTAGATCTTTCAAACATCCTAGCTATTGGTGAGATTAGTGTCTGACTCGCCCCCTTAGTTTGAGCTTTTGCCTTTTTTAGTGCTTTGGGTACTTGATTTTTTCGGGTGATTTTTTGGGGGTAACCACTGTTCTTTCTTTACCAGAGCGCATTTCTAGTCGCTGCCTTACTTAATTAACTAATAAGCTGTACTTTTCCTTTTGTGCCACAATGTGCAGAATGATGTAATGAAAGTCAGTCCGCAGTCAAGTTGTAGAATATGTAAAGACTCAGAGCTCAGATTTCAAGTTTCAAATTTCAAAACACGTGCGTGTGCAACTCTGAGAATAGACAGGGCTCACGGGGCTCACTGGGTTCTCTGTATGTCCTGCGAATCAAAGCAGCCCCAGGATAGGAGTTTACCGTCCTCTGTAACCCTTAAATAATCCTCAAACCTTCATGCACACTCTTGGAGCACTCTTGGAGCAGTCTTAAATCAGAAGGGGCCAGAGACAGGGTGAAAAACTGCCTCAGACACCCCCAAAAGGAGAAAATCAGGAGCAGGGGGCAGGGGGCGGATCGTCGGTCTCAAACTCACCACCACACCAAAACACTGACTGCTGCTTCGGTATTAGGCACTGCCACCACCAGCTCCAGACGTGAAGTTTGTGATTTAATTATTATTTTGTTATTTAGCTCATTAGTTGAGTTAGGGTAAGCGAGGCTACGCTGCTTGTTCGTTGCTTGGCTGACTTGGCTGACTACTGGGTTGACTAACAAAAGCTCTGCGCGAGAGGTCTAGAGGACCTCGCACTCACCACGTTCACCACGTTTACCACCCTCGTAGCACCCTCACCTGGGGTACCCTCACCTGTTGGTCACCCACAGTACTGGTGATACTTACAGCTTCCTCCAGTTCTCCCGTGGCTAAGGGCAGGCCCGGACTGGCCGTTGAGGGCACCGGGCAATTCCCCGGTGGGCCGCATGGTTGGGGGCCGGTTTTAGGCCCCTGCGGCCGTTTTTGTTACAGGGCCGTTACGCTGCAAAAACGGCCCCGTAACAAAAACGGCCGAAAACCGGCCCTGTCACAGAGCGCGGTCGCACCTCTCCCCCCTCCCCTCCCCTCTCCTCACGGAGGGGGGAGGGGGGCCGGCCGAGCACTTTGCCAGGGCCGGTTCTGGTTCCCAGTCCGGCCCTGGCTAAGGGTCACTGCAATCAAAGTGTTCACCGAGCGTCCTGCAGGGCTACCAAGTCAGAGCCTCCTCACGGCTCTTGCAGCACTGACCAAAGCAGTGCCCCCCTCCTTCACTGCTCGGGCAACTCTCTCTTCATTGGTTGCAACTTCTCCGCTGTTCCTGCTGTGCTGAGCCTCCCGGGAACTCACGGCACTCTCGGCACTCTCAGGAATCACCTAGCAACACTTAGCGCCACCCATGGCGCTCGCGGCACTCTCAGCACCCGTCTCGTTGCACAAGTGCTGCCCTCCGCTTTACTGCTGTTTTTGCCACACTCGCGGCAGTCGTGCAGTCCGGGCACTCGCGGCACCCCTTGCACTGCGGTGCCGCTTACTGCTGTTTTTACCGCTATTGCCCGTTATTATCCGCTGTGTAGAACTCTGCACCCGTGGCTTAGCTGCCTCACGGCATTGAAAGCAAGCGAACCACCGGAGCCGCAGCCTTCCTTCTCCGCGCCTTCTCACAACTCGCTGGCTCTCAGGGTCACGTTCACAGCTCTCTGCTGCTTTAGTTCTGCAAGAGTCAATGTTAATGCCTATTTCAACATCTTATATCAATGTCCTATACCAATAGTGTTCAGTGTTAATGACACAAAACTAATGGCGCAGGCCTTATTTCAATGCCTAAGTCAATGTCTTATACCTATGTCAATGTCTTGTACCTTGGCTGAATACCTGGCCCGAACACCTGGTCTAAATATTCTGTCCTTATTGATTTGGACCTCTATACTCGAGCCCTAATATAGATCACCAAATAGTTAGGGTATGTTGGGCTAACTTAAAGTACCTTCATCGATCATGTGTAGTCATAACTAGACTGTGAGCTTAAACTCCACTACTCACTGTACTCAATAGTATACTGTTTAAAGTGATGTACATAGTCTAACATAATGTTTAAGTTTTAAAACAAATCATAGGTATAGTTAGATAGAGGCACTAAAACGTATCTATTCAATCTACTCTATGTTAGACTGTCATCATGCAAAAATGCATAGACGAGCAACAGAATGCATAAATTAGCAGCATATTATGCATTGCAATGGTCCATATCACATACTAAGTACATTAAGTTCTCAGTTCTTAGAGTTTGAAGTTTTTTTTTATTCCTCGAGACAAAGTTGGTCTCATGCGTTCATATGGTTGGGATACCCGTCACCCCCTCCCAACACACTCCCCAAGAATGGGAAGACGGAAACGGTTCTTGAACTTTTGGAAGGCGGGAGGGAGTTACCCTCCCGGCCATATTTATTAAAATATGAAACAAAATTAAAACATTAAAATAACAGTTTCATATCATGTACAATTCCATTTATACATTACGATGTTTCTTGGCTAACCTTAACCCATCTCTAATACAAAGGTTCTCCTAGCCGAATCTAAAACATCCTGTAAATGCATTTCTCAAAATTCAAATTGTACATCCTAACATTACGGGCCAACGGCAAGGTCGTAACCGGTGTCAGATCCCTAAACCAGAACTCCCCCCTCACTTGTGAGGGGCGGGCGCACAGAGGACTGTCCCTCTGTGCCAACTTCCAATTTCCCTTGTCTTAACGGGGGCCCCATATTTACTCGACGCCATCTTTAGTGGTCGTCCGAGGACTCGTGTGAGGTGTCTAGAAGGTAGCGTAGACCCCCCTCCCACCCCACACTGCTTACCACATCTGCCGTCGCAGATGTCCTGGCCCCGGGAAATTCCCAGGAGGGGCACGTAGCCCCTCCTCCCCAGGGAGGGGCCTATGACCGCCTTCCCTTTCGGCGGCCCCATCCTTAGAGGGGACCGCCTCCCCGTTTGAGGGGCCAATGGCCGCCTCCCCCCGGGCGCTCCCATCCATAATGGGTGACGCCCCCACCTCTAGGGATCTTCCAATTACTGCTCACCGATCATGACCTTACCGCCCGACCAAAATAAATACGACATTTTTTAAACTAAAGAGGATGGAAAAAGACAGTCATACTGAGCGATTCAAGAATACACTCCTACTAGGCACTACATTTAACTCTGCTGTTACTGCTTTGAAGGCATACATGCTGAAAGAGCAACCACTTTATTACATACAAAAAATTACCAACTTTATTCGAAAACAACCTGAAAAAGAAACAGTATCATGCCACTCGACTTTAATCAAAACAAATCGCTGTCATCAGGGGCTGGTGGGTGGGTCAAACTTGGCTCCTTGTTCTGTCTCGAGCTCACATGCAACGGGGAGGTGCAGCTTCCGAGCACAGGAACAAGAGGATGCTTCCTTGGATCGTCGCTCCTCTTATCCTCCTTCAGGTGGGCGTGGACCCTCCTCCAATCCGCCTACAGGGCGTGGCCAACGGTGTAGGTGTCTAGGACAACCCCTCTTGGGCGGGAAAAGGCGCGCCCCGGCTACGCCGCTTCGGGCATACCAGCCGAGACTCGCCTCCCGCCCAAAATGGCTTCCCGGGGGGATCGGGGTACTCCACCATATGTTCGGGGGGACCGAGCGGTCGCCCCTTTCCATATGGTTGGGATACCCATCACCCCCTCCCAACACACTCCCCAAGAATGGGAAGACGGAAACGGTTCTTGAACTTTTGGAAGGCGGGAGGGAGTTACCCTCCCGGCCGTATTTATTAAAATATGAAACAAAATTAAAACATTAAAATAACAGTTTCATATCATGTACAATTCCATTTATACATTACGATGTTTCTTGGCTAACCTTAACCCATCTCTAATACAAAGGTTCTCCTAGCCGAATCTAAAACATCCTGTTAATGCATTTCTCAAAATTCAAATTGTACATCCTAACATTACGGGCCAACGGCAAGGTCGTAACTGGTGTCAGATCCCTAAACCAGAACTCCCCCCTCACTTGTGAGGGGCGGGCGCACAGAGGACTGTCCCTCTGTGCCAACTTCCAATTTCCCTTGTCTTAACGGGGGCCCCATATTAACTCGACGCCATCTTTAGTGGTCGTCCGAGGACTCGTGTGAGGTGTCTAGAAGGTAGCGTAGACCCCCCTCCCACCCCACACTGCTTACCACATCTGCCGTCGCAGATGTCCTGGCCCCGGGAAATTCCCAGGAGGGGCACGTAGCCCCTCCTCCCCAGGGAGGGCCCTATGACCGCCTTCCCTTTCGGCGGCCCCATCCTTAGAGGGGACCGCCTCCCCGTTTGAGGGGCCAATGGCCGCCTCCCCCCGGGCGCTCCCATCCATAATGGGTGATGCCCCCACCTCTAGGGATCTTCCAATTACTGCTCACCGATCATGACCTTACCGCCACTGGCCGGATAGTTGACCGGCTATCCGGACTCCCCCACAAAACTCCTACCTAAAGGTCATGGCTGCACAAACTCTTTAACCAAGCCACAAAATCTCCTATGAGTAAAACATTCCCCTCCCGGGACAAATGGACCCCATCCTCCAGATACATATGGTCCCCCCGGATACACCCATGAGGAATACAATGCAATGTACTTGTACGAAACAACCTACCAAGTTTGTTATTTACTTTCTTCACCGACTGATTTAAAGCTGAAACAGAGATAGCCCCCCGCCACACCTTCCGCGGAATCATGTGTGACCATGCAATCGTGCACCCTGGAACTCTTCTCGCCAACCAACTTACTGTGGATAAGATTAATTCGAGAAGTACTCGTCGACCAGTGGTCACCAAATCATTGCCCCCAAGATGCACTATGATTACAGATGGCGGTGACCTTGTCCGCCCTAACAAACCCTCCATAACATTTTTAAACTGGTCAATACAGAGCCCGCCCCTTCCGTAGAAGGTCACCCTGTACCCGTATTCCCCAGCCATGTGAATCATGTCACCTGCTTTGAATACGTCCGCGGCACGCCTCACGTATGAGTGGCCGACGACCCACACCACTCTTCCCTCAGCCGGTGATCTTTGACCGCTGGTTCCCAGGTGTCGAGTCAACTGCACAGTCCGCCCCGCAAAGCCTGCTCGCGAAACTGAAAACCAAACAAAAAACAAGAAGCGTGAGTGCATGACATTAGCTTCACAACATGTGCAACCGCACATACCTTTTATAACAATTCGAGGACCAGCGCCCCAACTGTTTCACTTTTTCCACACTCAACCCCCTGGCTGTAGCCTCTGTAGCAGCCCCTATACGGAATGAGTGGGTCCCAAAATCGCGCGGGTTCAAGCCCGCTGCCGCGATTGCCATTGTTAACACCCGCTGGAACTGAAACCTCGTCCGTGGGGTGGCGTCGGTATGTCTCAGCAAGCTCCCCCCCCATGATGCCACCCTTTGCGCTAAGTACTCTTCCACGCATTTCACTGGGCACATGTGGGATCCCCGCATGCGCTGAACAACCACACTGTCTCCGATCGCTCCCTGATCGGTTTTGGACTTGGCTATAGTGACTACCATTGTGTCACCTCTAATCTGGATGTGTTCTCGACACAGACCTCCCCCCGTATCCCGCTTGTTCCTTGCTACCAGTTCGCTTATCCGCATAGCCCCATGGAACGCTAATGCAAAGGCGGCCCGGAACAGCACTGTCTCTGACTGAGATGAACAAGTCGCAGGGAGTACGGACATTAACTGGGACAACATTGCTAACCCTATCGGGCGCCTCTCGTCGTCTCTACGACCCTCGAGGCGTTGCCACCCGCGCAACGCCTTCTTTACTAGAAAGGACGCCGTGGGGTCCTGAATGCCATGAGCCTGTGCCATGAATGCAATGGCGGCTCGGTGTCTATTGGCTGTTGCCACTGATCGGCCTGCCTGATGCAATGACACTAGAAATTTCAGGACATACTCCTCCTGCCCCCAATACTCCCCCCTAGCTGGACCCAAAAATGCCCAATAGGAACGGAACGCCCCTTCATATGCCTTCCTCGTCCTGGGGGCTAGACTCTCTCCCACGAGGTTTTGTAATCCGGGGCACCGAGAGACCAGAGAACTTCGGGAAATGGTGCCGCCACCAAGTCCGCAGAGGGCAGATGGCCCCGGAAGGCCTGCATGTGGGAACGAGAGAGTGCATCAGCCGCCTGGTTCAGTACCCCAGGCACATGTTTTGCTCTAAAGTGGACGTTCAATTTCATACATAGCAGGACAATTTCTTTCATCAATCTCAAGATCATTTTGCAGCGTGCTGCCTGGTTATTGACACATTCTACCACAGTCATATTATCCGACCAGAACACCACAGTGCGATCACGAAATCCCTCCGGCCATGTCTTCAAGGCCACTAGAACAGTTCAAGAAACCCAATGTTACCTGTGAGTCCACTCTCGTGCCACCATGCCGGCCATGTTTGTGCCGACCATTGTTTACCAAAGATGGCGCCAAAACCCACACTCCCTGCCGAGTCGGTCCACAAACCCAGCTCCTCGGAGGAAACCGCTGGTTTGTTCCACAGGACACGACCGTTAAACTCCGCCAGGAATGCCAACCATATGCGCATGTCCTGGCGAACCTCTGCCGAGAGCCTTGTGCGGTGATGCCCTTCCTTAAGACCAACCATGGCTTGAGCAATAGAGCGAGAAAAGGGGCGAGCCATTGGTATCACTCTAAGGGCAAAATTAAGCTGACCCACAACCTGCTGCAACTGATGCAACGTTACTTTCGTCTCGTCAACACATGCCTCGAGTGAGGCCATAAATGTCAATACTTTTTCCTTAGGCAAACGGAAGCACCCCTCTTCGGAATCGAGCTCAATTCCTAGAAACTCGAGCGAAGTAGACGGCCCCACTGTTTTGCCCGGTGCCAGTGGCACGCCAAATATTCTCATGAGATCACAAAACTTTTCCAACGCCTGTGCACATTCCGTGTCCCCAGCTGCCCCCAGAAACAGAAAATAATCAAGGTAATGCATAACTTGCGTAAAGCCTGTGGCTCTGATGAACGCCCATTGTAAAAAACTACTGAATTTTTCAAAATACGCACAAGAGATGGAGCAACCCATTGGCATACATTTATCCATGTAATAGCGTCCCTGAAACACAAAACCTAGCAGACGCTGATCCTGTGGGTGTACCGGGAGCAACCGGAACGCTGACTCGATATCCGATTTTGCCATCAGCGCTCCGTGCCCCAGGCGATTCAACATGGCGACAGCCTCATCAAAGGAAGCATACCGCACCGAACAAACTCCCGGGTCAATCGCATCATTCACGGAAAGACCCTTAGGAGCGGACAAATTATGTATTAACCGAAACTCACCCGGGTCCTTCTTGGGGACTACACCCAACGGTGAACAAACAAAATTCTGGACAGGCGGGTTCGCAAATGGACCCGCCACCTCCTTTGCAATCTTTGCCTGTACTACAACAGCATTCTGACGAACCGACAGTTGGTTTTTACACAGCGATACCCCCCGAAAATCCCCCGCTGGGATGCGGAAACCACATGAGAAACCGTCTCTCAACACCCCAGCGGAGACATGATCAGGGTATTCGTTCAGCCAAGGGATCATTGCCATGATGTCGATGGGAGTAGGTAGCAGCGCCCCTCGGCCGTCATTAGACCTGTTTGGTGCCGCCTCTGCCCCCTGAATCGCCATTCTTGGCTCTGCATGAACTCTCGGGGTATGAAGATTGTCCGCACCCTGCACACTCATGCCTAAATTTGCACGTCCCCTGTGGCCTAGTGCACTTGCCCCTGTTGAAACTCCAACAGACCCCTTTTTTGCCAGAGTTCCCATTACTCCTTGTGTGCTGATCACCACCGGCGCCCGCTCGAAAGGGCACCGCCGGGAAATGGCGGGAAGGCTCTGCCCCATTCCCGCCAAACGAAGACGGCTTTGTCGGGTTTGACCTGACCTGTTTCTGCCAGGAAATGGAGTCGAAACAATCCCACGTCAGGGATGAGTCGTGCTCCTTGGCCTTACGAAATTTGTTATCATAACCCAACCATTGATCACCATCGTAAGATTCATAAAACTCCATTATTCGTGTCTGGTAACAAGCCAACTCAGTCAATACCTCAGGCCTACGTTCCCCCATGATTGCAGTGAACATCCCGAAAGCCCTGGCCCAATTAGCGATTGTCTCATCAACTCTGAAACCCGCCATCTTTGCTCGCCATACACTTGGATGCAACAATTCCTTCTGATTTTTAACGTGCTCTATTTCATAATGATCAGTTAATAGCGAAAATATATTCACATATTTATCCGCCCATATCATTTCCTTTGTGGCCAACGGGATATGTTGTACCACCTTTTCCCTTCTTGAGGGTACCGACCCCTCCCCCGCCATTGGCAACGGCTTCTTACCCAAATCAGTAGCTGAACTCGCTGCTGCCGCTGTTCCAACGCCCGAAGACGGCTGTTCCGCGGGAACCTGAGGAGGAACAAAAGGACAAGGTGCCTTCGCAGCATCTCGAGACTGCCGCAACTGCTTCATTATTAGTTTGGCCTCTTCGGCCGTATCCCCTGGAGCTATGGCACCCTCATTATTCTTGCCCAACCACGCCGCCAACTGTGCGGCCAACTCGGGTGGCATATCCCCCTTGTTCACAGGTGTAACTACGACAGGGATCGGCTGTCCTGCATCCGGAATCGGAACTGGGGCCTCTGCTGGCCTGACCGGGCTCGCCGGAGGTGACTCGGGAACCGGAGCCTCCCCCCCTGCCGCCCTGTTCCTGGCCCTTTTACCTCTCCCGGCAGGGACTACCGCCGGCAATGCTGGTCCGATGACTTTCTTAGGCCGGCCCGTACCGTTCATGGCCGCCATCTGCTTCTTCATGTCCGCCATGTCCTTCACCAGCATACGGAGCATTTGGTCGGTGCTAACCTTCTTTCCGACCTTTTTGCCCGGCATTCTCTTACGATAGTCGACCGAAAGATCCTGGAACCAGAATTCGAAGCGCTAGAAGAGAAAACACAAGAATTACAAATTCTCAAACTTGGCTCCTTGTTCTGTCTCGAGCTCACGTGCAACGGGGAGGTGCAGCTTCCGAGCACAGGAACAAGAGGATGCTTCCTTGGATCGTCGCTCCTCTTATCCTCCTTCGGGCGGGCGTGGACCCTCCTCCAATCCGCCTACAGGGCGTGGCCAACGGTGTAGGTGTCTAGGACAACCCCTCTTGGGCGGGAAAAGGCGCGCCCCGGCTACGCCGCTTCGGGCATACCAGCCGAGACTCGCCTCCCGCCCAAAATGGCTTCCCGGGGGGATCGGGGTACTCCACCATACGTTCGGGGGACCGAGCGGTCGCCCCTTTCCAAGATACTTTGTCTGGCTCCCATGTGAGGGAGAGCTCTCTTCTCTTGTCACCATGCCAGTTATCTATTTTTGGGGTAGGGTGGGAGGGTTAGAGGTGAGTGTGGGCGGGTTTGGGGTTTTAGACCTTATTTTTCTTACTTTATTTGCCATTATTTGCTGTATTTGTCATGCTGATCATAACTGTTTTCTTTGCTCGAATGCCTTGCCTTTTTCCTCAAGTGACATTTAACACAGTGATTGTTGGAGTGACAACCCTACACATACCGGTGATACTACATTGAAATGTATGCTCTGCATACATGACGTACATGATGTATCCTCTTATCTAAGTACCATGTTATTTCACTCTAGTACAAGGTTCTACTTTATATACAGGGTACCTGGGTGACTGTTAAGCACCATACAAGTAACATACTCCTCTGCTCACGTGTTAGATGTTTTTACACAAATGCCATTTTTTTTCCTTTCAAGTCAAATGTCAAGTCATGTGTCGCGTCAAATGATCTGTAGTGACAACCTTGTATGTACATTTGGAACCTCTTTGAGTGGTAAGCCTCCTATACATGAAATGTACACAGGGCTAATCAACTCATCGCAACAGTGTAACTAACTTCTTGGCAAGTACAAAATAAATCACAATCTCTCCTCATATAGTGAATAAACACCAAAAACCATACAATCTGCACAAAACGTTTTCCAGAGTCAAATAATCACTTACAATGTTTTTAATGCACTTATGATGTCGCAAATCCCTCCAGTTACTTCAGCCCACAACAACCTCAAGATAGTCTCACTGAATGATAAGGGGTTAAACCGCCCTATCAAAAGGAGAAAAATCATAGATTACCTTCATAAACAAAAGGGAGACTTTTTCCTACTACTCCAAACAATTTAATTCACTTAGAAATGCGTCTTACTGTGATGTTGCTGGCTCAGAGGCAAAAGAGAAGAAAAACAGTGTCCTGACTTTGGAAGCTAAAAAATCAAACATAGATATGGTGAGAGGCACATCTGATACTAAAGGGAGGTGGATCACCACAAAATTGACAAAGGAAAATACTGGATTTATTATCACTAACATTTAAGCCCCCATTAGGGATGAATCAATATAAGCAAGCAAATTGACACGATTCCAGATACTGCTATGCAAATATTAGCGGGAGACTTTAACCTGCCCATGGACCCAGCCTTAGATAGGTTGTCACATTGCCCTTTCCGTTCCAATAACTCCCACAAAGCCCTTATAAATCTTTGCTCACACTTCAATGTGATAGACACTTTGAGGCTACGAAACCCCACAGGGAGGGAATATACTTTCTACTCCTCCCCACATAATTCCTATTCATGCATTGATTACCTACTTATCTCAAATAACGCCTTAGCCAGGATCGAACAAACCTTCATTGAACCAAGGTTGATTTCAGACCACTCATATTTGAGCCAAAGCCTTCCAAAAAACAACTTTCTGGAGACTCAACAATTAGGTCCTGGAAAAAGAATCTCATAGACAAATCATTGATACAGAACTATCTCAGGGTTAACAAAATAGGAGACACGTCGGACCTCAAAAGATGGGAGGCATTAAAGAGCGTCGTCAGAGGAGACATCAATAAAATTAGAGCTGCCATGAATAGGGACGCCAATAAGAATCTTGAAAAGTTAGAAGAAGAGATTGTTATACTAGAAAAGAGATACCTTAGTTTTGAACTAAATAGTGGGGAAGAAATACAAGTATAATAAAATAGTTAGTGAAACAGCGGGAATATGGTTACATAAACAAATGAGTTTTAGGCTATGTGAATCCAACAAGGCAGGGAAGAGCTTAGCCTCATACTTAAAGTTTAAAATGCAAAAGAACAGGATTAGGAATCTAATAGACCGAAATGGTATGGCTCACTCTGACCCTGACAAAATTGCGGACATTTTCAAGGATTTCTAGAAGAGTCTGTATAGTAAGAACAAGGATATAGAAAGCACAAAAACACAGGACTACTTAAATAAGTGTACACTGCCTGCCCTCTCCGAATATGAAAAAAATGAAATAAACAGCCCAATTACTACCTCAGAAATCGAAAGTTCAATAAGACCCCTCAAATTTGGGAAAGCTCCGGGCCCTGATGGGTTTACTGCCAAATTTTACAAGTTCTTCTCCTCCACATTGACTCTCCCACTCTTAAATTTGTTCAAAACATTTAGTGGCTCTGGACCCTAAAAATACCCCTGTATCCCATAACCCAAACCTAGCCCTGAACCCTAAAAATACCCCTTTATCCCATAACCCAAACCTAGCCCTGAACTCTAAAAATACCCCTGTACCCCATAACCCAAACCTAGCCCTGAACCCTAAAAATACCCCTGTACCCCATAACCCAAACCTAGCCCTGAACCCTAAAAATACCCAAACACCCCAAAACATATACCTCAGTACCCCAAAATATATACTCCTATACTCATACTTATTTTTTTTAATTACTTAAATTAATATATTTGATTTATTTTATAAAAATACATAAATTAATATATTTATTTATTTTTAATATTAATTAAATTAATTAAATAATGTTATGAATTATATAAAAGATAAAATAAAATTATATTCTTACCTATACTTACGTTGTAATGGCATGCGTTGTAATAGCATCTGCTATGTAATGTCATGCGTTGTAAAGGCATTCGTTGTAATGGATCCTGCGTTGTAAAAGTTGCGTTGTAATGGTAGTGCGTTGTAATAGTTGCGTTGTAATGGCTGTTTGCCACCCATACACACACACATGTAGCTACTCACCAACCCATGCAGCCACTTATACACAAAGTGAAACACTGATACTTACATTTAAATATTTAAAAATTACTCTCTAATTAATATATGTATTCACTAAGATACACTTAATAAGCCAGTTAACGATTCAATTTTTTTTTAAAAAAACATCCATTTAGACACTTATTTAAAAATGTATTCTTCCATCGACCTTTACAAATACATATATAAAACATATTTATTTTTCAGAAAGACACACATTCACTCGATGGTGTCATCAGTGATTTCATGAGTGATGTCACTGACCATGTCATGAGTGATGTAATATGTGACGTCATCAGCAGTGCATTGCAGGCGCGCAAGTTATAGTGAGTCCAACTAACTATAACGTGGGAATTTCAATGGTTTTATGTCAGTAAAATTTCCAGCTAACTATAACTGGTGTGAAACCTATGGTTTTTCAGTGAATATATATATATATATATATATATATATATATATATATATATATATATATATATATATATATATATATATATATATATATATATATATATATTCACTGAAAAAACCATAGGTTTTACACAGGTTATAGTTAGGAAGTAGCATTTAAAAAACCTTTGAAATTCACTGAAAAAACCATAGGTTTGACACCAGTTATAGTTAGCTGGAAATTTTACTGACATAAAACCAATGAAATTCCACGTTATAGTTAGTTGGACTCACTATAACTTGCGCGTGTAATGCACTGCTGATGACATTACATATTACATCACTCATGACATGGTCAGTGACATCACTTATGACACCATCCAGTGAATGTGTGTCTTTCTAAAAAATAAATATGTTTTATATATGTATATGTAAAGGTGGAGAGAAGAATAAATGTTTAAATTATTGTCTTAATGAATGTTTTTTTTAAAGAAATGATTGGATAACTGGCTTATTAAGTGTATCTTACTGAATACATATATTAGCGAGTAATGTTTAAATATTTCAATATATGTATCAGTGTTTCACTTTGTGAATAAGTGGCTGCATGGGTTGATGAGTACCTACATGTGTGTGTATATGGGTTATTAGATGTTTTTTTAGTATCAGTATGAGTGTCTCTATGGTTTGGTGGGGGTGTTACTTATGATATAGTTCCATCAATGACTGACTCACTGTTTCTATGTTTTTTGAAGACAACATATGTGCAGGACTGTATGGGTGGATGAGTGTGTATATGTTTGTTTTAGTAAGTAAATGACTGTCTTATTATTGTGTTTATCAGTAACTACATATGTTTTAATCTAGTATATGTGATTATTGATGTATATAAGTGAGTATATGTGAGAGTGAGAGATTGAAAGAGTTTCTGTTTAAATAAGTATATGTTTCTATAAGTGATGTTTAAGAGAGTAAGTATGTATAAGTTTCCTTAGAAGTAACGTGGTAGTGTGTGTATAGTTGTATATGCAAATAAATGGATGTTCAATAGTTTATTTGCATGTGTGAGTATGTGTGTGAGTAACTTTTCGATGACTGTCGGTGTGTAACAGAATGTATAGGTGTATCACTACATATGATGAGTGAGTATATGTATGAGTGACTATATAGAACTGTTGGTGAATGACAGAATGTGTATATAGATGGTGGAATTACTGAATTGGTTGCTGTAACTGGTATGGGTATCTCCATTTTTTGGAAAATGTTAATTTCTATTTTCCAATATGTGTTTTAAGGGTTACATTACACTTAAAGGAGGTCTGTCATCAGTGATGTCATAAGTGATGTCACTGACCATGTCATGAGTGATGTAATATGTAATGTCATCAGCAGTGCATTACACGCGCAAGTTATAGTGAGTCCAACTAACTATAACGTGGAATTTCATTGGTTTTATGTCAGTAAAATTTCCAGCTAACTATAACTGGTGTCAAACCTATGGTTTTTTCAGTGAATTTCATAGGTTTTTTAAATGCTACTTCCTAACTATAACCTGTGTAAAACCTATGGTTTTTTCAGTGAATTTCTTAGGTTTTTTGAATGCTAGTTCCTAAGTATGAAATCACGTTCGTAACTAGATAGTGTTACCGCCTACACGTCCTAAGAAACGCATGTAAAGTCATGTGACTTGAAAACAACACTTGCAATTGGTTCTTAGTAGTTTCTGTTCTGGAATTTACACGAAGCACTCCACCCACTTTCCTCACAATCTTTTCTACTCTGAAGAGACAACAACGTCGAGCATCTTCCGGAAAACTTTGCTGAAATGGCTGCCCTTCCGCATTCATCTTCCGAATCTGAAGGAAATGAGCGACCACCGTTAAGAAGAAAAAAGGAATCTTTCATTTGGCAATTTTTTACTTATCCTGAAGATCAAAAGAAAGTGAATGCGCCAAAAGTAACCTGCACAATATGCAATTCGGAGCTCTCAAGGGGAAATCCAAATAAAAAATATTCCTTTTCTATACACACCATGCAGCAGCATGTTAAACAAAGGCATCCTGAGCATTATGCAAAAGCATCGACAAGAGCCCTGGCCACGCTATTACCATCAGAGGTGGCCAGCACATCTTCTGGTGGACGACCTGTATCTCCATCGAGTGCTGAGATGGACTTGAGACCATATCTTGCGAAGGTGCATATGAAATGCAACGAGTGTGGAGAAATTCTTTTGTATGGAGAGCAGAGCCTCGTTCTTATTAAACTCAAAATTGAAAGTCACAAATGCCCCAAGAAAAGATAAATTTCTTCACTTCATTTTCATACTATTAGATACTGAAAAATGTAGTAGCAACTTTAAGAAATCGAAAGCATCATAACACTTCTTTCCCCCCAAAAAAAAAAAAAAAAAAGTTCTTTTCAGAACTAACTCTTTCTACCAAAACGTGCTCCAAGAGCATATTATGAGATGTTTTTTCGCCGCTTTATTTTAGTGCGAGACCGGGTACGCGCACCCTCCTATCGCGTACAGGACCTGACACTTGCATGTGAAGTCATGTGACTTCAAAACAACACTTCTAATTGGTTCTTGGTAGTTTCTATTCTGGAATTTACACGCAGCACTCCACCCACTTCCATCACTTTCTTTTCTACTCTCAAGAGAGAACAACGTCGAACACCTTCCCGAAGACTTCGCTACAATGGCTACCGTTCCGCATTCATCTTCTGAATCTGAAGGAAATGAGCGACCACCTTTGACAAGAAAAACGGAGGCCACGCTATTACCATCAGAAGTAATCAGCACATCTTCCGGTAGACGACCTGTATCTCCATCGAGTGCTGGAATGGACTTCAGACCATATCTTGCGAACGTGCACATGAAATGCACGAACTGTGGAGAACTTCTTGTATACGGAGAGCAAAGCTTTACTCTAATTAAACACACAATTGAGAGTCATAAATGCTCCAGGAAAAGTTAAATTTCTTCACTTTATTTGGATAGTATGACATACTGAAAAATGTCGTAGCAACTTTAAGAAATCAAAAGCATGATAACACTTGTTTCCAAAAAAAAAAAAAAAAAAAAAAGTTCTTTTCAGAACTAACTCTTTCCACCAAAACATGCTCCAAGAGCATATTATAAGATGTTTTTTCACCGCTTTATTTTAGTGCGAGACCGGGTGCGTGCACCCTCCTATCGCGTACAGGACCTGACACTTGCATGTGAAGTCATGTGACTTCAAAACAACACTTCTAATTGGTTCTTGGTAGTTTCTATTCTGGAATTTACACGCAGCACTCCACCCACTTCCATCACTTTCTTTTCTACTCTCAAGAGAAAACAACGTCGAACATCTTCCCGAAGACTTCGCTGCAATGGCTACCGTTCCGCATTCATCTTCCGAATCTGAAGGAAATAGGCGACCACCTTTGACAAGAAAAACGGAGGCCACGCTATTACCATCAGAAGTAATCAGCACATCTTCCGGTGGACGACCTGTATCTCCATCGAGTGCTGAAATGGACTTGAAACCATGTCTGGCGAACGTGCACATAAAATGCAACAACTGTGGAGAAGTTCTTGTATACGGAGAGCAAAGCTTTACTCTAATTAAACACAAAATTGAGAGTCATAAATGCTCCAAGAAAAGTTAAATTTCTTCACTTTATTTGGATAGTATAACATACTGAAAAATGTCGTAGCAACTTTAAGAAATCAAAAGCATCATAACACTTGTTTCCCAAAAAAAAAAAAAAAAAAAAAAGTTCTTTTCAGAACTAACTCTTTCTACCAAAACGTGCTCCAAGAGCATATTATGAGATGTTTTTTCGCCGCTTTCTTATAGTGCGCGACCGGGTGCGCGCACCCACCTATCGCGTACAGGCGTCGAGACACGCATGTGCAGTCATGTGACTTTAAAACAACACTTCCAATTGGTTCTTACTAGTTTCTATTCTGCAATTTACACGGAACACTCCACCCACTTCCCTAGAAAACCACGTTATCGAAAAACTTTTAAAGCCTCCTCTTATGAAATATTCGACATCAATCACATAGCAGAGTACTAAATAGCACTATATACACTCCGTCCCTTAATTATAAGAGACTTATTGCTATGTAAAAGCAACTTTTGTTTTCACGCGATAATGTGAAATGCTGAGCCTGTTACACAATTTGCTTTCACATATATGTTACTATTCTCCTTCGAGCACTAACACCGTAGAAAATACCACCAATAGCGGTGATATTGTTTACACCGAGAACGGGCGATTTGTATCGCTTAGAGCCCTTACAATTATAAAGTTTTATTTCCTAAGTCTCTGATCTCCAACTGTGCAACGTAGCTCCCCTGTGTGTCGTAATTAGTCCATAAACAAAAACTACAGGGCCAGCATTATAAACATGCACAGAACCACAAAACGACAAGAGCCACCATGTTGATATATATCCTTAATATAATAAACCTCTGAGAATAAATACATATTTCCGTGGCACCCCATAACACAAATGTGGCGTCCTCTGACTCTGCTCCATTACCAAACACCGTAACTCCCTGCGCCCCTCACTTTTCACTAAACTCCGCACTCCACCCCACCCGGACCCCCTATTACAAACCCCCAACCTACCCTCCCTGCCCAAACCCACCATGAACCTCAAACCGCCCCTAGAAAACTTATAAGACACAGGATTACTAAAACTCAAAGAATACGCAACAGGCAGATAATGTAAATAGTACATAAAGGCACATATTTTTTCCATAATACTATTTAAAAACATGTTCTATTTTTTATAAATCTATCATGCATCTCACCCTCTAGAACTGCTTTCAAAACGTGAACTATAAACCTCTACTTTTCATTTTCAAACCATACACTTTCATCTGACCCTCTAGAACTGCTTTCAAAACGTGAACCATAAACCTCTACTTTTCATTTTCAAACCATACACTTTCAATTACATTTTTTTTTTTTCACAATTCATGTAATGTTACACACCTTTTCTAAAATACACCAGTCCCTATCATTTATAAGGATTTATTTTCAGTCTTCATCAGTGACACTTTCTTAACATATAATAGAAATCACTGTAACTTTTTAAACGACAATGCTAACGCGGTAAAAATAACCCTTCATTTGCTTTCCTTTAAGAATGCAGACTATGTACCCCACGCATGCGTTTCTTGATCTTTGTATTTGGCAGCGAATACCGACCTTGAATCGGAAGACATGAACAAGACCGCCATTGTCACATTTAAAACTGAACGTTGCATCTGCTCACACACATATCTTTCACTAAGCTAACATTCACAGAAAACAGCATTGATGTAAAAAAAATTGACCTTGCTTTACAACTCCCTCAAATCACTCCCTTATTTTTTAACGCATCCTCCAGTTCAAAAAAAGCTACTTTTTTGATAACTACTAAGCAATATATAAGTGACTAGACTCCTAGAAAATGTATCAAGTCATTCTGCTCCTCTCCACTGCATAGCCGGCGACCTAATTCTGTGGAGTTGCTATACAACCAGCGGTGCTGCGCCGTTTCCTTTACCATCTTGGGAAATTCAAAATGGATGTCCCTCCTGCCTTCGCAAACGAGCCGGACCACTTAGAACTATTTCGACAGAGAATGCTTCTGTACTACGGCACCTTACCACTCTCAACTTTGAATACTTCATATCGATTATCATTTCGATATTCGTATTTCACCTGTGTGCAGCCTGTATTTCATTGCCTGAGCTGTGATTTCACGTGGGCCCTGGATTTATGTCTCTGCAATTTGGTACCTCCTGAACCGAATTACAATCACCTCATGAATCCGTTACTTGATCATGAACAGCTTTGTTACAACGGAGGGTTTATGGCCTTTGCAGCGATACAAGGAGTTCTGGGTCATTGGAATATATTCGCAGCGGCGCAAGATTTCCTAACAGAGAGCTACATCGAAAACCCACCGAGCTGCCCTATGATGGTAAAAGACGCTCCAATAATGACAGATCATGAATGCTCCTTTCATCTTCTCAATTGGATGGCTGACATGTTTTCAGATGATAACAATGATTTCATGTTAGAGGCACTTGCTGCATACTTTGCCTACACAATGGACGGTTAACTCTTTCCTAACAGCGAGCTACATCGAAAACCCACCGACCTGCACTCTGATGGTAAAAGAGGCTCCGATTATAACAGATCATCAGTACTGCTTTACTCTTTTCCATTGGATAGCTGACATACTTTCAAATGATAAAACTGATTTCCTGTTACAAGCAGAAGCTATCTATTTTGCCTAAACAATGCTTCAATAACTCTCATACAAGCCATTGACGTCCTCATTTCCTTTTGGTTTTCTATATTCTTCACGTTCTTTTCCATATTTTCTTTTGAAGAACAGACCTATTTGCTTTACTAACAGTGGACATTATGATTTCGTGTTGTTTGACAGCTGATTCATAAAGTAATGATGTATAACCACTTGCATTTTCATATATCGTTCCTAAACTGAAAGGCCAGAGACCTTCTTCCATTTATTAAAATATAATATACTTCCTTATAAGAGTGTACAATGTTTTTTTCCAACTATATTCATTTTTCTTCAACTATAGCGTTTGTATTCCATGTACTACTGACAATACCAATTACTGTGTTTTTTGCAATTTCTGTACTCATATTACATAATGATTTGCCTTTAAAACAGTACATTTCTAAATAAACATTTCAAATATTCACGGTTTCTCTTTTAATCCATAATCTCAACTGAAATGATTTCATATTGAAAAACTATTCATGGGTTCCACATAACCTTAACTGTAGACACTGAAGACCTTATTTATAAAGACCTTCCGCCGCCAGTGCCTCATTTTTTAAAATGGGAAAAAGTAACGCACCGGTGGCACAAGGCCTTCATAAATAAAGTCCTGAATGTTCTCTTTTCTCAACCTCACTTACTGATACTAGAACCTGCAAGCCAATTACGGCCCGTGAACTCTTTCTTAGTAGGTCGCGCACCGTAAAGACAGGTATACCACTGTTAACATTTTTTTTTTACTGTTACTAAGCACCGACACAGTTCCGCTTTACTCAGAGTTAATCACTGCTCCCACGCTTCTACAGGCCAGACGCTATGTCGTATTTCTCTCCTTATCACCCTTTCATCTCCACAATAACAAACAGTTCTCCGCCTGCCACCAGAGAACAGACTCAGATGCAGAGGCACCAAAGAGTGAACCCATCACCAACTGCCATCTCCGGCTGTTTCCTTGGTTACACCTCATTCTGCACCTTGCTGAAGGCACAGGTCAAAAGTTCATGTCTTAACGTTCTACAACAAACTAAGAACACTATTTTCCCTCCAGAAACACCGGCCAATACACAGCTCTGTTACATATCTTGTTTTTCACACCCAATAGTACTTTTCGTTTAACATAAACATTAACATGGAACGTACTGTTCAATCTCCACTTGTTACAATCAACAAATCATTTTTATTTTTTAAACCACACCCAGCCTCTTCCTTTTTCTTTATTTAGAATTTCAACTTCTAACTACCATTCCACTTCCAGAACCGATCGGAGAACGACTACAAATCCCTTGAAAATGAAGGTCTGGCTAATAGGACACAGTTATATTCACTGGAGTGAAAAATATGCAGTAAGCAGACAAATTTGCAACCTCGGCTTACCAAATGTACACATAACATGGATTTCCAAAAGAGGATTGAAATGTCACCAATTGATTCCATTGGTGAAAACTTTTATGCATCTCCCAGAACCAGACCTTATAATTGTGCACTGTGGTGGGAACGATCTAGGCACAATCACTGGGGTAGGTCTGGAAATGCTTCTAAAAGACACCTTTCGACAATTGATGACACTTTTTCCTCGATCTGCCTTGGTATATTCCAATATATGCCAAAGACAGAAATGGAATTGGTCCAATCAACATTGTGCACAATTTGAGAAAGCAAGGAGACATGTAAAAAAATCGTTTTCTGCGTTCCTCAGAGATTATAGCATGGGTTCTATTTACCACAACAACTTGCGATACCACATGCAAGACGTCTATAGGAGAGACGGTGTTCATTTCACGAATGAGGGAAACAGAATCTTCCTCTGCAACATCAGGCTCTGCATCGGTACTTACTTATAAATGCAGAAAACACTCAATTAACACAAGGGCTCTTTTCAGAGCCACCTTATATCTAAGCACTCAAACTTCTAATTTATCTCCATTTCCACACTCTTGTAAATAGGTGTGCGCGACCGGGTGCGCGCACCCCGTAATTTTTTTTCGAAAAAAAAATACATCTTTTCGCGTTTAAGGGCCTTACTGCACACCCCGAGAAAACCTACGCAGCAAGACAATCTCTACCTTCTCCCCTTTCCATGTTTCAACGCTTTGAAATGAACAGTATATTTACTCGCAGTGACAAAATGGCGGACAAAACTTCCTGATTTCCTTCGAATCGAACGTTAACAGACGTCACGCAGCAAAAAAAAATTCCGCTCACGCGCAGCCGCTTGGGTGCGCGCACGTGTGCGCGCCTATAGATATATAATTGACTTTAACTTTAATTTTCTCAACAACTACTGAACGGATTTACACCATTCCAAAAAAAGCGTAATCTGCGAACAAGACTCTACAGTTTTGGCAAATTTCTTATAAATCATTCAGCCGTTCGACCTGTAGCCGAGTCTAAAGGTCCTATGGAAAATAACATGGAGAAAACACGTTTTGGGACCCCCTTATATCTCAGCCCCCACTTGACCAATCCCCCCCAAACTTTCAGGGAAGGAGCGCAGCGGACCGAGCCATCTTCTTTGAGAAATTCGCAAAGACTCATCCACCAGGGCCAAAGTTATTCCAAATAGAATGTTGAGGATTTCCTATGGAAACTAGGTCCTAACTATAACTACCTACTGGCGACCGCCAGTAGGTAATATATATATATATATATATATATATATATATATATATATATATGGATTGGTGTCAGAACAACGCGGATTTTTACAACGCATTCCGTTACAACGGAATTTTTACAACGCAGGATCCATTACATCGGATGCCATTACAACGCATGGCATTACATAGCAGATGCTATTACAACGCATGGCATTACATCGTAAGTATAGGTAAGTATACCTTTTTTTAAATAATGTTATTAAGTTAATTTAATTAATTTAATTTAACTAATTTAATTAAAATACATTTTAAAATAGCCATTAATTTAATTTAATAAAACAATATCTATTTAATAAATGTAATTTTAATAAAAAAAAGGAAATAATTTAATTTAATTAAAATAATGAAATTAATTTAATGTACATAATTTTATAATTGAAATTAAAAAAAAATAATTGAAATAATTTATTTAATTTAATAATTTTATTTAAAAATGTAATTAATGTAATAAAATTAATTTAATTTATTAAATATATTTTAATTAATTTAAAAATGGTAAATATAATTTAATTATCCCAAAACACAAACCTACCCCTGAACCCTACAATACCCCTGTACCCCAAAACCCAAACCCTACCCTAAAACCTAAAAACACCCCTGTACCCCAAAACCCAAACCCTGCCCTAAAACCTAAAAACACCCCTGTACCCCAAAACCCAAACCCTGCCCTAAAACCTAAAAACACCCCTGTACCCCAAAACCCAAACCCTACCCTAAAACCTAAAAACACCCATGTACCCCAAAACCCAAACCCTGCCCTAAAACCTAAAAACACCCCTGTACCCCAAAACCCAAACCCTGCCCTAAAACCTAAAAACACCCCTGTACCCCAAAACCCAAACCCTGCCCTAAAACCTAAAAACACCCCTGTACCCCAAAACCCAAACCCTACCCTAAAACCTAAAAACACCTCTGTACCCCAAAACCCAAACCCTACCCTAAAACCTAAAAACACCCCTGTACCCCAAAACCCAAACCCTGCCCTAAAACCTAAAAACACCCCTGTACCCCAAAACCCAAACCCTACCCTAAAACCTAAAAACACCCCTGTACCCCAAAACCCAAACCCTGCCCTAAAACCTAAAAACACCCCTGTACCCCAAAACCCAAACCCTGCCCTAAAACCTAAAAACACCCCTGTACCCCAAAACCCAAACCCTGCCCTAAAACCTAAAAACACCCCTGTACCCCAAAACCCAAACCCTGCCCTAAAACCTAAAAACACCCCTGTACCCCAAAACCCAAACCCTGCCCTAAAACCTAAAAACACCCCTGTACCCCAAAACCCAAACCCTGCCCTAAAACCTAAAAACACCCCTGTACCCCAAAACCCAAACCCTGCCCTAAAACCTAAAAATACCCAAACACCCCAAAACATATACTCCTATACTCATACTTATTTAAAAAATTACTTAAATTAATATATTTAATTTATAATATTTAAAAACATAAATAAATATTTTTATTTATAATTAATTATAATTAAATCAATTATATAATATAAAATAAAATTAAAAAAAATTATATACTTACCAATACTTACGATGTAATGGTATGCGTTGTAATAGCATCTGCTATGTAATGCCATGCGTTGTAATGGCATCCGATGTAATGGATCCTGCGTTGTAATAGCTGCGTTGTAACAGCATTACGACGTAAAAGTTGCGTTGTAAGTGTTACATACCATATATATATATATATATATATATATATATATATATATATATATATATATATATATATATATATATATATATATATTATGCTCCTCCCTTGATAAATCCAATAGGCCCACCTATTATATTTTGGTGTTGTGACTCTTTGACAATGTCAGAAAATCAGCCTGAGTTTGGGTAGGACCTACATGACCAACTGCATTCTGTACATGCCAGAAAGCCATGGGCTCCGGGAGGTAGGGCGCTGTTGGACTTGGCCCTTGCAGTGTCATCCCTGAACTTTTTGCCTTCCTCCTCTATTGTTTCTGACCTGTTTTAGTTGGTTTTAAGACTCTGGGCACTTTACTACTGCTGATCTGTACCAAAGTGCATATGCTCTCTGTATAAAGTGGTATGGTAATTTGCTGTCCATAATTGGTATGTTTGTCTTACTAGTAAAGTCCCTGGTAAAGTGCACTATGTGCTAGGGCTGGTAATGCAAATGCTACTAGTGGGCCTGCAGCACTAATTGTGCCACCCACACAAGTAGCCCTAAAAAGAGATCTCAGGCCTGCCACTGCAGTGCCTACACGCGGTTTGTTAATTGCCTTCCTGTCCTGGCAAGTGCACCCACTTGCCAGGCCTTACCTTCCCTTTTTATGCACATCTGACACCCCTATAGTAGGCCTAAGCTACCCCCCTGGGCAGGGAGACTGTATGTGAAAGGTAGGACATGTACTGAGGTGTGTACCATGTCCTGAGAGTGAAATACTGCCAAATCTGTTTTTCACTGTTGCAAGGCCATCTTGCCCATAGGACAGAATGGGGAATGTTGTGTCCTATGTTTCCAGTATTATCTTCCCATAGGCATAACATGGAGAGTTGGAGTTTAGTGTGCCTGAACTCAGAATTTGATAACACATCTTTCTGTGTAGATGGTTTTGTAATTGTATGTTTAGAAACCACGCTTTTAGAAGTGGCTGGTTTCTTGTCTTAAACCATCCTGTGTGCCTCTGCCTGGTTGTATATTGCCTGCCTCGGTTTGGATGTGACAGGGTCTGGGAAGTGACCTGACCCCAGGGAGGAGTAGGTGAGACAGAAACAGGCTGCCCTTCATTTGATGTGGGGTGAGGAGTAGCCCCCTGGATGTTCAGAGGACTGTGTTATTGCCACCAGAGGATGGTTCCACCTCCTGCTGAGTATCTGGGCCCCAGACCCTGACTATCAAAAGAGTAGCGTGTGCACTGACAGGAAGACACCCAGGTCTGGTTTGGTCTGAGGTCAGAGCCTTCTGAACACAAAGGGGGTCATTAGGATGACGGGCGGGCTTAGTCCGCCCGCCATCATATTGGATTACAGGACCGCCCGCCATATGGGCGGTGGTCCCGTGGGGGGTATTAGGATGCGCCCGCCACAGTGACGGGCGCATCCTGCATTCATAACATTGTGGTGGGCGGTGCTCTCAGCAACGGTGGCCAAAATGCAAAAAATGCAAGTAATGCATTTGTATACACAAAGTGGCAGGCACCACGCTGTGCCTGCCGCATTGTGTATGCGAATGCAGGGGGGTATCACAGGGACAGCTCATGTGCATCGCCCACCTTACCTTCACCTTGGGCGCCCGCAGGGGGCCCCCAAAGTGAACACCGCCTGCCTTTCCGAGCCGGCATTTCTGCCACAGAAAGACATCTCCCAAAGCCCATACTAATATAAATGGCGGTGTCTGATAGACACCGCCACCATATTGAACCTTTTCCGCCCCGATCGCAAGGTGACCAGGCCGAAAAAGCGGCAGATGGTGTTTCCGTCTGCCACGGTCCCCCTGCCATAGTATTATGGTGGGGGGAAATGGGTGGCGGGCGGGTGGCGGGAGGGCAAGGATGTCTGGCGGATCGCCAACGCCCGCATGGCGGTGGTGATCCGCCAGACATCCTAATGGGCCCCAAAGACTTCAAAGGCATTTAGGGGTATCAATGTAAGAGCCGAAACCTGTGGACTCAAGACTTAAATCAATACTGATAAAGGAGTGAAACAACTATGTGTTCAAGAGGAACCTCTGTCAAAGAAGAACAACTGAAAAGATTGAAATGAAGGACTGCCCTTGCTGTGTTTCTGGGGCTGGTCTGCAGTTTGCTAATTTGACTAAGGAGAGGACAAGGGACTTTGCTTTGTGCTGTGTCCCCCTGCTTAAGAAGACTGTGTCCTGAAGAAATTTGTCTCCAAGGGTCCGAGGAGAGCTGGTCGCCTCTTGTGGAAACTCACAAACATAAACGTTTCTAAGTGTGTCTCAGCGACGCTGTGTGCGTGTGATCTTTGCATGCCTGAGACTGCCGTGCGGTCCATGATGCTGTTCACCAGGTGCCTCGTGACCGCATTGCCTCTGCAGTGTGAAACATCGTCCACACTGCTTCATTGCTGCTTGTGGCCCGATCCATCATCGTAACTGAAGCTGTGAGTAAAGATCGCCGCTTCCGGCCCGGGCCACAATGTGCAAAAGGATTACTTGAAACTAAGGACTGTGTCTCAGTGACACTGTGTGCATTTTGTCCATTTCCCTGCACTACGTGGCAGGCACCTCGCAATGCCTGCCACCTGGTGCATGGAACTTATGGTGCCCCCCAAGTGCACAATTGCATTGTCCCTGCACAAGGGGTACCCGCAACGGGCCCCCAAAGTCAATCACCACTAACTTTTGAATGGTGGAGGAACCAGCGCATGCCATTACATTGTGTGCAACAGTAGGGAAGGTGTTGGTGTTAAATCCAACACCTTCTACCCACTGCTGCCTATCTTTTTTGTTGCAACAGCATGCAATGTAATGGCATGAGTTGTACCAGTTGCATTGTAAAGGCAGTTTCCCCTGTTCACCGCCATAGTAGCTTGGCAGAGCAGTCATACTTATCCCAGATGCAATGTGTGAAGCATTTGGACAACACACACACACAGACACAGACACTAGTGAAACACTAGTTACAAAAAAGGGGTAATCCCAATAAAGCCGCTGGGACCTGGGTAGAGAACAGTACAGTAGAGAAATGGTACAAAAGGAGTCATTCTTTACAGTAAACTAAATTAAAGTACACAAGGCATTAATACACTAATACACTATGGATATGTATAGAACAATGTTATTTAATCACATTGAACATCCTTGCTTGTAAATCAGCAAATAACTCTACATAAATGGCTGCAATAGTAGTACCAAAACAGTGCCCCAAGTTGCTCTACTGGGACCATTTCTCTACTGTACTAGTGACACACTAGCCACACCACAAAAAAAGAGAATCCACACAAGGCTATGTAAAAATATCCTTTGTATTATTAAAAAAACTCATTAAAACACAATTGCATAAATCACTGTGCCACCATGATGTTACATAAACCATAAAATCACTTTGCCAATCGGTCCATGGTCATACCATTATAGAGAGTGTCTACAGTAATTACTAGCAGGCTGCACACATCATAGAACTGTAATTACTGAGCATGATATAAATTTCCATCACAGGGCTTCAATGTCATAGCACATAACATCAGGATAACTATGCACCAATATAGGGAGTCCTGATCAAAGCTAGGCAAAAATACATAAATCATGTAAACTGATCACCGGTTGTATGCATTTAATGAACCTCTGCATTTCTAATGCAGAAAATAACCTTATAGCTTACACGCGGTCTTTACAGTAATTCTGCACAAAAAACAAGGTGACAGGCACATAAGTTTCGGCACCCCTACCTGGTAAATGGTAAATGTAAACAGGGCGGGACTGGAAACAGAAACCAGCCCTAGCAAACTGCTCAGCCGGCCCCCCCCCCTGGGTTGAGGAGAAGTGCAGCTGAGCAGTTTGCGAGGGCCAGTTTTGGCCGATTATGTTACAGGGGGGCGATATTGCTGGCCCCCGGTAACAAAAACAGCCCCACCACAGGGTCCCAAAACTGGCCCGCACCCTAGCGGCCTACCAGGGAAATGCCCGGTGCCCACTATGGCCACTCCGGCTTTGAATGTAAAGACAGCAAGCTCCAAAACTGCCCCCAAAGTTAGGTAAGGGACTGGGGAAGGAACTGGGCCAGCCGCAAATGAGTGGTGCAGCTGCAGAGTTGCAGAGCTAATAAAAGTAGCCGGTAGAATGGAGTTGCCCTCAAGCTCACTGCATTGCTGGTCGGTGTAGGCCAACTCCGGTCTCCACCTGAATGGACCATGCTGTGGCTCCCTAATTTCTACAGCAACCTGTGGGGCTGCGTCCAGGCTTCCTTTTCTGGTGCAGCCCTCATGGCTGACGCCGGTGAATGCTCCCTTTTTCCCTTGGAGGCAGGCCGAGCAGAGCTCCTTGCTCTTGCCACGTGACGATGACTATTTCTGGTTGGCGGACCCCGCTGAGGAAGGGAATCCGCACCGGGCAACTGGCGCTACTGTTGCAGCTCTGCAAACTGACGGGGCCGCACTCAGGTTCCACGCCATCCGCAGATGTAAAGAGAACCCATGCCTGTCTCCACGAAGCGCTCACACACCCTGACATCAATCAGCATGCAGTGTTCACTAGGCGCCGGTAAACACAGGAAACAAAGTAGGTGCTCTCCCTACACCGCACTCCGAACAGTGGGAAAATTAATCACTTTACACACACTTTTCTGTGGCACCGGTTTAAAAATTAAAAAGTAAATGGCTCACCACACACTGGAGACACTTGTGGAAAGTTGACTAAATACTCTCTCTTCTTCCTGGTGTCCCATCATGCACCCTATCCACCCTAACACCGACCAGGCAAGCCGGTTTTTCTACTTTAAGCATGAATCCTATTATACCCCCTCTCTTGCCTGTCTTCTTTTCGTTGTACTGGCACATGCAAAGAATGATGGCCAGCCATCATGTATCTTACGGGTTTCCGTCCTGTTCGATATTTTCCCTTAAACAGAACGGAGTCAGTTAGATGGTTGCCTCGTAAAATTCTCCCCTTCCCTAACTCTATCAAAGAACGAGCAGCTCTCGCTCATCAATGATCTCTCAGCTTGCGGGGGCAGCCACGGGTCGGGTCAACAATCAAGAGTAAACTGATCAAGTACACGAGACAGACACGAAGAGAATAGTTAACCACGGCCCATTCTCCTTCTCCCCAGCTGCACACACATACCATTGTGAAACATCACCCCCTTGTGTGGAAGTAAGGAGCACACAATGCCTTGTTCTCTTTACCCTTCCGACAGAAATGACCCTGTAACAATGCCTCGATTCTATGTCCCCAGAAACTAGTAACTCTGTAACTTGTCACCACAATCACCCTGATGCCATGTGTTTGTCTATATCTAACAAATGTGATTCAAGTTATTCTTTAAACGAAAACAAGCCTGCTATGTCTTCTGTATGATTGCATCATGGATAATTGAATCATGCCCAGGGAAACTCCTTCTTTTGATTGTGCAAGTAATGTATATAAGTGCTGTCATGTTTCAAGTAAAACAGACTACTCCTGAACCCGCTTGGTGAAGGAGCTCTCCCTTAACTCGAGTTCTGGAATAAAGCCCTTTAAACTCGAAGACCACGGACTCTGCTCCTCATTTTATGTATTACCCTTTCCTCGATATCTATAGAAATTCCGGCAGTGTAAATAATTTTATTTACCACATTAATTGGCGCCTGAACAGGGACGCTCCCTCTTCCCTACGCGCCGGCGATGTAAGTCAGGTCCTTGTCCCTTCCATACTTTCGACGGACTTCAAGTGCACAACAGCGGGGTGTTCCCGCTAACTCCCTCGAGACGAGGAGGAGACGGACTGCGACTGATCATCCACACGAGGCGGTGAAGAAGATAGCGGAGCATCCCAACCCAGAGCCCGACCAGTGAGAGCGCCGAGTCTGAGGTCTTTGGAGCCCCGACATTCCTGCGCAAGCGTCAAGAGTCCGATGACCAGGTCTTCAAGTTTTGCTTCTCGGTGAGTACAACTGGGAATGTATAAAGACGGGTTCCATTTGGGAACACGGTAAAGACGAGTTTCATTCGTGGGACCGGTATGGTTGCACTATGCTTTAGTGTATAAAGTGTTTTTGTATATTTCAAGTTTTTTTTACAATAATTGATCGAGTTTAAAAAAATGCCTCTGTTTTCCAAATTACGTCTGATAGGCACCAAAAAGAATATATTAGAGAAACCAGTTAAAGTCCCGCCTAGAGACACGCCTTGACATTTCATGTATAACAAACATGGACTGGGTGCCATATTGTTCTTAGACCTCTGGGTAGACTATACCGAGAATTTAGAAATGATGTATAGGTGGCCTGCCACAGGTACATGGGACATGGAATGTATTATGAGAGTGGAGGAAGAGTTATGGAAAAGAAAGGCGAGGCCCTCACAGACAGAAGCCATTGAGTTATGGCGGAAGGAGGCACATAGGAGGGCCCATAAGGAACTTGGGAAAGTTGAGAAAAGTAAGAGAATGTCGGAGCAGGCTAAAGAAAAGCAATTACAGGAGGAAGGCGAGAAGGTCTGAGCTGAACAGGCAGACAGAGAGAGAAGCGCCCTTGATACTGGCATTTATCCCGTTTTGTCAGAAGAAATTATAGAAGAACACCCCAAATCACCAGTGAAAATAACTCCCACTGTCCCCGACAATTTTCTCCCCGCCTATCTGTCAGAACCACCCCCGCTTATGTTAACACGCCTAGAACACGCCCGTCTATACGTGCACCTGAACTAGTAGCCGGTGGTTCCACCTCTGATTTAGGAGTGCCCGGGAACGGGGCTGAGGATAAAGATGATGTCCCGCCTCTTGAGTGTCCTTATGACCCCGAACCCGGTAATGGCCCAATGGCCACGATATCAGAGAGATTAAGACAAGCCCTCGGTCAACTCCAAAAGGACCCTGATATAACGAAACATTTGGATAGAG
Source organism: Lissotriton vulgaris (assembly GCF_964263255.1). Classification (NCBI taxonomy): domain Eukaryota; kingdom Metazoa; phylum Chordata; class Amphibia; order Caudata; family Salamandridae; genus Lissotriton; species Lissotriton vulgaris. The sequence goes on from NC_141694.1 coordinate 473,441,656, forward strand.
TTTATGAATTTATACGAACAGGGGAAGGTCCGGATACTCTGGCCCAGGTCATGAAGAACAGAAAAGTTCCTATCGGGGGATTTTCCTACGGTTCATCATAAATTGTTTGATCCGGGAACTAGACCCGGGTAATGGGTACGTAGACTCTGAGTTAATAGACCTTAGTGAACAGATACACAGAGGGGCACATGATCTGGGACATCAGATCGACAAAATAAATAAAAGACTGGTTAAGAAAATTGTCACTATTCGCTCTGAGAAAGTTACACAGGAAGACAACTCAGAGGAAGATGAAGGTCCGACACTAGGTAGGATGAATTTCCTGGGTGTAGCGCGGCATTGTCATGGCTACAAGTGGCGACCCCCGCGAGTGTCACAGAGAGTTAAAAGATTAGATCCTTCCTCGGAGGACCTTTTCCAGTCCACAGAAAGAGCCCTGGATGAATGGATTGACAATGAGCCTCCCCTTACCCAACACGAAAAAGAATTGGCCCGGTCTGCCACCCATTGGATATCACAGCACCGGGTATATGGCCCAGATATAGTAGCACAAATGTTTCTGGCTCTTCCCCGAACAGAACAACGACTAGCAGGTATTTATATGGTCCAACACCTGGCTACCTTATACGAGAATAACTTCCACCGACCAGATAAGCTATACAAATTGTTACAAGAAGTAGTGACAGATAGATGGAGGTCTCGGGGACCGGAATTGATCAATACCATTCTGGACCTGCGCCTCCGTTACCAGCAACTTACCTTAGCTACATCAGATCATGAACCTTACAGTATAGGCCAATACCCCTTACGAGAAGTCCACCCCATACCACAGCCAGATGGCACATTGCAACGAATACATGTGTATACTCCCCTCACCAAGTTAGAAATATTAGAAATGAAAAAAATGGTGCCCTCTCATGAAAAAGATCCTGGAGGATTCCATAGAGAGTTGAAGGATATCCTCCGATATGGGTAGTTTCACATATCCAGAAATAATAATACTCCTTAAAGTAATTCTACCTACAGGTATATTTGACAAACTAAAGGAAAAGGACTGGGAGCTGGGTGGTAAAAAGATTACGTGGACTGCCCTAGAAAAAGAAGAGACAGACAGAAAGCCAGGTGAAGGTCTGGTTGAATGCATAAAGGAATTGCCCAGTCTCCTCATACAGGTCTTGCCTCTATTATTAACAACAAAAAAGGAAGATTGGGATGCCATTTCTGCCTGTAAACAAAAGCCAGACGAAGATACGGGTGATTACTACACCAGGTTGGAGAAATGTTTCTCTATAAACAGTGGACTCGCACATAGTAGCGAGGCATATCCGCACCTTTTTGTATCTAAATTGGTGGACAACGCCTTACCCCACATCAGAAACAGGGTGTTAAAAATTGAGAGTAAGTGGCAAGCAAATAGACCTTCACAAATGTTACAAATGTTACAGTACCACCACAACAGAATAAGGGAAGAACAGGAACAAGAAAAGAAAAGAGTAAAAGACACAAAAATGAAGGTATTGGTTGCACAGACGGCACCAGTAAACACGGGCCCCAAAGGTAATGTGGGGGCCAATAAAGGTACTTGCAACTACTGCAAGCAGCAGGGCCATTTTGTGAGGGAATGTCCTTTCCTGAAACACAACATAGCGACAGGAAAAACAAAAGAACGCCCTCACACTCCCAGACCAGGTAACATTCAGCAGCCTCAGACTATTACGCCTCCGCAGGTTCAGACGCCTGCTGCCTCTGCCACACAGATGTACCAGTACGCACAGTCAGATTACCCCGAGTTTGAACCATATTCATGAGACAGCCTTGAGAGAGAAAGTGACTTGCCCCTTATCCCAGTTCCAGTGGATCAAAAAGGTCCATACCTACAAGCCCACTTACTGGGACAAGACAGAAAATTCCTCATAGACACAGGGGCAAGTAGGACTACCATAAGTCATAAGGAAGTCCCAGAGGGTCCTCTCTCTGGCTCACATAATATATCTCTGGGCTTTTCTGGCAAACCAATAATAAACAAAGTATCTGAACAAGTCTCTTTAGGAGTGGGTCCTCTGACACGTACTACTGACCTAGTCCTTACAGAAACGTGCCCAGAGAATTTACTGGGAATTAAGACACTTAAAGAATTAGGAGCAGTAATATGCTGCTCACCGGAAGGAATAAAATTGTTTCTACGAGATTTCAAAGGACATTTCACAGTCAAAGAATTCGACCCCAGACTTAATGACATCCCACAACATCTGTGGGCAAAAAGTTCGACTGATGTAGGATACATGGACATTACCCCATACCAAGTCACACTCAAGGAGGGAGTAGTCCTACCCCGTATAAGACAGTATAAGATTCCACCCGAGGCTGAACAAGCCTTACTAAAAATAATTCAAGAACTCATAGAACATGGGGTGGTGGTAGAGACGGATTCAAATGTTTGCAATTCTCCAGTTCTTCCAGTCCTTAAAAGGACTGACCCTCAGGCACCCTCAGTCTACCGACTGGTGGTTGACCTCCGAGAACTGAACAAATGTGTGATCCCACAATATCCAGTGGTCCCAGATATTTCCTCACTATTGACTGCCATAGACCCCGAAGACGCATTTTTCACAGTCATCGACTTGAAGAATGCGTTCTTCAGCATTCCTATACATCCGGACAGCCAATATCTTTTCGGGTTCAGTTTAAAAGGACGGAGTTTCAGGTTCACAAGAGCTCCCCAAGGCTATACGGAAAGTCCAAGCATTTACAGCCAAGCACTAAAAAGACAACTTGACAGTATCAGTATGCCTACCAACACCGCATTGATACAGTATGTAGATGACATTCTCATCACAGCAAGGACAGAACAAGATTGTGAAAAGGCATCCATCACCGGTCTACATTTTCTGACAGACAAAGGTCACAAGGTATCTCCCTCAAAATTGCAGTTCTGTGCACAGCAAGTGGACTACTTAGGACATTTGCTGTCCAAGGAGGGTAGGCAACTGACACAAGAACGAATCAAATTGATTTCAACAATTTCACAGCGAAGGACACAAAAAGAAGTGTGTGCATTCATTGGTCTCACCTCATATTGCAGACAATGGATCCCTCAGTATGCCCACATAGTCAAGCCACTCATACAGTTAACTACGGTGGAAGCAGCCACTCCTACAACTCTCCCTTGGACATCAGAACACTCCCAAGCATTTGAAGCTCTAAAGCTAGCTCTGTGTCAAGCACCAGTTTTAGCCACCCCAAATTACAGCAAGCATTTTACCCTGTTTGTGACAGAACGTGACAGAACAGCACTATCCGTCCTCATACAAGACCAAGCAGGAAGAAACAGGCCATGTGCTTATTTTTCTAGCACATTGTACCCCGTAGCACAAGCTTTGCCTGCATGCCTGAAATCCGTTGCGGCTACAGCCCTGGCCATAAGACAAAGTGATTCAATAGTGCTAGGACATCCCCTGATAGTACAAGTGCCACATGCCGTGGAAGTCCTTCTAAACAGAACTCAGACACAACACCTGACTGTAGCAAGACTGACAGGATACGAACTAACGCTATTCCAGCCACACATAGAGATAAGGCGATGCAACGTATTGAATCCCGCTACCCTTTTGCCCTCAAGCTCAGATGACACGATACAACATGACTGTGTGGAGATGATCGACGTAGTAACAAAACCAAGACAAGACCTAACAGATGTTGCACTCCCAGATCCTGATATAACACTTTATGTGGATGGATCGTGCATGAGAACAAGCACTGGAGAGTTAGTGGCAGCCTATGCAGTAACCACGGACTGTAAGATTATAGAGACACAAAGAATAGACACCCTGTCAGCCCAAGCAGAAGAGCTCATCGCTCTGACACAGGCCTGCATATGGGCAAAACAGTTGAAGGTTAACATCTACACTGATTCCCAATACGCTTTTGGTGTAGTTCACAATTTTGGAGTGTTATGGCGAGAAAGAGGTTTTCTTACCTCACATGGGGCCAAGATACAACATGGCCCCCTGATTCAAGCGCTACTAGATGCCATACACCTACCTACAGCCATAGCTATTCTGAAGTGCAAAGCACATACCAAAGCTACAGACACCATATCCAAAGGAAATGACTTAGTGGACCAGGCTGCTAAACAGACAGCCCAGAGTCCAGTCAATAGAACAGATTCTCAGGTACCAACATAGACTGTCACTATGGTAATAAGGGACCCCTTGAAAGATGTACGAGACATACAGACACATGCCACCGCAGATGAGATAAAGAAATGGACTGAACAAGGAGGGGTCCAGACTGATCAAGGTTGGATGACCAAAGATCAAACAGTATGGTCTCTCCCTGACTCAATGGTACAGGTCATAATAGACACGGTCCATAGTCCTGCCCACCTAGGCGAAAAAGGTATGCTAGACAGTTTACGGAACATCTGGTTTAACAAACACCTAAGAGCTGCAGCCAAACAAAAAGTAAAACTTGCATGATATGTTGCCAATTCAACCCTGGTAAAGGAGTACCAGTAGAACAGGGTGGGTTCCAGCCTCCTGATCATCCTTTCGAAGTCGTCCAAATGGATTACATCCAAATGGACAGATGTAGAGGATACAAGTATGTACTGGTGGTAGTGTGTACACTGACACGATGGACTGAAGCATACCCCGTCCAGGACTATGGTGCCCAGACAACAGCTAAACAATTAGTGAGAGAATTTTTCCCCAGGTATGGGTTACCAAGGGTCATCTATTCAGACAATGGACAGCCTTTCTCCTCTAAACTAATGGAGGCTGTTTCTCTTCTACTGGGATATTCCTGGAGATTTCATTTTGTCCGACACCCTCAATCAGCTGGCCTAGTAGAGAGACACAACCCAACCTTGAAAACAAAACTAGCCAAAATATGTGCAGAAAAAGGGATAGACTGGGTCACTGCCCTCCCGGTCGCTCTCTTTAAATGCGGATGGTGGCACATTCCCGGACGGGACTGTCCCCTTTCGAAGTAACATTCGGTAGGCCTCCCAACATTTGGGGTGTACCTTCTCCTAGGAAACTAACTGATATTGACTCTAACATGTTGACAGATTACTTGGCTTCCTTGATGTCTGCACTCCACTCTTGCCGTTCACAGGTTGCAGCAGCTTTTCCAGATCACACCACACCTGAGGAACATACCATCAAGCCTGGTGATTGGATACTCGTACGGAACTTCGATCGTACCAGCCCCCTGGAGAAAAGGTGGACGTCCCCTAAACTGGTTCTTCTAACAACAAGGACGACCGTCAAAGTGGAAGGACGAAAAGGGTGGCTCCACGCCAGCCACTGCAAGAAGTTTTTTGGACCAATACCAACGGACAATGTGCCCTGTCCAGCGGCTATAAATGCCCCGAATATAAATAACATCTCACCACTTCCAGAACTCACTCCTCAGCAGGAATACAGATCACGGCTGCGATCTCACCAAAAATAGACTAAAGACATTACACCTGATCATAACGAACCGGTGGCTAACTAAGTCCAGGAACAAGCTCTTGGTGAAGCGGCTACTGGGAAGCGTTTGCTCTCGTGTACAGATACATTTGGATATTAATTAATAGACAATATGAGGAGTAATGACATGATGCGCAAATTGAAAAGGACTGAATATGTGAAATTCATGCATAGCAGGTTCTCGATTTTTTTATTAATAATGTTACTTATTTGCTGTTTAGCGGCCTGTCTGGGTTGGATCTTATATACAGTTTTCCCTCCGCACTCTTCCACGCTTGTAAAGAATACAACTATGCATTCCCATGTTGATCTTCCCCCACACCTCGAGGACAGAAGAAAGGAATTTATAAATAATACATTCATTTCCACTCTCCATAAACACCAACTAATAGTCAACAAGACAAACTGTTGGGTTTGTGGCTTGATGCCATATTCGGTACATAAGGGAATGCCCTTTTTCTCCCTCCCGTTCGGTTATTCAGGGTCCGCCTATGCATTAGCTATGATATTTTCTGCCTCAGTCAGAAACATTCCCCCGACAAAATTGAAAAATGAGAGTAATTGGAACGTAGTAAAGACTAAAATAGTAAAGGCTGTTTCTAAAATGGTGGATCTTACTGTGACCTGGGGGAGGGCCGAGGATCACGAAAATATCAGTTACTCTCAGTTCCATGACATTGCTTCCTTCAGGGAAATGTTTTCCGTCAATCAAAGACAGACAGATCAAGGAGGTTGGGTAGTACCGCAACACGGCCTGTTTTGTATAAGAGGAAAAGGAAAGGTGGAAGTAATGGGGAACAGCAAGTGTGATAGGGCATATACACTACCCGCTCCCGATTTTCAGACCATAGTAACTGCCCCAAACACCTATTTCATCTGTGGACCCCATGCGCGCACTTGGTTGCCTCAAGGCTGGTCTGGAAAGTGCTACATCGCATTCCTTTTACCACCAACTTACACAGCCCTTGCCGATTACCACCTGATTGACCATCTGACCCAAGTTAGAAGACAACGAAGGGGGGTCATAGATGCAGAAGATACTGCAGGACAAGAAGCTGGAGATTTTTTCAAAGGTTTCCTCCCTTTCTGGGGACCCATGGCAAATAGTCGCCACATCCGGAAATTAACTCGTGTAGTTCAGGCCTCCATAGACGAAACAACTGGCGCCCTAAATAACATTACAGCTGAAGTAGCTGCTGACAGACTCATGACCCTGTAGCACCGTATAGTTTTAGATGTTCTGTTAGCCGACCATGGTGGTGTGTGTAAGGTAATAGGGTCCAGTTGCTGTGTATTTATTCCAGACAACGCCCCATCAGTTTACTCTGCTATATCCCGCCTCCATGTACTATCCGATAAATTGGATATGGACACTGGCACATGGTCCCTGACCGGCTGGTTGTGGGGCCTCCTGTCTACCTGGGGGTGGAAGGCACTAACAGTCCTGGGCCTCGTTTTGGCCACTATTTTCACCTGTTGCCTCTGTGTCCAGTGTGGCCCGCCCTTTGTGGGCTGTGTGCCACTACATGTACTCCTCGTCCACGAAACAGAGGAAAGAAAAATGAAATGATCATGTTGCAAGAACAAGTGTACGACTTAATGAACATAGAAATTGATTACGAATTTCTGTAATAGTGTTTCTATGGGACAAGGAGGGAATGCGGAAAGTTGACTAAAAACTCTCTCTTCTTCCTGGTGTCCCATCATGCACCCTATCCACCCTAACACCAACCAGGCAAGCCGGTTTTTCTACTTTAAGCATGAATCCTATTATACCCCTTCTCTTGCCTGTCTTCTTTTCGTTGTACTGGCACATGCAAAGAATGATGGCAAGCCATCTTGTATCTTATGGGTTTCCGTCCTGTTCGATATTTTCCCTTAAACAGAACGGAGTCAGTTAGATGGTTGCCTCGTAAAATTCTCCCCTTCCCTAACTCTATCAAAGAACGAGCAGCTCTCGCTCATCAATGATCTCTCAGCTTGCGGGGGCAGCCACGGGTCGGGTCAACAATCAAGAGTAAACTGATCAAGTACACGAGACAGACACGAAGAGAATAGTTAACCACGGCCCATTCTCCTTCTCCCCAGCTGCACACACATACCATTGTGAAACATCACCGCCCTTGTGTGGAAGTAAGGAGCACACAATGCCTCGTTCTCTTTACCCTTCCGACAGAAATGACCCTGTAACAATGCCTCGATTCTCTGTCCCCAGACACTAGTAACTCTGTAACTTGTCACCACAATCACCCTGATGCCATGTGTTTGTCTATGTCTAACAAATGTGATTCAAGTTATTCTTTAAACGAAAACAAGCCTGCTATGTCTTCTGTATGATTGCATCATGGGATCCTCGCCCTCCGTCTGGGACGACTCCTGGTGGCCCCCCGCCCTGGGAACTGCACCCAAACCGACAGACCACGCACGCAACCTGGGCTTCATCCTGGACTCCTCCCTCTCCATGACCAAGCAAGTCAACGCAGTCTCCTCGTCGTGCTTCAACATCCTGCGCATGCTATGGAAAATCTTCCGGTGGATCCCCACCGAGACCAGGAAGACTGTCACCCAGGCCCTCGTCACCAGCCGACTGGACTACGGCAACGCCCTCTACGCCGGAACCACCACCAAGCTCCAGAAGAGACTCCAACGGATCCAGAACGCCTCAGCCAGACTCATCCTCGACATCCCACGACACAGCCACATCTCCGGACACCTAAGAAACCTGCACTGGCTCCCGGTCAACAAGAGAATCACCTTCCGTCTCCTCACCCACGCACACAAAGCCCTACACGATCAAGGCCCGAGCTACCTCAACAACCGCATCAACTTCTACGCTCCCAAACGACACCTCCGATCAGCCAGTCACGCCCTCGCCGCCGTCACCCGCATCCGAAGAACGACAACAGGAGGAAGGTCCTTCTCCTACCTGGCCCCCAAGACCTGGAACTCCCTCCCGACCGACCTGCGCCTGACCCAAGACCACCTCGCCTTCAGGAAGAAGCTCAAGACCTGGCTGTTCGGGCAGTAGCAGCACCCCCCCCCCCCCCCCCAGCGCCTTGAGACCCTCCGGGTAAGTAGAGCGCTCTATAAATGTCTATGATTGATTGATTGATTGATTGATAATTGAATCATGCCCAGGGAAACTCCTTCTTTTGATTGTGCAAGTAATGTATATAAGTGCTGTCATGTTTCAAGTAAAACAGACTACTCCTGAACCCGCTTGGTGAAGGAGCTCTCCCTTAACTCGAGTTCTGGAATAAAGCCCTTTAAACTCGAAGACCACGGACTCTGCTCCTTATTTTATGTATTACCCTTCTTTGATATCTATAGAAATTCCGGCAGTGTAAATAATTTTATTTACCACACACTGGTGGTGCGCCAAGAAGGCAGGCAGGCCAGCACATCCAGGTCCGTAGAGGGCAGGGTAACAGTACCTCCTCACCTTACCATAGTGCCTTGGGGGATCCAAAGTCAGGGAGCAGCTGGCAGCAGAGCAAAAAGCGAGAAAGCAATTCAGTTGAATACTTTGTGCAGCGCAGGCAGTTCGTCTGACAGAGGTTCGGTCCCAAACCAAAAGTGCTCCCGTCATGGGGTCACAGACCCTGTTCCTATAGTCAGAATGTCTTTGTTCTGGGGGGCACTTTGAGCGCTGTATAGAAGTGCACAATACCCCTCTTCCCATCCCAAGCTCTGGCCCCAGACACACCACAGGGGGTGAAGACAGCATTGTAGAAGGGAGGAACAGTCCTATTCTATCCTATCCTAGTCCTATCCTAGGTAGATGCGTCACTTTTTAAACCCCTGCGCCACATTATACCTGCGTCAGGTATAATGTATGCAGAGGGGGCGTTCCCCCGCAAAAAGCCTCGTAATAGTGACGCAGTGAAATCTATGAGATTTCACTGCGTCACTTTTAGGACGCTGTTGCATCAAAATCTTGCGCCTGCCTCACAGCAGGCCTAAGACTGACGCAAGCCCTTTCACATGGGGCTTTCCCCATGTGAAAGGACGCATTGCTGGAGTTGCGTCACTTTTGTGACACACTCCAGCAATGCATCACTTTTGCGCTTACAGATACGTCAGAAATACTGACATATCTGTAACTCCTTGCGACATGATGCGTCATACATTAAATATGACGCATCAGGAATGTCGCAAGTTTTCACGCAGCGATGTGTCACTTTTCATAAATGAGGCCCCTGGTGCGTCACAAAAAGTGACGCACCGGCGGAGCAAAACTGACGCAAGGCCTTCATAAATAATTAACCTTCTTTTTACAATATTCCAAATCCCGTTTCACCGCTCCTGTTGGGCGGTGGACCAATACATTGATTATGTGGCCTACACTTTAGCTGTGGTAGAGCCCCTTGGTCATATACAGCAGAGTTCTACCGAATGGTTATCTCTGGAGCAGATGTGCAATCTTTCTTTTGCAGACCTGTGCTGCTTGGGCTGGCTGCTCCAGGGGCCTTATTTATGAAGGCCTTGCGTCACTTTTGGGCCGCCTGTGCGTCACTTTTTGTGACGCACCAGCGGTGTGAAAAATGTGCCTCGTTGCGCCATATTTAAAAGGTGACGCATCTAGGTAGATGCGTCACTTTTTAAACCCCTGCGCCACATTATACCTGTGTCAGGTATAATGTATGCAGAGGGGGGCGTTCCCCCACAAAAAGCCTTGTAATAGTGACGCAGGGAAATATATGAGATTTCACTGCGTCACTTTTAGGACGCTGTTGCGTCAAAATCTTGTGCCTGCCTCACAGCAGGTGTAAGACTGACGCATGCCCTTTCACATGGGGCTTTCCCCATGTGAAAGGACGCATTGCTGGAGTTGCATCACTTTTGTGACACACTCCAGCAATGCGTCACTTTTGCGCTTACAGATACGTCAGAAATACTGACGTATCTGTAACTCCTTGCGACATGATGCGTCATACATTAAATATGACGCATCAGGAATGTCGTAAGGAGTGCGCAGTGAAAAGTGACGCATCGCTGTTTTCACGCAGCAATGCGTCACTTTTCATAAATGAGGCCCCAGGCATTTTTACTTCCGCACGCTTGGAATAGGAGAGTCTTCAGTTCGATATGCTGTGCTGGTTTAGTTATGATGTAAACAGGGGTTGAGTTTTCTACATGATTGTTGTTCTTTCTAAATTACTAAAAAATAAAAGCTCTTAGGTCAAGAACTTTCCACAGAACGAGACTAGGCAAGCAACACTTTTTATTACAAAGTGCGGAAACAATGGAACAGGCTTCAATAGGACATGAAAGTATTAAACATACATTTGATTTTTAGATAACGGCTGAAAGTATGGCGGTTCAGAAATTAGCCACAAGCTGAATGAACCCGACATCTGACACGTGGCCCCTTAAATTTAATGATGCTTATTTACAAGCCCCTTGTGCCACTTTTGCGTCACTTTTCCAATGTTAAAAGTGACGCAAAAGTGGCGCAAGGGTCTTGTAAATCTGCCCCAATAGCTTTACCTTAGCGCTAGAGATGTAGCTGTTGGTTTTCCTCAAATACGGAAGTAGTGAGACTAAGAAGAGAGAATCGGTGCAATGTAAACTATTAGTAAGCAACCCAAGCATGAAAGAAATACTTAAACCAGTCAAACATTAAAAACTCTTACAAGACGTGTTGCTTGGAGCCTGCCAATACTTAAAGCTAGTTATAACTCATTAAGATCAATGCATTACTAAGAACTACTTTTTCGTTGAGAAAATTCAGACATGGTCTGGCTTTTTCCCCCTAAAATATATACCTTATGATAAATACAGCCTGCGTTACATCGAATATGTATGTCTCAAAAGATAGCCCTCTACGCCTGCCAAATGACTAATGCCAAATGGTAAGTCACAGGGTTATATTACAGAACAAAGGAATGTAATCTAAAAGTGCATGCTAAAATATGCTTAAATGTAGTGATGGACGCCTATTCTTTACTCTGTCCAGCCAAAGACTTTAAAAGATAACGTTCCAGTCAAAATTCATTTCCTGTCCAAAGGAACACGAATGCAGCCTTCCCTTCACTTTCTCATGAGCAACCAGCCAAAAGTAATGTCCATCAGTAGTTTGGAAATTGGAATGCGACCTATTGTTCTCTTCTTGTGTAGATGGTATGGAGATCAGACTTGGGGAATTTGAATAATAAAACAACAGCTTTTTCCCACCAATCTGCTTCCTCGGTTGTAAACAGAATTCACTCTTCCATAGACAAAGCTCTTCATAATAAATCTCTAGCAAGCTACAGGGCGATTTGTGCTTTCCCACGTCATGCCATTCACGTGCCTTCACATGACTTTCATGTCTTTAAATCAAAAGTAAACCGGTAGGCAGCATCTGGATAATATGGAGACGTGTGCAAAAGAAAGTGAGAGCAGCAAAAACGATGTAACTTTGTGAAGCAGCGTTTTGAGTTTTTATATTTCACATTAGTTGTTATATAGTTGTGGTATTTGTTTGAAACTAATGTTGTTGCTGAAGGCAGGAAGCCTTACAATTCAATATGAGGTACAATTATAATATATTTATCACGAGAATATATGATTCATAATTAGTATCCAGTCTCTTCTGTAGAGTATAGGGTATCTTGCGTCATGGTGGGCAGCTTAAGTGAGAGCACGTTTCTGAGCAGGTACTGAAGGGGTTAAAATTTAGTTTAGTCTGGTCCTTGAGGAAAATCACAAGTTGAAGGTTTGAATGCTGGAATTGATCTCAGACACTGAAAATTATTCAGGCTGTTTTCAAGTTCATAATTGTTTCCCCACTATAACCCTCCCCCAATCCGTACAGAAAACAGCCTTGTTCCTGCTCTAATAAGAACAGTCCAGTTCAAACTGCCGGGGTTGGAACATAGGTTTGAGCCTTTTCCTAAGGTGCAGTGAGCATAGGATCCACATCTGGGCATATCCATCACACTTCTGAAAAAAATAACAAAAACCATTTTAGTCAAGAGAAAAGGGAACTTCACTGAAGAGGAGATAGACATTGTGTTCAACTGTGTAGATGAGAATTCATTAAAATGTACATGATTGCAATATAACATCTCAGTGGAACCCAGAAAGTGGCCATGTAGCAAGTTGTTAATGAAAAATGTCAATGCATTTTGGTGGCAGTACACATGCTTGATACATCATGAAAAAGAGACAGGAAGAGAGGTGGATGGTGAAGGATATGATTTTCAAAATATATCAAAGGCTGTACCTGGTGCAAGACCTGGATCATTCCACTGTCTCTCCCTCCTGGCATGTGTATCCTATTCACTGTGCAATCTGACCTGCAATATGACATACACAACATTAGAGTATGTAATATGACCCCCCATCGAAATGGTAAAAATCCCTCTCCTACTGTCTGTGTTTACTAGTAGCTTAAGTATGCTGGAGCTTTGCAGTGCCTCACCTAGTCTCCCCCATATTCTTCTCACTTTTCTACGAATTGCACAGCAATGCAATTAAAGGCCTGTCCCCGTGTGAAATAAACATGTCTGCACATTCTAAGGTTGTTAGAACTCCAGTTCCATACAGGTCACTTGCCACCTTTCAACAACCATCCACTTTCCATTTAGTCATGTTCATTTCTCTTTTGATTTTTATAAATTCAGTCACCTGCCACATAGGGACCAGTCCTGCATCAGAAAACACTTGACCCCATCTTTCTAGAAATATTTTTCATGCATGCAGTGCCATTAGACTATGTATGGGATGTCTTTATAACTCTTACTCACATCACAGCGTCTCACTATCAGCTCCTCACTTGACCTGTTGTCCCCCATAAACTGTTTATATGTGATATCGACTGTGTCACACCACCCTACTACATATTGCAGTTGTATGGCTTGGTAATATGCCTCTAATTCCCTCACCTATAATCCTTCTTCAGTGGTCACTGTATGGTCTCCATTCTTATGCTACCTATTCCCTATCCAATAACAGAGTTATACTAGCCAACATCAATTCTTTAAGCATGGGTCTTGTCATTGGGTATATATCAAACTGAAACAAGTATAGGCATCAAAAGGGAGACCAGAATTTTCGTTTTCACTATCTAATGACATTCCTCCCATCAACTTTTGTGTGTTTAATATTCATTCTAAATGCCAAGACATTTGTCCTATTCTCACTGTGTCACTGGAAACAAGCTATACTCCACTGATGAGCTCTAATCAGGGCAAACCCAGTTTTGGGTGCTTTTATTCCAGTTCAGGGAAGATCTGGCCTGGCAGTTCAGGCTGGATTGTTCCTACTGGAGTAGGGTCATAACTGATTTGCATATGACTGTGTCCAAACTGAAATGGCATAGCGAGCAAATGAACAATGGATTGGGATTCTACCCTAGCCAATTTCAAGTGGCTCGGCAAATTGCAAGCATTCCTCGCTTCACCTTTTGTGTGTTTGATGTATGCCTGAAATGGCACGTGTATGCCAAGATATTTGTCCTATGCTAACTGTGCCATTGGAAGCAACCTACACTTGACTGATGAGGCCATATCTGGGTGAAACTAGTCTTGGGAGGCTTGCCTTTTGGTTCAGGGTTGACCTGGCCTGTCAGTTCGGACTGAGCTGTTTCTATTTGAGCAGAGTCATAACTGAATTGCATAAGGCTGAGTTCAATATGAAATGGTATAGTAAGCATAAGAACAATGGGATGGGATGGTACCCCGAGCGATTGCCAGTCATTAGGCAAATTACAAGCATCCCTTCAATTACCTTTTCTGTGTTGAAGCAAGAAGGGCGACAGAGGGCAGTGCTATCAAGTCCCCTTTTCCACCTCGCACTTCTCAGTTATGACATCATTCGTTTTAGTTTGAAATATTTTTATTAAGATTTTGTGTTACAGCACAGCAAAAATCTGATTTCTATACATCCTAAACATTTATTTTCCCACATTTAGCCATCACAACGTACTCAATTAAATGTCTTGAAGAAAAAATTACCCAAATAAGAAGGGCGACATATAGACAAATAAACATAAAAGGATAGAAGAAACAACCCGCCTATTGTGTATTTTTAAGACCCTCTTTCCACCGCTGAATGGGTTCCCAAATTCGCCTCTTGAGAAATCTACCCTTTTTCCCTTTTCTTGCATAGATTCCCTTCTACATATTAAAGACAGCAAGCAGCCTGGCTAGCCACTGATGTAACGTAGGGGGCGCCTTGTCTAACCATGCCTTAGCAATATACATTCGAAGGACCGACATGGCCATAAATAAGAATTGCCCGCGGGGCCCCTCAGAGTCTGCATTGACCTCGAGTATGATCCATACTGGTGAAAGGGTAATTTTTATTCCCAGAGATCTATCAAGAAGTGATTTAATTGCTCTGTGAAGTGTATGCATCTGCGTGCAAGTATCAAATATATGGCTTATGTCTGCCTCGAAGAGTCGCAGCGAGGGCAAGTAATACCAGAGGTGCCTCCCCACTGAGCTATCCTTGCAGGTGTATAGTATGGGGAGTATATCGTCTTGTAGTGCTGGGCCTGCAGCGTGGCTGAGCATAAGATTGTCCGACCCAGTTCCAGTGAATGCTGAAAATAATCCTGCGCGATACCTAATTTCTCAGTCCATTTTGTACCAAACTTCTCTTAGTCATCGGGCTTAGTTGCGACGAGTTCCGAATAAAATCTATGGATTGTAAAATCTTCCCCCCTTTCTATAACATCAAAGATGTTATTATTACTTACCCCTGATGGCCCACCATGTTTATTGGAGATAAAACTCCGTACCTGCAAGTATTTAAAAAAGCTCCTCCTATCAATGCCAAAAATGGCCAGTAGTTCAGTGAACTGAAATACACCACTGGGACCCATCATGTCGCCAAATTCAGGATTCCCTGTTTCCCACAATCGGCCATGACTGAGTCCGCAAATATCTCCCCTGGACGGAATGCGTTCTTAAACATACGAGTATATCTATTAAATCTTCCAAGGCCAAATGTTTTCGAGAAGGCTGCCCATATTTTATAAGCCACCTGCTGCGTCCTGAACCTCGTTCTTTTAGAATAACTGAAATCTGTGCAATTAAGAAAGCAATTCCCCGCTACTGCCTGCAGCACTGTCGCATATACATTGGTAGAGCTAAATCTAACTTTGGGATTCCTCTTGGCCCCGCCTAGCAGACCCTGCATATACTGAAGTGCCGCCGCCCAGTAATACATTCTAAAATCTGGGTCGTCCCATCCCCCTCTGTCCCTGGGAAGAGTAATGTAACAAAGTGCCCTTCTTGAATTGCCGTGCGCCCATATGAATCTGTTCAAAATTTGTTCTAATGTCAAAAAACATTTAGCCTAAAAAAAGTGGAATCGCCCTAAACAAATAAAGGATTTTAGGCAAGGTGATCATCTTTATCATGTTTGTACGGTCCACCAATGACAGCTGAAGATTATGTATCCTGTCGAGATCTCGTTTCACTTTGGTAATCAATTGCTCGATATTCGGGTCTACTGAGCTGTCCAGGTCTGCCGAGATGTAATCCCTAAGTAAATGGCTGAACTAACCACCCGATTATCCTCGCAGACCGCATTAGCTTTTTTAATTATCTGGGTTTTAGCCCTATTAAGCGCATACCCTGAAACCTGCCCAAATACCTGGGCTTCTGCTTCAACCTCTTTAGTAGTGGAAACTGGGGCTGAGGTAACAATCGTGACGTCGTCTATGTAAGCAAACGTCTTAAACTCCTGCCTGTGCATTACTAAAGGGAAGATCCTATTGTTATTTTCCAATCTGCATAACAGTGGGTCCCTGTACAGAGCGAAAAGAAGCGGTGAGCATGGGCACCCTTGTCTGGTCCCTCGCTTAATCTGCAGCGGGGCAGTGTATCCTTCGTTAATTCTCAATCGGGCTGTAGGATCTCTATAAAGAGTCTGAATTGCTTTTATGTACCCCTCCCTATACCACTCCACCTCATAACCATCCAGAGGTAGTCCCAGGAGACCCTATTGAAGGCCTTCTCTGCATCAAGCAACAAAACGGCCATAGGGT
Source organism: Lissotriton vulgaris (assembly GCF_964263255.1). Lineage (NCBI taxonomy): Eukaryota > Metazoa > Chordata > Amphibia > Caudata > Salamandridae > Lissotriton > Lissotriton vulgaris. Next base: position 473,458,117 of record NC_141694.1, read on the forward strand.
CCCCTGAGACCTCTGCTGCATCAAATAGGGTAAACACTTGCCTTATATGTTGTGTAGTGCCCTTTCCCGGTATGAAGCCATGCTGGGTGGGGCTAACTATGCCCTCAATCACCCTGCATAATCTCATAGCGAGGGTTTTGGAAAAAATGTTCGCATCAGCATTCATAAGAGTTATGGGCCTATACGATCCTGGTTCAGATGGTGGATTGCCCTTTTTCAGAATTACTACAATATCAGCCCCTGCCCAGGAGCTTGGTATGGAATCTCCCTGTTGCGCCTGCACCATTGTATCCTGCATTTCCCTGCTTAAGACCCCTTGGAAAACTGTATAAAATTCAGCCGGGAGCTGATCCAGACCTGACGCCTTACCAGAGAGGAGATTATTTAGTGCTGCAACCATCTCATCAAGAGTTATAGGGAGATCAAGAGCTGTCTTCTCCTCCTCAGGAAGAACCGGGGCTAAGATATCCTTTAGGTACTTCTGTATGGCCACTACATTACTTATCTGATCTTGGTTTTGTAATCCAGCGTAAAAGATTCTAAAGACCTCCCGTATTGCCCCAGAATCTGTTACTACATCTTCTCCTTTATCATCTAAAATATCCTTTATTTCCCCTGCCAACTTTTTCTGCCTTGTGCGTATTGCTAGAATATGCCCTACCCTCTCACTCAATTCGTAACACCTTTCTTTCTTAACCAGATAACTGTCTGCCGCTTTAGTCGCAATACTCTCTATTGCCTTGGCTTTATCAGTTATACTGTTCGTATTGGATTCACTTGGGCGCGATACACTGCCCTCGCTGCTGTGAAATAGATCTATCCTTGGATTTATCAAGATTCATGGAATAAAACCCACACCTTGGGTTTGGATGCTATCCAAATTGGGTTTTCGATTATTCATTTGGAAAGGAAATCAATACATTCCCTCTAATTGGACATATTCTCACTACAATATAGAGTGAATGACAAAAGCAGACCTATTTCGTAATTTGTGACTGACTGGATTCAATAATATTTATATTGGGAATATCCTTTGTGGACTATAATCACTAGAAGAAAAATTACTACAAGCCTTGAGAAAGCCCTGTGGGCGAAACGCGCGTCGGCTGTTTTCTTCCTGTGGTATATGAGAATAAACAAACTTCGATTCAAGGAGACCTGTTTGGACTATTATATAATTACCTCCTGAGACTATAATCTTTTCTTGGACTGAATTACATAGGGCACTGAGATTACCAAGATTGTGTCAAGTAACACTGATACTACCGCTTGCAGAAATAATGAGAAGGGTGTGCTGAGGTATTCTATTTTTGTATGTGTAACCCAAGTTCCTTTTGGATCTTGGGAGGAAACGACACCTTGGTGGGTAGGTGTCATATACCTTCAGCACCCTCGCCGTAGTTGCAATTGCTTAATGACCTAATGTCACGATTATACTTGGCGTAACAACTCAAGGTGTGCGGCTCAATCTAAGCAAACCCATTCAATAGTGCTGTAATAGCTATAATTTTAAGAAGGATTTGCTCCAGGGGCGCCTTCTGCTGTATTGCTACATTCAGCTCCTCCTCTGCCTCTGCCAGAGTTTTAATACGTTTTTCCACTCTTCCCTTTTCTTGTTTTTGCTTGCATAGTGTGTAGCTCAAAGTCTCCCCTTGTGCCCCTGCTTTGAATGCATCCCATGCAATACCGGAGGGGTGCTTCCTTAGTTGATCTCCCAGTACACTCTGATCCACTCATTCATATGTTTAATATATTCCTCATCCTTTAGTAATGCCCTCTCAAAGGTCCAGTTGTTTTCCCAATTAGCAACCCTTCTGAGTTTAAGAGTGATTACTAGGGGGTTATGATCAGAGATTATCCGTGTGTGTTTTTCCATCTGAGTTCTTGCAGTTAAAGAGTTTGACACTAAAAAATAATCCAGTCTCACGGAGATATTGTGCGGTGCTGAATAGAATGTACTGCCGGTGCCTACAGGATTCAACAGAGCCCAAAGGTCCGTTAGTGAATTATGGTGTGCCAAGTCGACTATCGCGCGGCATGTCTTTTTTTTAAACCCTGTATATACCTGCCCCACCTCCCTCCCCAAACCAGTCAACCCATTGATTTTGAAGTCCGTGCAGCAAATGATAGGTTCTGGCCATAGGGCAAATTCTGAATCCAAGAACTTGAAAATATCTGGATCATCTTCTGTTGACCCATATATTAATGCTATAGTGAATGTCTTGCCTTTAATTTTTTTCATTCAAGAAGGACCCATCTCCCTCATTGATCCTCCCTCTTTCTTTTAACTATTGTATCCCTTTCTTTAGTTAGTACGGCCACGGCCCGAGTCTTTGAGCCTTGCTTACTATGTGCAAGCAGCGAGAAACCCAGCTGCTCCAGAACATATCCCTTCGTCCCTTCTATATTTGTCTCCTCTAGACAAACAAGATCTAATCGCATTGACCTCAGGAGTGCAGCCACCTGCTGCCTTTTTGTGCGATCATTGAGCCCGCGAACGTTAATTGAAGCAATCCGCATTCTCATTAGAAAACATCATAGAGCTGTCCTGTCTTTCCTGCCAGTACATTAAAAGAACTTGAAAAGTGTGTTAAGCTGTGCTGTGTGTGCTGCGTATGTCTCCCCCCCACTCCTCCCTACCCCCCCAGAAAACCTTCCTCCAGAGCCCCCCTTACAGGCAAATAGGTCAGTTATGACCTATGAGTGACCGCTTAGATTGCAGCTATCGCATCCTCCTCCCTCCCCAATGCCAATCAGAACCTCATTGTGTGGACCCCCATTGACTAGATCTCACATTATTCTTTACATTTATGTACATTATCCCCCGCCTTGCCTGTCTATGTGAAGAAAGAAAAAAAGGAAGGGGGACAAGCGAGGAAGAAAAAAAAAAAGCTGGTTTGGCCCAGTCAAAAAAGCATTGGTACAAGACGAGGCCTTTTCACATGTACGCTATGCCTTGTCTTAAACATTTCATCCCTCTTTCTGCACCTTTAATTCCTCCATATATTGTTGTGCTCTAACCTCTAAAAAAAACATTTTAGCCTGTCCCTTTGTGATCACCTTGAGCCTGGCGGGATATAGTAGGCATGCCTCTGAGCCTAGGGCCTGGAATGGAGCTATTAACTGCCTTAGCCTCTATCTTCTCTCAACAGTAGCGTGACAGAAGTCAGTCTGGCAAAGAATGTGACATACTATGAGCTTTGACTCTGGATTCGCTTTGTCAATAATTTCTTGCCTGAGCAGGTAATTACCCACATAGACCAAGATTGCCCTGGGCCTGCCCTCCTGAGCCCCCCGTGACCTTTCCTCAGTGTTAGGGGAAACCAATGCACTCTCTGTATTTCATTCTCCCACTGCCAGGATGGTGACTCGGGGAAAGCGCCCTTCAGTAAGTTGACAACAAATAACCTGGCATCCTGCCCTTCCATCCTCTCAGCCACCCCCAGTAGTCTTATGCTGTTCCACCGCTGCCGATTCTTAAAATCCTCCAGCTTCCACGGAACATCATCTGCCATCTTTTCTTGTGCTTGTTTAAAAGTCTGCTTCATGCACTTTATTAATTCTCCTCAATTAACTTTGTATCTTTTTTGTTGCCTGTCTAGCCCTACGGCTCTCCATCCTTGCTTCCCCCTACATCTGCTTTAAAGTACTAAACAGTAGCTCCAGTGAGGCGGGCTGAGGCTGAGGGGGGTATTAGAAGCATGCTTCCCTCTTTGGCTAAATGGATTGACACCATCCTGATACATTTGCGAGGTAGCTGAGTAGTCCCAAATCAGTTTCTTAGCAGTATCCGAGGGGCTCCCAGGCGAGATAGCTCTTATTTTGGATCTGCGTTTCTTCTGCGTGCTCTTTCTAGATGTAGAGCTGCTCCCTGAGTCTGTGTCTTCAACTGAGCTCCCTTCGCTAGATATCACAGACTCTGAGTCCTTATTCAAAAAAAAGAAGCAGTCCCCCTCAGGTGAGCCAGTTCCCCATCTCCCCTGAGGCCCTTGCTGTTGTATAGCATTAACATCATCCTGGCATGCCAGTTTTGCTTGGTGTACTCATTTCGGCTCCCACCAAGGTTTGAGCTTTTAGTTCAGCCTTATTGCCCGCAAGAGATATGGCAGAATCTCAAGAACTGTCGAGGTGCTCCTTCTGGGTTCCTCCGTCCTTTCCCAAAACAGAGAAGTCAGTGCCTGCGTTTCCACTCCTCTGATCACCACCGGGCAGAGCTTGCACCGCTGTATACCGGCGTTGCTTGGCAACCGGGTTTCCAGTGTCCTCGAGGACTGAACCGCTTTCACCTTTCCCTTTCTCCGCATCGGCATCTGTGATCTCTGGCACCTTGGCAGCAAAGGCTTCAGCTACGGTAGCCTGGCGCATTAAGACAACTTTAGTCTTACAGCTTTCTTTTGGGGTCTATGGACCGAAGCATTTCGAGCATTATCCGCAGCTGCGGCATCGCTTGTGCTCACCCGCTGACCCCCATACTTCTATATCGGAACCCTCCAAACTGTCCCTGAAGAACGCTGCACAGTGCTTGGGACTGGTATGTATTTGCCTGCCTCTTTCTTCTTAGAGTTCACTGGCTCCTTTTGCTCCTTCACCTGCTTCGGGCGCATGGAGGCATTCTGTGCGCCTCTCCTGAAAGCAGTGCAGCAATCCTTTTAAGACCGAGTTTTATGCTTGAGATTAGAGAAGCTATTGGGTATCCTGACCACTGTACAGTCCGGAGATCCTTTTGTCTTGCAGCAGCTAGGTAACCCAGGCCAGCAGGGATCCATAGAATCCTTATCAGACCGTCATTTTACTCTATTAGGAGACGTTAACTTTCATTTGGATGACCCTAATGATCCCCATGCATTTAGTTTTAAAGAAACGCTGCATGTTTTGGGGCTGACAATGAAGGTAAGAAACGACTCACGAGGCTGGACATATTCTCGACTGCATTGGTTCCAATATGGACGCAATGACGGTCGAACCCCCTGTACGGCTATCCTGGACAGATCATTATTTAATTGAATTTAACCTCAAGATTGAGGAAAATGGGATAAAGATAAAGGAGATACCAAAAAAGGGCACACCCTCACCTTGCTGGGGGGAAATTATAGAGCACCCTGATCTTGGTGAATGGGTGAAAGAGAGTAAACCCACTCTCACAGGGAACACAACGATAGATTATCAGAGATTTGAGAGTTGGATGACAACGATCGGAAACCAAATTAAAAACCCAGGCAGAAGTTCTGCCTCAAGTAAAAGGAGGTTATCTGCACCCTGGTTTTTAGCTGAACAAAAAGAAATGCTAGGTAAAATCAGAATTCTAGAGCGAAGGTGGCGACGTAATTATGGGATTGAAGAAAAGGAGGCATACAAGAGAGCAAGGAGGCTTTATCATGCCTCTATAAAAGGCGCCAAAGCCAAGTATTTTACTTCTTTAATTGAAGCCTTCAGTAACAAACAGAAAGATATTTTTAAAATTGTTAACAGCTTCAGAAAGCCCAAAGCGTTAACACTAGAGATCCCACCCTCCCAGACTCTCTGTGACGACATAGCTAACTATTTCGCACAGAAAAAAGATACCTTTACGAAAGATTTCCCTCAGTCTGAGAAAGAGAAGTTAGAGGATAAAACCAGCACAGATACAGGCAAATCATGCTGGGACACCTTCAATCAAATCAGTCTGAAAGACACATATCAGGGGATTTCTGCGATTAAGTCAGGATCTCCTTTCGATCCCTGTCCCCCTATGCTGCTTAAAGCAATAATAGAAGAAGTTAATCCAGTAATTTACTCTATCATTAACTCATCCCTCCAATCAGGTGAAATCCCCTCTCACTGAAAAGTGGCAGCAGTCAGACCACTGCAGAAGAAGGTTTTGCAGGATCCCTCTACCCTTTCTAACCTGCGCCCCATTTCACTCCCCCCAGCTGTTTGCAAATTGACAGAATTACATGTTAATAAGCAATTTATAGCTTTTTTGGAGGAAAATGAAATTCTTCATCCATGTCAAGCAGGTTTTAGAGCCAATCATTCAACTGAATCTGCCCTGTTGTCTTCAACTGAAACCATTCGAGCTGCATTGGATCAGGGCAAGATGGCAGTCCTGACCCTATTAGATCTCTCTGCAGCGTTCAACACTGTGTCCCACGCTATCCTTTTACATCGCCTTGCAAACACAGGCATAGCGGGAACCGTTTTCGATTGGTTTAAAAATTATTTGGCACACAGACGCCAGATTATTATGCTGGGAAAATTCCGCTCTGAGGAGAAAGTGTTAAAAACAGGGGTTCCGCAGGGCTCGAGTTTGAGCCCCTCATTGTTCAACCTGTATATGGTTCCCCTGATTAAACTGATCTCCTCTTTCGGTATCAGTACGATTGCATATGCCGATGATACCCAGTTGGTATTGGTTCTTGATAAGAACCAAACCAATGCGGAAATGACCCTGAGGGAATGCCTATCGGCAACTTTTACGTGGATGACGAACAATCACCTAAAGTGTAACTCTGCGAAAACAGAAATTCTGCCCTTTGGACCTAACAACTGCTTCTCTCCTCAGGATTGGTGGCCTCAGGAGACAGAGGCTCCTCCAAAGACCATCAAGGCAGTACGAAATCGGGGCATCAAGTTTGATAATACCCTGTCCTTCACACAACAAGCAAAAGAAGCAGCAGGTGTTTGTTTTAACATCTTTAGGGGCCTTAGAAAAATTTTCGACTTGCTCCCCCTGAGTGCCAGGCGGACGGTTGCAGTGGCGCTGATAACATCCAGGCTAGATTACTGTAATAGTCTGTATGCAGGGTTAAATAAATCTGCCCTGCACAGACTTCAGATGGTCCAATATGCAGCCGCCAGGCTGGTCCTCAGATGGCCCAGAAAATCCTCGGCCTCTACGGCATTAGATGCCCTTCACTGGCTCCCAGTACAAAAGCGTATCCTGTTCAAGGGCCTCATTATCACCTACAGAGCCTTTCACTATCAGGTCCCATTGTACCTGCGTAGGCTTTTGAAACAATACCATCCGACGAGAGAACTTAGATCTTCTACAGCAAATCTCCTCTCCGTTCCCAGATTTAGGCTGACAACCAAAGGAGGAAAATCTCTAGCAGTTATCGGCGCTAAGGCATGGAACAAATTACCCCCCTGCCTTCGGGAAGCCACCTCGGAGCTTAGGTTCAGAAAAATACTAAAAACATGGATTTACACACTGTCAGACACAGGCTGTAAAGCCTTATTATGATGCCTCCTTTGCTACATGGGCAGTCCAGCTGTGGTTATCCGCTGGTATTTCAGGAGTCGCAGCGCCAAGATGCTCCCTGGAGTGGTAGTGTGCTATAAAAATGCCATATCACATCACACATCACATCACATCATCCTAGGTCGGAGAGGGAGAAGGAGAAATGGTGACTTTGTGCTACAACCTGTCAGTGGCCATTTTGCCAGTTATGACATCATTCGTTCTGAATCTGGTCAGCGGTTTTGAAAATAATACTCTGACAATTCCTACATACGGTAGGCCAAACCACATCATTTCAAGTCAGCTTGCCTTCATGGGTTTTGTTCCCACTTTCTAAAACAGAACCTAAAACAATATGAACCAACAAGGAACCTCAGATCTAGCAATGCGAAACTGATCAAAATCCCCAGATTTAAACAACTGAGATGGGGGGGAGAAGTTTCCTGCTGCTCGCAGCCAAGGCCTGGAACCAGCTGCCACTTTCAATAAAAAACAGTCCTTCACTCCTAGCTTTCAGCAAAGCTGTAAAAACCGGGCTCTTCTCGGCTTAGCCCGTTTTCCAACTCGGCAGGCCTAGACTTTGAACATCTGACCCAGCGCCAAGACGCCCCAGGGCATTCGGGTGCTCTATAAGTCCTTAAATCAAATCAAATCAAATCTTCCAACACTGCAAATTTGTAATGCAATGATAGTGTGTAAAGGCCTTCTCAGTGTCCAGAGACACAAGCGTCATCTCTTCCTTCACAGCCTATGTTTTTTTCCAAATACATGTGTACATTTTTTTGATTGATGCAGTCCATCTGCAAGGTACAAAACCATTCTGTTTTTTATTTGCTATCTCATTCATCTCATCAGACTAGTCGAACAACCAATATTTTACCTAAATGTTTGTTGCCTGTGTTTAGGACGGACAATTGTCGATATAATTTACATTCAGTTGGATACTTTTATTTTCGAAAGTACATTTATTAGGGCTTCCTTCTGTGTTTTTTTAGTTAGCACTTATTCATAACCTCCAGATAAGCCTGAAATAATGTGTTACCCACTAGATCAGGGTAGGGCTGATACCAATCTGTTAGCTGGCCATCTTTTCCTGTCATTTTAGACGTATTTAGGTATTTTATTGCCTCTGTAACTTCTTCTAGTTTTATTGAAACTTCTAGTTGTCCCCTCTGTGCTTGCTATAATTTCTGTATGCCCTGCAAACAACTATAATGTCATCCAAATTAGCAGATTGCATCTATATTTGTTTATAGTATGTATGAAAGACCTGAATATTATGTTATTGTGTGTACCACAATATATATATAGAAATAATAGTGACAGGGTATGTTTCAAAAGGCAGACCAACAATCCTTCTGTCTTGTTCCCTTCCTTGTGTGATACCTATTAGAATGACGGTCCTGCAACAGTTATTTTGCTATTGTCTATTCCATTATGCTTTCATGAACCAACTCCACTATACATTGTGGCTGCTCATATGAGTATTGTCTCTGCTGCTCATATGAGTATTGTCTCTGCTGTCACCATGCCAATTCTGCTTCCTTGTCCCTTTTCTTTGTTTCTGTTAGATTTGGGGGTCTCTAGTTTGCACAGGTAGGTCCTTTTACAAATAGGGACCCTTGCCTCTAGTCAGGATAAGGGGATTACATTTCTAAATAACCCGGTAGCTTGGCACCAGCAGACAGGCTTATCTCAGGGGCAGCGTGTAAAGTATTTGTGACCACGTACAGTAACCCAGTGACAACACTATAGATGGACACCACACAAGGTTTTATATAAAAAATAAGTATAATTTATATAGAAATACCACAAGACCATAAACAACAAAATACACAATACTATTACTTTGAGATGGTAGATTTAGCTTAGTTAAGTTCAGTTCTTTAGATGTGACACTTTGCGTCAATGTACCTTACGATGCGTTGTGCTTCCACGACAAGCAATGTCGCAGCGAGGGAAATGCGGCAAAGTTCAGGTGCAAAGAAATAAAGATGTGAAGATCTTCCAGATGCAGCACGCATCTCCGGGGATGCGAAGTGCGACGACAACAGCTTCAGCTGCGACACTCTTCTCCCACGATGCGTGAAGCTTCCACACGATGCAAAAACTACAGCGGCGACAGCCTTATTCAGAAATGCGACGGCAGCAGCTCCGACGGTGGTGCGCTTTTCGGGGATGCAAGGTGCTTTCCTCAATGCGGTGCAATGTGAAAGTTCCAGCAGCAACACACTTGTTCAGAAGTGCGACTGCAGGCACAGCGACTGTGACACGCTCCAAACTCGTTGCGAGACTCTTCTCTTTATGCAGTGCAGTGCGACAACTCCAGCGGCGACACCCTTGTTCAGAACTGCGACGGCAGGCAGCAGCGACGGCGAAACGCTTCCTCTTCATTGCGGCGCGCTTCTCTCGATGCGGTGCAGTGCGACAACTCCAGCGGCGACACCCTTGGTCAGAAGTGCGACAGAAGCAGCAGCGAAGGGGGACACGCTTTGATCTCGTTGCGTCGCGCTTCCAGCTCCTTGCGACGCGCAGTTCCTCAGAAGGCCCAAAACAGCAGCAGGCCCTTCCACTAGAACTTTGGGGAGCTGGGGATTGAAGTCTGTTGTCCCTGAGACTTCAGCAGGAGGCAAGCCCTTGGAGATCCTTCACAAGTTGAAAGCAAAGTACAGATAGTTCCTTTCTCCTTCCTTTGGCAGTAAGGCAAGCGCTGCAGGCCTATCCCTCAAGCAGCACTTCAGCTTGAGAATAGTCTCTCCTCAGTTTCTTCAGGTTCCTCTCCTCAGTAAAGGGTTCTTCTTGTAGTCCAAAGTGTTCTAACTTCTTGGGATCAGGGTCCCAATATTTATACCCCAAATCCTTAGTTCCCTGAGGGGAGAGGGGCCTTTGCCCAGTCCAAACCAGTTCTGAAGCACTCTGTTTACCAGACTTCTCCTTTCCTTTTATAGTGCAGGGCAGAAACATCAGAAGCTCCCCAGAAGGTGGAGCTAGCATTGTGGAAGGCAAGTACAGTCCTGGAGCACTTTGCTTACAGGTCTCCTTCTCTTCTTTCAGTGTGCAGGCCAGGGACATCAGCCGCTATCCAGGAGGTGGAGCCAGCATTGTGGAAGGCAGGCACAGCCCTATTCAAGGTTCAGGTGCAACTCTTCCCTCCCATCTAGATGCAGATCTCTCTGTTCACCACTGGGCTGACTCATCCTGTCTCTTGGAATCCCCCAGCCCTGTCACTCACAAAACCAGACAAAGGAATACATAACCTAGCAGAGGCAGGCTTGAAAGGTAAGACAAGCAAATACCTACTTTCTAAAAGTGGTATTTGCAAGCACAGGATCAATCAATCAGAGTACTTGTAAAGCGCGCTACTCAAGGGTCCCAAGGCGCTGAGGGGAGGTAGGGTGCTGCTACTGCTCGAAGAGCCAGGGTGTAGTGTGCTGCTACTGCTCGAAGAGCCAGGTCTTGAGGAGTCTTCTGAAGGCGAGTAGGTCGTGGGTCTGCCATATGTGGGTAGGGAGGGTGTTCCAGGTCTTGGTGGTGAGGTAGGAGAAGGATCTGCCACCGGAGGTTGTTCGTTGGATGCGGGGACAGCGGTGAGGGCGAGGCTGGCGGAGCGGAGCTGGAGGGTGGGGGTGTGGAAGCTGAGTCTGCTGTTCAGGTAGGCTGGTCTGGCGTTGTGGAGTGCTTTGTGTGCGGTGAGGAGCTTGAAGGTGATCCTCTTGTCGACAGGGAGCCAGTGTATGTCTCTCAGGTGGGGGCGATGTGGCTGCGGCGGGGACATTGACGATCAGTCGGGCGGAGGTGTTTTGGATGTGTTGTAGTCGTTGTAGGTGTTTGGCTTGGATTCCTGGGTAGAGTGTGTTGCCATAGACCAGTCTGCTGCTGACGAGGGCCTGTGTCCCCGTTCTTCTTGTTTCGGTCGGGAACTCGGGATCCACTTTTAGATCCTGCGGAGCATGCGAAGGGTGTTGTAGCAGGAGGAGGAGACGGCATTGACCTGCTTAGACATGGAGAGGGAGGAGTCAAGGATAAATCCTAGATTGCCTGCATGGTCGGTGGGTGTTGGTGCTGTTCCCAGTGTGGTCGGCCACAAGGAGTCGTCCCAGGCTGAGGGGGTGGGTCTGAGGATGAGGACCTCTGTCTTTTCCAAGTTCAGTTTCAGACGGCTGCTCCTCCTCCAATCAGCGACGGCCTTCATTCCCTCGTGGAGGTTAGTTTTGGCGATGTGTGGATCCTTGGTGAGGGAGAGGAAAAGCTGGGTGTCGTCAGCATAGGAGATGATGTTGAGGTTGTGATGGTGGGCCATTTGTGTGAGGGGGGCCATGTAGACGTTGAACAGCGTTGGGCTGAGGGATGAGCCCTGGGGGACGCCGCAGATGATGTCGGTGGTTTCGGATTGGAAGGGTGGGAGGCGGATGCTCTGGGTTCTGCCACAGAGGAAGGACATGGTCCAGTCTTATCTTGGATTCCGGCTTCTAGGAGGCGTGTCTTTAGAGTGAGATGGCAGTCCGTGTCAAAGGCAGCTGACAGGTCCAGGAGTATGAGGGCTGATGTTTCGCCGTTGTCTAGTTGGCACCTGATGCCGTCTGTGGCGGTGAAGAGGTCTGTCTCAGTGCTGTGGTTTCGTCTGAATCCGGACTGGGTCGGGGATGTTGTTGTCTTCGAGGTGGCGGGCCAGTTGCATGTTGACGATTTTCTCAATTCCCTTTGCTGGGAAAGGGAGCAGGGAGATGGCCTGGAAGTTCTTGAGGTCATTGGGGTTCACTTTTGGGCTTCTTGAAGAGGGCGTTGATTTTGGCGTGCTTCCAGCTTTCGGGACTGTTGCTGTTTCAAAGGAGATGTTGATGACCTTCCGTAGTTGGGGTGCGATGGCTGCATCTGCTTTGTTGAATAAGTGGTGTGGGCACGGGTCAGACGGAGTTCCTGAGTGAATGGAGTTCATGACCTTGCGTGTCTCGTCGTCGTTGACGGTGGACCAGGGGGTCAGACGGTTGGCGCTGGTGGTGTTCACAGGGGAGGTGGAGTCTGGCATAGTCGGGGCAGTCGTGGTGTTGAAGCTGTCGTGGATGTCAGCAATCTTGTGGTGGAAGACGATGGCTAGTGAGTCGCATAGTTCGTGTGAGGGCGGGATGTCGTTGGCGTTGCCGCTGGGGTTGGAGAGTTCCTTTACAATGTTGAAGAGCTGTTTGCTGTTGTGTGCATTGTTATCCAAGCGGTCGTTGAAGGGGGATCTCTTGGCTAATCTGATGAGGTGGTGGTGTCTGCGGGTGACGTCCTTGTGGGCTGCGTTGTTGTCTGGTGTGCGTTTGTGGAGCCATGTCTTCTCCAGTTTCTGGCATGCACGTTTAGAGGTCTGGAGCTCGTCGGTGAACCAGGTGGCTCTCTTGTTGGCATGGCTGTTGGAGGGTTTCTTGAGCGGGGCAAGGGTGTTGGCACAGTCATCGATCCACTGTCTGAGGTTTTGGGTTGCGGCGTCTGGGTTGGTGGGGTCGGTGGGTGGGTTCTTGGCAAGGGAGGTGATCAGATGGTCTTCGGTGACTTTGCTCCAGCAGCGGCGAGGCAGCTGTTGGGTGCGGTAGTGTGCAGTTGGTTTCTTGAGGGTGAAATGGATGCAGCGGTGGTCGGTCCAGTGGACTTTGGTGGTGTGGTCGAAGGCGACGTGGGAGCCTGTGGAGAAGACGGGATCCAGTGTGTGACTGGCAGCATGGGTGGGTGAGGTGACGAGTTGTCTGAGGCCCAGGTTGGCGAGGTTGGCGATCAGGGTCGCGGAGTTGGTGTTGTTGTTGTTCTCGAGGTGGAAGTTCAGGTCCCCGAGGAGGATGTTAAAACCAACTAAAAGATGCATTTTATCATTCTGAGTTCAGGCATACTAAACTCGAACTTCTATCATGTTCCCTGAGACGGTTAGGATTATAAAATGTAATAATTCTAACAGCCCATTCTGGCCTTTGGAGAACAGGTAGCCTTGCAATAGTGAAAAACGAAAATGGCTGTAATTCACTATTAGGACATGCCACACACATCAGGGCTTGTCCTACCTTATACTTACAATGCACCCTGACCTTGGGCCTACCAGAGGGGTGTCTGATATGAAGAAAAGGGAAGATTTAGGGACTGACAAGTGGGTGCACTTGCCCAGTCAGCATGACAGTACCACACTACACGCAGGCTCTGCATTTGCAGACCTTAGGGACATTTTACGAGGCTGCTTCTGTGGGTGGCACAACCAGTGCTGCCGGCCCACCAGCAGAATTTGGATTTACATGCCCTGGGCACACTCAGTGCAGTGTACTAGGGTCTGACAAGTAAAACAAATAGCCAAACATGGAACCACTGATTAATACATCAATTTACAATAGGGAGCACTTGCACTGTGGCCCTGGAAAGCAGTGGCACAGTGCCCAAGCCATCTAACACCAGCGAAAATACATGCGGCAACAGCAAAAAATGGAAGGGAGACCCACACATATGGTGCCAGGTCTAACAGTTTCTAATTGACTTGTTCTAGATACAGGTAAAATATGCGCCATAGCAGATTCTTTCAACACAGACTTAACAGTGTTCCATTCTGGTCCCCTTCTTCTAGCAGTATTCATATTATTTTCAGAGTATGGGCCAATTTCATCTCAGTGTCCTGGGTCTATGTCTGATACACAGGAACCTAAATGTCGACAGCGAATGATGCAATTGTAGTCTGCCCAAATACCCCATCTCCTATACCTGCTGCACATTCCCCTTATCCAGTGGTACAAATACGAACCTCGAGTATGTGTCATGTTCTCTTGCATGATAGGAATATCCCCCTTGGTATGGGTTGTATTCTCTCCACACTTCCACCAGAGATAACAGCAGTATAGCTTGCTTTAGAGTATTGTTCATTGTTTGCTTATAATTCACACTCGGTGATGTCCTATCTATGTCATCAATTAGCACACAATTAAACTCACCTGGCCATAGTAATGGTGCTCGATTTCATAATTATTAAAACTTTATTTGAATATATTACTTAATCATATAAATGTAAAAAATATGAAATAAAAAGTACATAAGAACAAACATTTAAATTAACAAAGGGTCTTATTATGATGCTGGTCGGACGAGCGTCCGACCGGCATTGTTTTGGGAGTAGAACTGCCTGACAAGTAGTAAGTGGTTCAACTCCCTATATTATGATGTGACTGCCAGCACGGCCGTCAGAAACATTGCATTTACCATTACAGCTTGTGCTGCGGCCCTGAAAAGGCAATGGTAAAGGGTATGTTTCTTAACATCTATGCACCAGGTACCAGGCACCATGTGGTGCCCGGCACACAGTACATAGATGTTTAAGGGAGCACCACATGTGCCTCCCAAGCCATGCAGAGGAGGTCTGGTGGGCCCCAAATTCACTTTCTAACAGCCTCTTCATGTTTGAAATGCCGACATTGAAAGGCTGTCGGAAAGGAACACCATTATCCCTCCACAGGCCCTGCCTCTATTGTAAGGATTAGGCCTCCCACCTACGGCCAGACTGGATCCTTGATCCTGTCGGAGGAGGCGGTCAGTCCCTCTGACCGCTGAAATTGTAATCTAGCGGTTGGACCGATGCCTTGGGAGTCGGAAAGACCGCAACAGGCCTGTTGGTTTTGGTCCGACCGACATCCTAATAAGGCCCAAAGTGTTACAATGCTGTACATTTGTTTTTTTTGCATGATGACAATGGACCAATGATCATGTTTACATTAAACTTTAGTTGTCCAAATTTTACATTCCATGCACCCTGCCTTATTGGACTTTAAGGCTAACTTTGGGATGATGTATTAATATTTAAAGCAAGAGTTTAGGGCTATCAAAAGGGGTTACCTTGACAGGCTGTAACTGCAGTTTTACACTGCACAGACTGACTACAGTGATAGACTTGCAGTCATGCTTTGCGTTGTCACTCTAGTGGTGGCACCATGTGTGTTGATGTCTACTAGTGACATTTAACTTATAGGTTCTGGGTTCCCCCTTGTGTCATAAACTAGGGACTTATAGGTAAGTTAAACATGGCACACCGATCTAAACCCCTGAGATCTCAGACCAGGATAATAGCATAGGAATGCATTAGGGGCCAAATCCCTAAGTTAACCTTCTTCACCATAGTGGCACCCAATCAAGGCCAAGGGGGAAGAGCCTGTGTGATCTTCGGAGAGCGTCTTTGTTTCCCAATATTTACACCCTCCCTGCAATCCAAGAAAAACACCATGGTCTGACCACGCTGAGGGTACTATCCTGGAATGTTGCTGGTATATAAAATTAATTTGATTCTTATGATTAGGGGTGCTTTGTAGACCAGCACAATATATATGTATGTTCCAGGAAAATTGGGCAAGGGAGTAAATATTGCAGTTGGGATTTGGGACCTTTACAATGGCTACCACCACTAGGGGGAAAGGCAGACTGTTCGGTAGTCTCTGTTTATGGGTAGGTACACACTTGGGATGCACGGTCAAGCGCTTGGAGTTTCCTTCCAATTATATCCAGTGTATCCTACTCACCTTTACCCATAAGTTTAAAATAGCATTGGTCAATGTCTATTCTAGACGAGTAAAGATTGGACAAGAATCCCCGACCATGGACTAACTGGCTTCTTTTATGTCGGCTTTAACAAACAGCGCTCTTATCGTGATAGGAGGCAACTTTAATTGTCAATTTGACCCCCAAAAGAACCCAATGGTGGAGCTGTTTTTGAAGAAGATATGCATTGAGTTGTTTCCAAGTCCAATATTCCTACTATTAGGTCATGGACCCCATTAGCTCTTCAGATCAAATCGCTTACCCTAAGCTATTCATTAAGGGCCTGCAATGGGCATACGAAATCAGACTTTCCAGGGAAGCACACCTTCAATAGAGTGGGTCACTCTTCTGTAATAGACTACACCCTGGTTGAAACTAGGATGTGGCATAGATCACTGGTCAGCTTAAGCTTTATTCGACAGTAAATGTCATAAAAACAGGTCACATAAAAACAATTGTTAATTGTGTTTACGAAAGATCAATACAGTAAAATACATGTTCGGTACAAAAAAGGTTAAAATATGTTAAAAAGCATGTACACAGTGATGTGATTACGAGCTGATGAAACTAAATAATTAACAATTTAAAAAGTCCCAGCAGGACTAAAACATAACTCATTACTATTAATGAAAAGAAGATGTTTTTTTTAACTTGATAGAAGGAGCTTAGATCTAAATATCCACATTCAATTTAAAAACTTTGCCAATGATATACATTATTTTGTTAACTTGATTGAAGGAGCTTAGAACTAATTAGCCACATCCAACTTAAAAACTTTGCCAATGATACTGCATACAATACAGATGGATCAGTATACAATATTCTCATAGCTACACTCGAAAGGTGAGTGCCCATGTTCCTGCAAATCAAATCCAACCAAGCTTTTTAAGGTGCAACATACGCAGAACATGCATACAGCATATGTGCGTATGTTTCTTCCGAATTTTGGAGTTTGGGCATTTATCATCAACAACGGCAAACCATTTAGCTGTGAAAGACTTCAAGGGTAAACAACCTGTTCTGAAATTGAAATACAGTTTGCGGTCCTAGGGATTTGAAGATTACGTCTCAGTAATCCTCAACACATGAATTTGGTTTTATGTGTAAGAACTTTCCGTCAGTGGTTTGGCATCACTTGTTCTGTTAACTTCTTGAACAATCAGTTCCCGATACCTTTGCTTAATTGGTAGAAATGAAAAGCCTCCATTACGTCTTTAACAACCTTCTGGGAAAATGGCCAGTTCTGGTGTGCACCAGATTCTGCACCAATAAAGACTAGGGCGCAGTCTTGCTAGGTCAGCTATATTTTTTCTGCCTAGGTCATAGCGCAGGGGAAGCAAAGGGGGCGCTTTGGGTTAGGCTTGTGATCCCTGTAGGAACTTATTCTTGGATGCAATTACTCAAAACCCCATAACTCTGCATCATACAGGACTGAGCTCAGTATCTGAGGCTATAGATCTGTAGAACCGGGGTAAGTAGCTTGGCCAGTGATGTTTTATAATCCTTAATCATGACGCCGGCTAGTTGTCTGTGCTTTGAGGCCAGGGTGTCGATATGCAGCCTCCTGCTGAGTCCTTTATGCAAGGTGATGCCGAAGTAAGTGAATGCATCAACCTGCTCCAAAAGTAGCCCATCCATTACCATCCACCTTTAAAATACCTGTGTTGGTTAAAGGTCATGAACTTTGTTTTTGCGTTGTTGAGTTTGAGACCACGCAGTGAACAAAATTCTTAAAACTGCTGCAGCGCACGCTTTAACCCGCTCAGCGATTTGGATAATATAAGCATGTCATCTGCAAATATTATTATTGGAATTTTTTTTACCTGCTAGGACTGGGGCATTTGTGGGAAAGGTAACTAAAAAGCTTACAATGCTGCTAATAAATAGTGAAGATAATGTGGGCGCGAGGAAACAGCCTTGACGTACGCCCATTTCGACTGGTAACTAAGCATGGGCGGAAAATCCGTTACGCTTGCGGATTTGCGGATTTTCGATAAATTTGCAATCCGCAAACTCTCGCGAATTTACCGAAAATCCGCAAATTCACACGCAGCGGATTTTTTTGCTTGGTGATACAATATTGCGGCGTGTGGCGTTCACTTACCATCATTCAGCGTTTGCCGAGTTGTTTTTCTCGATATTTTGCGAGTGCTGCGCCATTTTGGATCTTGCTGCGGGATCCCGCAGGAGTTTGGCGACGCATCGCGAGAGTTCGCAATTGCGGACATGTAGATGCGGCGGGCAGCAACAATCTCGCACTGGGGAAATTACAAAATTTGCAATTCTGCACAAGAAATCCACTAGCAAGCAGCATAAACCTTCTGAAAATGATGATTTTTATCAGAATAACTCCTCAGGTTGACATTTGCCTGCACTTTTTTGGATTTGAGGCCTTTATGACTTTCTTTGGATCACTTTTGTATTAGAAATCAACTTTCACAAGTAAGTTTGTTTGGGGCATTACAGTTGCTGTTCTGCAGAAAAACGAGTTTTGCAAAACTGAAAGCACTCAGCAGGTGCAAAAGTTCAAACTCATCATTAGTTACCAATCCCTGTAGTGCTTCCTGAGGGGCCCCTCCAGAGTTCAGTTGCCTACTTGCAACTATTCCATGACCCTGCTCTGACCCTCACAGCAGGCTCATAGAATAGCTACAAGTAGGCCACAATGGGAAAAAAAATTGCACTGTAACAGAAAGCAAATTACAGATAAGGAAGCAGGTGCCAGACAGGAAGTTTAAAGTCAGTGACACGTTAATCAACCCCAAATTAATTCATGTCAGTTGAAGCAGGGCAGGTGTGCTTGCTTTTCCCCCCCATAACCTACAGTGATGAATCAGAGGGTGGCAGTGATGTACCAGAGGGTGGCATGGGTGAATCAGAGGGTGGCAGTGGTGAAACAGAGGGTGCTGTGAACCTCTGATGATAAACCAGACGTAGAAACAACAAAGTCGCGACCGTTGCGAGCCGACAAGTACGTTCACAATTGCGAACTGGTACAAAACCCTCGCGAACTGGCAGAAACCCTTGCGAACACAAAAAAAATCCGCAAATTCGCGAGAATTCGTGGATTTTGTGGATTGCGAGTTCGAAAATACGCAAATTCGCGAACGCCAGATTCGCAAAATTCGCCCATGCTTACTGGTAACCGGTCAGTCGTGTTTCCCTGAGTCCCCCAGCGAATTTGGGCAAATTTATTTTCGGGGAGACGAACAATTTTAAAAAGTAGATCTGGGGTCAGCCCAAGCTCCTGCAATACCCTCCACAGTTTGGGCCGTTAAACTAAGTCTAAGGCATACTTAAGATTGACAATGGCTGCATAAATGCTGCCTTTTTCCAAGGATCACTGTCCGCCAGTAGATTAAAATGAACCAGAAGACCTGGTCAATAGTGCTTAGGTGAGCCCGAAACCCTGACCAGAGGGGGCTCAGGACGTCATTATCATCAATCCAAGTTTGAATATTTTCTAAAACAAATAATGCAATGACTTTCTGGATTGACTCTATAAGTCTTATTGGCCATTAGTTAGCAGGTAAAGATTTATCTCCTTTTTTGATGAATTGGAATTCTCTCCACCCTTCACCAGGTATTCGGGATCGGGACTCCATGGGTGATGGCATTTGCTAGGAGCATTATATACTGACTCCATTGTCCTGCAGAAAGATGTCAGGGGCACTTTGTCTATGCCTGGGGCTCTCCCACTGGTGACAGTGCTTGGCACAATTGTTACATCGGCTAAGTTAAAAACAGTATCAGATGTATTAAAATGAACCCGGTAAGGATCATGATCCTTATTATCATTATCTGCGTATTGTTCTGAGAAGAACTGTACCCATGATTCAGGGATGTGGCTTAGGGTCGTTGACTTTGCTGTCCTGCCTTGGCACAACACAAATCACAATGCACTGATCCTGGAGTTGGAGTTACCTGTTCACCGATATGGCCCTGTAACAAAAATATCCCTAGATAAAAGACTAACACTTACCTACAACAGGAGGAGAGTATGTTAGTCGGTAATGCAACACTCTCCTCGTAGGATGGCTTCTTTATATGAGGCCACTAATTTGTGATTACAGGAGGTGAAAAAGTATATAACAGAAGAAGATACTATCATCTCCCTATCTGAGGTCGCAGAGATCCACAAAGCATTGACTACTAAAATTGCTGATTTAATTTTCCCAATAGGACATCTTAGTGGTGGAAGAAATTCCCTGCAATCCCGGCTTAATGGTAGTTGTCGGGAGGCACAATTGGCATTGCCATCAAATCAAAAGAACGGCTACAAATCAAAGCGAAGCATGCCTTATATACGGATACCAATGCTCTAGTAAAAAACAAAAAAAACTGAGAGTTGGATAAATGAGACTGTCTGAGAATGTTCCTATTAGGTAATGATCTAAAGGCCTAATGGAATATAGTTAACACAGGCAGCATTGAAGGAAAACAGGCCCATGAGCGAAATATTGCCGCACAAACCTGGAAGTCCATTACCAGGCCTTAAATACCCCCTCTAAGGCCAAATGAACCACCATAAGCTTAGTAACAAGCGGACTTCAGATCGCACAAGGGGAGATCCCAGACATAACCTTGTCTGAAATACACAGTGCTGTTTCCTACAACCTGGGCTGGAGCTGAAATTCTCCCA
The DNA here is from genome assembly GCF_964263255.1 of Lissotriton vulgaris. Lineage (NCBI taxonomy): Eukaryota > Metazoa > Chordata > Amphibia > Caudata > Salamandridae > Lissotriton > Lissotriton vulgaris. The sequence goes on from NC_141694.1 coordinate 473,478,510, forward strand.
GGCTACAAGAAGGGTCCCCCAGTTTTACCTGCTAATTACAGACCGATTAGCTTAATTGATGTAACACAGAAAGTCGTTGCCCAGGATTTACTGGCAGGCCTCCAGGACTGAATGGAGGATCACAACATCCTGACTCCATTTCAAGCAGGATTCAGGAAAAACACCTCTACTGTTAATCAAATGTTTTGGCTCCAGCTTTTGCAGAGGAAAACAGTTACCTTAGAAGGAGGCAGTCTCTATTTAATATTTGTCGATTTAATAACTGCTTTTGACTTGGTAACCAGGGTCAAGCATTGTTCTAAGTATCATTGCAGTATGATCAGGAGATTGCATGAAGATTGCGATGCTCAAATTAGATACGGAAAATATAGTGAACTCACCAAGCCTCTTATAATAAATAGAGGAGCTAGATAGGGATGTGTGCTAGCCCCCTTTTGCCTATACATCAATGCACTGGTTGACATATTGAATCAGGAGCAGGACATTGATGCCCCAAGGATAGTGCAAAACAAAATATTGGCAATGATGTTTGCTGATGACACTCTCCTGCTCTCAAAGTCGCCAATGGGTATACAGAAGGTCCTGGTTAGTTTTGGTGCTTTTTGTAACAATAGAGGGCTAGAGATTAACACTCCGAAAATCGAATATATGGTCTTAAATCCAGCCAACACTACACGCCCTATTCCCTGTCTTAATGACACCCTGCTTGAGAGGGAATCTGTGTTTGAATTTCTAGGGGTTACACTGACTGTAAAAATTGAATGAGCAACTTCAACAGGCAAAACAAGTCTTAAGTTGGAACAGACAACCGGGGGCTGGCCAAAGTATACAGTAATTCCTTTTATAAACCTGTTTGTCCAATCACCGAGATTTATAAAGTGTAAATCAAGGGCACTGCTATGTACTGGGCTGAACTCTGGGGTCACTGCCCTATAAAAAATGCAACCAAGATTGAGAACAACTTCATCAGGTAGATACTTGGACTCCCTTTTATCACCCTACTCTTTCCGTTGCGTCTAGACCTTGGAGTGAGACCAATCACAGAGGAAATAGGTCTCAGACTGATAACCTTCTGGTGACGTATATGGATGACAATAGCATTGGTAGCATATAGATCTGAACTAAAAGAGGTAATGGGTCTTCCAGGGGCAGGGAAAATAGTGTGGCTCCCATACATCAGGGACACTATCCATAGTATAGGAAGAGTGAGTATGTGGACCAACCCAGAAGAATCATGTCCTGCAATAACGAGGAAGGAAATTGCTAGTAGCTACAGAGAAGGTAAACTTGCTCTGCTTCAGGCGAGCTCAGCATTGGGTTCTCTAACAGTAACTTTTATGAGAATTAAGGATTATTACATTATGGAGCCTTTTCTAGAAGGGATACAGCCAGCAGTAGCAAGGAAATTATATTTACAATTCAGGCATGGGTCACACCCCCTACGCTCATTTCTTAGAAATGGGCAGGAACTAACCTTCTATGATGTCCTGCTTGTAGCAGGTAGAGGAAACTGCACTCCATGTGTTATTTTTTTGCCTGGATACAAAAAAGTTAGTTTAGGATGGCTAATTCAGCTGCGCAGAAACCTGGGGACCAAACATTGTGCAGCAGCATTTAGGATCCTGAAATATAACACCCACCAGCCAATCGAATTTGCAGTCTCGATCTTCTTATTCTCTATGTGGTGTGCGAGTACATTTTTCCTGGGTTCCAAATCTTAGTTAAAAGCCAACATAACGCACATTCTGGGGCAAGGCCAGGCCTCTTAGTTAGGAGGCTGGAATGACAGTTAGAGATATGAGGTGGTCAAATGGAGATATTTTTATTCTGCTAATTAGAAGCCTGTCTGAGATGGAAGACCATGCCCCCTTTTCAAGTTATACATGTTGTTAGCCTTCTGTAGCACATAAGTACTTTTTGAGGCCCCAGATCCCCCACCCAAGTCGAATGGATATCCCTTCTCTGATGGGTGTTAGTTAGAATGGATCATGGTTTTAGTAGTATTAGCAGGATTACGTTTTCCAACTGCAGGGGTTTTAGCCAGAAGCGTTGGGATTTTTCTGGGTTCGCCCGATGAAGCATTGTAACTATTCTAGGGATAAACTGCCATAGAGGGACCCAATGGTCTCTGTTTAATACCCAATAGATTTACACTATTAAAATTAATTTTAACTATTTTATTCTTGAGGGAGAATTGAACTCCAGCACCAAGATCTTTTTAACTAGGGCACTTTTACGGTTGGTTAAATTTTTATTATTGTGGGTATATCCTGGTGTGAGAGACTATGGATTGCGGAGGGTAATATAATATGCAATTATAGATTTGCCTGGGCTGTTTGAATGTGCATTTTAAAAACAGGTATTTTAAAGTATTTATGATTTTACTGCACCTGCACTTTTATGGTCTATTGACCGAAATAAAGTATTCAAATGGAAATGGTAAGTTAAATATAGCAATCAGGATTATAGCCAGTTTTGGAATGTTTAAGGGTCAGAGTGAATGCACTGGTGCTTGGTTAGCAGAGTCCAAAAAAACAGCAGCTTCAGTCCCAAGAAATAGGTGTGATCATGCAAAAATAGATTGATAATGCATTCAAAATATAGAGCATTACACATTATCTGCCATATAAACATATATTTATTTAAACAATAGCAAAATGTATTTAAAAAATTCAACTTGCAGTTTTGTATTTGATGTCCATGATCTCACACCACTCTGAAAAACAAATCCACATAAATTTGCCAAAAATGCAAAAATGAATGGCCCTCAAAACAAATCCAAAGTAAAAGTCCATAATATTGGGTAATCATAAAAAACCCAACTACTGAAATAAAAATACTCTCCAGAAAAACCAAAAAGAAAAGAAAATTTAAAAATAAGCTTTGTTACAATATAACCCCAAATAAATAATTTTAAAACACATTCACAGCAAAAAATGAGATATATTTCCTACTCTGACAGAAGAACCTGAAATTAAAAATTGCATACCCGCCTTCCCAAAACACACACTACAAAAACATTACAATAATTTCAATAATACTCTGCAAGCATTATTAACATACCCACAATATCTATTATTACTAGCTACGCTACACAAACTACAGTAAGGCCTATCACGTTGCACTATGTAACAACAAGGGCCACATGTATCATGTATTTTACCATTCATAAACTGCCCAATCCTGTGAATCGGGCCGTTTGCGAACTGTGTGGGGAAAATAGCATGGGGTCTGGCTTAGCGTGAAGAAGTGAACAACACATTTAAGAGTTTTGGACTACCAGGACATGTAAACTTTAAAAGTACATGTTCTAATAATTAAATACAATGCACTTTGCCCTCTAAGCTGTTTAGAGCCTACCCTGCGGTGCCTTATAAGTATTAAAAAGGAAGGTTTAGGACCGACAAAGGTGTATTTTCCCAGGTAGAATTGGCAGTTTAAACTGCTGACACAGGTTACAATTGGTCTGGGCCGGTCATAGGTTTCAAATTGCTTGGAAAACTCTCACCCTCCCCTACGACCGATAGGGGTTAGCTGTCCCTGATCTCCGCTTATACTATTTGGTCATGCAGGTCCAATTTGCTTGTCACTGGTTTCATCCAGACGCCTGCCTACAGTAAGCAGGAACAAGATTTAGGAGACCCCACACCCCTGAATGTGCTGCTGCCTCAAGGCCTTAAGTTGGACCTAACAGATATTCAGACCATATCCATGACATGCTGGGCATGGAGAAAACTCTGTGGGGCAACCAGCTTTGATCTTCTGTATTCCCCTGAACTGCCTCTCTCCCTGAACCCGTGGCTACCACTCACAGCAGAGAAGTTAGTATGATGCACCATGACTGGGTGTAGTATTTCCTTTCAAATATGACAATCAGCAGAAGAATTAAGTTGAAGATTTATTCTATAAGAAGAGCACATCCAAGTACTTCAGTGGCATATGGAAGAATGAATACAGTGGTACATAACAGAATCATAACAGTGTTCCATAGAACATAGAACACCAGTATTCAAAAGGATACACGGGGATGCAAGCATGTAAGAGCGAGACACTTAAAGGGATACTACAGGATACTACATATCCTCCCTTTTTCTAAAATAACAAATACCAACTATCCTCCTTTTTCTAACAACAAAAAAAGATTGTATAACCAGTATTATTAAATATAAATAACAAATTCCTTCAATTTCGAAGATTGCCAAACAGATCTTAAAAAGAAAAGTTATGAGTAGCAAATACATCTTGAGTAGCAAGTGCACCTTAATCCATCTGCAAGTTGATAGATCTAAACCCATGCTACACATCATGGTACAATTTGTACTTCCTCCGAGATCAAGATAAATTATGTTTCATAAAAACACGTTACATTTTTGTTCATCCACCCAGGATTAGTTTTAAATAGCGGCATTCCACATCTCATGAGATTAGACTTAACACTACCTAATATGTTAACCTCAGAATAAGCTTTAAGCTATTGGTACAAAATAATGCAAGTAAAAACATTGTCAACAGATATAATATTCATAACTGAACAACTATTCATGAATTTCTGTCAGCTTGAAAAATTAATGAAACATTGCGAACTTTATGAATTCTGAAACTCAAACATCTTTCAACCTTATATAATGAGAAAAATTCCTTGAACTTACCAATCTTACCTGAAAACACTTACGGAAACTCACTAAGGACCCTCTCTTTTGCGTCTTCACTCACTCCAGTAACTAAAACTTCTTCAGAACTAAAAGGATCAAGTATGATATGTAAATATCTCTGATCCCTCCACCCTAAAACAGAAGAACCATAAAAAGCAACACACAATTTACAAGATGCAGAGCGACCTTTACACTTTCAGACAAAACGTTTGAAAACCCCAAACCATTAACTAATTCCTTAACCCACATTTCCTAATTAATAAATATAAAAAGAAAATCAGAATCAGTGGAATCTGAAGAATTTCACCAACTAAGACAATGCACAAAGGTTAGCTTTTAAGATCATTGTCAACAACCATAACCATATTGCATTGAAACTTTTCAGGAGCAGAAGATGAAGAAGTATCGATGTCAGACTCATATTCAGAAGAATCAGTATCGTTAATACAGGCTACTTTAATTGACTGTGAAGAACTTCTATTGCAGACTTTAGCATAATGCCCTACAACCCCACAATTGGAACACTTAACAGATCTAGCGGGACATTTCTCAAAACCTGCATTGTGGTTCTTATCTCCACAACGATAACAAGCAAAGGAAAAGGAATCGTTGTTATTATATGTTTTCCTGGTGAAAGATCTTGTATTAAAAGACCTTTTTTGAAAATTCTTATTGGATTGAAAATTCTTGTCACTCTTCTTGTCTGAAACCTCTTTGCTGGTTTCTACCAAAATTTTGTTAACTGTAGGAGTAGAAGTAGTAGTTCCAGACTGATCAGCTAAAGCTTTAGAGCTTCTATCAGACAATTCAGCTTTTTTCAACAAAGTTATCACATCCTTTAGACTAGACTCTCCTTCAATCCATAGTCTATCTTGGATACTCTTATTCCTAGAGCATACAACAACTTGATCACAAATAAGTTCATCGAGTAGTACTCCAAATTTGCGAGACACTTAAAGGGATACTACAGGATACTACACTGGGCTCCACCTGCACACCTTCAGGGATGTATTCCCAGATGGGCATGTGTAAACACCTACTACCTTCAACCAGGATAAGACGGCATCATATATGGATAGGCTTGTCCTCAACAGGCTACGCAGTACTTTGCGGTCCCACGTGCCCTCTTATTCCGTCTCCCCTGAGAACTCCCCCCACTTACACTTTTAATCACGGATTCAGAAGGCTCCCATCCGGTCACCAAACTTTACTGCACGTGTATGGCACTAAAAGGCACACATGACAGTGGGGTCCGACTGTGATAAGAGGAGGACCTGGGTCTTCCTATCTCCAACAAGGATTGGGCTTTTAGCTGTGCATAAACTAAGCTTGTATGGCCCAATCCCCATCATAAACTTCTCCCTTTCCATTTTCTGCATCGCTCTTACACTGCCCCTCGCGGGCTCACCAAGATGACCCACCTACACCCTCACACTGCCCTAAATGTCACTCCCCAGACGCAGACTTCGCACACCTGACCTGGACCTGCCCAATCATTGCCACATACTGGACAGCAGTGTTCAGCATTATTTCACAGATGATTCCCCTAGCTTTGAATCCCTCTTCTATATTGGCACTTTTGGGCAATGTCTCAACCATTCTGGTGAGCTACAGCAGATACACGCTCATTGCTCTATTATTAGCGAAGAGAGAGATCGTACTGCACTGGCGTAGCAGAGTACGCCCCATCACCAATGCTTGAATCCATAGTATGACTTACTGCTACTTGACAAACGAAATCTACTCAACATTATAACCCCCCCTCTGGTCCACCAAAAGGCATTTGGCAACCTCTTTGTGCTTATCTACTTACCTTAGACACTGACTCACCATCGCTGTCCCTTCACTCACCCTGCGATGCACCAGTCCTTCATTAAGCGAGCGCCCAGCTCACTGGCTAACAATCCCGCCCAGTACCAGTGTTCTCTTTCCCCTCTAGCTGACCATTATTCAACCTGGCTATATATTTACCAATAACTGTACCCCCTCATACTCCTTAACTGAAATGTATAAAGAGATATGTTGCAACACTGTCACGCTATCTCATGTATGCAGCCTGTATTGTGCTTTGTGGACCTCTCCTTCTATCTGCTTTCTATCTCCCCTTCTACTTTATTTCTAAAAAAATCTTAAATAAAGCATTAAAAATACTAGGGCTTTAGATAATGTTTCTCTGTGAGATGTAATGTGAAAATAACGTATTCTTTTTTTCAGTAACTTTAGCAATCAATTACAAGCATGTTTACACTTTGCAAGTGAGTAAATATAGCACATAGACTTAAATGGGTGTATTCTGTATTGTTTAGGTGCAACTAAAAAGTGGCTCTGTGACTCGTCTATTTAAAAAGCGAGTTAACGGCCTTGTTCGCATACCTATGCATATTATATTTTTTATGCGATATTGATCGACTATTTAATATTATTTTTCTCCAACTGAAGAATGTATTTATCACATTCTAGATGTTTAGTTGATGTTATAATTTTTAGAACTTCTTGTTTATTTTCTCCTGATATCTTTCAGCTTGTAGGAGTACGGCTATGCAGAATGGACATATCCGCAAGCCTGATCATTAAATGGAATGGAAGCAACCGGAAGATGCTTGTAAGCTCCTTATCCAACAAAGAAAAGCCAGACGGGCACACAGATGCAACTGAAGCTCTCCCTCTTGTCTGTCTGATCACAAACCACCAACGGCAGGAACGGAAACACAAAAGTTGTCAAATTATCTTAAAGCAAAAGAAAGTTTTCCAGTTTCACTTCGGAATGTCGCATGAATGAATACTGGTCAAGCATCGCATATGTTCTTCGCAGTGTGCAATGTACGTTTTCATGGCGTAACTTTTGGTTTCCAGGGGAATGCAGGGAGTTTTCAATCAGTGAAAGGGTGAAGAAGCTGGCCTCTCCGGCTTACTTGAAAACAAAGGCGAACAAACATCACGGAAATCATCCGGCAGCGGGATGATGTCCAGGGAACCCCTACGTGCTGTGAAAAGACAACTGAACCATACTTTAAGAAGAAGCACCAGCAGCATCGCAGCTTTAAAGGTGACTATTCGCTTTTTTTAATGCTTCCGGAGAGTTGGTCACGTTAATCATTATATATATCTGATTTATTTGTACTTTTGTTATGATTATTAATGGTAGTTTAATGTACAACGTCTCAACCCAGTCTTTAAAAGCCTAAATTATCACAGTGACGTATCATGTGTCCGTAGCAAGCGACAGGCAACAAAGACAGCGATAGCACGCGAACAAACAAGAATAATGAATGTTCAATTGATGGCCCTAAATGGACTCAAAGCCTCTCCAGTCTGAATGGGATGATTCAAAGCTCATTAATCAGCAGTGATTGCACTGGGTTATTGAATGGACAGAGCACAGAAAAACACTGTGCACCAAACCACAGAGGTCTATTGTCACCGCTCGACCAAAAGAGTTTACAGATTGAAATATATTCATTTAAATTGGGATAACTATTTTTCCTAACCACTATTATCTACAAACGAATTACACCTTCCCTGCTGCTTGTGTAAAGGGGAATGGAGAAAACGAAACGTGGCTTCAGTTCATGTCACATAATTATATTTTCAAAAGTTCAAACCTGGAGAAAACATATTATGTACTATTTGAAAGGTCATAGGACTATTTTCAATGTGTGGTCAATGAATGACTTTTTTTTACCTCTGACATTGCTGCCTGTCAATATAACTGCCCGTGCCACACCCTCGGCTAGCACCTAGGGTAGTATGGCAGAATACTGCATACAAAAACACGGTATGGCACAAAAATGGTGTCCTAAATATTGCTTACACAACGATCAGCCCATTGGGAGTAGATATTTCTCCCATGGGGTGATATTTAAAAAAAAAACATATTTAAGACATGATGGTTATGTCAGATGATTTTCTAAAAACTAAATATTGGTACCATGCCAACACCCAGTGATAAGATGCTAATATATTATTTGTGTAACTCAAGGTCAGTCCGTCAAATTGCTTTTCATCGTCCTTGGTCACTTAGAACACGTTGTTTTTCCTCCATAGACACAATGGCTCTCTGTGCACCCTCCTTGTTAATCTTTTTTATGTCTTGTAATTCCTCAAGGGCAAAAGAGGCAGCTCCTTCAGGTTTTACATCAATCCCATTACATCACCGGCCAGTTACAACTTCCTTCTGCACTTATTCTAATGCTGCCTCAGTACAGGTTTCTAGGATACCTTATTTTTGATGCAAGTAGTGCCAGATGTGAGACTTTGTTTGCATGTGGGGCCAACACAGGCACTCATTTTGAACAATGGCGCTTAATATCCTCTAAATGCTAAAGTTATGTAGCTCCTATAAAAAAAGAGCCCACACCCGCACTCATTTTTAAACAATGGCAATTCGTTTCCTCAAAAAGCTAAAGGTATGCAGCTTCTGTAGAATTAAGAAGGAAAAGAGGGACAGGTCACATCGAAGGGATATGATTAATCAGAAGCAAGAGCACTCAGACATCCAGTCGGGTGTCATGCTTTGTCATCGAGCAGCTCCTCGTTGGACTGGTGATGCAATGCCCAAAGGGGCCTCTCTGACAGTCCCTCTTTTCCTTAATTCTACAGGAACTGCTTACCTTTCGCTTATACATTTGTTTAGGGAGCATATACTCTGGACTTTAGACATGCTCTTAGTCCTTCTCTTGTTTTTTGACATTTTTTTCCCTATCAGACTTTAAACTAGATCAAGAAAGAGAAAACCACACAAAGGAGAAGTGCAGAAGGTAAAACATATATAACTCGACAAAGGGAGAAAACAAGCATATGAATAAGAACCAGCAAGAATTAGATAAAGGGTCAGGAAGCACATGGGTTTGACCAAGGCAGGCTGCTGAGCAAAGGTTTGGGCTTGGCACTTATTCTTTCACAAATTAAGCACTAATGTGCAAGTCAGCAGTTATACCCTGAATTGACAGGTCTTATTATGTGGTACAGAGTGCCTCCCTGCGATGATTCTGATCGAAGGCTCTGTTCCGATGACAGAGTCTTTGGACCTTGCCTTCTACGTCTGTGATCTACTATAATCTCCCAGAAGTACTGCAACTGTGGGTGATGGCTCTCAAGAAGTCCTGACAACCTCTGTCATTTGCTCTTTCCTCATGTAATGGAACCAGTATTATATGAAAACACTAGGTAGTATTTACGTTCTAGATGAGTAAATAAGAAATCATTGTAATGTATCTATGCAATGTAAAAACTTTAGACATGCAACTTCCTTTCCTTATCATAATAGCTCACCCAAATGTGATGGTGTTGGATGTGATCCTTTCTGCATACTCATCACCAAACTTTTTGCCTTCACCCTCTTGTTTTCTGGACCCATTTGTGTTGGCTTTAAGGACGCTTTTAGGGAACAATGGTCCCTAACGGAGAAGCTTTCACTTTTTACATTAAATGATTGTGTACTGTTGGACAGCCAAAAATAGATTGCATTTCTATTTACATTTTTGTCTCAAAAGCTTCTCCTTCAAGGACCATTGTTCCTTACAACAGTCAGTAACCAACGTCCGGACCACCATTTGGATTCACTTGTCTTAGTAAAATAGGCTTTTAGGACTCTGCACACTTCACCACTACTAACCAGTGCTAAAATGCTTGTGATCTATCCGTTAAACATGGTAACATCTGCTTACATCCATTTAACACATTTAATTTACCTGAAGTCCTTGATAAAGTGGTACTACATGTACCAAGAGCATGTAAATTAAATGTTACCAGTGGGCCTGCAGGACTGATAGTGTCACCCACTTAAGTAGCCATTTAAATATCTGAAGCTTCGATTGTAACCTGTGTCAGCAGTTTAAACTGCCAATTCTACCTGGGAAATACATCCTTTGTCGGTCCTAAACTTTCCTTTTTAATACTTATAAGGCACCCAAGGGAAGGCTCTAAACAGCTTAGAGGGCAAAGTGCATTTTATTTAAATAATAGGACATGTACTTTTAAAGTTTACATGTCCTGGTAGTCCAAAACTCTTAAATGCGTTGTTCACTTCTTCACGGTAAGCCCGACCCCATGCTATTTCCCCCACACAGTCCGTCCCTTATCTGGCCCCATGCTGATTCTCCCCCTTTTCGCCCCACGGTTCCCCCTCTGTACCCAACTCCGGGGATACTGCGAGGCTCCAGAGTCTTCCAAGTGGATCCTCGCCCTCCCATTTGGATTAACACCACAACTATCGGTAATCCAGACCTTACGTTCAACCCCCACACTGCCTGGCTCCAGCTAGGCTCCTGGCTGATTCTCCCCATGACTCTCGCCCTAGATCCTCCTTCAGCACACCACTCGTGGTGCACGTCGAGGCTCTCAATTCGTCCTCACCGAGTCTTTCTTACGACATCCCTAAGGGATGGAAGTGTAATTGCCGCATGTGCCCATATTCCAGTGTGGAGACAACGCACCAAATGCCCTCCAGGTCCCATATAGTATAAGAGGTGTACTAAGGTATGGTGTGGCGGTTCAGTCCTCTGTGGAAGGTAATAGCTGGCCGACTTCTCCGGGTTTATGGCCAGTCCAGAAAGGCGTTCAAAGATGGTGAATATACTCGGGAGCGGGGCATTATCAGCAGTCAGGTCCCTTAAGTACAGGAGTATATCATCCGCATAGATAGATAGGTGGTGTACCCCATCGATGTGGAGGCCAAGCTGGTCTGCCGATCTCCGGAGAGCCAGAGCCAGGGGTTCCAACGCCAATACAAACAGCAGGGGAGATAGGGGGCACCCCTGCCTTGTGCCTCTATTGATATTATATTGGTCATAGATATATTTGCCCGTCCGGACCCTAGCTGTAGGGGATGTGTATAATAAGCGAACCCATTTAAGGTATGTATTCAGGAACCCAAACCGCTGCAACGTCGCAAACATGAAGTCCCAGGAGAGGGAACCGAAAGCCTGTCTAAGGTCTAGCGCAATGCATCTTGCATGGCGGTAATCTCTCGGGGTGGCCGCCATTACAGAATGTAACTGTCTGGTGTACAGAGAGGTGCTGCGGTTTGGGAGGAAGCCTCACTGGTCCTTGTGAATAAGCGCATTAAGGTGCGGTTGTATACGGTTGGCAAGGGCCTTGGTTAGGATTTTGTATTCAGTGGCTGGCATAGAGAGGGGTCTGTAATTAGACATCTCCAAACCCTCCCATCCAGGTTTGGGTATAGACATGACTAGTGCCTGCATGGTGGAATCCGGCAGACGGTCAGTCTCAAAAGCTGCCTTGTAGAAAGCCTCCAGTGCAAGTACTAAGGACTCCGAATACCTAAGATAAAATTCAACGGGGAGCCCATCTATTCCAGGAGTCTTGTTACGGTTTAAACCCTTAAACGCAGCACGGATTTCTTGTTGATTAATAGGGCCGTTAATATCTTTCTGGACTTCCTCCGGTAGAACCGGGAAGGGAAGGTCCTGGAAGAAGTCGGTCATCAAAGAGATGTCTACTAGGGCAAGGGATGCATAGAGCATCTCTAAGTGCTCAAGAAAGGCAGCATTTATTTCGCTTTGTGTGTGCACTACATGTCCTGCAAGGGTGCGGATGCTGGAAATCCTTGGTGATTCAGGTCTATCCCTGACTATGCAGGCAAGCAGTGTGCTGGCTCTATCCGCCTCGGTATGTTTCCGTTGGAAATACGCCCTGTAGTATATTGTATGCAATGTCTCCAATGTCTCAGCATGGTCTATGAGAGTGAATTGTAATACCTCCTATTTATCAGGGTCAGCACTGCCTCCCTCTCCAGCATATGTAACTTGCACTCAATGTCCAGTAATCGTAGGTGCGTCTTCTGTCTAGCCGCCACCAGCTGTCCGATCGTCGCCCCCCTCACCACCACCTTCAAAACATCCCATTCGATCAAGTTAGAGAATGCTGTGTTCCAGTTTTTAGCCAAGTAGTTAGTAATGGTGTTGGACAGGGTTGTGCAAAAGGGGGCATCTTCAAGCAAGTGTGGGTGCAATTTCCAGGCGGCACTGGAGTGGGTACCATGCCCCAATGAAGTGTGAGCTCTAGTGGGTTATGGTCGGAAAACGTCTTGGCCAGGTATGTGGAGCTGTGGACCTTTGGCATGATGGAGTTCGAGCACAGGAACCTGTCAATTCTAGTGTGGAGGCTGTGTATCAGAGAGAAAAAGGAGTATTCTTTATGAGTCCGGTAAAGGCATCGCCAAGCATCAGAAAGTGTCCACACGGTTGCCCATGTGGTGAATTGGTCCGCTAGTTTGCCAGCAGTGTACCATGTAGGGGGGTGTGACCTGTCCAACCCAGTGTCCAGGACCACATACCAGTCTCCTCCCAGCAACCAGGGATTCCTGTCCCAGTCCACCAAGACCATAGTCAGCTTACTCCGGAATCAGTCTTGGTCAAAGTTAGTGGCATAAATGCTCCCGAGGACCACCAGGGAGCCGTCTAAAGTGCCCTTCACCATTATGTATCGACCATAGTCGTGCACTCGGCGCTCAAGTTCAACAAATGGGACCCCGTCTGGCACCCAAATAGTCGACCCTCAAGCAAAAGCAGAGCAATTAGTAGAGTAGATATGTCCTCTCAATTTTTTTTCACCTTTTGTGGTTCAGAGTCAGTTAGATGGGATTCCTGGAGGAACTCCACCTCTGTTTTACGTCTGAGGAGAAATGCATGTATACAGTGTCTTTTCTGGATTGCCCCCAGTCCCGAACGTTCCATGTGAGCAGGTTGTATGACCCAATTGTATTAGCGGCCCCTGTCATGTTCCTATGTGTATGCGGTACTCATCTCTTTGCGGTGCCAACAGAGCAGCACTGACCAGGAGTCCCCTTTCCCCAACAACTTCAACAACTTCAACAGTACTCGGAACTACGCCTAAACTGCGCTGGGCCCAATAATAGTGTACAAGTGGTACAAAACAAATAACGGTGCATACGTCAATAGGGGGGTAGCCAACCTTGTGTCCAGGCATATTCCCATAATGGTCCGTGCCCGATGGCTCAACGGTGTCCCATCTCCCGGGGGGATAATGCTTTGGGGTGGCATGGGCTGCAGGTGTAAGAATAGAGCGTGCGGGTAGTGCCCCATAAATCAACTATGCATAGCAGTTTACCAGTACACACAGTGAACTATACCAATGAAAGGATACAATAACCTGTCCGGTGCCCGGCTTGCGCCCACCACAAGGGCAAAGCCCTCAGCCTCGTTCTCATGCGTCCTCGACCCATCCGTCCCCTTCAACTGTCGATCAAGTCATCGGCTGCTCTTGGTGTGTGGGTGGAGAACAGAATTGCACTATGGTCAGAATCTGAATGGAGTGTACTGTCCTTCGAGTCAGCAGCAATTTTGTTCAAATCTTCGTGGAAGGACCCAGCCCTCCGTTGTCTTCGACTGGATTCTGCCCTTGTCTCAGTGTCCTCTTGGTGCCTCTCGTTAGGTCGCCCCTGTGGTTAATCACAGCAGGGTGCTTCACGCCCTCATCGCGGTCCGAAACCCCACTGTTGTCTCCAGGCCCTCATTAGGCAGGTCCTGTGATCAGCACAAGAGGAGGCCGGTAGTGTCAGCGATGACGGCGCAACGAATGTCTATTGCCCCACAGCGCACCCCGGCAAGACCTCAACAAAAGGGGGGGAGGGTCAACGGTCAGACGAGCCTGTGTCAAACAGTCTGTTGGAACCAGTGTTGGTGGGTCACGGTGCAGTCAAGCTGCTGCACGGGCTGTCGGGACACGTCCACAATGCGGCTCTGCCGGTGGTCTGCTCCAAGTAGTGGACATCAGTTGTACCTCCCGGTGTGTCAGTCCACAGTGAATTTATCATGACCTGTTGTCGCCAGTGTTAGAATGTCTGATTTAATATACCGGCATGGGTTATAAGATAAAAGAAATCCCCTGAGGAAGGGCCTTACGCTTGAAATGCATTGGGTCTAAACAATCATGTGAAATGAAATGCATAAAAAATGACAAGTGAAGAATGAAAAACTCGCTAATAAGCAACGTTTGGAAATGAAAATAAAATTTGCAAACAACAATTGAAAGAGTGGAGTAATAATTGAATGAAAATAAAAAGGAGTGCCAGGAAGGAGTGGGCCCTGTGGTACAAGAAACGCATGTCTGGAGTCCGCAGGATAGGTCATAGTACTTTGCGTGGGGGCCCAGTGATCCGCTACCTTGCACCTCTGCAGCCCTGCATAGGCCCTCTCGCCCAACCCCTCCCAATCCTGGTGTATCCCTGTTCTCGGGTCCAGCGGGGATCACTGTGTGGCCCCAGCTCATTGGCGCAGTCTCAATCACGGGTGCCCCCCAGGGGGACCGCAGGACACAGGTGGGACACCGAGTGTGCTAGTCGGAGGTTTCAGGCCAAATGCAGGTCTCGGCTAGTCGCCCTTCACAAAGCGGCCGTTTGGTCCCACCTCATATGTGCCCCACACCGCCACAAGCTCCGTAATGCACCAGTATCAGTAGGCACTGTAGCCCCGGTATCCACGCTGGATAGTACCAGGGGTGGGCCGCCAACTTCAACAGAGGACCACGAGGTCTTCCAGCATGCCGCAGCGGTCCTTAGTGCAGCTCTGCGCCTTCCCACCTCCGCTCACATGCTGCGAGTCATCATGCCGTCCCCCGGCCGGGCGGTACGTCCCGCCTGTTGGCTTAGCAGGGAGCCCCATTCAGGGCCCCAAGTCGTCAGGGATGTTCTCGGGGGTGAAGACCTCGGGGAGGGTGTAATATCCGCCGGTCCGCGGGGAGGGCCCACACCCCACCTCCCACAGCTACTTACACCGCAGATGGACCGTTGTTCTGCGCCAGGCCCTGGCCTCCGATAGTGAGCAGCGTTGGGCAGGCCCTGGACCTCGGCAGCAGTTTCAGGACTGCCCTCTGCGCCATTGGTGTCGCTCTGCTGCTGCGGGGGCCTCAGCCCGTCGTCATCTGCTCTCCTCCTTAGTCCTCAGCCGGGTTCACGGCGTATAATATTCAGTTCCCCCCAGGAAGGGTCCGGAGCTCTATCAGATCACAACCGCCATCTTAGATGGCTAGCCATGCCCCCCAACAGGATGGATCTAACTGTGATTGTCCATGTTGAACAATGGACCGGTCCTGTTCCATTATATCTTTTGCGGAAGACACAATGTTGCCGAGTGAATACAACCTGGATGTCAGTGTGGTCATGCTATTGTCGACCACCGCCAAACCCTTTTCTAGGTTAACCCTATAAATTTAACGCAACCTCTCCACAGCTTCCTGTTGAGAGATTTTCCATACTTCGTTGTAAATGGTGTATAAGAAGAGTTTGTGACATATTTTGCGGGGACATAGCAAAAAATCCCTTTGATCCATGTCATCTGAAAGTAAGTACAAGTGTTGTTTCACCTGAGAAAGTGTTGAGGTACTTAGCCAATCTAGGCCTAAGTTCCCAGCACCGTAAGATGTCACCACCCCCAGATGTTCTTGCTGTACAAAGCGTTGATCAGGCCAATGGATACTAAAGCCTTTAGTGGTACCCCTGAATCTTAACTGACACCTATTTGTGTCTTTTGGCCAAACCAACCATCCCTTCCAATTGGGGCCGATGAATTGTATGAATCATCATGTATAATATCATCCAGCTTATCCTTACTTAGCTGTGTACAGTTTTGCCATCCCTCAAAGTGTGTAAGTGAGGGAATCCGAGGTGTGTTCAGGTCCTCGATCTTGGCTAGTCAAAGACATGAAGTCTGTTCCATGGTGTCGTTCAGGAAAATATTCTACTGTGGCATGAGACATGCTCTAAATAATGTCCCAGTTTCCTGAACTTGCCAATCTTTAGTACCTAGACAGATTTTGTCTATGGTGTCCCTCCAAAAGTCGTACCCTTGTAAAGGCAGCTGTGAAATAAAGGAAGCGGAGTATATCTGTTTCGTGTCAGTAAGCATATTTTTCTTTGCAGGTGTAGGTGCAACCTTGTAATATTATAAGGTCGAATCTGAAGTATTAAATCCAGAAAAATAAGAAAACTTGTATGCAAACGTTTGTTAACTACATTTGGTGGTGTTGAGCAATGTTCCCATTGATGGTAAGTAAATACGTTCTGTGGGATACTTGCTTTGTGCAAAAATGATGACCATATTGTTGGTAATAAACATGGTGTCAAAGCAGAGGTGTCATCATACAATTCATTTTCAGAAAATGCAGCAGATTGTTCTAAATCAGACAGCATACTATTCAGTTTCAGAGTCCTAATCATAGGAGAATGTACTGGAGGTGATGATATCATTCAAAGAAATTTTAAAGTCATGTAGTAAGTTGTAAGTAAGCATGTTGTCAAAAGTTCAGTGGGACCAAATACATCATATGAAACCCTATCCCAGACTATTCTTTCAGGAATCAGAACTGCTGTAATGTTCACAAAGGACAGATTTCTTCGTTCACGATGAGATGATGTATGTGGTTTCAGGACCAATTTCACATGTTGTACTGCAGAGTGTTCTGGGAGATAATGTCCATTCAGGAGCAGTAAAAAGACATTCACTACACCTATCCAAAGGATTAGAGAAAGTAGACATATTGGGATTCAAAGCTGTAGCCAGGGAGATACAAAGTAAGTCTTTTTCAGCCAAAAGTAGATACTACATAATTTTTCTTTGCAGGAAACAGAAGTTGGTGGTGACTTAGTTTCAATTGGATCCAATGAGAAGGTATTAAAATCAATGAAGTAGCCAGATGCTGTTCGAACTATCTTTGGTAGCTCAGCAGATTTTGTTGAACTGGCAGATGACTCATTATGAGGCATATTCACATAGATGTCGGTGTTAGGCCAAATTGAGATCTGTGTTTCATTTGTATTTCATTGTTGTTCAATTTTGATTGGTACAAGTTCTATTCCATTGTTGGCAACTCTGTTACTTCGTAGAGTAGAATCTTCAAATGTTATTAGTATTTCTGTCCGAACTTCCTGTGTGGTAGCAAGAGGAGATCGGTGGCTACCCAGGAGCCCACGCGACCAGCTATTCAGTATCAGCCACATAGTGTGGTTTGATCAGATCAATGGAGACAAATCTCTTTTCTTTTTTTGCTGCAAGAGATGGAAGAAGTACTGTTCTTGTTCCTTCAAAAGCCAGGACAGGTACAGGCATTCTGTAAGATGGTCCGACCTCATTTTTGTCCACAATATTTTCTCTGAACAGGTGCCCAATCTTCGGGACCCAGGCAGGTATTCATGGAACAACTTTAACTTCCCCAGTGGCAGTGAATTTTACCTGGATGTTGCTTTGTAGTGCCCGGAATTTATTGAATTCCTGTAAAACAGCCAAACGATCAATGATTTTAAATAATTTTTCATCCATCACTGTGCTGCCACCATCAAGGTCGGATACCCACATTCTTGTCCCAGGATCTCATAAGGAGTACAGCCTCCCAGGGAGATTATTGGCATGTTATTTAGTGCACTCCGGAACCCATATGTGATTGAACCAATTACCACCTGAGCCTAATACCCTTGCTGTTATGGATTGCTTTAAGTCCCAGTTTTTCCTTTCCACAATCAAATTTCCCTCTGGATTATACAGAGAGGAGTACCGCAACTCTACACCCAAACTTCTCATGGCTCCCTTATAAGCCCGAGAGCTAAACGTGGGGCCATGGTCAGAATGTGATGTACAAATTGCATATGTCCCTTTGAAGACTCGCAAATGCTTTATAGCAGTTCAGGTGTTAGCCGAGTGCTCAGGCCAAACCTACAGGAATCTAGAGCATGAAATCACTGCCTCCAAGAAGTACTTGAAAGCTCTGTCAGATTGTGAGGGGCCCCA
This sequence comes from Lissotriton vulgaris, assembly GCF_964263255.1. Taxonomy (NCBI): domain Eukaryota; kingdom Metazoa; phylum Chordata; class Amphibia; order Caudata; family Salamandridae; genus Lissotriton; species Lissotriton vulgaris. Next base: position 473,496,922 of record NC_141694.1, read on the forward strand.
GTGATCCAAATAGACACATGCAAGAGGTCTGTCTGTATCAGTAAATGTGTCTGTGGTGGACGTGCTATGATGGAACCTTTCATCTGCTGAAATATATTGCACTTAAAGACAAAGCCTTTGGTCTGTTTGGTGAGACCTGGCCACCAATAACGTTGTTTCAGCAAAGTCACAGTTTCAGTGATAACTGCATGTGCTGAGCTCAGACCATTATGTGCAGCTAGTATTAAACCTAATCTGCAATCCATGTTTGGTAATACTCTATCTTTTACTTCTGAAATGTAAGCATCCAGAATATTTTGTGTATCTAACTTGTAGGAGTACTTGAGTGGAAAACCTTTTCGCAAGGCTTTGTTGTTTTTATGATAAGAGATGACAGCTACCATTTTCTGTCCTTCTACTAGTATGCATTAATTAACAAATATAGCAATTAATTAAACACAAATTACATCCCACCCTTTTCTCCTATAAACACCACAACACACACCTAAGATTAATTACTCAATTACAATAATACAATTAATCTAATTAATATCAATTAAAAAAAATAAACTATAAATAACTACTTAACATCCAATACCCCTATAAATCCTAAAACACACCCCAAAAATTAATTGCACAATTACCATAATTAATTATCAATTAATTAATTAAAATGAATTAACAACCAATTATTAATTAATTTATGATAAATTAGTTTACACATTTAAAACTATAAAATCTCAATTAAACAAATAATAATAAATAGAAAATAATCAATTAATTTAAAATGTACTTCTCACCCTATTCCCCTATAAATGCACAACCCGCTACAGAACTAAAATGGCAAACTTCAAATAAAAAAAGTAAGAACTACTATAAATTTAACACATATATTAAAATAGAAACAATTCTTATACAAAAAAATACATCACATACATAAAAAATATTTGCTAAATTACATAAAAGTAAAAAAAAACGATATTTTAACAATACTTTTGCAAACGATATTAAACACTTCGATATTTTTAAAATCAATATTACTTACCTTAAGTCGATATTCTTGACCACGATATTCTTGCTGTTGATATTTCTGAACCACGATATTTATTACTTGATATTTGTGCGACACAATATTGTTTAATCAATATTCTGTCAGCACACCCTACATCTGTTGCAGTGAGAGAATTAGGTAATCTAAGATCTCACTGACTATATTGCCATGTCTGAACTGGGGTGGTATGGTGAGCAAAATAACAATAGATTAAACCCAGATCTGTGACTGGGGGTTAATTTTTTGCCAATGTGCAACATTACGTCCATCACCTTGTGTGTTTTGCTGTTTGCCCTATGTGGGAAGGGTACGCCCAGACTTGTGTCTTGTGTTTACTATGCTACTGGAGTCAAGCTATCCTGGCTGATGACGGCTGATAGCCACAAACCGGTCCTAGGATGCTTGATTCCAGTCTAGGGAAGACATGGCTTGGCAGTTCGGGCTGGACTGTTCCCATGAGGTACAGGGTCAAGTATGATTTGCATATGGTCATGTCTGAACTGGAGTGGCGTGGTGAGCAAAATAACAATGGATTAAACCCAGATTTGTGACTGGGAATAAATGTTTTGCCAATGTGCAAGATTCCGTCCATCACCTCGTGTTTTTCAAAATTACAGTTTCTCCCTTTGGACAGTTTATGACAAACTAAGGCAGCCACATTTTTTCTGATAAAAGAATGTCATATCCAAAGGTCAGGTTCTCCCAGAAGAGACCTATAACCTTCCTGGCTATGTCCCCCTCCACATGGAGTATTATTTTGCCTATACTGGTGTAGGACACTTACCCTAGTATCAGGTGTATCCACCGTGAAATGTTCATTCGATGCCGCTGTCACCAGAAATTTCATCAGGTTCTGGAGATCTATTGTTACTTTTTCTGAACTGTCTAGCGTCATCAGAGTCTATTCCCCATTCAGAAGTTGAGTCCTCAGTAGCCTGGGCATTACCTATTTTAAGGCCAGCTACCTCTTTCTTTTAATTTGAGGTTTTGGTTTATCTTCTTTTTTGATATTATAGTCCGAAGTGCGATGTGTGTCTCTTTGCTTTGCTCGCTGTTCGGATCTGAGTTCTGACCGTCTTTCCCTCTGAGTTTTTTGATGAACTCTGAAAGGAATGAGAGGAATGTGTTTCAGTATTCTGATACCTGTCATATTTTTAATGTTATCACGGTTTCTAAGGTTATACCTCCTGTCAGAGTGCTCCTGTTGAGGAGACTCACCCCGTGATTGCGCAGCATTCTGCTTATTATTCTGCTGTTTAATATCCCATTTCTTTTTAGTTGAAAAAGGTGCTTGCTTAGTGTAAACCTTTTCAATATTACCCATTACTTGTGGTTTCATAGGTCTAGCTCCCAAATTATCTCTACCTAATTTGATGTATGTATCTTTGATAATTTGGGGTAAATCCGCTCCTGTTGAGCAGGAGTGCATTCCCTTTGGCATTTGTGTATAGCCACCACTGCTGCTTTCCTTTTTGTGTTAGATAACATAATTGTACATACCTGGGACAAGTTACCTAATAATTGAATTACTCAGTTTAGAGCAGGTTCTGCTCCATACTCTGTATTCATCTTAATACCTCTGGTGTAACTGCAATTGAAGGGGTGCCAAGAGTCCTAGTGTAGATGGCAGCGAAGACGGTACCCAAGTGGTACTATCCTCTATTGGGGGAGCTATCCCCATTGGCAAGCAAATTGTCAGTATTCTGTGTTAATCTTGTGGCCCTGTGTGTGGAAACACTGCCTCTAACTGTGCTGTTTTCTGTGCTACACAGGATGGCATTAGCTCATGTAGAGAGGGCATTCTTCCCATAACTGTGTTCAGTGTTTGTGGGGTAATTTTAGTTGCTGTCCCTTGTAGTTGACCTGCTGGAGTAACCCTTTGGGCTGAAGTATGAGTGTTCTCATAACGAACTGTGTCAGATTTCTGTAGTTTTATTATTTCTTTGCGAAATGGCATAAGTCTGCTATTGGCAGTGTGTCAATTTCTGGATGTGGTGTGTAAGAATAGAGCCGGCCTAGTCGCTCCATATCTGCTGAGCGTACCGAGTCTCACTTTTTCTGTGGTGTGTGAGAGAGCGCCTGTAATCCAGTTTATGTCCTGGTATGTATTGTATTCTTCTGGTGTTTCATCCGGAGTAGAAGAATGAAATGTATGTGTGAGTGCATCTGCAGGATGGAATTGAGTTCATGAATAGAACACGTTCGTTCTGTATGTTTCGTGTGCCTCAACCACAAAGGTAACAGTCCACCTATTGCTAGGACTCCAAAATCTGCTAGTTTTAAAGTAAGTGCATTTCTGACATTTTCTGAAATGTTTATGGAACCTTCTTTCTCTCTCTCTTCTGCTGCATCTGCATTTAATGTGGCTGGAGCGACATTTTGCACAGACTTTTTTCAAGGAACGTTTTTTAGTATGGGACAGAGATAAGGTTATTATGCAGAATATAGGGAACTATAATCCTTCAAACTTGAATATACCTACAGATAATACATAGGGTATACCTACTCAGCTGCGGCGGATTATCCCTTCCCACTCCAGACTTCTCTGGGTCAGTGTGAGTAGGGGTCTCTGAGAAGCACAAAAGAACTAATCAGATTTGACCGTTAAATAAGAACCAAACCAATGTTTGCGCTATGTCATGTAGTTCCTATAAGATTGTATAGGATCTGAGAGTTTAGACAACATAAACTGAGGGATTGGTGTTCAGACTGATTCCAGACACCCCCAAAGGATATGTTAGTCTGTTAGACCTGTAGCTCAGAATGCCACTATAAGCCCCTGTTTCCAAGGAGTGAATAACTTCTGGCAACTATCAAACATGACAACCCTGATCCCTCATGGATCTTGGGAACAGTACAGTACCTTTTGCTCAGTCACTCATGATCACTCCGTCTCAGGGAGATATACAGAATAAACTGTGGGTACCTTTTCAATAAGTATTTATTGAACCAGTCATTCTAGTATAAAATGTGTGCTGCAACAACCATTAGACATAGACATATGTATACTGTTATAAGCATGAACAGAGTAAAGAAAAGGTAGAACTCTGCCATAGAACTAAAGCAATGAATGCAGGCATATAGATACTTAACCATAAAGTGTGCACTCCTACAATGCAAACCCTAACTAGATGTACCTAAGAGTCCCTAGCATGTATGCATGTGTATTGCCAAGAATCCCTTTAGGATAGAGCCAAACCCAATACCTGATGTGGGAGAGCAAAGGACACCATCTTGGTCTTGAGATGGACACCCCGCAAGTGATTCCAGACCACTGAGTGCTTAAGTGTTTGCGTGCAGGGGCCTCAGCGTCTCGCGTCAGCATGTCAGCATGGAAGTCTTTCTCCTTTAGTTTGCCCAGCGAAGATGTAGTGCTTATATAACCAAAAGGTACCCTCAGAGTTCTACCTAGATTTGTACTATGGGCATGTCGGCCAAGGATGACGATAGCGATGACCCTTATATATAGTTATTATGCAGAAGATGGTAATCCTACTATGATACTGAGAATCCTCACGCATAATAAATAAGGCTACATTTCAGAGAAAACCACACAACATTTATTCAGCACGAACTAGGTAAAAGGTCAGTGCCAGACCTGCCATGTAGAATAGTGGTAGGACACATGTAGATAAAGGGTTGTGCAACTACCTAGACCTATATTGGGGTACATTGGGATTCATAACACCCTCACACAATAGACATCATATCTAGTTTAAAAAGGCTATGTAATGTTTCCGTACCTATTTTTACCACCGTTATTTTGGCAGTTATTCTTACTATTTATTTTAAAGCAAAAAATCCTCTTGCTAGCATCCCACACATACTTACATAGAGATGTTCGATTTAGAATAAACAAAAAATTTGCACATAAACATTTAAAAGGAACAAGAACATGAATTTGTTCATCCAAAAACACATAAGGCAATCTTTTTGTCTATAGGATATTTTCTTGCCCAAAATATATTGAGAACATAATTTAATGAGAATTATATTACATAAATAAAAGACAACATTTCACATAAATAAAGACTTAGAAACACTCAGACCATTATAAAATCATACATTACTTTTTCTATACATACCAGGGCCTGATGGCTTGTCAACAAGGTAAAACTTTGCTGTGGAAGGGACCCATAGTTGCTCTATAGGAGTTCTGCTTGAGCTCTATCGATTGCAAGATGATGAGGATGGTCCCCAGCTGGGTGGCAACCTCACTGGTGTCACATTGGCAAGGCTGTTGTTTTTGCTTCTGCTTCATGACACCAGAAATGTCAGACAGGGACTGGTCCATTCTATGCCACAGAGGTGTCCTTATTGTGACTGTCAAAAAGAGAGATGGCCTCTCACTCCATGGATGTAATCTCTAGTTTCAAAATGCTACGTAATATTTCCATACCTGTTTTTGGCCCCATTTGTTGGCACTTATACTTTACTATTTATTTTAAAGCAAAAAATCTTCTCACTAGTATCCCACACATACATACATATAGATGTTCGATTTACAATAAACACAAAATGTGCACATAAACATTTAAAGGGAAAGGGAACTTGAATTTGTATATTCAAAAACACATAAGACAATCTATTTTTGTCCATAGGCTATTTTCTTGCCCAAAATATATTAAGAGCATAATTTCATGAAAATTATATTACAGAAACACAAGACAACATTTCACATAAATAAAGACTTAGAAACGCCAAGGCTACTATCAAGTCATACATTACTTTTTCTGTAGATACATACAAATGTGTGTTGCAAATTCGTCACATAATGCAATGCCAACATATATAAGTGTCAAGTATATAAAGCAAAATTTAAAACTTAAGCCTTTACATTCTTAAAATCTAAAAAGACTGCAGTCATGGAACCCAGATTACCCAGCCTAATCAAACCTTAATTTATGTATCTCCAGTACATTGCCTTTAACATACGCTTTGAAACCCTACTAGCTGTGTCAGGATGGATCTAAAGAGTTTCAGAGCCAATCTCTAAGAGGCTTGATTATATATATAGTAGCCAAGCAATCTTGTCAGCCCCACAGAGTTTTTTTATTAACATATCCTACACATCAACCCCTCACCCACTAAAATCCTTATAAAAAGAATTAACTATCTAAAATCACTTATCGGTAAAAACATTTAAAACATAAATCCTACCTACACTAAACCTATCCTAACCATAAACTAACTCTATGCCTAACTAGCTGTTGCTCGGATATGAATTTACCTTAAAGAATGAAAAGACAAGAAGCATTCGGCAAAGCAGGAACAAGTTTGTTTAATTAAATGCAGCAGCCGGGAGAGTATCCACAGAGTAGCGTTTGAAGAAAGTCTCTCAATGTACAGAGGTTATGGCTGACCATGTATACAGTTTGCGAGGGACAATAAACTGACTTTGCGCTCTTGGAAAAACATCCTAATTATAAATAACAAGTACAATCATCTGATAAGGGGGACACAGGTGGCTCTCGACCTCAGGGAAGGCAAGTATAGGCCAGTGTGTATGTGTCCTGATGTCCGACATGGGGAGTGAGGTATTACTACTTGTGGTGTGTATGCTGTGTCCTGATTGGATGAGTGTTCCTAACTTTATGTGATATCTGAATTCATGGAATTTTGGGAAAGGGCACCTTTGCCCAAACATGTTTTATTGGGGCTAATTTCCTCAGACCTGTTTGTGGTGTAACTGCCTGTCTGTGGGATTCATCAGGGTTTTCCCAGGGCATGCGTTTGTCTTTAGGCTAAGTATAACCCCACCTGTGACCTGTCAGTTGCTAGGCTTGGGTTTGGGTTGCAAGGCTTGTCTGACGATATGCCTCTGACTCTGGGTTGATGTGGAGGTCACCTTGGGTGAATCAGGAAACAATGATACAAGTTTGTTATAACGTGTGCAAATAGCATCGCAGTCATTGACGTGATTTGTACAAACATTCTCAGTATTGTGCATACAGTTGTCATAGCGTACATCAATATTGTCTTTACTGATATTGAAATTGCTATGCGTGCATAGATCATGGCATACATTGCACAATACTACACATGCCAGACATGCAATGGGGCAACTCCATGCTGATGGATACCTAAAGGCAGTGCGGTGAATTTGCCTACACCCAGCTCGTCCCCCAATAATGGGACCTATACTTCCTCGTGACCATATACACCGGACCCTGGACATTCTTGGAAAAGATCTGTCAGAGTTGTACCAACATCCTCTACAGAAGATGACAACTCTGTTGCATCAAGCTTGAGAGAAAACAACTGCTGAATAATTTGGATGTGCTCAGTACAAGGACATTCCAGAAGAATTTAGACTGTTGTTGGACAAACAAATCAATGCAGGACGTATCCTTCTTCACCATGTAGATGTAAGTGAACGCCCACTGGTCACAAACAACCGGATGGGAATTGTTGAAGATAATTAACAAAACTGAACTCGGCTTTAATGCACTCAAGGAAGAACTAAGAGCCAAATGCCTCATAGTGATGCAACTTCGATATGTGTTAGACTTAATGACCGCAAAGGAGGGAGGGGTGTGTGCCGATATAAGTGTGTCCTGCTGCATATTTATCTGAAGAAACAACATGGACAATGGGACTCTAACTCTTGCCATCCAAGCACTGCACAAATTACAAACATGTATAAGGAGGGCGGTGCCCCTGAGCAGGAATGATTCGCCAACTAGTTTTCCTGTCTCCCCAGTGGTTGACTGGCTTAAGAACGTCACGGTGTCCTATTCTCATCTACAGATTGTTTCTGTGTGGTTTATTTCAATTGGGGGTTTCCTACTGTAAAAACACAAAACTCAAATTGGGTAGGATACAAGTAACTAGGGATGTAGTCAAACTTAAGATTGAAACACGACACGCCCCTAATAATGTGACTGTCATAAAGTGTGGAGAAAATTATGTAGCTGAACATTCAACTAGACAGATAATGTTAATATTGAAAAAGTTGCTGTTGATGTATGCATTAATACATGTGTACATAAAAATGAAATTGCATCCCTGTTGTTGAATTCACTCTATATGAACTTGTCATCAACCCTGAGTCATAAATACATTGTCAGGTAGGCTCTGCAACCTAGCCCAGAGGCAACTGATTGACAGATCCCAGGTGGGGTGGCACAAAGCCAGCAGACCAAACACGCAAAATGGAAAAACCCAGCTCAATACCAGCTCAATACCACAGATTGACAGTGATACCACAATGATCTGGGGAGATTGGCCCCCATTAAAGCACACATGGACAGAGGGATTAACGTTCCCAAAACACCATAAAGTTAGATGCCACATGAAGTTAGGAACACTCAGCTAATCAGGACACAACACACACAGCACATGCAGTGATCACGCCATTCCCATGTTGGACATCTGAACACGTTACACACTGGCTGTCATTGTATCCAGAGTGACCACTGCGCCTCTCACCAGGCCGGGTCACCCCCTTGCTCCTCTTGCCGCCTCCTGCCTGCCAGCCTTGCCGCCTTTTCTCGCCGCAGACGCCCCCCTGGCTCCCCGAGCGGCCCAGCCTCAGCAGAGCCGCCCACTCACCAGTTTCCCGCCGCAGCTTGCCACAGGCCCCGCCCACCACCGGCCCATTGGCCGAGCCGCTCCCGCCACCCAGCTGACCCACCCTCTCGTCCTCCTTCTTAAGGGGACAGCAAGGAGTGCTCGGGAGTGACCACTGCGCCTCTCACCAGGCCGGGTCACCCCCTTGCTCCTCCTGCCGCCTCCTGCTCCTGCCTGCCAGCCTTGCTGCCTTTTCTCGCCGCCCCCCTGACCCCCCGACCGGCCCAGCCTCAGCAGAGCCGCCCGCTTGCCAGTTTCCAGCCGCAGCTCGCCACAGGCCCCGCCCACCACCGGCCCATTGGCCGAGCCGCTCCCGCCGCCCAGCTGACCCGCCCTCTCGTCCCCCTTCTTAAGGGGACAGCAAGGAGTGCTCGGGAGTGACCACTGCGCCTCTCACCAGGCCGGGTCACCCCCTTGCTCCTCCTGCCACCTCCTGTTCCTGCCTGCTCCTGCCTGCCAGCCTTGCCACCTTTTCTCGCCACAGACGCCCCCTTGGCCCCCCGAGCGGCCCAGCCTCAGCAGAGCCACCCGCTCGCCAGTTTACCGCCGCAGCTCGCCACAGGCCCCGCCCACCACCGGCCCATTGGCCGAGCCACTCCCGCCGCCCAGCTGACCCGCCCTCTCGTCCCCCTTCTTAAGGGGACAGCAAGGAGTGCTCGGGAGTGACCACTGCGCCTCTCACCAGGCCGGGTCACCCCCTTGCTCCTCCTGCCGCCTCCTGCTTCTGCCTGCTCCTGCCTGCCAGCCTTGCCACCTTTTCTCGCCGCAGACGCCCCCCTGGCCCCCCGAGCGGCCCAGCCTCAGCAGAGCCGCCCGCTTGCCAGTTTCCCGCCGCAGCTCGTCACAGGCCCTGCCCACCACTGGCCCATTGGCCGAGCCGCTCCCGCCGCCCAGCTGACCCGACCTCTCATCCCCCTTCTTATGACGCCCCCAGAGCGACCGCGCAGCGGACGCGCGCAGCGGGAGCACCGATTGAGCGCCGAAGGTGCGCCAAAGGTAAGCCCGTCTGCCCCCGTCCGCGCCTGGACCACGCCCAGGTCCAGGACCCCTGGCCCCCGCAGACCCCAGCCCACCCGCCACCCTCAACGCACTCAACGCCGGCCGAATCCCAGGATGCTACCGAGCCACCCCGAGACGCACCCACGGACCCTTCTGCTGCAACGCCTGCAAGTTCACCTGCATCCGGACCAGCACTACTCCTGCACCAACCAAGACCAAGACGAGCAACAACAGCAGCCACCTGAAATGCATCCTGCTCAACACCCGCTCCGTCCACAGCATCGAGCTCTGGAACCTGCTCGACACAACCTCACCAGACGTCGCCTTCCTCACGGAAACCTGGATGAACGCCTCTTCAGCGCCCGATATCGCCATCGCCATCCCAGATGGCTACAAGATCATCCGAAGGGACCGCATCAACCAGACCGGAGGAGGCATCGCCATCATCCACAGGAACACCATCCGCATCACGACCAACACCGAGGACACCCTCGCACCCGCCGAGCACCTGCACTTCCAGGTCCACATCAACCCCAAGACCACCCTCAGAGGCACCCTCATCTACAGACCCCCGGGACCACGCACACAATTCAGCGAAGACATCGCCGACTTCATCAGCCCGCACGCCCTCCTCTCCACTGACTACATCCTCCTCAGGGACCTCAACTTCCACCTGGAGAACAACAACGACGCAACACCACCACCCTGCTGGACAACCTCGCAAACCTGGGACTCAAGCAGCTGGTCACCACCCCCACCCACTACGTCAGACACACACTCGACCCCGTCTTCTCATCCAGCAAGGACATCGCCTTCAGCCATGCCACCGGACTCCACTGGACGGACCACAGTTGCGTCCACTTCAGCTTCAGAAGGACCACGATCCACCACCACCAGCATCAGGTTGCACGCAGAAGCTGGAACAAGATCACAGCCGACCAGCTCGCGACCTCCCTGAGCATGAACCCTCCCACCAGCGCAACGAACCCAAGCCAGGCGGCCACCAACCTCACGAAGTGGATCAGCGACTGCGCAGAAGACCTCGCCCCTCTGAAGACCCCGCCTAGCAGACCCGGTAGCAAGAAAGCCCCATGGTTCACCGACGAACTCAAGAGCTCCAAGAAGAACTGCCGAGCCCTCGAGAGAACATGGCGCAGAGACCCAACACCGGACAACATGACTGCCCTAAAGCTCGCCACCCGAAAACACCACCAACTCATCCATGCCACCAAGAAAACCGCATTCAAGGAACGACTGGACAACAACGCACACAACAGCAAGGAACTCTTCAACATCGTTAAAGAGCTCTCCAACCCCAACGCCGGAAACAACGACATCACCCCTTCGCAAGACCTCTGCAACTCCCTCGCCTCCTACTTCCACAACAGGATCGCGGACATACACAACAGCTTCAGCACTCAACCAATGCACGCCACGACCAAACCACCGCCCCCCACAACCACTCTCCGCGCCTGGACCCCGATCAGCACCGAAGACGCTGTCCGCACGATGAACTCCATCCACTCCGGATCTCCTACCTGCCCTCACCACGTCTTCAACAAGGCCGACGCTGTCATCGCACCCCACCTGCGGGACATCATCAACACCTCCTTCGACACCGCTACCTTCCTGGAGAGCTGGAAGCACGCCGAACATAGCGCTCTACTAAAGAAGCCATCAGCTGACCCCACCGACCTCAAGAACTACCGCCCCGTCTCGCGGCTCCCGTTTCCTGCTAAAGTCATCGAGAAGACCGTCAACAAGCAGCTGGCCGCCCTCCTTGAGACGAACGGATCCCTCGACCTCTCGCAGTCCGGCTTCCGGGCCAACCACAGCACCGAGACCGCCCTGATCGCAGCCACCGATGACATCCGAGCACTGCTTGACAATGGAGAAACAGCAGCCCTCATCCTCCTAGACCTCTCCGCGGCCTTCGACACTGTCTGCCACCGTACACTAGTGCAGCGACTCAGCAACATCGGAATCCAGGAGAAGGCACTGGAGTGGATCATCTCCTTCCTCGCCGGAAGGACACAGAGAGTCCGCCTCCCCCGTTCAGATCTGAAGCCACCGAAGTCATCTGCGGCGTTCCTCAAGGCTCCTCGCTCAGTCCAACCCTCTTCAACGTCTACATGAGCCCCCTCGCAGACATCGCACGCCAGCACAACCTCAACATCATCTCCTACACCGACGACACCCAGCTGATTCTCTCCCTCACCAACGACCCCGCCACCGCCAGAGCCAACCTTCACGAAGGGATGAAAGAGGTAGCCGAATGGATGAAGAACAGCCGCCTGAAACTGAACTCGGACAAGACGGAAGTCCTCATCCTGGGATCCTCACCCTCCGCCTGGGACGACTCCTGGTGGCCCCCCGCCCTAGGCAGCGCACCCAAACCAACAGACCAAGCACGCAACCTGGGCTTCATCCTGGACTCCTCCCTCTCCATGACCAGACAAGTCAACGCCGTCTCCTCGTCGTACTTCAACATCCTGCGCATGCTACATAAGATCTTCCGGTGGATCCCCACCGAGACCAGGAAGACGGTCACCCAGGCCCTCGTCACCAGCCGGCTGGACTACGGCAACTCCCTCTACGCCGGAACCACCACCAAACTCCAGAAGAGACTCCAGCAGATCCAGAACGCCTCAGCACGACTCATCCTGGACATCCCCCGTCGCAGCCACATATCCGGACACCTGAGAGACCTGCACTGGCTCCCGGTCAACAAGAGAATCACCTTCCGACTCCTCACCCACGCACACAAAGCCCTACACAACCAAGGCCCAGGATACCTCAACAGCCGCCTCAACTTCTACGCTCCCAAATGCCAGCTTCGATCGACCGGACACGCCCTCGCCGCCGTCCCCCGCATCCGAAGAGCCACCACAGGGGGACGGTCCTTCTCCTACCTCGCCGCCAAGACATGTAACTCCCTCCCGACCCACCTCCACCTGACCCAAGACCACCTCGCCTTCAGGAAGCAACTCAAGACCTGGCTGTTCGAGCAGTAGCGGACCCCCCTCCCCCAGCGCCTTGAGACCCTCTGGGTGAGTAGTGCGCTATATAAATGCTTTGATTGATTGATTGATTGATCCATGCAAGTTCGGATTTCACCTGCAATTTTATCAAGTGGAAGTAAATTATGGCTCCATGACTAGGCCTGCATTCGTCTTCCTAAAAAGGATCTTTGAATTGTTTTATGATGCTTCAAGAGTTTTATATAGTGACACTCAGATCAATTGTAATTTGAACAAATCCTCAAACCCCGACTCCATCACTGTTCTCCAGGTCAAAGAGTTTGATTAAACCAACTGTTCATGTGTTGTCAAATGACTCTGGTCATTTGTTTTTTCAAGGTAAATTCACATTCGAGCAACAAAATGATGACATTCTAATCACAGAAAATCAGCAAACTCAGAGAGGAAGCCAAAAAGGTGTAATCACAGAACCCCCAATAGGCAGATGTTGCAACAAGGAAGGAATCTTTCTTTGCTAAATAAATACATCCATATGATTCAATCACAATCTTTCCTTGGGATGTTTTTCCTCTCCCAGGCATCCCGCAGCCCCTTGTAGCCCATGCAGGGGTACATACTGTAATGATTCAATTAATAAAGATGAGCATTCAATAATAACTCACCACATGAAAAAGAACTCTGTACAATAGATAAGAACAAATTTTATAACTCTACAATCTTGCGAGTACTCAGTGAGCAAAACTGCCTCACCTGTGAGAGCGAGCACACACCTTCAAAATGGATGTACATAGTGAAAAGAACATAGGGCCGGATTCACAAATGTAAACTTACAATTTTTATGTAAGTTTACTACTTTTATGTATTTACAAAGGTAAACTTAGACCAAAAATCAAACTTTACTATTTTTCAGTATCTACAAAGGTAAACTAAGGCCAAAAGTCTAACTTTACTAATAGTACCTTATCTTTGCGAATACAGAAAAGTGGTAAAGTTAGATATTTGCACTAAATTAAACTTGGGTCTAACTTTTCCTTTGTGAATACTGAAAAGTAGGAAAGTTGGACTTTTGGTCTATCTTTACCTTTGTGAATCGGGCCCATTGTTTACAGTATGGTAAAACTCATCAGTGTCTGAAATATAAATAAGAAGCTTATGTAAAAATAGATTTAAAGACTATGAAAACTATGTCGGGGAAAATGTCTTAACAAGTGAGTTACAAAAACTAAGAAGATGAACAGTCTCAGCGCGTATGTTGTTAGAGTAGTTAGTTTCTATTATTTATTAATATATTTTTATTTTTCCAATAACCTTCAAAGTCACTCTAAAAAACTAATATCAATGTAATGTTATAGTTAGGTGTGATGAAAGGATCTGTTTTTTTCTTTTTGTTCAAAAACCTTAGAAATTTACTGAAAAAACAAAAGGTAAAAGTAACATTATAATTAGGCAAATTTCACAGTGACAACATTAACAGTTTGAACTACACAAAACACAGTAATTCAGCAGTTATAGTTAGCAGCGCTAACTATAACATGCACACCCACAATGCATTACTTATGAACTCATATAGGACATCACACATGACATGATCTATGACATCATTTATGAAATCACTGATGACATCTCAAATGATATTATTAATGACATCATCCGAGCTTCATTTTCTTGAATATTGCTGTATACATTGCTTTGGCTTTATAAGTACTATAGTTCAGATTCACTATCAGCCACAGGTATATGGAAAGCCCTCATTGTATACAGTGTTGAATCTGTTTACAACTATTTAGCAAAACCCTAAACAGGGCTGCAGCCTTCATACTGTGGAGAAAACATTACAAAAAGCCCTTCTTCTGAAGAACAAGCATGCGTTTATAGGTTAATACCTGGTTGACACACCATAGTATACATTATCATGCTGACACGATTTTCTCAAATGCAAAAACAACAGTTGATGGACAGAATGCAGAACAATGTCATACATTCACCCCAGTACAAAGATCTGGGCCTAAATCCATCGTTTTTTTGCACTCCAGACCACCAAAGTTCAGAGATGGCCATATGCAAATCAGCCTTGACCCTGTGACTCATGGGAACAGTCCTGCCCAAACTGCCAAGCCATGTCTTTCCTGGACCGGAATCAAGCATCCTAGGACCGGTTTCTGGCTTTCAGCCGTCTTCAGCCAGGATAGCTTGACTCCAGTGGTGTGGAGAGCATGGGACTCACGTCTGAGCATACCCATCCCACTCGGGGTGACAAATGCAAAAACAACAGTTGATGGACAGAATGCAGAACAATGTCATACATTCACCCCACTACAGAGATCTTGGCATAAATCCATCGTTTTTCTGCACTCCACACCACCCCAGTTCAGACATGGCCATATGCAAATCAGCCTTGACCCTGTGCCTCATGGGAACAGTCCAGCCCGAACTGCCAAGCCATGTCTTTCCTGGACCAGAATCAAGCATCCTAGGACCGGTTTATGGCTATCAGCCGTCTTCAGCCAGGATAGCTTGACCCCAGTGGTGTGGAGAGCATTGGACTCACGTCTGAGCATACCCATCCCACTCGGGTGACAAATGCAAAAACAACAGTTGATGGACAATGCAGAACAATGTCATGCATTCACCCCAGTACAGAGATATGAGCCTAAATTCATCGTTTTTTTGCACTCCACACCACCCCAGTTCAGACATGGCCATATGAAAATCAGCCTTGACCCTGGGCCTCATGGGAACAATTCAGCCCGAACTGCCAAGCCATGTCTTTCCTGGACCGGAATCAAGCATCCTAGGACTAGTTTCTGGCTATCAGCTGACTTCAAATAACACAAGGCTGCCTACAAAAGTTAGTATCTACTACAAAGAATCTTTCTATTGTTGGAAACGTTTTCTGCAGAAGCAGAAAGTTGTCTGGAGCATAGTGAACTGTCAAATTGTCAAGAGTCAACTGTTACTTGCACACAGAGTTACTCTTGAATGGAAGCATTTATAACATGTTTAAAACCTCTACACACCTATGGTGTATTAGGATCACATGTATTTTGTAAACAATTATGTAAACTATGAAACAAACTAAAACACTCATTGGATGATGTCATCAGTGATGTCATCTAGGATGTAATTTGAGATGTTATCAGTGATGTCACAAATGATGTCATTGAACTTGTCATGAGTGATGTCATATGCAAGGTCAAAAGCAGTACATGGCGGGAGTGCAAGCTACAGTTAGAGCTGTTATCTATAACTACTGAATCCCCTCCACCCGCGGAAGCAGTTTTTACTTTGTTCCTGCTGAGTGTGAGCAATTCACAGTATTTTCCCTGCCTGAGATCACAGGCTAAAGTGTTGTTCTCCCACTGGGTCGGAGCAGCTTTGTGCTCCTGGCGGGTGGGTGCACATTTGGCATATTGCTGGGAAACAGATAATGTCCTGGGGTTGGGGATACCATCCCTGAGCTGGCCTCTGGGGATGGGGTCCCCTGGGTCATTGATGGCTCTGGGAGGGGATCTCTTCAAGCTCTTGGAGGGGAGCAGCACATGATAAAGTCTTTATTTCACGATCTATGTGTTTTTTTGTTTCTTTTTGACATTCATGATGACATAAATAAAGGCCAATAAGTACAACAGCTACATGTATATGGCAGAGGAATTATTAGGCAAAATGGATAAATACAGCAGTACTGACTATAGATATGCTAAACTGAATGGTTATAATTCCCTTACATATTTGTGTTTCTATTTATATGTAATATATCTCGGTGCATAGCTTAAATAACTACACAGTGCCCAGTTTTCTGGGTAAGACGCCAGACTACTCATGAGGCCTTAGAGTTTGAATGACACGTTCCCTTATCAAACAGTAATGGGAAACGTGTCGCGACTGGCGATCCATTTTTCTTTGAAGATTGAAGTCCGGGGACAAGTGAATTCTCAGTTCATTTTTCAAGCATATCACTCTGGGTGTCCTGCCTTCTACTGATATTTCTGATCAGCTTAGAAACGGTGCCACTGATTCTAATAACAAGATCAGATATCTCCTAAGTCCTAAATGTTTTCTTTTGTCATACAGTGTTTGTTTACCCGTAGCGACAAACGTTTGACCTCTCGAGGGTGATCAAACAGCGAGTTAGCACAGTTTATCTTGTGTGTAGCACACTGCCGGGCTTCATCTGAAGCATGCACGTTCATTGATAATCATTCATACAATTTCAAAGACAATATCTGGAATAAATTGTTCCATAAGGAATACATTTCTTAGAAATATTTTGCTGGCTGTATGAATTATACTTTAAAATAAAGACACACTGTGCAGCACTTAGGGCTGCGCTCTCAGTAGAGATAAATGCATTTCTAATGTTGTTTACCTCAACACTATCAGAATGAAAATCATGCTATATGTATTTAAAGGTTTCCCTTTTTTATAGACCCTACAAATAAGATTTATATATGATATGTTGCAAATATATATTAAGAATTTGTGGGCATTCTGTG
The DNA here is from genome assembly GCF_964263255.1 of Lissotriton vulgaris. NCBI lineage: Eukaryota > Metazoa > Chordata > Amphibia > Caudata > Salamandridae > Lissotriton > Lissotriton vulgaris. Next base: position 473,513,997 of record NC_141694.1, read on the forward strand.
AGCTCCAATGTGCATGTTTGGGACGATTTTGGTGTAACTCAGTAGTACAAACACATATTCTGGAAATATTTTAAGTTTCAGTACAACATACTCCTTGGTACAGACCTTACTTGCTCATGCATACTATAGAGTCCAAAGGCCTTCCCTTTCAGGTCTGTACATGAATGAAGGGATGTTTAAAATGAGAAAAGAAAGGTACCACATCTGCCTCTTTGTTGTGCATCCTGGTCGCTCTGAGCAATGGCCTTGCAATGGAACCATGTCCTTGTCACAATGCCTGAAACCTCATTAACCGATGTGCAGTGCCCCCATTAGACCCATTCACACTGGTGCCACTGCAGCTGCTGCACCAAGGATAACTACTCCTCTGGATGTGTGAATCTTGTTGTTGAGTGCTTATGGAGTGAAAGGCCTCTCATTACAGGAATGTAGTCCTTCAATTCTACTCTGAGAACAAAAAGATGTTTATTATACTGTTTTATTTTTGCAAATGTCATTGTCTTGATGCAGTTTGATGTTTCTATATACATACATGTATATATATGCACAATTAGCATTGTATATTTTTATGTTCATAATGTGTTCGGATTGTACATGGGTATAGTTCCATTTTATTGTAGTTAGTTATGATATTCATCAAATTCCATGTGCTACTAAGGGGTCGATTATGATTCCATTCGGAAAGGCTCCAAATCGGATTCGGGTTTGCCGAATCCAATTCAGAACCCATGTTGCCAAACGAATCGTACACAGTTTCCAATGACCGATTACAATGCCTGTAAACCATTAGGGCGGTCCAAATCAGTTCAGAAAGGCATTTGAATAGGTCAAGTCATTTGGAGCCAAATCGTACAGTTCTATGGACTTGTTTTCCGAGCGAACAATTACGATGACCGATTTGGACACCTGTTCCAAATTGGTTTCTCCAGAACTAGTCGGCTGCCGGAATCTGTATTTGGGGCCTGTAGCAGGCCCCCCTTCACCTGGGGACCTTCGAATTGGGCCCGTGGGAGTACACAAGGGAAACCCCTTTGCAAACATGCACAGTGTTGCTGGCTCCATGGGGTGCCTGCCACAAGGTGCAAGGTTTTCCCCAGCCACCCTTTACTTCAATGGGAGCCTGTGTTCTCCTTCGGAACACAGGCTTGTGTTGAAGTCAATGGGATTCCGACTGAATCGTATCCAGAAACATTCAAATTGTTTGTTCGGACTCACCCGATCAGCATCGTCCAGAAAGCATTCCCAGACCGATTCGGTAGTAACGCTTTCCGGACGAGATCATAATCGTCCCCTAAATTCTTTGCTTATAGTAGATGACGTTTCTCATGTTGAAATCAGTTTTGAATTATGAACTTTTGTCTAATCAAAAATTGAGCATAGCACAATGCAAAATTGGTTGTGATCTTGGTATATTTACATAAATGTATGAATTCATATTTGCCCCTTCTCTTGGCGCTCAACATGGATCTTTGCTTGTCTCCCGTGAAATAGTCATTGTCTTTAAGTTCCACCTTAATAAGGAGTGTGAAACCTTGTGTTTCCTCTTTTATTATTAACCTCACTATTCTTCGGAAAATGATTTAATATTTGAGTCTTCATTGCGATACCCAGATATTGCAGCTAGTGCTGCGCATGTGCAGATCGGTTAGCGCCACTTTAGTAACATTCCTGTTTCTTTCTTTTTCTTTTTTAACGCCATTATTCAGAGAGTGTAAACCATTAAGCACATAAAGTATTACGGGGTGAGTGGTTTCTGACTTTGGATTTTCAAATGAACTGCTGAACCCGCAGCTAAGGGTAGCCTATTGTTCAGCTCTATCGAAATGAAAAATGCTATTTTAGGTGCCGGATCTTTTGCCCTTTCACTGTATTAACGTGGAGTGAGTTGCAGACAGCGACGGCTCGTGGAGGGAGTTACGGTGGGGCAGGAGGGTGGGGAGGGGGAGGGGCAGGGTGGAGGTTGCTAAAAACCGGCATATGGATAATTGCAGGTAAGTAAACAATTTAATTAATAAAACGAATTTCGTAGCTCGCACTGCATTGCATTTTGCGATGCAAGGCGCACTACGAAATTCGTTTTATTAATTAAATTGTTTACTTACCTGCAATTATCCATATGCCGGTTTTTAGCAACCTCCACCCTGCCCCTCCCCCTCCCCACCCTCCTGCCCCACCGTAACTCCCTCCACGAGCCGTCGCTGGTTGCAGATCAGGTTGATTTGTTCGACTGGTAAGACGTATTAGGTTATTTCTCGCCTTTTTCTAGCCCTCCCACCCCCTTTCCTCACCCTACTCCCCTCCCGTTCCTCTCCCCTCTTTTCCCCTATAAGTGAATTATTTGTTGCTCTTTTCTTTAGCATTCGGGTGCCTTGTGCTCTAAACTGCGAATTGAGTTGCATTGGAAAAATGTACTGTATCCTACACTAGCGCCTAATTTGAGTCTTGTGCTGGAATATGACTTATTTTTTCTGTTGGTAAGTCATTTATTAAACGTTTTTGTGAATGGATGGTCTTTAACGATTGCAGGTAGTAATCGTACAAAAGCTGTTTTACCCATTGGTATTTCGAACTTCTGATGCAGTCTTTATGTGGTCCTCTTTTACATTTCTTCTGAGAATGATTATCTTGAAATATACAAGTAGGTTATTTGGTGATTATAGGCATTTAGTGATTGTGGATTTTAGCTTACTTGCTCGGGGTCAGTGTTTGTTCTCTGGTGATGGATAGATTTTAGTGAAATATTATTTCCTTTTTTGCAATAGTTTGATTTCTTTCATGATGGCTGCCACGTTATTATACAAATTAAGTTGTTTTTTATTGGTATTCTTATGCATGATATCTTTCTTTTGTGCTATGTTGTTAATTACTGAAACTGTATTTCCATCTGTGATACCCACTTATTAGTAGTTTCTTTATTTAATTTCTGATTATTTTGATAAGATGCTCTTTTAATGAATTTACTTGTCCTGATGATGAACTTGGAAATATCATAGGTCAAAACGCCGTTAATGCCTGTCTCTGGCACATATTCATAGGAAGCACTGTGATCTTCTGTTCCAGTTACCCGTTGGACTGATTTTTGTCTTAAAGTCTTGTCTCCTTCTGCCATTGCTTTTTTGTTTACACTGTATATTATGCTCTGAGTGATGTCTTTTTGTCTAACTATGCGAGCCACATTGTTTTATAATTGTTTTTCCATATTTGCTATTTTACTAAAAATATGTTTTTGTAATAATGTTTGTGTTTGGTACCTCTGTAAAACTTTTTTTTGTTTAGGTGATGTCATGCATTTGATTATTTAATTGTTGATGGCTAATAATGTTCTCAAACCTTTGTAGCTGCAATATTGTTTATTTACTCCAGGTTTGGGAAATAGGGTAGCCCCTATTTGTTATACCCACACCAGCAAAACTAGCCACACCAGTTTGTGCTTCCTCTCATCCTCTCTGGGGCACCTCAACTAATAGGAAAATGAGTGCAGTAAGGCAGTATGTGTGCCCAGCTTGTCCCCATGGCTATTTTTATCCTTTTTTCTTTTAGGGGTTCCTGTGGTGCTAAGAGTACTTTTTAAAAACACTCTACGTTTCAGATTGTATGCATTTTTAGTCTGTGTTCTTCTGCTGCTACTGTGTGGCACCCTGGTTGTGGCACGACCAGGGGTTGTGTTGGAGCTTAACCCAACATGATCCATATTGCTCACTCTCAGCACAGCTCTGTTTGTGTTTCAGTGCCACAGATGGCACATTTTGCTCTCCATCCTGCACTCGTGCAAGTGTTATCTGCTGAGTAGTGCGCTCCCTGCTTTCCCCAACACATTCACAGGAGCAGAGGAGGAACCCCACTATCCACCCAAGACTGTGGCCCTCCTCGGAGCACAGTGAGAAAAGAGCAAAGGGCACTGTGGTAACCCGTGGGTGCGGACTTTCCCTAGAGGTGTTTGGTGAATGGGAGAAGGGGATAGCAAGGCACTTGGTATCACAGCACCAACCCCCAGGGCCCTAGCCCTTTCAGGGTGTACTTACCCTAGAGGAGAGGTTATGCCATGCATACTCTGCCCAGCAAACTGATTCCTCTGAGGCACTGTCTCAACCTAGTGGGCATGATTAAGAATTTACAGAAAATGCTGGTATCTTTGTGCAATTCTGATGACAATCAAGATCCACTAGAGAGCTTTCCCTAAAGGGGAAAGCAGCACAGGGGCTTACTCTGACCCAATTTTGGTTGTTTTTGATGGGGTTTGTCATATTTTGCTGGTGATGATGCACTCTAGTTACTAGGGGCCCCATTAGGGTGGCGGGCGGATTGCCCCCGCCGGGCCAGCGGTAGCCTCGCTGGCCCAGCGGGGGGAATCCACTAGCCAACCACGCAGAAAAGACCCCCCGCCATATCACAATGGCTGGGGTTCCGCGGCGGATGGAAAGACTGTGCGCCGCTTTTCCGCCCGGTCCACAAGTCGACCGGGCGGAAAGGGGTTCAATATGGTGGCGGTGTCTGACAGACACCACCAGCCATATTACAATGTAGGTTTTAAAATGCCTTTCCGCCTTGGAAAGGCATGCAGTGTCTGCTTGGGGGGCCCGTTGTGGGCCCCCAGGGACTCCAGGGGGGGTGGGTGGTGCACAAGGTGGGGTACCTATGGTACCCCCTTCCTTTCAATGCACAACGTGGCAGGCACCACGCGGTGCCTGTCATGTTGTGCATTGAAACGCACAACCTGCCTCTGTGGCATTGTGGCGGGTGGTGCAGAGAGCACCGCAATGTTGCAGATGCCCAATGCACCCGCCAGTGTGGCGGGCGCATGCAAATCGGCAGTGCCGGACCCCCCCACCCTCAGCGAGCAGTTCCGGTTCCCGAGGGTATGGCGGGCGGACAAAGTCTACCCGCCCTACTAATGGGGCCCTAGAAGTGGTCATTTCAGGCCTCCTGGCCTTAAATGAAAACCTTTATGTGTATATGAGTTTACCTAATGATCAGTAGAGCTTATGGCCTGCTCTAATACTCTTTGATTTATCAAACCTTCTGTTAATTCTCCTTGATGGCCCACAGGACCTGCTCCTCTTTCTGATCTCCTGGTACTTCTACTTGTCTCTGAGTCTTCCACAGAAGCACCTCACTATCTACAATGTAGGTTACCCTCCCTGCCAGTACTCCCCAGTTGCTGCCACTTCCTGGCCACATGCAGGCCAAGTTCGTGTCCATTAGGAGTCGGTCCCCCCTTCCAGAGTGTTCACCAAGTCCACCCTTTTACTGAGCACCAGTAGGGGTAGGGAGACCACAGCCCCTGGAGACAAAGAACCAGCTGCAGACAGGAGTTCATTTACGAGGGGACCATCAGTCCATGGGTGTAACTCCTTTACTTCAGTGTACCATAATCACACGGCATTGCCCAAAAAGTCTGTGAGATTATGCATGGTTATGCGCAAATCGTAATTCTGCACTTAGCTCTATTTTCTTACCGCAAAAATGCCTCTCATCTCCAAAATGGGCTTGAAGATGCATTTTGCCCTAAGAAATATCACTATATGAAACACAACATGAATAGCTAGCATGAACAGCGGCTCGTGCTCTCTAAATGTGCACTAGGGGTAAAATTTTCCTCCAACTTATTAACAGCATTTAGCACTAGTTGGTTAGTGCAAAATGCACACTCACATCCAAAATGTATGCAGAGAATGCAGTTAGTGCTAAATGCAAGAAAACATAAACTGCAGCACAATGGTTGCTTAATGTGCTCTTTTAAAAAAAACTGTTTTGCAATTCTTTATTTTTATACAATGTTGTACAAACCCCCACCACAAAAACCAGAACATCAGCAGACACCATACAAAGGTGGCTCGCAAGAGCCAATAGATACATGGACGAACACAGCATGCGACCAGGACACAACCCATAGACATCAGCACAGTAGGAGTTCTTTTTGTAGTGTGAATCCTTAGTTTTTGGAACCATCCAAGGTCAAGAAACAAAAAAACATTTCTCTAGAAGTGCACAGTGAATATGGAACATGATGCCTAGAAAGTGAGCTAAAATGCCCTTTACACTAGAGTAATCCTTTGTAATGTCTTGCATTTCATGTTATGGATGTGACGTGCAAAGCCCAAGATTATGCCATTGCACCACATTACGTAAGCAAAAACTTATTCAGTTAAAAAAATCTTATGGCATGAGTGCTGGAACAAAAGAAAATGATGGATGGAATGATGAACAATGAAAACATTCACCCTCTGTGACAAAGTTCTGGGTTTCATCAATTGTATTTTTTTGCTCACCACACCGCCCCAGTTTGGACCCAGCGATATGCAACACAGTCTTGACCCTGCTTTTCATAGGAAGAGTACAGCCCGAACTGCCCGGCCAGGACCTGGTATCAGTTTCAGGGCATCATCCCTCATCAGTCCCTGGAACAACACAAATGAACCAAAGATGAGCAGCTGTTGTTTTAACTTCACATATACTGTACAAGTAATTAGTTTATTAAGCACAAAATGCCTTTTTTATTTCTAAAATTTCTAAAATAAAATAATAAATATCAAGTAGTATATTTGATTTTAAAAAACTAGGGCCCGAATTCACAGAACTAACTTAAGACAAAATCCTAAACTTCCTAACATTTTGGTATTCACAGAAGGCACTTGCTCATTTTCGTATTCACAGAAGGCACTTACTCATTTTGGTATTCACAGAAGGCACTTATTCATCATGAGCAAGTGCCTTCTGTGAATACCAAAATGAGTAAGTTACTCAAAATGAGTAAGATACTCAAAATTAGTAAGTTACACATTTTGATATTCACAAAAGGCACTTACTCATCAATGAGTATGTGCCTTCTGTGAATGCCAAAATGAGTAAGTGCCCTCTGTCAATGCCAAAATGGTAGTAAGTTTAGAATTTTGTCTTAAGTTAGTTCTGTGAACTGGGCCCCTAGATTTTATATATATCTTAACAAATATTACAAACAAACTTAAGTTTAAAAAGTTAAACCCATATATAATAATCATTATATATTTACACATATCTACCTAAAAACAGTTATTCAACTAATAATTTTAATTTATATTATAATTTTAAAATAATATAAAAAAATAACACATATGTATATATATATATATACACATATATATATATATACATATATATTTATATATATATATATATATATATAACATCTGCTGTGAGTGCCGTCTTGTTGCTTTTCTGCTGCCGGTTGCCAGTCGCAGAGTTGCGGAGCTTCGAATATATATATATATATATATATATATATATATATATATATATATATATATTTATATATATATATATATATATATATATACACAAGAGTATCATTTTGCAGCTATTATTTAGCCATGTCCAGCGATGCTGAAGAGGTGAGGCCTATGTCTAAGTCTTCAGTAAACAGGACTCATCTCTTCTTAACCTAGGATAAGCCTCACCGACTCTGTGTCCCCTGCACATACTTAAATGTATAGGGACAGATTTATGTTAACTGGCACATCCCCAGGGATGCACCAGTTAACGTGCACCACTGCTCTGCTACCCATGGTGTGGCACATTTACATTGTGGAGCACCATTGAATAAAAACAGCACAGATGTGTCACGCATCGGTGCCGCAAAAGCAACACATTGCACAAGTCACGTCGTAAACACGACATGTCTACTGCAATGCACAGGAGGAAGCCACACATTGCATGATGCTTCACTCCTTATGCCTGTTTCAAAAAGCCATAAGGATTTGATTCAGGAATGCTATAAAGCTGACTCAGTGAAATCTTCTAAATTTCAATGTGTTACTTTTACAGGGCTTTCATGCAAATGAATGCCCACCCTGCAACAAAACACCTATATGAAACCTGACGCAGGTTTCATGTGGCACAGGACTTTACGAAATACAAAACAGGGGGAGGTAGAGGGAGAGATCAGCCAGGTTCGCCCTCCACAGCAATACTTATTCAAAAAAGATCTGAAAAATTCAGATCCAGAGAACCTGACTAACTACTGGAACATGACACCTTTAGGTCTGTTTCAGAAACAGGGAAAGAAAACTTTTTTTTTATAGTCCCCTCACTCACCGGAGTTTCCTCACGGTGACATGCTTCATCATTGGGGCTTCCCAACCCGCTGCGGGTTGAGGCGTGCTACGACTATCGCAGTTGCGTAGGAGCACTTTTTTATGAAGACTATGTGTCGTGTAATGTGAGAGAAAGGGGAAAATGAAGTGGAGTGAAAAATTAAAAATATCCTACTAGTGAGCTAAACTAACTTTATTCAGGCTCCTAGTGGATATATTAAAAATGGGGTGGTTTACTAGGTAAACCGGTTCTATTATGGAACACAGTGCCTAGTAAAAGTGTCAACTAGTTTCGAGCTGTACCCCACAGCTCTTCTTCAGGACTACAACAGGGTCCAGCCCTGTGAGTACCACTCCAAAACAAAAAGGGAAAAGTATGCCTATATTAATATATGGATATACATACTCTTTTCTTGCAATTCATTGGCATATCTGAAAAGAAAAATACTTCCAATGTTAAAGGTTCAATGTTCATTTACCAAGTGATATTAACAAAATTAAAAGTGACATTTCTTAATAAAATGGGGTCTGAATGACCTTCTTAGTGATAGTATATAAACACCTTCACCCGTTTCACATACACACTTTCCAGAACCGAGTGGTCCCCTCATCTGAAGGAGCACCCTTCGTGAATTGCCTGTGACTATACATTTATATAAACAGCACACATGTGACCTGGTCTGTGGGTCCAACACAAAACATAACGGACAAAACAAACAAAAGAGGAAAAAATCATACTTTTTCTGAGGTTTCACTGAACCTCATGGTCAATCGCGGGAAAGTCATATGTCCCCGTAACTACCTAGAAGATGGGATAATCAGAAACAAGTATCGGTTCTAAAATGTTTAGATATCAGTGCAACACGCGCTTACGAAAAACGCGTGGTGCTGGTAACTAGGGTGGATCTTACTTGTTACGAGGCTCTGTCTTGGCGGTAAACCTACTCGGCTCCACTTGAGACCGGCGATCGCTGTCTCATGCTGGGAAAGTGTGTATTAAGCTTTCCCAATACTGGTCTCGCTTCCGGGTGCGGAGCTAGACCGCGTTTGTTATTCAAAGATGGCCCCTCGTGTTGGAACCGAGCGAGGGCCATCTTTGAATACTCGGGTTGGTCGAATACCGAACTTGTACAAAGTTGCAAGGTGATCAAAGTAATAGTGGTGATTACAGCCAACATTAAAAAGAAAATTACAGATATTACAGAACTAGTTATTAAGGCTTATACATATCATGATCTCTTAACCATAGATTTACGTGGCGGATGGGTTATGCTATCAATACGCACATATCTTTGTATTGGTAAACATTATCTAGACATGGAACACCACGGAACATTGTATCTTAAGCTTATCTATTTCTGGTCTTGCTTAAGATGGGAAACAAGACCGCTTTTATTATTCAAAAATGGTCGCTCGTTATGGAGCCGAGCGAGAACCATCTTTGGATTCTTTGGTTGATTCAAGAGATCAGATTGGTACAGAATTATTGCAAGTTAATCAAAATGATAAAGATTATAGACAACACATAGAGGAAACTTACGGGTATTTCAGGACTCATTATTTTTTAGCGCATACAGGTCATGATCTCCAATCCATAGATTTTTAAGCTGGGTGGGTTATGCTATTAATGACCGCAGCTCTTTATATTGTTTACCATTATTTCGCCAGGAGGCCCCACGGGATAGTGTCATTAAGTCCATTGGTGTCAGTTTTCAACTTGTACACCCAACGTTGTTCTTTATTCAGGAGGCGATGTTCCAAGTTATCTTGTCCATACAGCCTTTCAAGAATTACCCATTTCATATCGTTGGGTGTATGATTACATTCAATAAAATGGGATATCATTTTGGTTGTAATTTTCTTCCGTCTGATATTACTTCTGTGTTCGACTATCCTAGTGCTGACTTTTCTAGTTGTCATTCCGATGTAGTGTAATTGACAGTTACAGGTTATCATATATACTACTCCAGAAGTATTACAATTCGTGAAGTCTTTCAATTCCCAAGTCATGTTATTGTTGAATGTTATTCTTTTTGTGGCTTTTGTCAAATGACAGACACTACAATCCCCACATGGGTAATGTCCTGTAGGCACTGTACTGATGGTTCTTTGTTTCGGGTTTCTGTTTTCCACTTGTGGGCGAGTATGGACTAAATGGTCTTTCAAATTTTTGCTTCTTTTATGGCTGAACATCGGTTTTGGTATATCCAGACTGCCACAGTTCAGGGTGCGCCAGTGTTTTCTGACGATATTTGTTACCATGTTAGAGGCAATATTGTAGGTGGTAATGCAAATTGGTCTTTTTTCACAGTTCTCTTTGGCGATTTTTGGTTCCAATAGTGCCTCCCTGTTGTTATTAGCAGCTCATTTTTTTGCTTTTTTCACCAGATGTGCTGGGTATTGTCTGTCTAATAGTTTTTCCGTGAGGTCATTGGCTTGTTGGTTAAAAGCCTCCTTGGAACTACAATTTCGTCTCAGTCTTAGAAACTGGCCAAAGGGTAAATTCTCTTTTAAATGTCTCGGGTGAAAACTATCAAACACTAAAAGGCAATTTCTTGCAGTTGGTTTGAAGTGCGTAGTAGTGCTGAGAGACGCTCCATTAACCATGATATTTAGATCCAGAAACACTAGTTGTGACCTACTCATAGTGTGAGTAAATTTGAGAAAAGGATCTTTTTGGTTTAGCCACAACAAGAAATCTTGTGCCTCTATCTCCGTACCTTCCCAGATGAGAAGGACATCATCGATATACCTTTTCCAGAGACTCACATGTTGTTTGTGAGGGTTAGAATCATTAAGAATTTTCCATTTTTCCAGGTGGTGAACGTATAACCCTGCTACGCTCGGCGCAAAAGTACTTCCCATGCTAGTGCCATGGGACTGTCGGAAGAGGGTATCTTCGAAACGAAAGAAATTTTCTGTTAAGGCCAAGCGGCAACATTCCAGGACGACATGGCGTGGTGTCTGATACTCCCATTCTTGTTCAAATAAAACATCTTCCAATATCTGTAGGGTATCGGCGTGGGGTAAGCTAGTATAAAGACTTTCCACGTCCAATCCAATCAGGATGTTCTTTGTGGGGTCAAATGGTAGATCTCTTAATACTGTAAGGACCGATTTAGTGTCCTGTAGATAGGTCTCAGTGGCTTGAATCAGTGGTCTTAGGAAAGCATCGGCATACTTAGATAGAGGTTCCAATATTGATCCTATGCCCGATACTATCGGTCTGCCCGGGGGATGTGTTGTGGATTTATGAATTTTTGGTGTCGTATAAAAGTAAGGGACTATTGGATTTTTGGTTTCCAAAAAATCCGCTTCTTTTTTCGTTAGCCAGCTATTGGCGGTAGCTTCTTCTGTTAGATATGCTATCTCCCTTCTGAGAAGATTGGTAGGGTCTTCTGTGATTTTCACATAGTTCCTTTGGTCAGATAAAAGATCAAGACAGACTCGCCTGTAGGTGGTGGTATTCTGCAGCACTATCGCTCCACCCTTATCAGCTGGCTTTATTGTAATTTCCTTTGTGGATGATAGTTTCTTCAACGCATCATGTTCTGCTTTGCTCAGATTGTGGAAAACTTTAATAGTTTTAGGGTCAATTTCAGCAATTTCCTTCATTACTGCCTTTTCGAATGCTAAAACCTCCACTGGGAGGTTAGCACTTGGAGGGGTAAACGTAGACTTTTTATGTAGACCAGTGTCAGTAGTAGGTAGATTGGTTGAGGGTTTATTTCCAAAGAAAACTTGTAGTTTAATCTTTCTTATGAATTCATTCATCTCTTGGGCTAAGAGGAACTTGTCCATAGTAGGGGTTGGGACAAAGCCCAACCCTTTTTCCAAAACCTTTTTTTCGATATCAGTAATGTCGATATCAGATAGATTTACTACTAGGCTGGTAGTTTGCTCGTTGTCGGTTGATCTACTGGTCCCATGCTCCTGGTGTGACTTCTGGATGTTTCTATTGGTTGGGCCCATTGGACCTGTTGGGTTTTTCTTGTCTTTCCTCTTTGTTGGCCCCTGCCTCTCGATAAAAAAGGCTGCTGTTGTTGTTGGTCTTGTCTTTGTGAATTTCCCCAGAAATTCTGTGCTTGATGAGGATATTGAGGGGGGAAGCCTGGTGGTCCGTAAAAGAATTGGTGAGGTGGTGGTGGGCCATAAGGAGGCGGACCAAAATAACCTGGCCAGTTCGGATTATATCCGCCTCTGTTCCTAAAGTAACCTCCTCTCGGACGTCTTGTTTTATTGCGACCATAATTCTCACTATTTTTGGAATTATCTGATCTTGTGTCAGAGTTGTCTGAATCCGTGTTGTAGCCTGGATTCCTATTCGGGGGGACATAGTCATCTTTAGTATATGGATACATTTTTTCTCGTGAGAAGTTCTTTAAATCTTTTTTAAATTTGATGGTTTTTGTGTCTTTTAGACTTATCTCAAAGTCTGCCATTTGTTTATTCAGTTCTTCCAAATGTTTTTTCAGGTCAGTAACGTCCTGGAAGGTTTTCAATTGTACTTCAATTTTTATGGCTTCCACTTTCATCTCCTCGCCTAGTCTTGCTGCAGTTTTTATTATCAAGACCAACCAGTCTCTGGTGCAGTGCCAAGAGATTAGCGACCAATTAATTTTAAATTGCTTGTCCTGCTGGAAAATAAAAGGCTTGTTCCTTACTATTAATCCCCTTGGTGCTGTATTTGCCCTTAGATATTGTGCCATCATTACACCATGTATTAAAGTTTTTACTTGATTCCTCTTGAGTTCAGTTAGTTCATCCCAGACTTGGTTAAAGCCATCTGAATCCCTATGTATATTGTCTGGAAAATCACCTATTGATGCCATAACTCTTTCGATTTCTTCCTCTGTGAAGGTTAGGCCCGTGATTTCTGCCATTGTCCCCACACCACGCCAAAAGGTGTACTATTGAATTAAGAAAAATATATAAACTCCCACAGCTTACGCAGAGAATTATGAAATACAAAACAGGGGGAGGTAGAGGGAGAGATCAGCCAGGTTCGCCCTCCACAGTAATACTTATTCAAAAAAGATCTGAAAAATTCAGATCCAGAGAACCTGACTAACTACTGGAACATGACACCTTTAGGTCTGTTTCAGAAACAGGGAAAGAAAACTTTTTCTTGATAGTCCCCTCACTCACCGGAGTTTCCTCACGGTGACATGCTTCATCATTGGGGCTTCCCAACCCGCTGCGGGTTGAGGCGTGCTACGACTATCGCAGTTGCGTAGGAGCACTTTTTTATGAAGACTATGTGTCGTGTAATGTGAGAGAAAGGGGAAAATGAAGTGGAGTGAAAAATTAAAAATATCCTACTAGTGAGCTAAACTAACTTTATTCAGGCTCCTAGTGGATATATTAAAAATGGGGTGGTTTACTAGGTAAACCGGTTCTATTATGGAACACAGTGCCTAGTAAAAGTGTCAACTAGTTTCGAGCTGTACCCCACAGCTCTTCTTTAGGACTACAACAGGGTCCAACCCTGTGAGTACCACTCCAAAACAAAAAGTGAAAAGTATGCCTATATTAATATATGGATATACATACTCTTTTCTTGCAATTCATTGGCATATCTGAAAAGAAAAATACTTCCAATGTTAAAGGTTCAATGTTCATTTACCAAGTGATATTAACAAAATTAAAAGTGGCATTTCTTAATAAAATGGGGTCTGAATGACCTTCTTAGTGATAGTATATAAACACCTTCACCCGTTTCGCATACACACTTTCCAGAACCGAGTGGTCCCCTCATCTGAAGGAGCACCCTTCGTGAATTGCCTGTGACTATACATTTATATAAACAGCACACATGTGACCTGGTCTGTGGGTCCAACACAAAACATAACGGACGAAACAAACAAAAGAGGAAAAAATCATACTTTTTCTTAGGTTTCACTGAACCTCATGGTCAATCGCAGGAAAGTCATATGTCCCCGTAACTACCTAGAAGATGGGATAATCAGAAACAAGTATCGGTTCTAAAATGTTTAGATATCGGTGCAACACGCGCTTACAAAAAACGCGTGGTGCTGGTAGCTGTGCTATTCCGATAACTAGGGTGGATCTTACTTGTAACGAGGCTCTGTCTTGGCGGTAAACCTACTCGGCTCCCCTTGAGACCGGCAATTGCTGTCTTATGCTGGGAAAGTGTGTATTAAGCTTTCCCAATACTGGTCTCGCTTCCGGGTGCGGAGCTAGACCGCGTTTGTTATTCAAAGATGGCCGCTCGTGTTGGAACCGAGCGAGGGCCATCTTTGAATACTCGAGTTGGTCGAATACCGAACTTGTACAAAGTTGCAAGGTGATCAAAGTAATAGTGGTGATTACAGCCAACATTAAAAAAAAAATTACAGATATTACAGAACTAGTTATTAAGGCTTATACATATCATGATCGCTTAACCATAGATCTACGTGGTGGATGGGTTATGCTATCAATACGCACATATCTTTGTATTGGAAAACATTATCTAGACATGGAACACCAAAGGCTGGACCCTGTTGTAGTCCTGAAGAAGAGCTGTGGGGTACAGCTCGAAACTAGTTGACACTTTTACTAGGCACTGTGTTCCATAATACAACCGGTTTACCTAGTAAACCACCCCATTTTTAATATATCCACTAGGAGCCTGAATAAAGTTAGTTTAGCTCACTAGTAAGATATTTTTAATTTTTCACTCCACTTCATTTTCCCCTTTCTCTCACATTACACGACACATAGTCTTCATAAAAAAGTGCTCCTACGCAACTGCGATAGTCGTAGCACGCCTCAACCCGCAGCGGGTTGGGAAGCCCCAATGATGAAGCATGTCACCGTGAGGAAACTCCGGTGAGTGAGGGGACTATAAAGAAAAAGTTTTCTTTCCCTGTTTCTGAAACAGACCTAAAGGTGTCATGTTCCAGTAGTTAGTCAGGTTCTCTGGATCTGAATTTTTCAGATCTTTTTTGAATAAGTATTGCACAGGACTTTACAGCATGACACATCTGTCTAGATGCATCAAGTTGAAAATATGTCGCCACATAGCAAATCTTTTGCACCGCCGCTGCAGAGTACAGAGGAGATAATACATGTGAAGGCCTACCAATGAAGTAAGTCATGTCGACTTCACTCTTGAACAAAGGCCAGACCTCTTTTGTCTCGTGGACAGACCTAAACTTCATCTGCACAATGTTATTCATAAACGTAGGAAACACAGGCGATGTCATTGAAAAATGTGGAGTTTCTTTTCCTCATTGCACAATCACATCACCTGTGTTTCCTCAGTAACTTAAAATGCCCTAAGACACATGAAAGTGTTTTTTAAAGCCTTTGCACCATTTTTGGATCACTTTTAACATGGCTATGTAAGTCAAATAATCAAAATCTAAATTTGCCAAGCACAGATGTAAGCATATTTACAAGGAACGTGCACCACGGGGAAAGGTCTTAAATTAAAATGGGAAAAATAACATCAGAGACACTTAAATGCCTTATAAATATGCCCCAAACAACCTATGAAGCTCTAGCAGTACATCTCCAGAAATGTAATTGATTTGAAAAAAACGTGTTTAAACAGAACATATAAATCAATTGTATACCTACATTCAAGAGGAAATGACTTAAAATGTCCTTAAGACACATGAAAGGGGTTTTTGATTGCCCTTGCACCATTTTTTGGGACACTTTTTACATGGCGATGTAACTCAGAGAATCAAAATCTAAATTTGCCAAGCACAGGTGGGAACATATTTACAAGGAACAAGCCCCACGGCGAAAGCTCTTAAATTAAAATGGGAAAAATAACATCAGAGATACTCAAATGCCTTATAAAGAAACAGACATCATTTTTTCCTTATGATAAATTTTAAAAGCATTCCTTTTCCTCAAAAACGACAGCATGACACATCTGTCTAGATGCATCAAGTTGTAAATATGTCGCCACATAGCAAATCTTTTGCACCGCCGCTGCAGAGTACAGAGAAGATAATACATGTGAAGGCCTACCAATGAAGTAAGTCATGTCGACTTCACTCTTGAACAAAGGCCAGACCTCTTTTGTGTCGTGGACAGACCTAAACTTCATCTGCACAATGTTATTCATAAACTTAGGAAACACAGGCGATGTCATTGAAAAATGTGGAGTTTCTTTTCCTCATTGCACAATCACATCACCTGTGTTTCCTCAGTGACTTAAAATGCCCTAAGACACATGAAAGTGTTTTTTTAAAGCCTTTGCACCATTTTTGGATCACTTTTAACATGGCTATGTAAGTCAAATAATCAAAATATAAATTTGCCAAGCACAGATGGAAGCATATTTACAAGGAACGTGCACCACGAGGAAAGGTCTTAAATTAAAATGGGAAAAATAACATCAGAGATACTCAAATGCCTTATAAAGAAACAGACACCATTATTTCCTTGTGATAAATTTTAAAAGCATTCCTTTTCCTCAAAAACGATTTTCAAGTAATAATTTGAAAACACTGCACAGCTCCTATGTACAAAAACACCCTGACAGTGCTAATACTTCACATTATTTTCAATTACAATTTCTCAAAGAAACAAAATCTATTTGTAAAACACTTTAGACAAAGCAACATTTTTAAAACACAGCTTTCTTCATAATTTTGTCCTTAAAGCATACTATAGTCTATCTAAATTAAATAAATCTTTTCTCTCCTTAGCAAATTCTTTATGAGTTTCAAAACAGTCTCAGAAATACACCAAATTGTCTTCAGCAGAACAAAGAGTATGCACTCCAGAGGCTGCAGCTATACAAAGCACAGAAATGCTGATATTCATCACACATATCTCTCATGTTAGCCAATCAAAACTCTTCCCTCACTTTTTTCAAATCAAAACCCTTCCCCCCTCTGCCCTCTCTGCCTTTTTTGCATAGCAACCACCTCCTGAAAGACCTCTGATGTTTGCAAGTTCACACAACAATGTTTCAATTGAACTCTGAACTCTCAGTGCACCTGCGTATCCAGTGCAATCTTTCATTAAATGATTTTTTCTTGACCATTCAAATTACATCTTTCAAAGAACACATCCATGCACCCTAACTTTCTGTTTTCAGAAATGGAAATCCACCAATCACTGCTAGTGAATCATTAGCACTGAAACTCCACAGTTTTTTTTCTTTACAAACTCCTACTGTTTCATCTGCCATTTCATTACCACACTTCATCTGACTGCAGCAGAAACTTCTCTCACCATGTTTACTGTCTGGATTGTTGGACATAGTTACATCTACTGGGCTCAAAGGTATGCTGAGAACAGAAATTTACCTAACCTCAATTTACAAGATGTGGAAATTAAGTGGTTTGGCCACAGAGGATTAAAATGTCACCAATTGATACCATTGGTGAAAACCTTTATGCATTTGCCAAAACCTGACCTGTTAATTGTGCACTGTGGAGGTAATGATTTGGGCACTTTGACTGGGGTAGGTCTGGAAATGCTTTTAAAGGACACCCTTGAGCAATTAATGGCACTTTTTCCTCAAACTGCCTTGGTATATTCAAATATATGCCAAAGACAGAAATGGAGGTGGTCGAACCAATTTTGTCCACAAATTGAGAAGTCGAGGAAGCATGTAAACAAATCTGTTTCAGCTTATATGAGAGACCATGGAATGGGCTTCATGTACAACAATAACTTGCGTTTTTGCATGCAAGATATCTACAGAGGAGATGGAGTTCACTTCTCAGATGAGGGCAACAGAATTTTCATTTTGAATTTAAGACTGTGCATTGGTACCTACTTATAAGTACATAAATGTACCATAAACCCAAAAGCTCTTCTCAGAGCTACCCTACATCTAATCACTCACAATTATTATTTTTCACTAACTTTTTTCACTAATTTTCAACAAACTACGCTCCCCGAAGAGCTACCCGGTAGGCAAACCGGAAGCTAACCACGCGAAATTTCTTAAAAAAATGTTTTTTTTCCCGCACATATGAGCATCCTCAACCACCCTCAGAAAACCTAGGGGGTCAAGATACGTCTACCGTGCCCCCTTCTACCCATTCTGAACACTATTTGCCCTCCATCTTGTATCTTAATTCGACTGAAACACAAAATGGTGGACTCCCGTAACGCTGCTGGTTACATACAATATTTAAAAAGACTATCATTCTTTTTTCCTCATAGCACGCTCCCCGGGCCGCTTCTCGGTTCGCGAACCGGAAGCTTCCCACGCAAAAAAAAAAAAAATGTTTTTTTTGTTTTTGCCCCACGGGGCCCTTTTAAAGCCTCCACATCAAACCTAGGGGGTCAGGGAGGATCTACCTTGCCCCCTTATGGTCATTTCCCCCTTTGTTTTGGCCTCCTCTTGTCTCTCGATCCTACAGAGAGACAAGATGGCGGCCGCTCCGGACTGTTTAGAATTTTAACAGACACCCGAGAGCCAATCAGCTTCGCTTTGCGAAGTTCCGTTACGCGTCAAGTACGCGAACCGGAGCGCTGCCCGGAGCGCTGTCACAGATATATATCTTTTTTTGAACGTTAATTTATCAAAATCCACTGGAGGACATATATTGAGACCTAGCAAAGGCACATCGAGCTAACAGTCCCTACAATTTTGCCAAGTTTCGTGCAAATCCATTCAGCCGTTCGGGCTAAAAGTGAGGCCAACCGCCCTATGGAAATTAACATGGGAAAAACGCGTTTTGGGACCCCCCTTTTTTCTCGGCCCCCCCTCCCAAATTTTCAGGGGCTGCTCAGAAACAAAATGTGCCATTTTCCTGAAAATTTCAGCCAATTCCGTCCACAAACACCAAAGTTATTAGACATAGAATTTTCAAAAATCCCATAGAGAAAAAATCCTAACTATATATACCTACTGGCGACCGCCAGTAGGTAATATATATATATATATATATATATATATATATATATTCATTGAAAAAACCATAGGTTTCATACATGCTATAGTTTGCTGGACATTTCACTCATACAAAACCATTGAAATTCCCCTGTTAGTTCAGCTAACTATAACTTGCACGCCCGCAATGCACTGCTGATGACATCACATATTACATCACTCATGACATGGTCAGTGACATCACTCGTGACATTATTGATCACATCTCAAATGACATCAATAATGACATCACTGATGACATCATCCAGTGAATGGGTGTCTTTCTGAAAAATAAATATTTTTTATATATGTATACCTAAACGTCGATGGAAGAATAAATGGTTAAATAAGTGTCTAAATGGATGTTTTTAAAAAAAAAATGATTATATAACTGACTTTTTGAGTGTATCTTACTGAATGCATTTATTAGCGAGTAATGTTTAAATATTTAAATATCTGTATCAGTGTCTCACTTTGTGTATAAATGGCTGCATGGGTTGGTGAGTAGCTACATGAGTGTGTATATGGGTTATTAGTTGGTTTTTTGAGTATCAGAATGAGTGTCTATATGGTTTGGTGGGGGGTATTACTTAGCGCACAGATGCATGAATGAGTGACTCACTGTTTGTATGTGTTTTGAAGACAGCATGTGTGCAGGACTGCATGGGTGGATAAGTGTGTGCATGGGTGTGTTAGTGAGTGCATGACTGTCTCAATAGTATCTTTATGAGTAACTACATATGTTTTAAACTAGTATATGTGAGTATTGATGTATATAAGTGAGTGTATGTGAGAGTGAGAGATTGGAAGAGTTCCTGTATAAATAAGTCTGTGTTTTTCTATAAGTGATTGCTTAACCACATGGCTGTTAGGCGTTTTCCCGTCCTGCGCTGCAGAATCAAAATCACCATTATTCATGACGAGCTGGCCTTGTCATCAGCGCACGGCAGGTAAGCGCCATGACGAGCCCAGCTCGTCATTAGCTTCGAAGGGGTTAAGAGAGTAAGTATGTGTACGTTTCTATAGAAGTAAGTGTAGTGGTGTGTGTTTAGCTGTATATGCAAGTAAATAGATGTATGATCGTTTATTTGCATGTGTGAGTATGTGTGTGAGTAACTCTATGGATGAGTGTTGGTGTGTAACAGGATGTATAGGTGTATGAGTACATATGATGAGTGAGTACATGTATGAGTGACTATATAGAACTGTTAGTGAATGAGTGGAATGTGTATGTAGATGTTGGAATTACTGAATAGGTTGTTGTAACTGGTATGGGTATCTCCAATTTTTTGAAAATGTACTTTCTCTTTTTGAATGTGTGTATCAAAGGTTATATTATGGTGAGAGGAGGTCTGCCGCTCTTTTACAAGGATGATGTCATCAGTGATGTCATCAATGATGTAATTTGAGATGTCATCAGTGATGTCATGAGTGATGTCACTGACCATGTCATGAGTGATGTAATATGTGACGCCATCAGCAGTGCATTGCGGGTGCGCGAGTTATAGTTAGCTGAAATAACTTTAACGGGGGAATTTCAATTGTTTTGTATAAGCAAAATGTCCAGGTATCTATAACATGTATGAAACCTATGGTTTTTTCAATGAATTTCTAAGGTTTTTTCAATGCTTATTCCTAACTATAATATATATGAAACCTATGTTTTTTTAATGAATTTCTAAGGTTTTTTAATGCTAATTCCTAACTATAACATGTGTAAACCCTTTGGTTTTTTCAGTGAATTTCTAAGGTTTTTTAAATGCTAAGAATTTCCAAGTGAAACCTGTCAATGTTAGCTTATGGAAGGAAATTCAAGTTACTGTAAGTATGGTTAGAATTACTTTTCACGATCAGTAGTGGGTTGAAAGTTACAGCACTAAAGTCTCTCCTGATAACAGCTGAGTAAATCGGAATTCGTAGTTCGGCTGTTTTTAGAGGAATTTTTTTAAGTTTCAAATTCCACAC
Organism: Lissotriton vulgaris; assembly: GCF_964263255.1. Classification (NCBI taxonomy): domain Eukaryota; kingdom Metazoa; phylum Chordata; class Amphibia; order Caudata; family Salamandridae; genus Lissotriton; species Lissotriton vulgaris. Next base: position 473,534,889 of record NC_141694.1, read on the forward strand.
TTAGAATAATTTCCAAGTGAAACCAGTCATCGTTAGCCTATGGAAGGAAATTCAAGTTACTGTAAGTATGGTTGGAATTACTTTTCAGGATCAGTAGTGGGCTGAAAGATGCAGCACTGAGGTCTCTCCTGATAACAGGTGAGTTAATTGGAATCCGTAGTTCAGCTGATTTTAGAGGAATTTTTTAAAGTTCCAAAAATTCCACACTTACAAGGATTTCCAAGTGAAACTAGTCAATGTTAACCTATGGAAGAAAATTCAAGTTACTGTAAGTATGGTTAGAATTACTTTTCAGGATCAGTAGTGGGCTGAAAGATGCAGCACTGAAGTCTCTACTGATAACAGGTGAGTAAATTGGAATTCTTAGTTTGCCTGATTTTAGAGGAATATTTTGCTCAATAGTAAAGGAAGGGGGCGGGGCCTGAGGTGACATGTGTGCAAATACGGCCTGTGGTGCATTTTAAGTTGGGGTATTCATTCATCTTCAATCCTGAGGTCCCCTGTGGGCCAACTAGCCCATTAGGTGCCTCCAGTATGTGCCAGGGAGCTGCGTTGCAGAGAGATCGTTCAGAGGCAACGCCCTATTTTTACAACACTCTGCAACTGAGCTCAGTGGCGCTTACTGGAGGTACCTCATGGGCTAGTTGGCCCTTAGGGGACCTCTGGATTCAAGAAGAATTAATTCCCCAACTTAAAACGTGCCACAGGGCATGTTTGCACACATATCACCTCAAGTCCCGCCCCCTACCTTCACCCCTGTGCAAAAGCGCCCGTAGCGCGTTCTTAGTTGGAGGATTAAGTCCCCTTGCATACTGGGGGTCCCTGGGGGCCAACTAGACCACCAGGGACCTCCAGAATGTTCCAGGGTGCTGCGTTGCAGAGAGGTGTAAAAAAGGGCCTGGCCTCATTACACCTCTCTGTAAGACAGCCCCTTGGCGTGTTTGCAGACGTGGAACTAATTCCCCTTGAATACTTGGGGTCCCTGGGGGCCAACTAGCCCACCAGGAACCTCCAGTGTGCGCCAGGGGGCTGCGTCGCAGAGAGGTGTAAAAAGTGGCATGGTCTCTTTACATGTTTCTGCAAGGCAGCCCCCTGGCGCGTTTGCAGAGGGGGAACTAATTCCCCTTGAACACTGGGGGTGCCTGGGGGCCAACTAGCCCACCAGGAAACTTCAGTATGCGCCAGGGGGCTGCGTTGCAGAGAGGTGCAAAAAGGGGCGTGGCCTCTTTACACCTATCTGCAAGGCAGCCCCCTGGCGCATTTGCAGAAGGGAACTCATTTCCCTTGAATACTGGGGGTCCCTGGGGGCCAACTAGCCCGCCAGGAACCTCCAGTATGCGTCAGGGGGCTGCCTTGCAGAGAGGTGTAAAAAGGGGCGTGGCCTTTTATTACACCTTATTGCATCTTCTGGTGACAATAAAGCTCAGAAACATGGCTAGGTGGTGTTGTAAGAATGCGTTGAGTGGGTTGATAACCATAACTGGTAAATGGCAGAAGTTTCACACATTGGAGCAAGAACCATAAATTGCTTTTGAACTGTGATTTTTCTATATACTTCTTTGTTGTTTTTATATTGTACTTAATTTCCAACCACCGCTCGTTGCTTTTGGCTATGAGCACTGGGGGTTGAAAGCAAAGCCTGGACTGACCATTCTAATTGCATGCATACCCCCTGTGAACAGCCTTCAGCTGTGCACTGCTAAAGTTAGGGACAACTGAAAGGCAGGGCACCCTATGGCTACTAACAGCAGGGTTTGAATATATGTAATGTAATGTAATGTAATGTAATGCAATAGCTCATTTATATCGCGCAACTATTGCTCCAAGGAGCATCTAGGCGCCCATGAATGACCAAAAGATGTAAAATGGTCCAGCTGCTTAGTTTTCGGCAATCCAATTATCACACTAATGCTCTAGCAGTGGTATCTTGTAACTTAAAAATCCAGGTTTTTAGTTCTTTACGGAATTCTGTTTCTCTCTCTAGGGCCCATAGGTGGGGTGGGAGAGCATGCCATGCTTTTGATCCCAACACTGACAGTGATTTACCCCCTCGCGTCCTAAGTCTAAACTCTGGGACAGCCAACAGATTGGCGTTTGAGGAGCATAGAGTTCGTGTTGGATGGTACCTAGAGAACTTCTTCCGTAGATATGTTGGCCCTAAGGAGTGGACTGCTCTGAAGGTAATAATCAGTATCTTAAAAAGGACCCTTTTAATTATTGGTAGCCAATGTAGGATATATATTGCGTCCGTTGCTGACGATCTTTTTGGCCATTTCAGCACCAACTTGGCTGCTGCATGTTGCACCATCTGGAGTCTATGAGTGACCCCTTTGTTGGTGCCTGCATATAGACTGTTACGGTAGTCTATCTGTGATGTCACCAGGGCTACTGTAACTGTTTTTCTTGCCTCCAGTGGCAGTAAGTCAAAAAACTTCCTTAGTCCCTTTAAGATACCGAAACATGTCCCTGCTACGTTTGATGCCTGTTGCTTAAAAGACAGGGCAGAATCAAAGTTGACCCCCAGGTTGCGGGTCGAATCGGTTGTATGAGGTGGTATTTCTGCTTCCTCTGGCCACCATAACTTGGGGATGAAGTTGTTTTTTTGGGGCCGATTGGCATGATCTCGGTCTTGCCCGTGTTGCATTTAAGATGGTTTCTCCGCATCCAATCAAATGTAGCCGTCAGGCAACATTTGAGCTTTTCCTCCCAGACCTGATTTCCTTTATCCAGGACCAGGATCAGTTGGGTATCATCTGCATATCCCACCACATCAATGCCAAATGATGATATCAACCTGATCAGAGGTGCGGTATAAACATTAAACATGTCGGGCTCAGACTGGACCCTTGAGACACTCCCGTTGTCAGTGGTTTCTCCTTGGAGTGAAATTCACCCAGATGTTCTTAGCCGGTCAATCAAGATGACATGAGAGACAGTGTCGAAAGCCGCCGACAGATCTAATAAAATCATGACGGCCTTCTTACCTTGGTCTAGAGCCAAGCGGATGGTATCGGTAGTGAACAGGAGAGCTGACTCAGTGGAGTGTTGGGCTCTGAAGCCTGCTTGATTGGGGTGCCACGCTTCACTGTCTTCCAGGAACTTGGTGAGCTGTTTGTTAACCAACGACTCTGTGATTTTGCACAAAACTGGGAGTAATGAGATTGGCCGTAGGTTGGACAAGGTAGTGGGATCGGGAAGTTGTTTTTTTGGCAACAGCTTGACTGCCGCTAGTTTCCAATCTAGTGGGATGTTGGCTGTCACCAATGAGGTGTTTACAATTTCATTGATTACAGGATTAGTTACCTCCACAATCAAGTGTAGGAGCCCAGGCGGCATGGGTCAAATGGTGAACCTGACTTAGTAGCCAGTATTACCCGGTGTGTCTCCTCAAGACTAATTGGCTGAAAGGTAGCCAACTGATCTACAGCCTGGCCTCCCTTCCTGCTCCCCTCTCCTGACTCTAAAACAGGGACTATGAAATCCTTCATGAGTCCTTGTACTTTTTCCTCGAAAATATCTTCGATAGTATCACATAGAATCTCCGAGGGCGGGATTTTCTGCACAAAAAATTTGGGTTTGGTAAAATCATTTACAATCTTAAAAATGGCTTTATGCTTGTAATTGGCAGTTTCTGTCGCTGCTATATAGAACTTCTTTTTCGCCTGTTTAATCAGTGCATGGTATGCGCTTTTAGCTGATTTATATTTACCATGCTCCACATCGCAGTAGCTTTTCCGTCACCTACACTCAGCTCTCCGTATTTCCCCTTGTTTATCTTTAAGCACTCGGTCGAACCACGGGGCTGATTTTCTCCTTTGGCCAGGCCTAGTTTTATTTCTCCCATGCTCTGCCATACCTTTCAGTTCAGTCATCCATTCCCTAAAAGTATTATTGTCCGTATCTGGGAGTCCTATCAGATGAGGCCTACAATCCCTGGCCATCCTTGCCAGTTCTGGGTGGCTTATCGCAGCTTTCCATTCCTCCTGTCTAGCCTGATGGCATGCTTCCAGTTGCTTGCCTTTTCGTATACCTTCTAGGGGTACAGTTAAAGGTACCAACTCGTGATCTGTCCAAGTTTGGACTATGGGATGGTTGGTATTGATTGTAAATAGGTTGGTGGCAATGCAATCAATAGTATGGCCTGCCTCGTGAGTGGCCTGTGTGGTGCGAATGGCTAACCCTAACACGTCCATGGTGTCCCTGAAAGAAACTGCTGACGTATCTGTGGGAGACTCTAGGTGGATGTTAACATCCCCTAACATCGTAAAATTTGAGAACCTAAGTGCCAGGGGACTCAGAACCTCCCCAATACTCTCAAGGAAACCCTTGCAGGGTCCTGGGGGGCGATAGATCAGTGCCCCGGCAAAAGTGAAGGTGTCACTGATCTTAATGCAAGAGCCCATTCCACAAGTTCGACCATCGAGTGAGTCCTTATAAATAATGGCCACTCCTCCCCCCCGTTTTTTTTCTCTGTCCACCCTTTGAATGCAATATCCCGGTGGCAGAGCGAGCACTACGTCAGGGGTGCACCATGGTTTAAGCCATGTTTCTGTTAGAAATAGACAGTCTAAATTATCATCAGTTAATAGGTCAAAAATATGCTGAGCGTGTTTGGGTAAGGTTCTAACATTTATTAGCCCTCCCTTTAGAATGTTTGTCCCTGCCGCAAATGCAGCAATTTGTGACCAAGAAAAGGTTTTACGGCATCCCGGCAGCTCACCTGGCCCTTCCATAGGGAAAGATCTAATTGATGCCTACAACAGCGAGAATCTAATTGTAATGCCAACAGTTCGTGCCTATTGTATCCCTTGATTTCAGCGGTACCAGCAGCACCTCTGGCCCTAGGCGCGACTAGAGAACGGACGGGCGCAGACGGGCTTACCTTTGGCGCACCTTCGGCGCGCCATTGGTGCGGCAGCTGCGCGCGTCCGCGGCGCGTCCCTTCCATAAGTGCTTTAAATAGAAGGCTGGGCTCGGTCCTGTCCAGCAACTGGACCACCAACCTCAGCCAAGGTGGCCACTTGTGTGCCCCAGGAAGTGAGGATCTCACTTCCTCTCTGCCGTGCTGTCTCCCTCCACAACAAACTGCACTTGCATGGTGGAACGGGGAGCAATGCGGCTATTGATGATGGTACAAGAACAGGGTATTCACAACCACAATTACCAGGTATAATTTAAAAATAACAAAGTGAAGATTAAAACAAATACAATTAAATCAAGCGTGCAGGCTGCCAGGAATCTTAATCATTCGAGCAGCACGCTACACTCTATACCCCTGTTACAGCTTGCAAAGCCTCGTAATCAGTCAAGCTTACAACAAAGCAGCAGCTAACTCAAAAGTTGCCCCTAAGTCAAGAGGTAACACCTTTGACAGGGGCAATCCACTAGCACTATATGCTTCATTGGGATTGTCCTTAAATCACATCTAGGTTCCACTAAAATACAGCAGTGACACGTTACTTTATCGTTATGGGTTTTGCACTAAAATTATGAAAATTCATTTGTATGGTTTTGCAAACATATTCTGATGAATCCTGATGTCCTTTTGCTTGCTATTCTTTTTTATTTTCCTCTAAATTGGCTTGGGGATTTAATTGTGTTGCATTCTTTATGTTAAAATGTTTGTTACTGCTTAAACTTCACACATACTTCTCTGTGAATTGCCTGCTGCTCAAGCCATAGTTACCATGGGTTGAGCAGAGATTTTCTTAGGATTGTGTCTAGACCTAACCATAATGGGTTTATCGAGTTTATAGGGATACCCTGCTCCCAAATTGACATTCCCAGTTCTGACATAATTAAAAAAATGAAGGATTAAATATTTTTTTGCTTAAATTAACAAATAATTCATAGTACAATTTTATGGGAAATACATTTACTGTAATGGGACAATAAGGGCCTGATTACGTTGGCGGCGGACTTATGTCCTCCTGCCATCCTATCGTGGATTGGGACCACCCAATAGGATGTCAATGGTCCCACAGTAGCAATTAGGATGCAACCGCCACCACAGTGGTCGCAATGCCTATAATTTGCATTGCAGCATGTGCTCCTGGCTACAACATCCGCCACAATGCAAAAAATGTGAATCTTGACATATGCCTGCATTACGTGGCAGGCACCATGAGGTGCCTGCCAAATGGTGCAGAGATATGTAGGAGGGCACCATAGGTGCCCCCCAGGTCCATGTCTGGGGGCCAGGGGGGTAAGGGGAGCCCGCTAGGGCCCCCAAAGTCCCTTTCCACCAGCCTTTTCATGGCTGAGACACGCTTTCATAATATGGCGGGCAGAAAACAAGCACACAATGGCGGTGAAACCACCACGACAGACTGACAGTGGTGGTCTCACCGTCATTGTAATCAGCCCCTAAGTTGTATTTGTTCTTATGGCTGTCATTTCTTCCTATTCTGCTGGTTTTGCATTACTTTCTTTGATTGGTGGAGAGTCATGAACAAAGCAAGACAATTGTCGCTGCTGCTCACATATAGGAAAATATTTAGTGAATTTATGGTCTATGAACCATGGAGAAACCTGGGAATTAAGTCAGACATTTAGGGCTCTATTCACAAATTTTTTTTTGAGTATGTCAAGCAGTCCCTCATTAGAACTACTTTGCATACTGCAAATCTCAGATCATAAACCTACAGTCAGATAGATCGTATGTTACCTGTCTATTCTTGTCTGTGTAGATATCTCTACCTCAACGGTGGAGACATCTGCACAGGTAGGGGTATATTTTATCAGTAAAAGTGAGAGTTACAAGAGGGGGCAGTAGGAAAATGGGAAACAATTACTACTAAATGGGAGGTGTTTAGGGAAATTTAAGGAGGGGTTTAATGAATCATATCCCAAAAAAACAAGAACCAATTTAGAAGGTAGCATATCACACAATACACTTCTAATTACAATACACTTCTAATTCACTTAAAACCCTTATACTAACAAACTATACTTAAATGTATTCCAACCCAGCTTTGGATAATGTCAAGCACCTCACATGACGAACCACAGGTATTATTACTGCAGAACACTCCCATACAAAAACAGTTGAAGCAGGCTATAACTCTTACACCTCACAGTAAAATAAATTACATTAATTCTACATTTAAAAACAGACTTACACACATATACACATAAACACACATACATACATACATACATACATACATACATACATACATACATACATACATACATAAAAACTGCCATTACTTGCAGAAACACATGCACACAAGAGATCAGTATACAAAAAGAGCATTTATTCAACACAGTACATTAGACATGGATGCAACACATTTGACTTATATCAGCCTTGTTCACGGTAACTACCATCTTATTTCTCCGCCCTTATCAAATGCAATCATAAATATCAAATGCATACTGGCTATGTCAAGTTTTTCTTTCAAATATGTTGATAATGGTGTTTTCACCACTACATGTCTCCCCAAAACATTTTAAAAATCATTAAAATATACCATGGTATTTCTTACATGATACACACTACTTTTATGAGGTTTCTAGTTGTACATTCTAGTATGACTTCTAGTAGGCCAATCTATTTACAATACTTCTGTCATCAATTAATTATATTTATGATCATAAGGCCAACACATCATCATACGACAACCATAGTTGAATCATGTCTCCTAATTTATGGGTCTGGTTCATGATATCCCAACTCAGTTAGTCTTTCTCTGCTCTCTGTAGCCCCTCTGTGTCCGCTCCGGCAGTTTTTTCCCACCACTGACTCCTCTGTGGCTCCGCCCCCTCAACACCCATTTATCGCCCCGCTCCCGCCTCCCAGCTGCTCCTCCCTCCCATCTCCCCTTATATGGAGGCCGCGCAGCGGCCGCACCTAAGGCTAGCCCGTCTGCGCCCGTCCGCGCCTGGACCGTGCCCAGCGGCAGGACCCCTGGCCCCGCGAACGCCACAACGCCTGTCTCCACTACGACTCCAGCATCCTCCAAGCCAGATGATCACGCACCTGCTTCCTGGCCGCCTGAAGCGCACCCAAGGACCCTTGTCCTGCCAGACCTGCAGCTTCACCAGCCTCCTCCCAGTCAACCCACCTACCAAAGAACCCAACTACCTCAGATGCATTCTACTCAACACCCGCTCCGTCCGCAAACAAGCAGTTGAACTCTGGTTCATACTTGACTCCAATACCCCAGACGTCACCTTCCTAATGGAGACCTGGCTGAATGACCCCTCAGCACCCGACATCACCATAGCCCTCCCGGAAGGCTACAAGATCAGCCGCAAGGACCGCACCAACGGTGGAGTAGGAGTGGGAATTGCCATCGTCCACAGGAACAGCCTCGGAGTCTTGACCAACAATGACGACACCCTCAGCACCGCCGAACACCTGCACTTCCAGATCCACACCGACCCCGACACCACTCTCAGAGGAACTCTTGTCTACAGACCCCCAGGCCCCGACCAAAGTTCAGCACCATCGCCGACTTCGTCAGCACACACGCCCTTCCCTCCACGGACTACATCCTCCTCGGGTACCTGAACTTCCACCTCGAAAACAACAACAAATCCAACTCACACCCTCACCGACAACCTCACCAACCTCGGACTCAGACAACACGTCACAACACCCACCCACACCGCCGGACACACACTTGACCCTATATTCCCACGTCTCCTTCAACCACACCACACGAACTCCACTGGACCGACCACCGCTGCATCCACTTCACCTTCCAGAAACCCACCACACACCACTGCACTAAACTGATGCTGCGCCGCTGCCGGAGCAAAGCCACCAAAGACCAGCTAACCACCAGCCTTGCCCGGAGCCCACCCGCAGACCCGACCGACCCAGCTGCCGCCACCCGCAACCTCAGACAGTGGATCGACGACTGCACCAACACCCTTGCCCCACTCAAGAAACCGTTCAACAGCCAAACCAGAAAGAAAGCCAATTGGTTCACTGAAGACCTCCATGCCTCCAAGCAAAACTGCCGAAAGCTAGAGAAGAACTGGATCCGTGAACGAACACCGGAAAGCTACGCAGCCCTCAGGAACGCCAACCACAGACACCACCACCTCATCAGATCCGACAAAAAAGCCTCCTTCAAGGACTGCCTAGACAACAATGCACACAACAGCAAAGAGCTCTTCAACATTGTGAAGGAACTTTTCAACCCCAGCTCCAACACCAATGACATCCCACCTTCACAAGACCTGTGCGATTCGCTGGCCATCTTCTTCCAGCGCAAGATTGAAGACATCCACGACAGCTATGAACCCGCAACAGCCCCGACAACCACCGAGACCTCCACCCCCACGACCACCTCCCGCACCACCCGCCTGCTCTCCTGGACCAACATCAACGACGATGGCACTATCAAGATCATGAACACCGTCCACTCCGGATCCCTGTCAGACCCATTCCCGCACCACATCTTCAACAAAGCCAGCACCGCCATCGCACACCATCTCCAGAAAGCCATCAGCAATTCCCTTGAGACAGCAACCTTCCCGGAGAGTTGGAAGCATGCCCAGCTCAGCACCTTACTCAAGGAACCCAAGGCGGACCCCAAGGACCTCAAGAACTTCTGACCCATCTCCCTGCTCCTGTTCCTGGCGAAGGTCATCAAGAAGTTCGTCAACAAGCAACTGACCATTTTTCTTGAGGAGAACAACATCCTGGGCCCCTCCCAGTCCGGGTTCCGCAACAACCACAGCACTGAAACTGTCCTCATCGCCGCCACTGACAACATCAGGAACCTGCTAGACAATGGAGAAACCGCGGCCCTCATCCTCCTGGACCTGTTGCTGCCTTCGACACGGTCTGCCACCGCACACTACGAACACACCACCATGATGCCTGGATCCAAGAGAAGACCCTGGACTGGACAGGCAGAACACAGAGCGTCCGCTTCCGCTCGGAAGCCACCAAGATCATCTGTGGCATACCCCAGGGATAATCCCTCAGCCCAACACTGTTCAACATCTACATGGCACCGCTCACCCACGTCGCCCCGACTGTACGACCTCAACATCATCTCTTACGCCGATGACACCCAGCTGATCCTTTCCCTCAACAAGGATCCGCACACCAGCATAACCAACCTCCACGAAGGAATGAAGGCCGTCGCCGACTGGATGAGAAACAGTTGACTGAAGCTGAACTCGGACAAGACGGAGGTCCTCATCCTCGGAACCACCCTCTCAGCGTGGGATGATCCTGGCGCCCGACCGCACTAGGAACAGCGCAACACCCACCGTCCATGCACGCAACCTAGGGGTCATCCTCGACTCCACCCTCTCCATGACGAAGCAGGTCAATGCCATCTCTTCCTTCTGCTTCAACACCATCCGCATGAGCTACAAATGGATCCCTACCTTAACGAGAAGGACGGTCACCCAGGCCCTCATCAGCAGCAGACTGGGCTACGGAAATGCCCTCTACGCAGTAGCCTTGGACAAACTCCTAAAATGGCTACAACGCATCTAGAACGCATCCTCGTGCCTGATCCTTGACATCCCATGCCGCAGCCACATCACACCCCTCCAGAGAGACTAGCACTGGCTCCCCGTCAACAAGAGGATAAACTTCAAGCTCCTCACCCACGCACACAAAGCACTCAACAACACCGGACCAACGTACCTCAACAGCCGACTCAGCTTCTGCACCCTCACCCTCCAGCTCCACTCTGCCGACCTCACCCTCGCCACTGTCCCCCGCATCCGTAGAGTGACTGCTGGTGGCAGATCATTATCCCACCTCGCCGCCAAGACATGGAACACCCTCCCCATCCTCCTACAGCAGACCCAAGACCTGTCCTTCAGAAGACTCCTCAAGACCTGGCTCTTTGAACAGTAGCAGCTCCCCCAACCCCTTAGCGCCTTGAGACCCTCACGGGTAAGTAGTGCTTTACAAATGCTTTGATTGATTGATTGATTGATTGATTGATTGATTAGTCCTATCCCACCTATAAAGGCCTATCTATCAAAAACAGTAGTTTATAAATAGTAGTTTCAAAATCCAAGTTGGATTTTGGAAATAGACAATATTTTCACGCCATCCTGACCAGTAACTGATAATAAAAAATGAGAAGCAAAAATAGTGAAATATCTGTGGTACAAGAAAAAGATTTTTCTGCAGAAAACCAAGTCATTATCATTCTACTGATAAGTTCAAAATGTATTTATTTGTCAAACATAATCCTTCTTGTTCATGAAACTGAAAATCTATGGCATATTTAGATTCCATGACAAAAGTATAGGAGGACCCCTATTCTAAAGGTACAGGGACCAGGGGAGTGAGTATAGGAATAACAAAGGGTCCCTAAAGAGGATGACCCCTATGGGGTTAAGCAATGGAAATTTCTAACACCCACTGTGCAGTGTATATGTACAACCACCAAGAGACAACCAGTAGATTTGAATCAATTTAAGGCATATATGTATACTAAAATAAAACAAACAACAAAAATATCAACAAAAGAAGTTTCTAGCTGATGCTACACAAAATATATATTGCGTTAAGATTTCACATAGTTTTATTCCATTAGATTATCATAAAAAGATTTTCTATTAACAATGTAATCAGGTAACACCCTAGAGGGTTGCCAAGAGTCAGTACACAATACACAGTTTAATACATGAAAAATCAATCAAAGAGTAAAACATTATTAAAAAAAAATTGAGATTTAAATGTTAATAGAAAATCTTTTTACGATGATCTAATGGAATAAAATTATGTGAAATCTTTATGCAATATGTATTTTGTGTAGCATCAGCTAGAAGCTTCCTTTGTTGAAATGTATGTGTTTTGTGTTTTTTTAGTATACATATACGCCTTAAATTGATTCAATTTAAGGGCACGGCGCCAGCTTTCATCTCCTCGGAGATCATTCCCTATGTTCCATCTAGGGAACTGAGGTCATCTTCCCAATCCCTTCTTACTGTCCCACGGTTTCGAAGAAAGAAATGGGGAGGCTCGAAGTTTGCGACCCTCGCCCCGACTTTTTGGAACTCTCTGCCTGCAGAGCTCAGAGCTTCAACCTCATACCTGTTATTTCGGAAACAACTCAAGGCATACCTTTTTGCCAAATCCTTTAATTAATACTTTAGTTTCTCATTTTTCCCCTACCCCGGGATTTCTGCTCTGACCTCTTTCAGTTTTTAGCGCCAAGAAACCGCTGGTGTACGTGCGCTGTATAAATAATTTTAAATAGAAATAGAAATTCAAATCTACTGGTTGTCTCTTGGTGGTTGTACATATACCATTGCGCAGTGGGTGTTAGAATTTTCCATTGATTAACCACATAGGGGTCATCCTCTTTAGGGACCCTTTGTTATTCCTATATTTGGATTCCATCCTTCGCAGTATTCCCTGTCTATCAACCCCCTTTCATTATTTAAGACTCTATCCAGGCCAAAGAAGTTTGCTTTAGTCCAATCTGTCACATGTAATTGAGGGAAGTGTGTGGCAATGGGACAGTTGTAATCTTTGTTCTTGATGGGCCTCAAATATTCATGCACTCTTTTTCTGACCAGGAAGCTCCTAGTCCCAATGAATTTCTAGGTGCGGGACATATAATGTAAAATAACATAGTCAGATTTACAGGTAATAAATGTGTTTATCTTATGTTGTTTAATGATGTTAAATATTCTGGCAATTGCAAGAGGTAGAAAATATACATATTTCTCTTTAGCTACATTTCCAGTCAGGTAACTCAAGGCTATCATGTTTTTATGGGTTTACTCCTTCTAAGTTACTGGTCAGAACATGTGGTAATCATTCTGATCGGTGTAAGTTGTTTAATTTAGGAATTACTCAGTATAATGTCACTCTTATCCTATAAAATAGTGGATCACCTTTAATATTTGTACTCTTCCTTCAGCTTTTTCTAAGGTTTCTCCATTCCAAAACATCAACTTTGTCTTCATTTTTATCTAATCCCTATTATTTTTCTATAAGGTACATTTGATTTTATTTTAAGGTTATAGTTACTAGTGGCATGAGGTGTGGTGTTTTGTGCATTGTTCTTTCTATATAGTGAAGTCTGTAGCTGACTACCCTCAATCTCACATTGAAAAAGTCATAATTGACATTAGGATAGCATAACTGGCATAGTTTTGGTATTTTTGCATTATAAAAGTTACACAAAATTACAGAGAATATGCCAGGCCTCATAATTCTGGGGAGAAATGTTATGTGATAGGTACTGTTGGAGTAATATTTGAACGCGAGAAGCAATTCAGGTAAACTTCCCCCCTCAATTTAGAAAACTCCATGCACTCATATTTCTACTCTGGCTACTCACATATAAATATCGTTAATTGTCACCATACTTTTATTTACCAGGCTTGGGTTTGAAATTCCGCTCTACTCTCAGAGTTTTTCCCACTCTGTGGTACACGTAGAGCGTTAAGGTCTGAAAAATTCAGCGGAGCTGTCTTTTTTCCATGCTCGCGCTTGGCAACATTAATTTGGTGAGGGCGAGTGAGGAAAGTCTTACTCCAGAAGATCTCCGGGTGAGATTTCTCAATGGTGACGGTTGCAGTGGTCACAGATGGTCACTACCGCTCGCATTGAAAAACCTTCAGTTCCCGTTGAAGAAGCTGCCACTCAAGAAGAACTTCTACTCGAGAGGCAGAAAGAAGCAGCGTCCTCTTGCACCGCATGTGGTGCTGTTCGCGCTGATTTTACAGCATGGGACAAACACCTGGCGTTAAAAATCAGCATGAACCGTGTAACCTATTGCACTCTGCTGCTTGTGGAACTTGTGTGTGGTGAGTAGGCAATGGCAGTGTCTACAGCCACTGTGCTCGGCGCTGAGGCAGCATTTTAATTGCGTTAAAAGCGTTTTAATTTTATGTCTGACATTGACATTTTTATATTCCCTGGGCCAAGTTAGTTGCTGGCTTACCTGCTGGAGCGGACGCCAGGGCTGATCTCTTCCCTCCTTCCCGCCCTGGTCCGACGCGGTGACTAGCACCGTTGCGCGGAGGGCGAGGAAGGTCGAGACAGCTACTTCCGGTGAGCGGGGGGGACCGGTTAGCGGTCTAGTGCTCCTGAGGCACTCGCTCTGGGGCATATAAGGCACAGAAGGAGCCGGCTCGCGTGGTGGTGAGTAGGCAGTGGCAGTGTCTACAGCCACTGTGCTCGGCGCTGAGGCAGCATTTTAATTGCGTTAAAAGCGTTTTATTTTATGTCTGACATTGACATTTTTAAATTCCCTGGGCCAAGTTAGTTGCTGGCTTACCTGCTGGAGTGGACGCCGGGGCTGATCTCTTCCCTCCTTCCCGCCCTGGTCCGACGCGGTGACTAGCACCGTTGCGCGGAGGGCGAGGAAGGTCGAGACAGCTACTTCCGGTGAGCGGGGGGGACCGGTTAGCGGTCTAGTGCTCCTGAGGCACTCGCTCTGGGGCATATAAGGCGGATGTATTTTCGGCAGCGCAGCGGACGAGCGCAGCGGGCGTGACGAAGGCGCGCCAAAGTGTCGCCAAAGTCGAGCCCGTCTGCGCCCGTCCGCGGCCGACTGCGGGCTAGGGCGAGAACCCCTGTTCTGCATGGTAAGATCTACTGGGACAGGGAGCAGCTCCTCAGAGTATGTCCGGATACCACACAACCATGCAGGCACGGCATGTCTAGTGAGGCTGCGGTATGTGCTCACTGCGGTTTCCGGTTTACCACCTTGTTGCAAGATGCTGGGGAGCAAGCCTCGCTAACCTGTGGTCTCCTTAACGTGAGGTCATTGCGCAAACATAGACTCGACATATTCGAGCTGCTTGCGGAGAGAAAGTTTGACCTATTGTTCCTCACGGAAACATGGCTGGACCAGTTCTCTGACTCTGATATCATCGAGGCTATGCCTGAAAGTTATTCCATGGTTAGGCAGGACAGGCCAGTGGGGAAGGGAGGGGGGATAGCGATTATTTTTAGGAAAACTCTTGGATGTTTGTTGGAGTTTACGTTGGTCGCTGAGAGCGAGGCGGGAGCTTTTACTATACAAGTCAACGGGGGAATGACGATTAAAGGTTTTCTTGTTTATAGACCCCCAGGGCCTTGCACCAAGTTCAGGGAGAGTTTGCTAGAAAGTTTAACAGAGGCAACGCTACCTAGGGACACATTCCTCCTACTGGGCAATCTGAATTTGCATTTAAATTGCCCAGAGGATAAAGGAGTGGAGGAATTTTGCTGGGAGATTCAAGCCCTTCAGCTTGAACTTAAGCTCTCAAGCCCCTCGCACTGTCAAGGTCATCTTTTGGACCCGGTTTTTCCACAATTGAACCGATCCCCTGGACACACCACTTTTTGGTGGTATTCTCTATTAATAGCTCCAAAGCCACAAAACTTAGTCAGGCACCCCTGAACTATTTAAGGAGGAAGTGGGCAAAATTCTCCTTGGAGGATTTTAATCAAGCTCTGATTAGGGACGGCCAGCCTGGAGGTGAGGATATAGAAACGGCGGTTTCTAACCTGAATAGGCGCATTACAGAAGCGCTTGATCAGACTGCGCCACTCTGCCGAATATCCGCATGCGGCCACAAGGAAAGATCAGCCCCATGGTTCAGCGAAGAGCTGCGGCGAACAAAGGCGGAATGCAAGCGAGCCGAAAGAACTTGGAGGGTGACATATGACACTCAGGCCAGGGAACTGTTTTTGGAAAAAAGGCGGCTTCATCACAGGCTGATTAAAAAGCCGAAGGCAGCCTTTTATGCAGGACAAATTTTAGGGGCAAAAAATTCGGCCAAAAGAACTCTTCGCCATCTATAAGTCCTTGACCATTATAGACTCGTCTGCAGACCCGGAGAGTTGTTCGACGGAAACATGCGATCGCATCGCCGAATACTTCTCCACTAAAGTCGAGAAAATTTACTCGACCTTCCCTAACCCTCCCCCTACAGGGGTTGAGTTTGAGGTAACATCTGAGGGCACGGAGACTGCGGGGCTCCTCACAAACTTCAGTACCCCCCCTCCTGAAGAGCTAGTCAGGGTATGCCTCTCTGTAAAATCGGGCTCCCCTTTGGATCCGGTGTCCCCTAAACAATTGGGGGACAGCCTGGATGTACTGGAGCCCTATATAAGGCATGTCCTGGATACCTCCTTCAAGTCTGGCATGCTATCTAAGGGGTGGAAACAGGCAGTGGTGCTCCCTCTCCGGAAGAAATCCCACATTGGCTTTGAGGTGTTAGAAAATCTGAGGCTCATCTCACTCCTGCCTTTTCTGTCCAAAGTGACGGAGAAGGTGGTAAACACCCAAATCATGAAACATGTGGAGGAGGCGGGTTTGCTCCACGCTACGCAGTTTGGCTTTAGACCGCGCCACTCTACTCTACAGAGTCCGCCCTTCTTATGGCAACAGAACATCTGAGACAGGGCGTGGATGAAGGGCAAACCATGGCCCTGATCCTGCTAGACCTCAGCGCGGCGTTCAACACTGTAGCACATACCACCTTGCTACAGTGTCTGAGCAGAGGTGGCATCGCTAACACCGCGCTGAGGTGGATCCAGGCCTTCCTAACGGGAAGAAGCTTTCAAGTGAGGCAAGGTGACTGCTATTCTAAGGGGGTACTTTTGGGCCAGGGCGTACCTCAGGGCTCGTCCCTGAGCCCGACCCTTTTTAATCTGTATGTAGCACTTGTAGCCTCCATTGTGGAGAGCCATGGCCTCCAATTGGTATCTTATGCCGATGACACACAACTGGTCATCTCCCTGTCGCATGCGCCCTGTCTTGCTGCAGATGGCTTCCGATCGTGCATGAAAGAGCTTGCCGATTGGATGGCCGTCAATTGTTTGAAACTTAATGGCAGCAAGACAGAGGTGTTGGTGGTAGGGAGAGCCCAGTCTGCTTGTTTGTCGGCTTGGTGGCCATCTTGTCTAGGACCGACTCCCACCCCCTGCCAGGAGGCAAAAAACCTAGGGGTATGGTTTGATGCGGGTCTTACTTTCGGGCCCCAGATCAACCGGGTGGTCGGAGTGTGCTTTGGGGTCCTGAAAAGACTGAGGAAAGTCTTGGACCTACTGCCGATGGAAGCTCGTCAAACCCTGGTACATGCTCTGGTGACTGCAAGGCTGGATTATGCGAACCTGCTGTACCTGGGGGTACCGGAGAAAAGCATGGCCCGCCTTCAAGTGCTGCAAAATGCGGCAGCACGTCTGATCCTTAGGCTGCCCAAAAGGGCGCCTTCAAAGGTGGCCCTGCAGAAGTTGCACTGGCTCCCTGTGAGGAGCAGAGTCGAATACAAAGCCCTCTACACCTGTCACCGGATCCTGAATGGCAGGGCACCGCGACCACTGAGGAGACTGATTGAAGTTTACGAACCTGCTCGAGCGCTCAGATCCGCGGGTGGGGGTCTGCTGAGGATCCCCAGGGTGAAGAAAGCTCGCATGGGAGGCAGATCCTTTAGGTACTTAGCCGCAAACTACTGGAATAAACTCCCAGTGGACTTGCGCCTGGAACCTGAAGAAACGAGGTTTCGAGCTGAATTAAAAACCCACCTCTATGTTAGATAATGGCCTGCATGGCAACTGTTTTCCCTGTTTACCGCCTCTCCCACTTTTCAGCGCGTGGACACGCCGGTGCGCATAACTCAGCGCTTTATAAATGTCCCTATTATTATTATTATTATTATTATTCACATAGTGCAGTGGAGTGTTATTCGGGAACTCCGTCCATGCCTATTAATTTCCCAACAAGCCATGCACCTATGCATTCACAGTGTTAAACAATTAAGTATTCCTGTTTTTAAGAAGAGTCTGTGGCCACAATTTCAAAGCCTTGTATCTAGGTGTTTTAATTACTTATCTGAGGTGTTATCTGAGGTGTCATTATTGCAGGGACCTTCCCAACTTGAAAGGCTGAGTCAATTTTTTTGAATTTCAAACAATCAACTTGCAGATTGCAGACTAATCTCTTCATCCAGAAATTGTGTTGTACTGGTGCTGTTGAAAGGTACCATGTTGATTATATTGGACTCCCTCTAGAGCAGTGTGGGCCACTTAAGATACACATTAGTGCACACTTCTCACACTAAGTTGCGCCAGCTGATCTCCCTGCTCACCAGTAGGTATCAACCATAGTCAAAACAAGGGTAATGATTTACCAAAATGCCAGTAGTTGAAATGCGAGTTGATGTATTAGTAGTGAGAACGTTCACACTTTAACTCAAGATGACATCACAAGGTTATCCAACCCTTACTCTTCCACAGAGCCCTATTGGTAGGTCACTAGGAGAATGAAGGACCAGGAGTGGACAATACCGAAAGTTACCAGATCACTTAGGTATACAGATGAGCAAGAAGTAACTGTTCTTCCTGGTCCCATAATTCACATATATGGCATGGGGAAGCAGTAGACGTATGTTTACTCATTTCCCATTTAATCTATGGCCTCTAGGCAGAGACTTTCAATTGATGTGTTAGAAATGGTGTTTCTACTTGGCTAGGTAATACACCTAAGCCAGGCAGAACCCGCCACTCTAGTCAGGGTAAGGTAGTTACATACCCAAGATAATTCCTGATTACCCCTTTGGCAGAGCAGTCAGGCTTATCCTAGAGGCAATGTGTAAAGCGTTTGCGCAACACACACACCAGTGACACATTAGGCACCCCAAAAATAGAGAGACTCCACACAAAGTTATATCAAAAATATCCTTTGTATTGTACATAAAAAACATTAGACCATAAATCACGTTGTAACACATTGGACCACATAAAATAAATCACTGCACCACTAGGCTCATGTCAGGACTTCACGTAGATCATAAATCATTGTGTATGAGTTAACATACCTTAGATCACCACTCACATACATCGCTGTGCCACTGGGCACTTGTCATAAAAACATGCTTAGATCAGAAACAAGTTTGCCATAAGGCCATAGTCATAACAACACGTGTAGTGCAATGAAGCAAATAGAAGTAGCACAGGCCACATCATCAACTAGCTCATATATCACTTGGTATTAGAGTAAATATTTATTGCCCAAATCATGAACCATCAGGAAAACATTATCAAAGGACTTTCTACCCACCCTGTCACCAGGCATCTAGTCACAACACCAGGGCATGCATCCAATTGCAGTATGTCCCAATGCCTTTGCAAGTCTTTAATGGAAAAGGTGGTCATCTGAAAGAAATGCCCCTGAGGTAGGTGATCATATGGCTGCCCGTGATGGCACCGAGGAACAGCTGCGGCGAACCACACACAGAGACCTTTCCCGGCTTCGGTAAGTCAATTCGGTAGGGGGAGTCCTGGTTTCGGAAACCCCATGGGGAGACCTCACTGAGCCCCCTTTTTATCTCAGCAGCACCACATGGCAGCCTGTGGGACCATGACGCAGCCAGAACAAAGTCAGTCAGCCCAGTTCCATTTGTGGCTGCCTTTGCTGGTCCTAAGTGCTCGCAAGGCTCAGGTCTCACCTTCCAGTGGTGGCCTCAGGGCAATCTCAAGCTTCCTGGGTTGCTCGCCATGATGACAGGCCCAGCCCACTGGTGTGGCAGCGTCCAGTGTTGCCTGATGGCACCACATTGCAGACGGTTGCAGGAGACGATTCTCTCCCGTTGCCTTCTTGGTGGTGCTGGTCTTCCCGTCCTTGACAGCGGTTGGCCCCGCCCACTGGTACGTACACGTTGAGTCAAGATGCGGGTGGGATTCCTGCCCGTTTGGGTACTGCACTATCTCACAGCCCAGGACCACACCAGCAGAGCCCCAGCTAGAAATTAGAATGTGGGACAAGGCGAGAGTAAACGTGTTCCTTGTGCCTCAGCTATCCCCTCCCTTCACCTCGTGGCAAGTACAACCTTGAAGTACAAAACCAAGTGCTCTTTCCCAGCAGGGAAAGTTTTCTTCACCAGCTGCACTAGAAGGCAATGCGCTCTTTCATGGCGCTTTCCTTTTCTTCTGCCATACAGAAAGCAACAAGATAGACCAATCTTCTTCTTGCACTAGGCAAAAGCAACCACTCCAGGCCGTCGTACCCCACAGAAGCCAGGGGCAGCGCTTCTCACACAGTTTCTCCAGCGCTTCTCCCAGGCAGGGTACTTTAAGATCCAGCAAGGATCTTTCTTGGAATCTTTTATCTCCCTGAGATTCCCAAAAGGAGGCCAGCACACACAAGCCCTTGGAGAGTCCTTCAGAAGCAGGATACCACAGCAGGGTAAAAAGAGTCAGGCCCTTTCCTCTGTCACAGACAGAAGCAGCAACTGCAGGCCAACCCACCCTTCACTCAGAAAAGGAAGGGCACCTCACACAGTCCTTCCTCCTCTTCTTCTTGGCTGGGTACTCTCTTTAAGTGATCTAAAGTCCTGGGGTTTAAAATGTAATACCTACACCCCAAAATGTCTTTGTTCTGTTTGTGGCAAGGGTCTCTGAACCCAGTGCAAACCAGTTCTGCTCTCATTGGTGCAGCATGACCACAGGGGGCAGAGACAGCATTGTGCAAAAGGAGACACAGCCTATTCAGGTGTAAGCACAACTCCTCCCATCGCTCTAAATGCAGACCAGGTCTATTCAGCCCTGCGATGAGTCACTCAGGCAAGGGAGGGCACACCTCAACCCCCGTGACTTTCTAGAGGGAATTCACATCTCAGCTCGTGTCACTCACACACCAGACGCTGAATACACAAACAGCCAGAGGCACACAGACTGGTAATGTAAGAAAATGCCAATTTTCTACATGTAATTAAAGGGGTTTGGCCCAGGTCGGCTAGAAAGGGCTTCAAAAGACTCAACAACAGCAACAATGAAATAACCCTCACTTTTAAATTGCCGTTAACATTTTTTAACAGACTAAGCCCATTCACTGAATTATATGGTCCTAAGTATTTATTTACTTATCGATTTCATCTTTTTAAGATGTAACTCATTTACTTTTTAAGATAGAACAAGGAAAAAACCTTGTGTTTCCCATCATTCAACATACATTGAAATGTACATGTCAAACATAAAACAACACTGTTGTACACAAAAAATATTAATAACAAACATTATTGAGCTAGTCTTGTTTTTTAGATTCTTTGACAATACTACGGCGCTGCTAAACCAAAGGGAAATATTGCTAGGCCAAGTAGGTGGTAGACATTTGTACTGTTTCCTATATAGGGCAACATTAATTAAATGCATATTCCCAGTGGTGTTTGGTGCCAACACATTTTGAGTCCCATTGTTATTGTAGGGATTCTCTTCAGGGCTTAGACTGGATGCAATCTATAAACAAAAATGGGGGCATTTTCAAGAATCAATTTCTAGACTCTTATAAAATCTAATTACGTATGTACAATTTTGGTTCTGAGACCTGATTATGTGTGTTATTTCTTACGTATGGGCACAAAATCTTAATTCAAGAGAAATCAAAGTATCTCCGTCTGTAATACAATTCATACATGATGAGTGTGCACACCATTTGAAAAGTACAGGGTAACACCTCTATTGTGTGAACTTGCCAAGCAGCTTACGTTTGAGTGCTTCGGCTACCACACTAATTAGTGGTAGAGCCTCATGGCGATTTGGTCAAGCAGATTGGTCATCCTTTTAGGTAAAGGTGATCAGTCCCTTAATGTTGCATTCTGGAAACAATGAAATAATCCGTCTAAATTGAGAAAAATAGTTGAGCGGTCTTCGACAGCGTTTGGTATAATTACATAACAGGATTACTTTCAAGGACGCTTGTCTTGATGTGTTTCTGGTCTTGGCCTCAATCAGTCTCTGCAGTTACTTCCAGGTCTCAAAAGGTTTTTTACTTGTTAGAGGTGTTGCATTATGTGTATATGAGTCCAAGTCCAAGGTGCAATAAGGGCATGCCTTTCAATGATTTTCTTTATCGAGGGAAAGCACTAAGTTCTCCCTATTTCTGCCATCTCTTTCAAACCGTTAAGAGTGCTGTTGAATCTTGCAATTCGGTAAGCTTCTTTTCGCAGCAAAAGTGCCTCTGTGTCACCTCCTCGGGGTTTGGTTCAATGACAGCTAAAACAGTCCATTTTAACTCCTTCTCGCTATGGATTTTTCAATGAAATGATTCACCATTGGGACAGTCATTACTTTATTTTTGATTCTGGAACGATGTTGCACAATCTATTGTCTAATCTCCTAATTTGTCTTGCCAATGTAAATTTTACAGTATGGGCAAATAATGGCATATACAAAGGTTTTTGTTTTGCAATTAGAGAAATGTTTCCATGCCCATTTTAAGTTGTTATGTGTGATATCCATTCCTTCTAATGTAGAGCCACACCTTGAACAGTTTACACATTTATGAGGGCCTACTATTGGTTTGAGATTCCGTTGTGTTCTTAGATCCTGTTTTTTGTAGAATAGGCAATCTCAGCCCGCGCAATCTGCTGACCATTACTGGTATTCTTCTTCATTGCAAAAAGTGGTGGCTGTTATTGATATTCCGGATTTCGCATAGGATGCCAGTTCTTCAAGATAATTTGGCGGAATTTATTTGTGTGTGGCCCGTAAGTTGATGCACAAACCAATTTATCAGACTTTGTCTTGTTCTTTTGGTGTACACCATGCTCGTTTCATTGCGTGCTTCAATATTTTGGGGGAATAGCCTTAGTCTCTCAACTGGTCACAGAGGGCATTGGCATGTACTTCACACAAAGTCTTCCTGCGGAAGCAGTTCCTTCTGATCCTTAATAGTTGTCCATACGGCAAGTTGTCTTTAATGTTCCTGGGGTGGAAACTCCTGTAGTGCTGAATTGTGTGTTTGTCAGTTTTTTTTTATGCAAAGTAGTCATTAATGAATACAGGTTTGATTTTACCTCCACATCAAGGAAGGTTAAGCATGTTTTACTTTTTGTGAGAGTGCATTAGATATCTGAAAGTGTGCAATTTAACCACTTGTGAAACCTATCCAGATCTGTGTCTGAGTCTTTCCAAAGACACCAAATATCATTAATATATTGGTACCATTGGGTAAGATAACCCACAAACGGATTGTTGTTATAGACAAATTTGTCCTCAAATCTGACCCTGTACAATATGGCAATTTCTTGAGCAAAGGGACAACTCATCGTAGTCCCCTTTGTTTGCCAATAAAATACATCTTAAAACTTGAAAAAGTTCTTCTTCAGTGCTACTGCTGCTACTTGCTCTATGAATTCTGTAGGTACACGGTACATGATGGGTGCGTGTTCTAGATTCCAAATAGAATTCTATGGCTTCCAATGCTTCGTCCTGGAATTTGAGTGTATAATGAGACCACATCGAAGGAGGCCAACCATTGCTGAGATTGATCAAAATCTGCACCCTGCAATGTTTTAAGGAACGTGTCTACGTACTTGGACATGGGTTCCATGATTGAGTCACATCCTAATAGGCTACTACGGTGAAGTTCCACGCCTCCACGTAGCACCTGAGAGCCGTGTTGCTGCCCCTCCCCCACATGAGGTCTGTGGTGGCGGAAGGCGTTCGCCGCTCCTTGCTGCTGTTTTTGCGGTCCCGGTTCTTGTGTGCCTGTGATTTTTGAGGTCGGGGAACGAAGGAGCATCCATGCGTGGGTATACTTCTCCGCTTTGCGTGCTGCTGTTGAGGCTGCTTCAGCATCTGGTGCACCGGTGGGGTCGCGGTGGACAGCCTTCTGACTCCGTTTGCTTTTGGCGTTCTTCAGGCTACTTGGATGTGCATCTCTGACAGAGGCTGTGATCGAAGCAAGTGAAGTAAAATCAGGAACGCCACATCGTGCATGGGTCTGCTGAATTCTTTTCTGAATTTCTGGAGGTGCTTGGCCAGTCCGGCTGCTTGAGGAGCGAAAGGATGTTTGTACTCTGGCACGTTTGGGGGAGCGAAGCTACTCTGGAGTGAGCAGGCAACTGTAAGTCCTGTTAACAATATTACATCTGCTCTTCCTAAATTTAGGGGGAAAAAATCGTCCTTTTTATTTTAACTGAGAGAGACTTGGGACTGGTGACAAGCGGTGAACTTCGTGAATTCTCTGAACTTAGCCCAAGCAATGATTGCTCAGCAATCAAAACTCAGAGTGCTGTTTAAAGGCTAATTCTATATGCTATCCGATGTGGAGGAAGCACAGGAGTTGCTACATGGAATCCAAAATGGCTAGTTTGGACATAAGACTGAGCTCCTGGAAATTCCTTGGGACATTTAGTATTTTTCACAAATGCCTTTCTTTATTTTATGTTTGATAATGTCTACAAGCTCGGGGGGGACACGGTTTTGGGGCTGAAGGGGTGCAATTCTACGACACCTCAATGTCAAGGGTGAGGTTCCTGTGGCGAGCGTGAGTAGATGGAGGTAGAGCTAGGAGGGTGCCACAGGAGGTAGAGGGGGAAGGGGTGGGTAAAAAAGTAAAAAATGAAGTTCTTGGCAAAATGATTTTCTTCTTTTTCGCTGTTTTGTTATTTGCTGAAGATAAAAGTGGTCTTTGTGGTGGATCCAGACTGGAGTTTAGATTGTTTAGAGAAGGTATGGAAAGAAAAGAGGGAGAGATTGTATTATTGGATTTAAGTAAATGCTTTAAGTACTGTTAAAATAGGTTTGACAATTATCTCTTTTAACGTGAACGGCCTAAATAATAATGAGAAAATGCGGGCGCTAGAGAAATGGATTATGACTGAAAACCCTGCAGTTATACTCCTACAAGAAACTCACATTCCTTTCTCAAAAGCTGATAATTTTTCTATGTTTAAAGGGTGGGCCTCTTACCGGGGTTTTTCTTTTTTTTCTGAGTCACAGAGGGGAGTCGCACTCTTCCTTAATAGGACAATAGAGGCGGAGATTATTCAAACTGATGCGGGAAGTCAGGGTCGGTGGTTCTGGGTCACGTGTAAACTAAAGAATAGACCGTCGCCCATTACATTTGTAAGCTTTTATACCCCTGTGAATGACCACCCTGCGATATATTAGGAAATGTTTCAGTCCTTACTGATGGTTGGCGGGGATATTGTGATTGGAGGGGAATTTAATATCCTTATGAACCTGAATTTAGACTCTACTACTGGTGGTAAAAAGAGGTCGAAACCCAAATAATTCAAGACAATTATGAATAATGTAAGGAACTTAGATCTTGTTGACCCTCCGCGTTACATAAATCCTCACAAAAGAGATAATACTTGTTGGTCGGGAAGGTATAAGTCATTTTCTCATATTGATTTCTTTATTGTCTCTTCAAAACTTAAAAGACGATTTTAACGGATTTTGCATAATGGCTTTTCCAACCATGCAATGTTAGTAGCTGAATTTGTGTTGGATGAAAGCACGAATGTCTTGAAACGTTGGGTCTTTAAGAAATCTTACTTGTCTGACTAAATATGGGTTACCTCACTTAAAAATTAGATAAATGAGTTTGTTGAACGAAATATGGGGACAGCCCCGATCCATGTGGTATGGGACTCACTGAAGGCATTTATTCGGGGGGTTGTCATTGGAAGGGATGCAAGGGAATCAGCTACCCTTAGGGATACAAATAATTTATTGCAGCAAAATATACAGGCTTTAGTAGAACAAAAGTATCATATTCCCTCTGTTAGGCTACAGAATCAATTAAATGCCGCTAAACGTGAGCCGAGTGCACACTACTTCGAAAGAAGTGAGGAAATCTTTTGTAGACAGGCACAAAAAATATACAAACACAGCAATTTTACGGGCAAATTCTTGGCGTGGCAGGTCAAAGAACAAGCTGCAGCCAATGTAATTCGTTCTCTTAAATCTCCAATTAGTAATCTGGATACCTCAGATGTGGGAGAGATAGGGGAAATAATATTGTCTCATTATGAGAATATCTACACTTCACATCACACCACGGATAAAACGTAGATTAAAAATATTTTAGATAAATATCGTCTCCCAACTCTTTTTTATCTGGATCAAGAAGCAATGGCAACATTATTTTCTAGGGATGAATTAGATCTGGTAGTTAAAAGTCTCCCACACGGTAAGGCTTGTGGTCCAGATGGATTCCCTGCAGAATTTTTTGTTACGCTTCTTAGCTCCCTTTCTGAACTTCTTCTTTTAATATTAAATTCTATGCTGGAGGGTGGCCAGATCCCAGCATCCTTCTACGATGGAACCGTGGTCAGTTTTTAAAAAAAAGGAAAGGAAGCTTAAGACCCAAACTCTTATAGGCCCATCACATTATTGAATTCGGATTATAAAATTATCACAAAATTGCTTTCTATTCGTTTCAATCATGTATCTTCGCAACTGATCCATGCAGATCAGAATGGTATTGCAGGTCACCAACTTATTACTAATACACACTATTTGATAGAGGCACTAGATTTTTTTGAAACACGTAAGTATGCCGGCTTTAGTTTTTCTTTTAGATGCAGAAAAGGCTTTTGATTTGGTGGTCTGGAATACACTTTTTTTTATTTTACAATATTTTGGCATTCCCTCACAAATCATTACCTTAGTTAAAAATCTGTATGAGGGTGCAAATGCTCATATTATTATCAATACCTCTATGGTGGGCGCGATCTCAGTACAAAGAGGGACGAGGCAGGGTTGCCCACTGTCCCCTGTTCTTTTTGCTTTTTTTATTGAGCCTTTAGCAGTTGCAATCAGGAAATGCACGGATATTTAACACCTATTGTTTTCATGGATAAGATCAAACTATATGTGGACGATATAATGCTGCTTTTGAAACATGAGATGCATTCGCAAATACAGGCTTTTTCTGGTTTTGCAGAATTTGAAGCGCTGGGGGGGTATCGAATTAATAAAAAGAAAACTGAGATTTTAATTTGTGGCAGTATAAATCCTGAATTGCACCCTGATATTCAGAGCTGTATTAACAATAGACCAAAAAGGTATCTGGGTGTCTGTTTTTCGCCATCAGTTCGTGATTTGTATTTTGTGAATTTTGAACCTTTAATACAAAAAGTTTGTGATATGTTTTCACGATGGAACGTATTGCCTTTATCTATTCTAGGTCGGGTGGCATTAATCAAAATGTCAGTACTCCCTTTATTTAAATTTTTTTCTACACTATTTCTTGCTCCCTACAAGGCTCCTTTTTCTCAAAAGTTGAGTCCTTTTTCTCAGCCTTTGTATGGACAAAAAAGATACCTCAAATAGCTATTAATACTCTATACAAAGATAAAGAACAAGGAGTTCTTGGCCTACCAAGTCTTAAAGATTACTACTATGCATATTTTGCACAGTATCTCTCAAGATTTAAACACTCAATACCCAGAGAGGCATTGTTTATCAATTTTTTCTTTGACATAATTTGTAAAGAGGCCGAAATTCCCTCCCCACTCTCGATATTTAAATCACCCAAATTAGTTAGATATAAGGTTTTGAATAGGTTTTTTAAAAAACGCGATGCTATGCTGAAAAGGTACTCACTCTCCCTCCTGAACTTAATAACTCCATTAAGCGAAGCCGTTTCTGGTTTCGGTATTAAAAGGGGGCCAGAAACTATACAAAACTGGGCCAGATCAGGCTTCACAACATTATCAAATTTTGTGGAAAATGGAGCTTGGTTGACCCCTAATGAGATGGCTATCTTAATCTGTGGAAATTTTCTACTTATGGGTTCGTATAACTTACTATATAAGGCTCTGGTTCAAATTGATTTAACGCAGATAAGTCAATCCTCACACTTAACAAATGATCTTTTTCGGTCCTCACTTTTCAAGAAACCCGGAAAATGGAGAAGAAGCTTAGCGCAAAGCAGGGAGGAGGATGTAAGCGCCAAAGCAAATAAAAAATGGCAGAAGTATGAAAGTCTTCAACTTACCGATAATACTTGGAAAACCTTAAACAAATTTAATTTTACTGTACTGAGAGGTGCCAATTGGAGACGAATGCTCTTTTTCAGTAAGTAGCTCTTATATTACACTCCTGCAGCCATTGCCAAAATGTATAGTAGCACGTCGTCTACCTGTTTTAGATGTACTCAACCGGACCTGGCTAACTGGTCCCATATAATAGCTTTTTGTCCTGAAATTAAGGAGTTCTGGAACAGAATATTTTCTTTGCTTTCTCTTCATTTACATTCTACGATTACTAGCTTCGAAAATCTAATTATATTTGGATTTAATCCAGAGCTTAATTTGGTTGAGTCTTTGGCAAAACTTATGTATATTATAGTAGCAGTGGCTAGATCACTGATTCTTAAGTATTGGAAGACAGATACAGTTCCATCCGTAGATGAGTGGTATCAAAAAATCAAGAGACTCTGGAAAAGTGAATTTATATTTGCTCAAAGGATTGGGGCATTGCGCAAATTCGCTAAAATTTGGGAATCCTATTTTGATTACGTTTATTTCTTGATTATGATAGTTAAAATTTGATGTATGTTGTCGGAATTCAAATCTTTATGTTTCTGTATGCCCTCTGGGAATTGTATTATGCCACTTGTTTTTAATTCAGCTCACTATTATTTATGGATATATTGTAATGAATGTAATGAATGAAATGTCAAGAACTCAATAAAAAAATAAAAAAAGAGTCACATCCTAATACTAAGGGTCTTCTGGGTGGCGCCATTAATTGCGTATGAATTTTAGGTTAAAAAAATAGATTACTGCAATCCTATGATATTTCTTAATAAGAAATTCTGACTCCTTGATACCTGTTTAAGTCCAGTCTTAACAATTTGATTGATCAATTCTTGGAGCTTTCGAGAAGGATCTTCCTTGATCGCTCTACACCATGTTTGATTGTGAACTTGCTTCCTACCTTTGTTCAAATACATTTCTTTTGGCTAAATGACCCCCACTCCCCCTTTATCTGCCGCTTTGATCACTATAGTCTCATCTTTTCCAAATCTTGTATGGCTTTCTATTGCCCTGATGTAAAGTTGTTTTTACAGTAAGATTTTTTATGTTCTATTTGTTGGATAGATGAACTTGCTCAAAGGCCAAAAGTTCTTTCGGAATCATGTGGGCCTGGGGGAATGGAATTAGGTTTGTTGGCCAACCTTAAGGGTTCTAGGGGCACTGACATTTCTTTTGTAGAAAAGAAGGATTTAAGTCTGGTTTTGTGGGAGAATTCAATTGCTTCTGTTTTTAATCTGGCAAAATCTGTGCGTTTATTTGGAACAAACTTGAGCCCTAACTGAAGGACTTGTTCCTCACAAGTGGCATTTTCAAACACAGGATTTAAACACCACTTTCACCAAAAGGTGTGTTCATAAATTCTAAGTTCAGAGAGTCCAAACTTAATTTTTCTATATTGTCCCTATTGTAAGTTATACATGTAAAAATGTTACAGTGCAACCCCAATGAGAAGCTTATGGGACAGATAACTTTGCGAAAAACAATCACACAGTATTTCACTATCAGGACATGTCACACACACAGTACATGTCCTACCTTCCACATACACTGTACCCTGTCCATGAGAGTACCTTGTGCCTATCTTAGGGATGCCTTACATGTATGGAAAGGGAGGGTTTGGGAATGGCAAGTGTTGGAACTTGTCAGGACAACATGGCAGTTTACAACTGTGCACACAGACACTACAGTGATTGTTCTGAGACACATTTACAGGGCTACTCGTGTGGGTGGCACAACCAGTGCTGCAAGCCCACTTGTACCATTTGATTTACAGGCCCTGGCACACACTGTGCACTTTACTAGGGACTTACCAGTAAATCAGAAATGCCAATCATGGATAACCAATCATTGTCTCAATTTATATAGAGAACATATGCACTTCAGGACTGCTCAGCAATGGTAAAGTGCCCAGAATCCTATAGCCATTGAAAACCAGGTCAGAAAAATAGGAGGCAAAAAGTAAAAAGTTTGGGGATAAACCTTTTCAAAAGGGCCAGGTCTAACAATGTGCAATATCTGAAACAGAAAGTATGGTGGTTGCAGGAAAGTGTCCCTTTTGCATGGTTAGTCCCCACTATTTGCCTGATGTAATTGCAAATGTTAAGTGCATTGTGTCCCTGTTAACCATGTCTTGAGTGCTAATCTCTTTACCAAAACACTGTGTCACTGTTGGCACACCTAGCATGCCACCCATACACTGCATTAGATAAAGGTAAGTCACCCCTGCTGCAGCCCTTTAGCCCTAAGGAAGGGTGTACTATATCCTATGTGTAGGCATATCAGCATGAACAGATATGCCCCTACAATGTCCAGCCCATTCTGTGATGTAAATGAGCAAGGAGCCATATATGAAACATGGACTTGATACCTGTCAACACGAGTTTCCTAGCTCCATGTTGGCTTCACTGATTTCTAAGATGATTGGTATCAAACATCTTGTTTTAATAAATCCTCACTAATACCAGTGGTGAATTTATTAATGCATTCACACAGGTGACCCTTTAGAGGGTTCCCTGAAACCCAACGAAACCCTAGTGGGGTCTCTGGCCTCTTTTCACCAGCCTGCCACCACCAGACATGTTTCTGATGTCATGCAGTGACATCCAGTCTTGACTCATAAAACCTCTAAATTCAGTATTTAGAGGGGTCTCCGAGACCTGAACCTTGTTTTAATAAATCCTCACTAATCCCAGTGGTAGATTTATCAATGCATTCACACAGGTGGCCCTTTTAGAGGGTTCCCTGAAACACAACGAAACCCTAGTGGGGTCTCTGGCATGTGACAGAAACAATACCTTCTCAAGGCTGGGGTGTTTCACACCTCCTCCAGGACAGGTTTCCCTTCCCGGGCGGGAAGCTTAAAAGGCAATGCCACCTTTGAAATCCAACCCAGGAACCTCCATATAGTGGGGGAGGCCAAGCCCTCTTTCCAACTTTACTTTTGGTTGGAGGAAAGGCGCAACAATTAGTTAGATGAGGAGCTGGAGGACCCCTCAGTGTGTACCACCCTTAGGGTGGGACGGGCAAGGTGAACCCCACTCCTGAAATTCCAACATCTTGAGATCGTGAGAAAACCTGCAATCAGGTCTAATGCCTCTTCCCACAGGAGTGGTAACTCGAGGGTATAGACAACCTAAAGGTAAATAGCACATTGGCTACTTCCAGTCTCCACTCGTAAAGCCCCTCAATTCAGTATTTAGAGCGCTCCCCAAGGCCTGAACCTCAGATTCATTGGACCAAAGAAGACCAGGACAAAGAAGATCTGCTGCACGAAAACTAAAGCCCTACTGCAGAAGAAAAAAGTGCCAAACCCTACCAGCTGCTACAAGGACTCGACAATCACTGACTCCTGTGTCATCCTCAAACTTCAAGGACTTCAACAACCCCAGAACATCTAAGAAACTAAGAGAAATCACTGAGAAGCTCCCTTGGAGTGAAGGTATCACTCTCCTGCACACAGCAGGCACCCATCCTATGAAGTCTGGTTTTTCGACTTGCTGACCATAATTTCTAGGAACCAATTGCAGAACGGGACACAAAACCAAAATGACTCATGGTTGCCGTCATGTATGACCGGTGCACCCGGTCAAAGCTTTTTCAGCGTCTATGGCCGGGAGCATGAGTTCTCGTTTGTAGTGTTTAGCCTTATCAATCAGGTAGGATGTGCTTGCTGTTATCACTACATTGTCTATGTAGAACAAAACCCCCTGGTCGGGTTCGATAATCCCCAGCAAGAGAGGGTGTAGACGGGCAGGTAAAATACTGGTAAACAATTTAATATCCACATTAAGGAGGGATATTGGTTGGTATGACTCGCATTGCTTGGGGTCCTTCCTGGGTTTGGGAATGACGTGATGAAGGCGTCCATCATGGAGTATGGGACCTTTTCCAGACCTGTTACTGTGTTGATAAGTCGAGTCAGGATCGGGGCCAATTGCAGACAGAACGTCTTATAAAACAAGATCAGAAATCCGTCCGACCCCTGTGATTTAAGGAGTTTCTGTCTTGCAATAGT
Source organism: Lissotriton vulgaris (assembly GCF_964263255.1). NCBI lineage: Eukaryota > Metazoa > Chordata > Amphibia > Caudata > Salamandridae > Lissotriton > Lissotriton vulgaris. Next base: position 473,566,624 of record NC_141694.1, read on the forward strand.
TGAGATCACCTCCTCTATGCAAATCGGGCAGTCTAGCGATTCAGCTTGGTCCTCTATGAGCTGCGAGTTGTGAGCATCTTGAAGATAGAGTTTCGCGCCATCAGGGGGAAGGACCTGCTCTGAGTAGAGGTCCCACGATCTCTGGGCCACCACGCATCAGCAGGGTCTTTACCCAATTAGCCAGTCGGTGTGCAGGAATTCCGTTGTTGAGCAGGCACCTGCATTTATTGCCCCCATATAGATGGAGTGTTTTAATCGTAGTAGTGAATACGCAGTCTAATCCTGGTCTAGTCTCACCAGTTGAGCCTACACTGCCTCAAGCTGCAGCTCCCTGGTCCCTAGGAAATTATCAAGGCAGTCATAGGTCTTGTCGGTGTGGGGATAGTAAGTATAGTCTCAGGTCTGGGGGGGTGATGTTCTCTCCAGAGGTCCCTCAGCCCCATTTCCCTTAGCCATTGTGCTCCCACCTGGGACAGAGCCCCCAAACCCCATAGCGGAGCACCGATCAGTCAAGATCGCTGTGGAACACAAAGTTTAAGTCTCCCCCTATCAATAAGTTCTTATCCTGGGAGGACATCACATCCACCACTGCCCATCTGATGAAGCATTCTTGACCTTCATTAGGGGCATAGAAAAAACCTAAGGCGAAGGTATGGTCCCACACACTCACCCTGTATGACAGGAGCCTCCCCTTAGAGCATGGGTTAGAACATGTGAACTAAAATCCTGTGCTTCATACAGTATGCTTTCTGACCATCATTTGGGTGCCGCTCTGAGTTTTCAGACATTTAATGCAGACGATACATCTAACACAAGTCACTATTGTTGGATTTTCCAAAGTTCGTTAGACATATCAGTCAAAGAGTAACAGCAATAATATTGCAAATATTTGAAAGTGAAAAGGTTTCTAAGTGCAATGTAAAGGGTGGCGGTCTTCAAAGAATCATTATCATTCTTATTCCCCCATAACACCACTTTCCTCTGCAGTCTATATCTCTTCTTGACACTTCTGACCTGTTTCTCACTAATCTTTCTGGAATCCTCCATCTGCATATCTCACATATCATCTCCTTCCTCTTCATCACTGTCTTGTCACAGTTATTCTGTATATACTTCCATGTGGTAAATCCCATTTACCATACCCTCTTTCTCTCCTACCGGTAAAAACAGCATTTATTTCCATTAATATTGTCAAGATTTCACAGCTGTATATATTTTATCAAGGCTTTAGGTGGGATGAAAAAAGAGGGGGAAAGTTCTGCAGGGTATAGAGAAAACTGGGGAGTATCATCATTTTGATTAATGCGACTCGGCCCAGGATGTTAAGAGGGATATTGTGCCTGGGAGTTAGGCCAGTCTTAGTTTCCTTGAAAAGGGGGGCGAGGTTGAGATGACATGCAAGCTCCAACATCATTGCTATGTAGACCTTCAAGTATTTGAAACTCTGAAGGTGAACGGGTATGTCCGACTGCCACTCAAGCATTGCATTATTACCTTTTAGAGGTACAAGGAGTGATTTTCCCCAGTTTACCTGGAATCCCGAGGCATATTCCAAGAGTCAGAGGATTCAAAGACTCACAGGCCCAAACCTCAGGATCAGTAGGAAACAGGAGGACATCATCCACATATAATACGATTCTGTCCTCCAGAGTCCCACTCCAATTCCAGACCTGAATCTTAGCATCAAAACAGATTATACAAGATAGGGGTTCAATGACCAGAGCAAAGGGATCAATTCAGTCAGAAGGGGTTTCACATTCTCTTTGAAAAATAATCCAGAAAGTGGTTTTACATTGTTACCTCTGACATATAAGAAGCAGTTTTACATGTCCCTTTTTAGGTCTTGCCAGTAAACATGTTTTGTTTAAATATTCATGCCAAAGGAGACTTTGGGTCCGCTCAAATACGTTTGATGGTTCCCTCTTTGCAAAAACCTCATGGTTATTGTTATGTTAAGGCAAAAGAGTGTAATTTATTAAGGAAGTAGCCTTTAATTTCACATTGTGAATGACTTGACACAGTCTATCGGCTTCACCTTTTTGATTATGAAAAACCTCATGTTTCCGATAGGATACTTGCTAGTACTTATGATTAGAGCTGCTGGTGAGCACATTTTTACATGGTAATTCACTGATAACATGTGCAAATTGAAATTAGCATGTTAGTTGCCTCCTATGATATTTTCTAAATTATGTGATTTACAATATAGGTTGCTTTAGAAGGTGTTCCAATGTGTAATGCGAATTTGCCTAGCCTTAGTGCTGGTAAGTTCCAATTCTATTAAGGACTCGGAGGCGAGGATTATGCCATTCTTTCATCGCTTTATTCTCTACAGCAGCAAGAAAAAATATAACACAACTACTTTTCCCATGAACATTTGGGGGAAAGAATAAAGTCAAACAGGAGTCCTATTACAGTGTCCATGTACAGGTGTCTCCCATCCTGCTCCACTGTACTTGTCTCCTCCTCTTTCTTCGCGCGAAGCCAGAACATCCGTCCACTCACGCATCTTGTTTAGAATTATCTGCTCCTGCAAAAGAACACACCATCAGATCCATCCTATATCAATAGAACGTCAGCTGTAAAACAGGAAGAGCAGTACACCGCAGAACCATAAGCGCACATTCGAAAAAGAACATAAACGCTTTACTTACATTGCATACGGGGAGGGTACACTTCCATGAAGTCACTGGGGGGGATAATCCTCGCCTCCGAGTCCTTAATAGAATTGGAACTTACCAGCACTAAGGCTAGGCAAATTCGCATTCTATGTCAGGACCGGAGGCTTCGGATTATGCCAGTTCAAAGCTTATCGACCACCAATCTGGCCACATCAATAACTGGCTTGAAATAGAACCTCTTAAACGTGGAGTCCGAGGACCAATTGGCCGCTCTCATCAGATCCTCCAACCGAGCCCCAAGGGCAAAAGCTTTAGACGCCATGGCACCTCACGTAGAGTGAGCCCCAAACTGTTTAGTATCAATCCCCGCCTCCTGCATTATCCAACGCACCCAACGGGCGATCGTCGGTGAAGTAACTGCCTTATACGGTTTACGCAGGGCAATAAGCAGCTGTCGCTCGCCCGGAGGGCGAGTATCTTCTGTCATATCCTCATAAGCACGGAGGCACTGCACTACGCACAGCTTAGGGGAGTCCTGAAAAGCCGGGTACGAAATGACCCTAGTATGCGTTTTGGTCCGTCTGTTGACGGTAAAGGAAACACCTTCAGGAGAAAAAACCCTGGCCGTTATATCCAACGCTCGCACGTCCGAGACACGCCTGCAGGACACCAGGCACAACAACATGGCCAACTTAGCCGTCAACTCCTTTCGCGTTAAAAATCTGTTCGGTTGCCAGGAAAGGAACAAATTCAGCACCCTGTTCACATCCCACAGGGCGGAATACCGAAGTTCCAGCGGCAAGGCAAGCCGTATACCCCGTAAGAGCCTACAGACTAAGGGGTGTTCACCAATCGGGGACCCTTGAACCAGGTCGTGCCCCGCAGACACCGCCGACCAGAACGTATTGATCGATCGATAGGCCAGGCCCTGATCAGACAGTTCCGCCAGGAAATTCAAGACACGCACTACAGGTGCCCCCACGGGATCCAAACCCCGTCGCACACACCAACGGCTCCACCCGAGCCAAGCCGATCTGTAGCGTTTGGTCGTGCTGTCGGCCCAAGCCTTGGAGAGCAAGTCCTCTGCCGTTCTCGAAAGGCCAGGCAACGTCCAGCATCGCCGGAGAGCCTCCACGCCATCAGGCGCAACGAGCCCTCCAGGACTAACCTGTGGGGCGCTCCCTCCGGATTCAGTAGAATGTGGGGAGACTGGGGGAGTAGGATCGGAGAATCCCAAGAAAGTTCCAGAAGAACTGGAAACCAAACTTGCGACCTCCACCATGGAGTGATCATCACCACCTGTGCCGACTGACGGCGTAACAACGCTGACACCCGCGTTATCATTGAGAACGGTGGAAACGCATAGCCCTGTATTCCCGACCAGTCTTGGAGGAACGCATCCGTCGCCTCCGCCAGAGGGTCGGGGCGCCAGCTGAAATACCGCGGGAGCTGGTGGTCCAAGCGGGACGCGAACAGGTCCACCGAAAACGGGCCCCAAAGGTCCGAGAGTTCCGCAAACAGGGTAGGGTCCAGCTTCCAAACGCTGGCGTCCAGAATATTCCTCGAGTGCCAATCGGCCACCTCGTTCTGACGACCCGGCAAATACTCTGCCGTAACCGACACCTGGCGGTCTAAACAAAAGTGCCAGAAATCCCTGGCCAGGTCCGCTAACATTTTGGACCTGGTGCCGCCCAGGTGGTTGATATAACGGACTGCCGACACGTTGTCCATCCTCAGAAGGACGCAGGACTGCACTCTGTCTTTGGTTCAACATTGCACTGCGAAGGAGCCCGCTAGCAATTCCAAGCAGTTGATATGCAAGGACTGTTCGAGAGCAGACCAGGCGCCGCCCGTGGAGAAGTCTCCGCACCGCGCCCCCCAGCCGGAACGGCTGGCGTCCGACTCTATCACTATATCTGGGGCGGAACCGAAAATCGCACGGCCATTCCAGGCCTCCATGTGCGTAAGCCACCACTGCATTTCGTCCCTCACGTCCTCCGACAAAGGAATCAGTTGAGAGTACGTCAGGCCCCTCCGCAGGTGGTACGCCTTCAACCGCTGCATGGCACGGTAATGAAGGGGCCCCGGGAAGATAGCCTGGATCGAAGAGGACAACAGGCCCACTAGCCTCGCCAGGTGGCGCAAGGAAATCATCCGCTTCGCTAGGGTTTGTCGCAACTCGTGTCTGATCCGCGCCATTTTCCTGGCCGGCAGGCTCAAGGTGGCCGCCACCGAGTCTATGGTGAAACCGAGGAATGTAGCGCATTGCATGGGAACCAAGAGAGACTTCTTCTCGTTGATTACGAACCCCAGGCCTTGCAAAAGGTTGACCGCAGACTGCAACTGTGACTGCAGTCTCTCGGGGCACTGATCCATGAGCAGCATGTCGTCTAGGTAGACTATCATCCTGACCCCCTGAGCCCCCAAGGCCTCCACCACCGGCCGCAACACCTTTGTGAAGCACCACGGAGCTGAGGAGAGCCCGAAAGGAAGAGTAGTAAACTCGTAAACCTGGTCGCCCCACCTGAATTGGAGGAAACGCCGATGAGGCGGAAAAATGGGAACCGTCAGATAAGCGTCTTTCAAGTCCAGCCTGACCATCCAGTCGGACTGTCGCAAGACGTCACGCAGCAGATGTATCCCTTCCATTTTGAAATGCCGATACACCAACCACTCGTTGAACTCCTTCAGATTGATCACGGGGCGACTGCCCCCGTCGACCTTGTCTACCAAGAAAAGATTGCTTATGAAACCTGAGGGGTGTTCGCAAGCGCAACAAATCGCCCCTTTTTGGAGGAGGGCAGCAACCTCTTCGCCCACCAAAGCCGCATCGCGCTGGGAAAAAGTAATGGGGCGAGGACGCTGTAGCTGACACGGACGGCCATGGAACTCCATCTGGAAGCCCTGAACCGTCTGCTGCACCCAAGCATCGCTGGTAAGGGAGGCCCATGCAGGAAGAAACTGCGCCAAGCGCCCCCCCACTTTTAAACTCGCGGAAGGCAGAACCCTCACCTCGGCCACCGCCTTGCTGTTGGCCACGCTGACCACCACGACCTCCAAACTTCTGCCCTCTCGTGGGGTAGAAATTATTGAACTTGGCCCTGTCCTGGTACTGGCCACGTCCGGAGCCTTGACCTCGATCCGAGCTGGTGCCCCGGCCGAACGAGCGGCCCCTGCCTCGTCCGGCCTTATCGAAAACCCGGGGCGCAAAAACCTTTTTGATATTGGACTGGGCACGATCCAGGGACGTGAAGGTCGCCACGAACTTCCCCAGTTCCTTGATGAACGGGTCACCAAACAAGCCCCCTTGGGCTACAGCACCCGCCTCCGACGAGGCGAGGTCGCCCAGCTTGGGATCCACCTTGATCAACAGGGAGCGCCTCCGCTCCATCGATAGGGCGCAGTTGGCGTTGCCAAGGAAAATAATGGCCCTCTGGGCCCAGTTGGAGAGGACCTCAGGGGAAATCGCGTCACCCGACACCTTGGCTTCCTCAGCCATATCCAGGATCTTGGTAAGGGGCCCAACAGCATCCAGAAGCTTGTCCTGGCAAGTGCGCCAGGACCTGTCGATACCCTTCCGCGGGTCCTTGACAAATTTCTGTAGGAAGGTCGCCATCTTCGGATCGATGTCCGGGGTCATGGCCACCTTGCCATCCAACGACGGCCGGGGACACTCCGCGCACAGGCGGCTCCTAGAATCCTTGTCCACCGGTTTCCGTAGCCTATTAGCGACGTACTGGGCCACCTTGTCGCACGGGACCCACTCTGAGGAACGGGGGTGGACGATATCGTCCGGGTCCAGCATGTCCGACGGACCTGCGGAGAATGAGGGCTGAGAAGGGAGCCACGACCTGGAAGAACAGGCCTCCTCCTCCGAGTCCGGGGAGTCGTCGTCGTCGCGCTGCGGGTCCGGAGACATCGCAGGTGGAGAAAGCGGTGGAGCCTCCGAAGGAAGAGGGGCAGGAGCTTGTGCGTCCTCCAGGGCCTTAAAGGCACTCTTCACCCTTGCAAAAGCCGCCGAATCAACCCCCTCAGTGCAAGGCTTCTTGGGAGGAGGCGGGGTAGGGGACGAATCAGGCCCGGAGGCCGGGACCGGCGCCGGAAGCAAGGCGGCAAACTTGGCATAGGCCTCGTCCAGGCGCGCCGAAAGACGTTGTTCCAGGGGGACCATAGCTTGGTCGACCGCGCGGTAGATGGAATCGTCGACTGCCTGGTAAAAGTCATCGTCCAACGGGACATAGTTCAGAGGGTCCTCCTCCGGATAATTGTCCGCGTTCCCCTGCATAGCGAGTTAAATTAGGCTCTAGCAACGGGAACGGCAGGCAAGACAATGACCCTCCTCAGGGCGCTCTATAGTCTGGGGAGTCCCAGCGATATGGGTGGCCAGAGGCACACAATGAACGGGCAGAGCCCTGGGAACGCTGCAGCCCACAGAGTCTCGGGGCGCCTCCCGGCAAAGTGGTCCCACAGCACACTTACGACCCCGTAGGGTGTTCGCCAAAAGTACAACCCAAAGGGCGTTCAGACGCAAGGGAAAACCTAATTGCGACCCCGCAGGGTGTCAGAGCCGGGAGGCAAGGCACGGGTCCGCTGGTGACAGGAGCGTGCCAGAACACTCTAGAAGCTTCTGGGAGCGCCCCTTCAGCAAACGAGACACTGGCCCCTGGTGGCCGCGCCACCACACCGCACACTACTGGGCAAAGATCGCGTAAGGAGCGCACTAGGCGTCCCGCGATCAATCAAGGGAATCTGTGGAGAAAAAACAGAAACCCGACACCCGGCCCAAAGGCCTAGGGCACCACACAGAAACCCAAAACCCAGGAGAGAAGGAAAAAACCAACTTAACTTGCTGCGAGCAGCGAAGAAAGAGGAGGAGACAAGTACAGTGGAGCATGATGGGAGACACCTGTACATGGACACTGTAATAGGACTCATGTTTGACTTTATTCTTTCCCCCAAATGTTCATGGGAAAAGTAGTTGTGTTATATTTTTTCTTGCTGCTGTAGAGAATAAAGCGATGAAGGAATGGCATAATCCGAAGCCTCCGGTCCTGACATAGAATTCTACCTGAAATGCTGTAAATCATTGTCATTTTAAAAAAAGCATTTATTTGTTTGTAATTTAAGGAACTTTTCAGTTTTATAGCAAAAGCGCTGTCTGGACTAAGAATTACAGTTGTGCGCTACTGTGTGCGGAGTCTCCACAGTTGTAAAGTTATTATTAAATCATTTGTTTGTGAATACCAAATATGAGTAAACTTCTGTTACGTCCCAGTTGGACTTCTCCCGCAGGTGATTAAATGGATCTTGTTTAAAACACGTTTTATGGAGTATGATAAATTATTCTTATACTTGTGTTGGGTATCCCAAATTTTTGCTTCATCAGAAGTCCCCCCTCAAATTCTTTGTTCCTCTTCTCATGTTCTTTTGGCTGTGCCCAAGTTCCACTGTACCAAAGCAGGCAGACACTCATGGTTTTAACTCCTTTTCACAGTACTCCGCTGATATGTAACTCGCCCATCTGAGTGCAGGGTGAGCAGTGTTCCTGTGAGCATGCAGATTGGAGCATATTAAAGCCAGGCCTATTGACATTGCCAATGCTTGTTGTTTTAATGTTTAAAGTAAGTTTTACTTTTGACAGGTGGAAAAGTTGACTTGGTTTTAGATGAGACTGTGTTAATTTGGTTCCTAAATAATTACAGGCTTGTATTGTTGTGAGAAAGTGGCTCTATATATACTGGACCAGGATATGGTACAGTGTGTATGAGTCCACAAACCCCGAGGCTATAACAGAGGTTAAAGTCAGGTGTGGCCTTACTCTCTAAGGTGGTAGCTTGGTCGAGCAGTAAGGCAGTACCAGAGGACAGTATAAAGCATTTGTTGTACACACTCAGTCAGCAAAGGGTTTCACACATTCAAAGACTGAACTCCAGGCCAAGTGATTTTATATCAAAGATATAGTTACTTTAATTCTAGAACCAACAGGTATCAAAATATACTGTTCTCAATATGGGAGGTCTCAGATGAGTACTTTGCAGACGGGCAATACACTTTGTAAACACAATAGGTACAGTGGTTGCAGCAGGCAACACAATTTCACACTCAATTTAGCATTAAGCTCAATGGGTTTTCCTATATAAACACGGTTGATTACTTTGTAGATTACTTTGGTAGTTCCAGGACTGGATCCTAGATTCAGTCCTGGGGTCTAAGCTGAAAACAATTTAGTAAAAATGTTTTAGTTATTGCAGTGATTTTTCAGTAATATAAAGCTATTTTAAAAGTTCACACTTAGAAACTTTTCAACAGAAATCTGGCAATGTTATCCAATGGGAGAAAATTCAGGTTGCAATTAAAGTGAAATCGTGTTACTTTTGTAATCCAGTACTTGGTTCCTGGGTCCAGCACTGGGGTCTCAACTTAAAACAGGTAAGTAATTATGGTTCAGTGTTTCGTATGATTTTTAAACAACATTTCAAGTTTTCAAAAGTAGACAGAAGAAATTTCTTAGAAAAGCAGACAATGGATTCCTATGGAGAAATAAAGATTAACGGTAAACCCGGTTCGGATTACTTTTGTGGTTCAATACTGGGCTACAAGGTATAGTATTGGCTTCTCTCCTGATCAAAGGTGAGTACTTCGGAATTCGTTACTCGGCTGATTTTATAGGAATATTTCAAGTTTTCAAAAGTAGGCACTTTTAGAAGATTTTTCGAGTCAAACCAGTCAATGTTATCCAATGGCAGGTAAGTGAGTTACTGGTTTCCAGGTGAGTTCTCGGCTGGTGAAGTTAAGGTTCTGGGCAGAGACTCAGGGGTCCCCCAGGGTCAGGTAGGTACAGTTGGTTCACCCTCAGCGGCACAGGGGCAGACGTGTGCAGAGGTGGTTAGGCCCAATGTTATCCAATGAGGGGCAGGGGCCCCCGGTTGGTGGCTGCTGGCTAGCAGGCCACGCGGCTGTGGGAGCTGAGCTCCTGGTCACTTTCTCAGGGCAAATGGGGAAGTAGGATAAGGCAAAGGTGGCATGGCCAGCGGCACTCGTGCGGCTGGGTGCAGGGTGCTTTTGAGCCGTCGGGCGCTCAATGTTGTTCAATGGGAAAGGTCCCAAGTGTACAAAGGCTGCAGGCTGAGGGACGGAGTCTCTTCAGGGGCGACCACCACTTCGGGAGGTAAGTTGGGATCTTGGAGCACAGGTAGATTCCCCCAAAGGAAGGCACAGGGGGCTGTAGGGCACCGGGTTCAGGGGTGTCTTTAGGTGTCGGGAAAGCTTACCCTCGGCTGGTTGCTGTTGAAGGGGCCCCTGGTTCTAAGTCTGCAGGCGTCGTCGGGTTCATTGAGGAGGGTCTTTGGGCACTGGACTTTGGGTCCCAGTTGCCGGGGGGACGTCCTTGTTGTCTTGGATCACTCCGGCATGGGCTGGGCTCGTCAGGTGCAGAGTGGGCTGGTCCTGGCTGGCACCAGGGGTGTTGTTGCAGCAGAGCCTCTGCTGATGGGAGTCCCAGTCTTTAAGAGGGTCAAGGCAGGCAGGTCCTCTGGGTTTCCCAAGGTTGCTGTCCGCTGGAGTCACCGGAGTTTGGGAAGGAGCAGGTTCCAGGATCGATAGGCCGGTAGGGCTGGGGCCAAGTCAGTTGTGGTCGTCCTGTTGTTAGCAGCTGCACGGCGGGTCTTCCTCCTCTTGATCTTCTTTCTTCTTTTTGTATCGGGATCTGAGGAAGGAAGGTTCAGGGAGCCCCTAAATACTGAATTTAGGGGATTTACAGGTAGGGCAAGGGCAGGGACTAATAAGTCCCTGTCCTGGGGTGGGTACACCCCCTAGCATGCTCCTCTCCTGTAGGAGGGGGGCAGGAGATTAGCTGTGATTGGGCAGGGCTCCCCATCTTCAAGATGGCCAGAGCCCGGGGTTGTGCTTCACCTCGTCTCCCCCACTTGAGGGGTGGGGTTGGCACAGGCTGGCCCACCCCCCCTTCCTGATGTAGGTCTTCCCATCAGAGTGGTGGTCAGGACTGGTGGGGGCCAGTTGCTGGGTACAGCAAATGGTCTGGAGAAGCTCACAGAGGCGGCAGGCCTTTGAAGCTTCCCCCTTCCCATCTTGGGGGAGGAGACCTAACACCTCACCCAAGATGTACATTGTTGCAGGCCCAGGAGAGCGGGGTGCTGTCCACCCAGGGGTCCAGCAACATATCCGCTGAGTGGCAGCCTAGGCAGCCTCTCAGTCCAGACGTGGATTGTGGTTAGGTTTCAGGGGGCATCTCTAAGATGCCCTCTGTGGTGCATTTTTCATTAAATCCCACACTGGCATCACTGTGGATTTAATGTGCTGAGAAGTTTGATACCAAACTTGTCAGTCTTCAGTGTAGCCATTATGGTGTTGTGGTGTTCGTAATGTCGACCTCCCATTACCATATACTCTCAATGGCATCCCTGCACTTACAGTGCCCAGGAATGGCTCTGGGTACTGTAGGGGCACAGGGCTCATGCACCTGTGCCCACACCACTGGCATAGGACACCCAGCTAGAGGGGTGACTGATGAATGCCAGGGCAGTGGGTTTGTGGGTTTGTGGGCGTAGCACATGTGCCGTGTCAGCTCTTTGTTTAGTATTATACATAGGCACTCAGCCTGCAAAGGCAGTGTGTGGATGCCAGGGTACAGGGCCCCTAAGGGTGGCACAATAAGTGCTGCAGCCCTTAGGGGTCTTCTCTGGTCACCATGCCCTGGGTACCTAGGTTACCATTTACTAGGGGCTGACAGGTGGCCAGAGATGCCAATTGGGTTTTCGTTTTAACACAGTTTTAGGGAAGGAACACAGGCCCTGGGTACATGGTTGACAGGAGCACAGGGCACACTCAGTCAAAGCACATCAGCAGCCAGAAAAAAGTGGTGCATACCAATGCAAGAAAGATGGCACTTTCTCACAAAACGCCCCTGTTAAAATCTAGATTGCGAGGTAAACATTATCGGCGCCATCTTGTCCCTTTTAGGCTCACGTGTGCGCGTAAGTAGCAGCCATTTTGAATGCCATGGCCTCTCTGCCCACTGCCGATAGCCAGCGCGTCTCTCTCTCTCTCCCTCTGACCTCTCAAGCATCCCCCGTGCACTGACAGCCCCCGCTCTCACATGCTTGGGCCATAAACCACCTCTTCAGCACGGCCCTGCCTTGGAGCCACATCCCGTACCCGGCTAACACCCCCCTCCATCCCTTTCATGATCACACATCCTTTGATAAACCCCCTTCCTCTGTGCCCGATTGTACGGCCCGATCCCAGGCCACCACCTGGCCCTGCGGATGCAGTTTATTGCCTCCTACAGTAGGAAGCTGCCCATCTTCAAAGGATCTACGACTGATCAAAGCCCCCACCCCATGAGATCCGATCAGCCGCACACATTCCAAAAACCGGCGGAATGTCCAGCTGTGCGACAGTCATCACCTACTGAGATCGGGGTGGGGACTTCTACTGTAAATGTGTGTGGGAACGGGCTTAAAGCGGGGATTCCGAGGATGTCTTTCCGTACATCAAAGTATTGACAAAGATGTGTTTCATGCAATAAAGCCATAAACCTGTGTATAAGAGGCCAGGCCTCAGAGATGCGGTTAGAGCACCTCGAGAAGATACCCTGTTGTCTGATTTGATGTGTTCTGCTCTGTCAGAATAAACTTCTGTTTCCTGCCTTCCAGTCTCCAGCGCCTGCCTCTTTGTTTGGTAATTTCGAGTGGTATGAGAGGTGACTAACGCCGGGCAATACTTAAGGGTTAGCGATTGAAATTTGCCTACCCTTTTACAATTGGCGTCCCAAGCGTAGGGACCATCAGCGACACGTGGATCCAGTGGGAGAGGTCCTGACGACAGAGTGAACGACTGCAACGATCGGGATTGCACCTGCCCGATAGACCCTCGTCTGGCAGCCGATCTTCCGAACTTCACCGGTTCCGAGCAGACCTCTCTCGAGTGATCTACGGTCCTGACTGGGAACCATCAGGAGTGCCGCGGCAATTACGGAGAACAGAGGACGATCGGGCGATGGAAACGGAAGACGAGAAACTGTCCATGCGGTCCGGGTAAGGTCGTGTAACACGACAAATTGCGAAACGATTGTTTGATTCTTTGAAAATACTAGTATTGCTCATTGATTGTTTTTGAGATATTCTCTGCCTGCTAACGGGGAAGAATAGAAATATTCTCTCTTCCTTTGCACATAGTGAAGAGTAGGTAACACGGACTTTTGTCCCCCTTTGTAATCTGTCGTGCTTACTTTTTTTCTCCCCACTGATTGATTGATTGTCCGAACATTGACTGTTCGAAGTTGGTTCTTTTTTAGATATTCTCTGCCTGCAAACGGGGAAGAATAGAAATATTCTCTCTTCCTTTGCAGATAGTGAAGGGTAGGTAACGCAGACTTTTGTCCCCCTTTGTAATCTGTCGTGCCTATTTTTTTCCCCACTGATTGATTGATTGTCCGAACATTGATTGTTCGAAGTTGGTTCTTTTTGAGATATTCTCTGTTTGCAAATAACGTGGAATAGAAATATTCTGTCTAGTCTTTGCAAGTAGTGAAGGATAGGTAGTGCGGACCTTTGTCCCCCTTTGTAATCTGTCATGTCTATCTTCTCCCCACTGATTGGTAGTTGGTTCAGCCCGGACCGCTTATTAGAGATCAACCATCCAGCTCCACTGTAAGGCACCCCTAATAAGGATATGTTCACTAAATATGGACTAGTCGCCGTAGCTTATAGTAAGCTATGGCATAAATATACGAGAAAGGATCAGGAAACACAGTGGCCACTGATAGGATCCTTTGACGACGATAAAATAAACGTGCTAGAAACAGCCCTTCGTAACAATAAGACAACGCCCACTATGCTTGATAGTCTCGGCATGTGGCGCAAAGAAGCAGAGCAACGGAAAAAGAGAAACGAAGTTAGATTAGATAAAGAGCTACGAAAAGCAGCTCACCTAGCTGCTAAAAAGTTAGAGGAAAAGATAAAGGAGAGAGAGGAAGCCAAACCGAAGCAAGAGTCCGAAACATCGGGCCAGTGTCCCATTAGAACACCCTCTACCCTCTACCCTAAGTTACCCTCAAAACAACGAGCGAACGATAATTCATTACTGGGTCCCCCGATCATCTACATGCCCCCTCCATACGCCCCTTCCCAACCCTTAGTACAGCACCCGCGGCCCCCAAGAACAGGTGAGAATAATGCTGGGACCTCGGTCCTCACGGCCTCCGCGCCGGCCGAGCCCCGTGTACTCAACGCAGCGCAAGCATTAACACTAGATGACCCTGAAGCTAGAAAGAAAGATCCCACTAGAATGAACCGATTAAGCAAAGATGAACGAGCAGGGATCGATAAGATAGTGAAGACACTGCTGGAACAAAAAGAGAGTGAGGAATACGTAACGGATATGTACAATTCATATGCCAATAGCCACAGACGACACTTTGTTGTGCGATTTTGTTATCACACCCTCAATGCCTATGAGGACCGATACCAAGACAAAGGTCCTGAGAGCCTAACGACTCTGTATAGGAAGGTTGACATTGGGGATGAAGGCGAGTGTGATGTGACGGACCTCTTCACGCGTACGCTTGAAGTTTTCCGCCACCTCACTGGACAGAGGCTAGAAACTAACGCCACGACTCCTGTAACGACCGAACCCCGAACAGAAAAAACTGACACAATGATGCCTATAAAGGAGGCCGCTCCCTACTGGGTTCCCCCACGAGGACAGAGAACACATGATGACATTAACCACCAAGATGCGAGAGGGAGGGTAGTTTATAACTGGGTCTACCAATCATGGGATCGACAAGACATCCTAACTTTCCAAAAATACTTGCCTGATTTATGAAAGAACCCCACTGCCTTTTATACTGAATTAGGCACAGCCTTGGGTTCGACGAATATGACCCTAGCAGACATCGATTTGTTTTTCGGGCTATGTCTGCCAGCTGATGTGTGGAAGCAATTCCGGAAAGTCGACCACCTTGAGCTGTTCAGACATGCCTGGTCATAACTCGATGGCATAGATAGACAACAAGAGCCTGGACAGAAACCTTTAAAATCCATTTTAGACCTCCCAGACAAGATCGTTCAGAAATAAAAAACCCTGATCCCAGAAAAAAAGGTGGACTGGTCGATAGTAATGGCCTGCCGCCAGAAACCCCAGGAAGACGTATCAGAATACTTCTCCCGGTTTGAGACAGTGTTTTCCGATTACAGCGGCCAGGACATGACCACTTCAACGAGACATCATCTGTTTGTCCAGAATTACGTCAAAGGTCTGTCGCAGGAAGTCTCGCAGAAACTGCTGACTAGCGAGAGTAGTTGGGCGGCCTCCAAACCTGCGGCTATCCTTCAGATGGCCCAGTCCTCTGAACATCAAAAGAACGAGAACGATAGGGCGACTGGGAAAAAGAAAAAGGACCTGAAAGAAAGGGTGATGATCGCACAGTTGCAAGGGGTGACGATAGGAATGGAACAGTCCAAAGGAAATTACCAATCGAATGCTCCTAGAAATCCACCTCCTAGAGACGGTACATCCGCACCCTATGCTGGATGTAAAGACATCGATGAGAACCAGTGTGCGTTTTGCAAGGGATTTGGTCATTGGAAATCCCAGTGCCAGGTTCTGCAAGAAACGAACAAAAATAGAGACGCAAGAGATGTAGCGGGTGGGCCAAGAAATAGAGGACAGGGACGAGGGTACAGGAACGACACCAACAACGACAGGCCAGGCAGACCGAACACATTTGACCATCCCCAACAGAACCAGTACCAACAGTATAACTGCGATGACACCCACGACTTCGCATAGGACTGCCAAGGGCAAGGGAGGGATCCAGTCGAGCTCTACCTTGACCAGCAAGGTCCTTATGTCACCGCTAAGGTCCTGGTTACGAAGTCTCCATTTTTGGTAGACACTGGCGCAACACGTAGTGCGTTATCTAAACGACTGATTCCAAGGGCACCCTTGTCTGGCTCACATGTAACATCGATAGGTTTTGATGGAACGCCCTCCACTAATCCCTTATCCACACCGATCTCCTTTGACTTGGAAAATAACACCACTGACACGACGTTTTTGCTCTCATCCAACACCCCTGACGCCATTATGGGACTTGACTTATGGAAACATTTCCGAGCTACTATTAGGTGTTCACAAGACGGAGTTCGAGTCGTTCTGTACGACAACCCGACTCTGCTCAGACCTTGTCCTACACGACGCATGTTTTCCAGACGTAGGATGCATGATGATTGACCCAGTACACATAACTGTTCGACAGGACGCAATGCTCCCAAAACTTCCACAATATCGGATATCGCCCGAGGGCGAGAAGGCATTGGTAAAGATCATCCAGTCCCTGATAGATGCAGGAGTGGTAGAGGAAGTAGTTAGCAACGTTTGCAACAGCCCTATCCTACCCATTGTAAAGAAGCAGGGTGAGGGAGATGAGAAAGCGTACCTCTTCATCATCGACCTACGAGAGGTCAACAAGGTAGTTGTACCTCAGTACCCCGTAGTCTCAGACATCACCACCATTCTGACTCTGATTCCTTCCACTGCCACCACCTTCACTGTAATCGACCTCAAGAACGCATTCTTCTCCATCCCCATCCACCCAGACAGCCGATACCTCTTCGGCTTCACCTTAAAAGCCCGCTTATATAGATTCTGTAGAGCACCCAAAGGCTACACTGAAAGTCCCAGCATCTATAGCCAGGCCCTCAAGAGACAGCTGGACGCAGTCCAGTTACCCGATGGAATGGTGTTGATACAGTACGTCGATGATATCCTTTTGGCGGCCGACACCACTCCGCTTGCAGTCACAGCCACCATCCAACTCCTGCACTTCCTCGCGGAAAATGGCCACAAGGTCTCCAAGAAGAAGTTGCAATTCTGCCAACCTCAGGTCACTTACCTAGGCCACCTCTTGTCCAAAGACGGGAGAAAACTCACACCCGATCGAATTCAAACCATTCTAGAAAGCCCTGTCCCTAATACCCAGAAACAAGTCCGCTCCCTGGTAGGCCTCACCTCCTTCTGTCGACAGTGGTTGCCAAATTTCAGCCTCATTGGGAAACCACTACTTTCCCTGCTGGCTAAAGATGTCCCCTTCCCGCTCCCTTGGACCCCTGAATGCCAATCCTCCTTCAAAGAACTACGAGACGCCCTTTGTTCTGCACCAGTCCTAGGAACCCCCGATTACACGAAGCCCTTCTCCCTCTACACTCACGAAAGGGAGGGGTGCGCTTTGTCTGTCCTGACTCAGTCCATTGGCCCCAAGCATTGCCCATGTGCCTACTTCTCTGCCACTCGTGACCCCGGAGCCAAAGCTTTGCCTGCCTGCCTTCAGCTGTACTGCCGCTGCTGTCTCTATCCGACAAAGTGAGGGGATCGTGCTCTCGAACTCCCTCACGGTGTTAGTGCCCCATGCGGTTGACACCCTCCTGAACCAGACTAAGACGCAGCATCTGACTAGTGCACGACTGACCGGGTACAAATTGACTCTGCTTGCTCCCCACATCACACTGAAAAGATGTACCACGTTGAATCCAGCCACTTTGTTGCCCCTACCCGAGAACGACCCCAATGTGTCCCCTATACATGACTGTGTGACCCTCGCGGATGAACAGACTAGGAGTAGGGTTGACCTCCGGGACACTGCCTTCCCAGATCCTGACGGAGAGCTATGGGTGGATGGCTCTTGTATCAAACTCCCCCATAGCACAACCTCAGCTGCTTATGCAGTTACCACAGCCCGAACTGTAGTAGAGACAGCCCGCATCACACAACGATCTGCACAGGCAGCAGAACTGATTGCCCTCACACAAGCGTGTATCCTAGCAGCAGGGACGACAGCAAATATTTACACAGACAGCCAGTATGCCTTCGGGTGGTTCATCATTTCGGGCTCTTGTGGAAGGAGAGGGGATTCCTGACCTCGCACGGCAAACCCATCCTGCACGGAGATCTAGTCTCCGCCCTGACTGAAGCAGTCCTCCTTCCCAAACAACTTGCTGTAATCAAATGCCAGGCACACTAAAAGGTGACGGACATCATTGGGCAGGGGAATGCACTGGCCGACATCACTGCCCGGACCACAGCCGAGAATAGGGGGACGACACGCATGTATGTGACCAGGTCACAAGCAGAAAAATGGAAGGACGCTAGGGAAACTATTAGGGACATCCAGATGGGCAGCTCACCACACAAATTGACTGAATGGGCACGGGTGGGACTGAAAGACGACGAAGGCTGCTGGCGGACAAAAGACACAAACAAATGGCTGCTACCCAACTCATACCTGATCCCCATACTGACCAGGGCACACTCCCCTGCACACATAGGATCTGCCCCTATGGCCGAACTTGTCTCCAAAGTTTGGCACAATGACAAGATCACAGACTCAGCTAAACGTTTGGTCCAACAATGTCTGGAATGCCTGCAAGACAACCCTGGGAAAGGAACTGTCGTACCCCGCTGAGGGGGTTTGGGGTCCCCAATCATCCCTTTGAAGTCCTACAGATGGACTACATCCAAGTAGAAAGATGCCAAGGTCTGAAGTATGTACTTGTTGTCGTGTGCGCATTTAGCAAGTGGGTGGAAGCCTATCCAAATTGCGACAACACTGCCATTGCTACTGCAAAGGTATTACTGAAAGAATTCTTCCATCGCTACGGTCTTTGTCGAATTTTGTGGAGTGACAATGGCCCCCACTTCGTAGCCAAGGTTATCCAACTCATCCTG
Organism: Lissotriton vulgaris; assembly: GCF_964263255.1. Taxonomy (NCBI): domain Eukaryota; kingdom Metazoa; phylum Chordata; class Amphibia; order Caudata; family Salamandridae; genus Lissotriton; species Lissotriton vulgaris. The sequence goes on from NC_141694.1 coordinate 473,584,992, forward strand.
AAGGGGTTGGGTGTAAAACAGAAATTTCACGCAGTCTTCCACCCCCAATCTGCTGGACTAGTTGAGTGACATAATGCCACGCTGAAGCTCAAACTAGGTAAGATAGTGGCTACCACAGGACTGAAATGGCCAGACGCTCTCCGACTGGCATTGCTATCAATACGTTCCACCCCCATCAAACAGCACTTGACCCCCTACGAGGTCGTTTACGGCCGACCTATGAGCGTTTGGTCTGCGCCAAAACCGACATCCATTCACGATGTCCCGGACGTCCTAATGTCTGACTATTTGTACAATCTGACTAAAACGTTGTCTATTATCCATCAACAGGTGCTGCAGGCCATCCCTGATGCTTCCAGGGGCCCCGGACACGACATCCAACCTGGAGATTTCATGCTGATACGAAATTTCCAGCGTGCAAAGAGTCTGGAACCCCGGTGGACGGGCCCCTGGCAAGTCTTGATCACCACCCGAACAGCTCTTCGAGTGGAAGGGAAGCGAAACTGGCTGCATGCACACCACTGTAAGAAGATCTCCTCAACCCTGACGGCGACCGAAGATGTGGCCACCCAAGGAGAGCTCCTGAACAAAGACCGACCATCCCTGAGCTGCTACCCTGAGACAGAGACACTTGAATTGGCAGAATTTCCTGATCCCACTGTGCCATCCAGAGAAGGGTATAACCTACAATGAAAGGAGGGAGATTCGGCTAAGCAGACCACTGACTAAGTTATAATTCTCAGAGCGGTGGCCTAACACTACTAAGGCTACCAGGAGAGAAGCCAAACGAAGTTTGTAGTTCTGCCCGCTACCGAGCCCCTCGAAGATGATGGAAGAGCCCGATACGAAGATGATGGAAGCACCCGACACGAAGATGATGGAAGTAACCGGACATCATAAGACCCACTACAGAAACCCAAAGACTGACAAAATACACAGCTCAAAGACTATTGCCCTCTTTATCGCCCTTCTCTTTTGCCTTCTCCTCATGACCACCCTCTGGATCGTGGACCAGCTCATAAGACATTTCTAACTACTGCACACCTTACCAACATGAAAGAACACTACCTGGTCTCTCTTTCACCTCAACTCCGAGAAAGACGTAAGGAGTTCTGGAGCAACTCCTTCGTGCAGTTGCTGCACCAACACAACCTTGCCACCAATGCCACAAATTGCTGGATCTGTGGGTTGTTACCACATGCCACTGGACATTCCATCCCCTTCATCCCTTCACCTTTCTCCGTTCATGGCTCCTGCCTTGCTTGGCTGATCCTCTTGCAAGAAAGCTACAGGGATAATGCCACTTCCAGCAAAACTGTGTCACACTTTTATCATGGGGTCTGGCTGAACAAAACAGGAAGAACTGCTGCTCCCTTTTGCCCTCTGACATCCAACGCCTCCATTCACATGGACATCCCTGCCAAAGAACGGGTTGAAATGCAAATATTCAACAACCCAGCCAGACCCACCTTCTCCTACCTCCGGAAACGAACAGCTGCCACCCTGACTGTGGCCCTGTCTTTCGTCAACGTCTCGGGACTTGTATGCATCGAAGGCCTTGGGACAAATTTGGTGGGTCACAGCGCTTGCCGCATCACCAGAACTTTGGACTCAACTGATCCACCCTCTTTTGTCACCTCTCCGAACATGTACTTTTTCTGCGGTACGAAAGCCTACACTTGGCTCCTAAAGGGCTGGGGAGGTACCTGTTACATTGCCTTCATCCTTCCTCCAACCTATGTGGCCCCAGAAAACCATCACCGACAAAAGCGAGCAAAAGACATTGAGCAAGCTGACTCCACAGTTCCTGGATGCAATGAAGGAACTTGTTCCACTTTGGGGTCCGATGGCAAACAGCCGTGCCATCCGACATTTGACCCAGGCAGTTGAAACGACGATGAACATTACAGCTGGCATCCTCACAAACAATACAGCCGAGCTTCAGGCGGTCCGCCTGGTGGCCCTTCAGAACCTCCTTGTTCTAGATGTGGTTCTAGCGGATCGTGGAGGAGCATGCCGTATCATTGGGTCCAGCTGCTGCACCTACATACAGGACAATTCGCCCTCAGTCTACAAAGCCATTGAACATCTCCACAGACTTTCCTCAGAAGTTCACCAGGAACAAGAAGAACGGTCGCTTGGGAGTTGGTTCTGGAGTGCTGTAAAGGACTGGGGGTGAAGGTTGTTTATGATTATATTGATATCGATTGTCGTAATATGTGGATTCTGCCTGGGTGTCCAATGCTTGCCACCCCAGTGCTCACTTTTTGCTAACTGTATCTTCCCTAAGACTCTGGACTTCGAAGCTGAACGCATGAAAGCTTTGTATGAAGTAGAAATCCGTAATATGATGGGGATAGACATAGATTGACAAGCTGGCTAGATATGTTGAAAAGGGAGGACTGTTAAAATCTAGATTGCGAGGTAAACATTATCGGCGCCGTCTTGTCCTTTTTAGGCTCATATGTGCGTGTAAGTAGCAGCCATTTTGAATGCCATGGCCTCTCTGCCCACTGCCGATAGCCAGCGCGTCTCTCTCTCTCTCTCTCCCTCTGACCTTGCAAGCATCCCCCGCGTACTGACAGCCCCAGCTCTCACATGCTTGGGCCATAAACCACCTCTTCAGCATGGCCCTGCCTTGGAGCCACATCCCGTACTCGGCTAACACCCCCCTGCATCCCTTTCATGATCACACATCCTTTGATAAACCCCCTTCCTCTCTGCCCGATTGTCCGGCCCGATCCCAGGCCACCACCTGGCCGTGCGGATGCAGTTTATTGCCCCCTACAGTAGGCAGCTGCCCCTCTTCAAAGGATCTACGACTGATCAAAGCCCCCACCCCATGAGATCCGATCCGCCGCACACATTCCGGGAACCGGCGGAATGTCCAGCTGCACGACAGTCATCACCTACTGAGATCGGGGTGGGGAATTCTACTGTAAATGTGTGTGGGAACGGGCTTGAAGCGGGGATTTCGAGGATGTATTTCCTTACATCAAAGTATTGACAAAGATGTGTTTCATGCAATAAAGCCATAAACCTGTGTATAAGAGGCCAGGCCTCGGAGATGCGGTTAGAGCACCTCGAGAAGATACCCTGTTGTCTGATTTGATGTGTTCTGCTCCGTTGGAATAAACTTCTGTATCCTGCCTTCCAGTCTCCAGCGCCTGCCTCTTTGTTTGGTAATTTCGAGTGGTATGAGAGGCAACTAATGCCGGGCAATACTTAAGAGTTATCGATTGAAATTTGCCTACCCTTTTACACCCCTTCCCAAATGAAAGGTGTTGAGACTAACCTTGCCTTAGGGAGTCTTCATTGTCTGTAGGGAGTTGGACCATCTCAATAGTTTTTGATTTTCCCCTTTCATCTGCATTAGCCATCTGAGAGGTCTTTGGTCAGTTTGAACCAGGAAGTGAGTCCCAAACAAGTAGGGCCTCAACTTCTTCAGGTACATAACCACAGCAAAGGCCTCCCTCTCAATGGCACTCCGTTTCTGCGCTATGGGGAGTAGTCTCCTGCTTATAAAAGCAACAAGTTGGTCTTGGCCTTCCTCATTGATATGGGAGAGGACTGCTCCTATCCCCAGGTCTGAGGCATCAATCTGCACTATGAACTTCTTGAAGTAGTCTGGTGCTTTTGGAATGGGTGCTGAGCATATTGCTTCTTGCAGGGTGTCAAAAGCCTTTTGGCAGCTAACAGTCCAGTTTACTTTCTTGGGCATTTTATTGGATGTGAATTCTGTGAGGGAAGTCACAATGGACCCATATCCCTTCACAAACTCCGTGTAGTATCCAGTCAAGCCAAAAAATGCCCTGACTTGTGTCTGGGTGGTTGGAGCTGCGCAGCCCAGGATACTCTGGATCTTGGGTTGTAAGGGTTGGACCTGGGCTCCACCGACAAGGTGGCCAAAGTACACCACAGTGCCCTGCCCTATCTGACATTTGGATCCCTTGACAGTCAGTCCTGAGATTGCATGGCTTGTAGTACCTTCCCAAGGTGGGTCAGGTGATCCTGCCAGGTGGAGCTAAAGACAGCAATATCATCAAGATAATCTGCACTAAAGGACTCCAATCCAGTCAGAACTTGGTTCACCAACCTCTGGAAGGTGGTAGGGGCCTTCTTTAACCCAAAAGGCATTGCAGTAAACTGATAGTGCCCAGCAGGGGTGGAGAATGCTATTTTATCTTTGTCTCCTGGGGCCATGCCAATCTGCCAGTACTCTGCAGTTAAGTCAAAAGTACTGAGGAATTTGGCTGACCCGTAGCTTGTCTATACACTCATCGGTTCTTGGAATGGGGTGAGCATTTGTCTTGGTGACAGAGTTGATCCCTCTATAGTCCACACAGAACCTCATCTCTCTCTTTCCACCTTGTTGATGAGGTTTGGGGACCAGAACAACTGGGCCAGCCCAGGGGCTCTCAGAGGGTGCAATCACCCCTAGCTCTAGCATCTTGCTGACTTCAGCTTTGATGCTTTCCTTGACTTGTTCTGATTGTCGATAGTTTTTGTTTTTCACAGGGTTACTGTCACCAGTGTCCACATCATCGGTACACCAGCTGGTCAGACCAGGGGTCAAGGAAAAGATGCTAGCAAACTGCTGCAAGACTTGCTTGCAGTCAGTCTGCTGTTGGTGAGAGAGGGTATCTGAAAAGACCACTCCATCCACTGACCCATCTTTTGGGCTGGAAGAAAGGAGATCAGGGAGAGGTTAACTCTCTGCTTCCTGTTCCTCATCAGACACCATCAGCATGGTGAGGTCAGCCCTGTCATTGTAGAGTTTAAGGCGGATCACATGGATCACCCTTTTGGGTGTCCTGCTGGTGCCTAGGTCCACTAAGTAAGTGACCTCACTCTTTTTCTCCAGGATAGGGTAAGGGCCACTCCATCTGTCTTGGAGAGACCTTGGTGCCACTGGCTCCAAAACCAACAACTGTTGTCCAGGTTGAAATTTAACCATGGCAGCTTTTTGGTCATACCAGTGCTCTGCAGCTCCTGGCTGGCCTGAAGATTCTTGGATGCCTTGTCCATGTACTCAGCCATTCTGGACCTTAGGCCAAGCACATAGTCCACAATGTCTTGCTTGCGTTCTTGGAGAGCCCTCTCCCAACCCTCTTTTACCAGAAAAAGTGGTCCCTTTACAGGATGACCAAACAGAAGTTTGAAGGGTGAAAAACCCACTCTTTTCTGTGGCACTTCCAAATAAGGGAAAAGCAGGCATGGCAACAGAACATCCCATCTCCTTTTGAGTTTTTCAGGGAGTCCCATGATCATACCTTTCAATGTCTTGTTGCATTTTCCACCAAGGCCATTGGTTTGTGGGTGGTATGGGGTAGTAAACTTATACTGCACACCACACTCCTTCCACATGAGTTTCAGGTAAGCAGATATGAAGTTGGAACCTCTGTCTGAAACTGCCACCTTAGGGAAGCCTACACTGATGAAGACACCCAGGGGGGCCTTGGCTAGTGCAGGAGCTGTAGTAACCCTAAGGGGAATTGCTTCAGGGTACCTAGTAGCATGAGCCACTACTACTAGAATGAATTTGTTCCCTGAGTCTGTGGGAGGTTCAAGTGGACCCACAATGTCCATACCTACCCTTTCAAAGGGTACCCCCACCACTGGTAGTGGTATCAGGGGGCCTTTGGTTTGTCACCTGTCTTGCCACTGCCTGGCTGGTAACACAGGAGCTCACAAACTGCTTCACCTTTTGGTTCATCTGAGGCCAGTAGAAGTGGCTAACTAGCCTTTCCCAAGTTTTGGTCCACCCCAGATGTCCAGCTAGGGGGATGTCATGAGCTAAAGTAAGGAGGAACTCCCTGTACTTTTGTGGCACTACCACCCTTCTGGGAGCTCCAGGATTGGGGTTTCTTGCCTCAGCATACAGTAATCCCTCTTCCCAATAAGCTCTGTGGGTACCACTGACATCTCCCTGTGCTTCTGAAACAGCTTGCTGCCTCAGGCTTTCAGGATTGGGCCAGTCTCGCTGAACCTGGCACAGCTCTACCCTAGTGGGTCCCCCTGGGCCCAGGAGTCCAACCTGGTAAGGCTCAAGCTCCATGGGCTCACTTCACTCTAGGGTTTCCAGTTCCTCTCCCTGAGGAGAGGGGTCCTGAGAGGCTTGCTGTGTAGAAGCTGGTCCCCCAGTCTCCTTGCTTTTTCTCTTGGTTGGTTGGGCCATACTTTCAGGCTCCAAACCTACTTGTTCACCCTTCGTTTTGCTCTGTGCTATGGTTTGAACACACACCTGCCTAGGGATACCCAGCATGGCTGCAGGGGTTACTTGCTCAACCTTAGCCCAGGCTGAGGTTTCCAGGTCATTTCCAAGAAGACAGTCAGCTGGCAATTGTGGAGAGACCGCTACCAGTTTCAGGCCTGTAACCTCCCCCCAACCTAATGTCACCATAGCCATAGGGCGTTGGGTGAATATACTGTCAGCATTGGTGACTGGGTAAGTTTTCCCAATCAAGTATTGCTCTGGTGAAACCAGCATTTCCGTCACCATAGTGATACTGGCGCCTGTATCCCTCAGGGCTTCTACTCTAGTTCCATTAATGGAGGGGTATTGCAAATACTTTTTACAGTTGGGTGGCCAACCAGCTACAGTGGCAAACTCCATTTCCCCCAAGGAGACTAGACTAGTTTGAGTGTATTCCCAGATTTGCTCTCGGCACTCCTCTGATCACATCTGTAGATTCACTGTCCCAGGAGTAGCTGTATTGGGTGCCTTAGGGGCTTTGTTGTAGGGGTAGTTTTTGTCTACAGTTAAATGTCCCAACTTTTTACAGTTGTTACAATGGGTCTTGTTAGGATCAAAGCTCTTACCCCTATAGGGCTGAGGCACATAGGGAGTAGTTTGGGACCCACCCACCTGTACAGGTTTTTGGGGCCCTTTGAAAGACTCAGCCTTTTTATCTTGGGGATTCTCACCACTTTTCCCCTGGGGAGGTTTTGTAACCATCTTCTTTTGGTCACCCCCAGTGCCTGTCCTTGTCACCCTAGTCTTGACCCAATGGTCTGCCTTCTTTCCCAATTCTTGGGGAGAAATTAGACCTAGGTCTACCAAATGCTGATGCAACTTTTCATTTGTGCAATTACTCAAAATGTGTTCCTTTATAAACACATTATAAAGTCCAGTAAAATCATGCACATTGTGTCCAGTTAACCAACCATCCAGTGTCTTTACTTAGTAGTCTACAAAATTTATCCAGGATTGGGTCTGGGTTTTGTGAGCCCCCCTGAACCTAATTCTGTACTCCTCAGTAGTAAGTGCAAATCCCTCAATCAGAGTTTTCTTCATGAGCTCATAAGACCCTGCATCTGGCCCAGAGAGGTTCATAAGCCTGTCTCTGCATTTACCATAGAACAGTTCCCACAGATTGCCCCCCAGAGAGGTTTCTTTAGTCTTCTGATATCACACGCCCTCTCAAAGGCTGTGAACCACTTGGTGATATCATCACCTTCCTCAAATTTAGGGACAATCCCTTTGGGGATTTTAGGATCATAGATTGCTCTTTTTCCTTAATATTGGTATTGCTGCCACCAGAGATGGGGCTAAGCCCAAATCTTTCCTTTCTTTTTCTAGAGACAGGAGTCTGGACTCTGGGTCTAATCTCTTGGCCATCTTTGCGAGAAAGTTGTCCTTTTTATTGGGGCTATCCACAATGTGTTCTCTGGCGCCTAGTCCACCTGTGTGATACCCAGGCTCCTAGAAGCGGAATCTTGGAGTTAAGGGTGTAGAGACGCTCACTTCCCTAGAGATGGGGGGAGATTGGTATTATCCTCCTCCTCTTCTTCCTCTGACCTGGTGTCACCCTGTTCAGAGGGGTGGCCTTTTGCATACTCAGCCAGGAGCACCTGGAGCCCATGTTTGGTTGGATGCAGGTCCATGACTATATTTTTAAGTTTACATAGGGACATCAATTCCTTGAAATTCAAGGGCAAGTAAGGTGTGAGGTCAAGCTCCTCAACCAGGTCCATGTTATCTTCACTAATAGCTGGGTTCTGTTGAGACATTCTAACCTGAAAGTTCTAACCCTCTACCCTAACTATAGTGACTTTTCTGGAATTCCAATGGGACTTACGCAAGGCCCTACTAGACTTTTAGTATTTTGGAAAAAACAATTTCAGAATTCTAAAGGCAATTTATGAGTTTTGTCGTGTGATCAGATGGTAACCAAGCAGTCCAACAAATGCAAGTTTGTATCCCACCACTGCCACCAATGTGAGAAAGTGGCTCTATATATACTGCACCAGAATAAGGTACAGTGTGTATATAGTCCGCAAATCCCAGAGGTATAACAGAGGTTAAATCCAGGTGTGACATTACTCTCTAAAGTGGTAGCTTGGGCGAGCAGTAAGGCAGTACCAGAGGACAGTGTATTTGTAGTACACACTCAGTCAGCAAAGGGTTTCACACACTCAAAGACTGAACTCCAGGCCACGTGATTTTATATCAAAGATATAGTTACTTTATTTCTAGAACCAATAGGTATCAAAATATACTGTTCTCAATATGAGAGGTCTCAGATGAGTACTTTGCAGACAGGCAATAAACTTTGTAAACACAATTGGTACAGGGGTTGCAGCAGGCAACATAATTCTACACACAATTTACCATTGAGCTCAATAGGTTTTCCTATATAAACACGGTTGATTACTTTGTAGATTACTTTGGTAGTTCCAGGACTGGATCCTAGATTCAGTCCTGGGATCTAAGCTAAAAACAATTTAGTAAAAATGTTTTAGTTATTGCAGTGATTTTTAAGGAATATAAAGCTATTTTAAAAGTTCACACTTAGAAACTTTTCAACAGAAATCTGGCAATGTTATCCAATGGGAGAAAATTCAGGTTGCACGTAAAGTGCGATCTTATTACTTTTGTAATCCAGTACTTGGCTCCTGGGTCCAGCACTGGGGTCTCAACTTAAAACAGGTAAGTAATTACGTTTCAGTATTTCGTATGATTTTTAACCAACATTTCAAGTTTTCAAAAGTAGACAGAAGAAATTTCATAGAAAAGCAGACAATGGATTCCTATGGAGAAAATACGGTTTAAGGGTATACCCGGCTCGGATTGCTTTTGTGGTTCAATAATGGGCTACAAGGTCCAGTATTGGCTTCTCTCCTGATCAAAGGTGAGTACTTCTGAATTCGTTACTCGGCTGATTTTATAGGAATATTTCAAGTTTTCAAAAGTAGGCACTTAAAAGATTTTTCGAGTCAAACCAGTCAATGTTATCCAATGGCAGGTAAGTGAGTTACCGGTTTCCAGGTGAGTACTCGACTGGTGAAGTTAAGGTTCTGGGAATGGACTCAGGGGTCAACAAGGGTCAGGTAGGTACAGTTGGTTCACCCCCAGCGGCACAGGGGCGGACGGGTGCAGAGGTAGTTAGGTCCAATGTTATCCAATGAGGGGCAGGCGGCCCCCGGTTGGTGGCTGCTGGCTAGCAGGCCATGCAGCTGTGGGAGCTGAGCTCCTGGTAACTTGCTCTGGGCAAATGGGGAAGTAGGATAGGACAAAGGTGGCATGGCCAGCGGCACTCGTGCGGCTGGGTGCGGGGGGCTTTTGAGCCGACGGCGCTCATTGTTGTTCAATGGGAAAGGTCACAAGTGAACGAAGGCTGCAGGCTCGGGGACGGAGACTCTTTAGGGGCGACCACCACTTCGAGAGGTAAGTTGGGATCTTGGAGCCCTGGTAGGTACCCCAAAGGAAGGCACAGGGGGCCGTAGGGCGCCGGGTGCAGGGGTCTCTTTAGGTGTCGGGAAAGTTTACCCTTGGCTGGTCGCGGTTGGAGGGGCCCCTGGTTCTGAGTCTGCAGGCGTGGTCTGGTTCATCGAGGAGGGTCTTTGGGCACTGGACTTTGGGTCCCAGTTGCCAGGGGGATGTCCTCGTGGTCTTGGATCACTCGTGCACGGGCCGGGCTCGGCAGGTGCAGAGTGGGCTGGTAAGGAGCTTCCTGGCTGGCAAAAGGGGTGTTGTTGCAGTAGAGCCTCTGCTGATGGGAGTCCCAGTCTTTAAGAGGGTCAAGGCAGGCAGGTCCTCTGGGTTGCCCACGGTTGCTGTCCGCTGGAGATGCCAGAGTTTGGGCAGGTGCAGGTGCCAGGATCGACAGGCCGGTAGGGCTGGGGCCAAGTCAGTTGTGGTCGTCCTGTTGTTAGCAGCTGCATGGCGGGTCTTCCTCCTCTTGATCTTCTTTCTTCTTTTGGTATCGGGATCTGAGGAAGGAAGGTTCAGGGAGACCCTAAATACTGAATTTAGGGGCGTTACAGGTAGGGCAAGGGCAGGGACCAATAGGTCCCTGTCCTGGGGTGGGTACATCCCCTAGGCTGCTCCTCTCCTGTGGGAGGGGGGTAGGAGCCTAGCTGTGATTGGGCAGGGCTCCACATATTCATGATGGCCAGAGCCCGGGGTCATGTTTCACCTCGTCTCCCTCACCTGAGGGGTGGGATTGGCACAGACTGGCACACCCACCTTCCTGACATAGGTTTTCCCGCCAGACTTCCCGCCAGAGTGGGGGTCAGGACTGGTGGGAGCCAGTTGCTGGGTACAGCAAATGGTCTGGAGAAGCTCACAGAGGCAGCAGGCCTTTGAAGCTTCCCCATACCCATCCTGGGGGAGGAGACCTAGCACCTCACCCAGCATGTGGATTGTTGCAGGTCCAGGAGAGCGAGGGCTCTCCACCCAGTGGTCCAGCAACATGTCTGCCTTGTGGCAGCCTAGGCAGCCTCTCAGTCCAGACGTGGATTGTGGTTAGTTTGCAGGGGGCATCTCTAAGATGCCCTCTGTGGTGCATTTTTCATTAAATCCCACACTGGCATTAGTGTGGATTTAATGTGCTGAGAAGTTTGATACCAAAATTGTCAGTCTTCAGTGTAGTCATTATGGTGTAGTGGAGTTTGTAATATCGACCTCCTAGCATCATATACTCTCAATGGCATCACTGAAATTACAGTACCCAGGAATGACCCTGGGTACTGTAGGGACACAGGGCTCATGCACCTGTGCCCACACCACTGGCATAGGGCACCCAGCTAGAGGGGTGACTGATGTATGTCAGGGCAGTAGGTTTGTAGGCATGGCACACAGGGATGTGTGCCATGCCGACTCTTTGTTTAGTTCTGTACTTAGGCACTCAGCCTGCAAAGGCAGTGTGTGGGTGCCAGCGTACAGGGCCCCTAAGGGTGGCACAATAAGTGCTGCAGCCCTTAGGGGTCTTCTCTGGTCACCATGCCCTGGTCAACTAGGGTACCATTTGCTAGGGGCTGACAAGTGGCCAGAGATGCCAATTGGGTTTTAGTTTCAACACAGTTTTAGGGCAGGAACACAGGACCTGGGTACCTAGTTGGCAGGAGCCCAGGACACACTCAGTCAAAGCACATCAGCAGTCAGAAAAAAGTGGGGGCATACCAATGCAAGAAAGATGGCACTTTCTCACAATTGTCTTTTATATGAAGTATCTGCAGTTCTAATAGATCAAATGGCTTTGAAATATTAGAAATAAATTTTTATGACTTGCCATCTCAAAAACTAAATAAAGATCAGACTTGAAATATGCTGATTTTTGTTTTTCCCATGCTTTTGACATAGTAAGAGTGAATGCCATCTTCCTGCAGCCCGGTCCTATATTTCACTTGAAAAAACATAACATAACGTGTATGTTTGTAAAGCGCACGTCTCCAACTGTGTTGTTGGAAGATGGTAGACAGAGGAGAAGTAGCAGGTGGAGGCAGGTTAGTGTTTCCTGCTGAACAATAAAGCGGTCTGAAAGCAAATGACATTCATGTTTATATCTACTATACTAATTTGATTCCCTACGACTAGCATTAGTAGTGCTCCTTTCGTGTCCCCTGCCCTTCTAATGCTTGCACCTTCAACCATTGCTCCCTAGATCTTCTTTGATGACTTTCTATTTTTAGTGGCTTCTCCTACCATTCCTGCTACCACGGTTTCTGCTGTCATTGTTAATTCTGGATTGCCCTGTTTCTGCAGACCCGTGTACACCTCTATTTGCAATTAACAGTATGTATTTTGCCAATCAAATTTGTATTTGCTATACAATTTAATGTAATGGCTGAATTGGGGCACGACTATCAAGTTCCACATTACTGTCCTCCACCCAATCCCCGCTCTCAAATAAATTACGAAATATATTGCATTAAAACTAATTTTTGACTCTAAAAATGTATTTTGGGGGCGTGGCCTAGATGGCGGGCTGAGAGGACGCACTCGCCGCGCGCTCCCGAGCCCCTGGAAAACCTGCACCGCTCAACACCGCTGATCTCCCCCGGTTCGAGCGGAAAAAGCACCCGGTGCTCCCCGTGGTGGTGTAGAACAGCCTGCGAGCCCTGGCTGCCCTGCCGCGGCGGCGGTTTTGCTCGAGAGCCGGCCGAAGCGGTGGCCGCCGAGAGACCTGCAGGAGGCCAGAGAACCGCAAGACTTGAGGACTTGGTGTCCCGGCGTGGTGGTCCTGCGACTTAGGGCGGGCTGCCAACTTGCACGCGACCCGGCGCCCAGGCGGGGGCCGAGTCGGCTTTCATCGGCGGAGCGGAGCTGCGTAGACGGTAGAGGCGGAGGCGGAGCCGGCCTACAGCAACTACGCAAGTCCGGGGATCGGGAGGGCCTGCGCCACGTGGCCGCTCCGGGTCCCCTCCTCTGGCCGCTGCGGAGTGAGGTTGGGCTTTCGGCGCACTTGAACACTTTGGCGACCTCCGGCTCCGGCTGCCGCACACTCTGCGAGCTTAGCCCTTTACTGTGCGCCCTCCATGTGGACCCACGAGGGGGGCCTGCCGAGATCCCCCGGCGTTGGCTCCCTGGCCCGGTACGAGCGGCCATTTTGAAGAGTGCGGAGCGGCTACCCGGCCTTGTACGAGGGCTCCTTGCTTGACGTGCTTCCACCACGGTGGCTGTGTGTCCAGCCGGCCTCTGCTGCTCAACGGCCCCGGCCTGTGGCGCCTACTCACCGAAGCTGCGGACCCCGGTGCTTCCCACCTTTCCGTGATGTCGAATGCCAGGGGGCAGAGGAGAGGCGATCGAACTTTGCCGGACATGCTGGGGCGCGGCGCCCCGAGACAGGACAGGACCCAGCCCGCCCGAGCCCCCCGAACAACTCAAGGGGCGACGATGGTGGAGAACCCCCGGTGACTCGATCGTTCCTGGAGTCCCTATTCAGCTCCTTGAGGGAGGACTTTCAGGCCTTGAAGCAGGAGGTGGCCGGGGAGGTTCGGGAGGTCCGAAGAGAGGTGGACTCTCTGGGAGAGCGAGTTAACACGGTGGAGGCGGCTGGCCATTCCAGAGACGAGGAGATCACCCATTTGCAACAGGAGGTCCTGCGGCTGCGGGACCAACAGATCGAGCTACAGGCCCACGCCGAGGACCTTGAAAACCGGTCCAGGCGGAACAACATCAGGGTCCGGGGTGTACCGCCCAACGAGGAAGGCGAGGACGTGGCCGCCTATTTGGGAGCCCTGTTCCACGAAATCCTAGGAGAGTCCGAAGACTTCCAGATTCGGATCGACAGGGCGCACAGGGTCGGCCGTCCTCGCAGAGCTACGGCGCCTCCCCCGGACATTTTGGCTTTCTTGCCGGACTTCCCCTTGAAAGAGCGGATTCTCTGCGAGGCGCGGCGGCAGCAGCCTTTCCGCTTCAGAGATCACCCGGTGGCCCTCTATCAGGATTTATCCACGATCACACTGCAGAAGAGGAAGACCTTTAAGATCGCCACGGACTTCCTGAGGGAGCACGAAACGCAGTACTCGTGGGGGCATCCCTTCCGTTTGATTTTTCGATGGAATGGTACATTGCACCAGCTCCGGTCCCTCCAGGATGTCTGCGGGGTACTGGGGATCACTGCTTCGGACACGGACACCCCGGCGCCTCGCCGCAGGCGGAGCACTCGAGACGGCTGGCAACTGGTCGGGGAGAGGCGATCCCCTCCACCTGCGAGGCCTGACTCGCCCACGATTCGAGTGGAAATGTCCAGCGCCATCCAGGAGGCCTCCAGGACAACGTCGAACAGCGATGTGGCCTTGATGGCCTGAACTTACTCCGGGGGGAGTCTACATTAGCCCATCTTCATCGCAGGTGCGGGGGTTCTGGGGGTGGAGGGTCGCGGGGGTGCTGGTGGTGGTGGATGGACATCCACTAGAACGACTTTCCACGGCCTTGTCTGCTAAGGACCGGACTGGGACAATGACATTTTCTGAATGGTTTGGGGAGAGGGGGGTGGGAAGGGGAGTTGGACGGGGAAGTTCAGGGTCTGGGGGTTCGCCGGGGGGGGGAGGAAGGGGGGAGTGTGGAGTTGGGAGTGTGGGGATCCGGGGGGAGAGGGTTCACACAGTTGGGGAGTTTTGGGGCTTGGGGACTGTACTGTGCCGTGGGGTGGTTTACTTTCTCTGTGCAATGGAGCCGCTTGCTGTGGCCTCTGCGTTCTGTCCGGTGGGCCTCGCCCGCCTTCATGTGCGTTTCTGGTGTTCCCCTGATTGATGGCCCTTAAAATTGTTACTTTGAATGTGAAGGGGCTGAACAATCCGGTCAAACGACGGGCTGTACTGTCCCTGTTAAAGGATTCCCAGGCCGACATCTGCCTACTGCAGGAGACCCACCTGCTGGCCAAGGATTGTCCCAGGCTGCGCACCCCTAAGTTCCCCACGCAGCTCTTTTCTTCCAGTGCCTCCAAAACAGCAGGGGTGGCGATCCTGATATCAAGTAGGTTCAGGGGGGAAGTTTTGCAGAAGGTAGCGGAGCAGAAAGGGAGGCTCTTGGCGTATAGGATCAAGGTGGGGGGTTTAGTGTTTACTATAGGCTCCATATACAGCCCCAATGACCATCAGGACCAGTTTCTACACAGGGCACTAGAAGATGTGGCATCCACGCCTGACAGGCACATTGTCCTTGGGGGGGGGACCTAAATGTGGTCTTTGACACCTCTCTGGACAGGTCGGTGCAGAGGCGCCAACAATCGGGGGAGCTTTCGGGCTCGGTTCGTACCCGATTGGAGGAGCTTGATATGCATGACATGTGGCGCCGTCTCCACCCCGCAACCCGCGCATACTCCTATTTCTCCCACGCCCATAAGTCATACGCGAGGCTGGATCATCTTTTAGTGACGGGCCCGATGTTTGAACTGGCCTCGAGCGCCGACATGGGGGTCCTATCTCTCTCGGACCATGCACCAGTGGAGGGCACTTTCTGTCTGCCTCCAATGGCTCACTCGAGGGGGGTCTGGCGTCTCAGGGACACTTTACTGCATAGGCAATCGGTGGTGAAACAGATCCGCGCGTCCATAGCGGACTTTCAGCGCGTTAACGACAACGACGACACCACTCGCGCGACGCAATGGGCTGCCCTGAAAGCTGTGCTCCGTGGCGAATTTATCGCCATCTCCTCGGCGGAGAACAAAGATCGCCAGCTCAAAAGGGATGAGCTTACCCGCCAGGTGCGGGAGCTAGAGCAGGTGCATCATCGGACAGGTGCACCCCGGGTCTGGAGGCAATTGAAGGCCGCCAGGAAACTCCTGTCCGCACTTGACACGGACAGAGCGGAGTACGCAGTGCTTCGTTTGAAGCACAAGTACTACACCGGCGGGGACAGGTGCGGCCGGCTTCTGGCGCATAAGCTCAGGGTGCAACAACAACAGCACCGGGTGAAGGAGTTAGTTGCCCCCACTGGAGGGTCAGTCACGGAGGACGGACAGATCGCGGACGTTTTCCGTGATTACTACGCTGATCTCTACGCCGGCGTTCCCCCCTCCGCGCGGGCTGAAACAGAATACCTAGAGTCGGTGTCGCTCCCGTCACTGACGCCGGATCAGGCCCAATATCTGGAGCGGGAGATTCGGATTGAGGAGGTGGTCACGGCGATCTCCCGGCTCAAGAACGGGAAGGCCCCGGGACCTGATGGTTTTATCCCTCTCTTCTACAAAACCTTTTGCCAGGAACTCGCGCCACTTTTGACGCGCCTCTTTAATACGTTCTCGGAGCCGGGTGCTATCCCCCCAGAATTCCTTCAGGCTACGGTGTCTGTGATTCCGAAGCCGGGCAAGGACCGGACTGCTTGCGGGTCCTACCGCCCGATCTCACTCTTAAACACGGACCTGAAGATTTTCACCAGCATTCTGGCGGCACGTCTGGCACTCCACCTCCCGGGCATGGTTGACCCGGATCAGGCCGGGTTTGTACCAGGCCGGCAGACTGTCGATAATACAAAGAGGGTGACCCATATCCTGGAGAAGGCCTCGCGGATACCCGGGGAACGCATGCTCCTCTTCATCGACGCGGAAAAGGCGTTTGACAGAGTGCATTGGCCTTATTTGGAGAAGGTCCTGGGCAAATTTGGCATCGGCGAGAAGTTCAGGCACCTGGTATTCAATTGCTATCGCTTCCCATCCGCGGTAGTGCGGGTGAACGGGTGCAGCTCCCGGCACTTCCCCATTGAGCGAGGTACCAGGCAAGGGTGCCCGCTGTCCCCGTTGCTTTTCGCTCTTTATATGGAGCCGTTCGCGCAAATGGTTCGCCAGAATCCCGACATCATAGGTGTCCGGATGGGAGAGTTCCATCATGCTCTCAGTCTCTATGCGGACGATGTAATCCTGACACTCGACGATCCGCGGAGATCTTTACCTGCATGTATAGCAGAACTGGACCTCTTTGCGACGGTAGCGGGCTTCAAGGTGAACCTTGGAAAGTCTGCGGCCCTTGACATTTCGCTATCTAACGCCACCAGGGCTGACTTACAGAGGCTATTCCCTCTGAGCTGGTCTGGGGAACGGATTCCGTATTTGGGGATTCTTCTGGCACCCTCTCTCCCCGCTATGGTCACGGCCAACTACGCGGCTTTAAGTGCGAAGATCAAGGAGGAACTGGCCCGTTGGGATAGGGGCATGCTGTCGCTGCTGGGCAGAGTGGCCGCAGTGAAGATGACCCTCCTGCCACAGGTCTTGTACCTGTTTCGGGCGCTCCCGTTACAACCCCCCAAGGGATGGCTAGCGGAGACTCAGTCTGCTATCACGCGCTTCCTATGGCAGGGCCGTAAGCCTAGGATCAAAAGGACCATTGCCACACTGGCGCCGGAGTCTGGTGGCCTGGGGATAGCGGACCTGTAGAAGTACTTTCAGGCTGCTCAGTTGCGTTATTTGGTGGAGTGGAGCCGGTGGGAGTCGGACAAACACTGGCTGTTTCAAGACCAGGCGGTGGCGGGCAGAACGCTACAGGAGGTACCCTTCCTGAAGAGGGCCCACCGCCCTCCTAACCGCGATGCCTCCTTCGTGACACGGGTCACGCTCCGTGTGTGGGACTCTGTAGCCATCAAGCACGACCTCACCACTTTTCCCTCTCCCTTCACGCCAATAGTTAGTAACCCGGACTTTGGCCCGGGTATGGAGCCAGGAGCCTATGACCATTGGCGAGCGGCCCGCTGCTTCGCTTTGTTTCATCTATATGGCCCGGAGGGTGTCGTTTCCTTCCAGGACTTGCGACGGGATTATGGCCTCCCCGAGACGGAACGCATGCGATATATGCAGGCGCGTCACTGGGCGCTACAGCCTCAGGTGCGAGCGACTGCGGATCCGACGATCACGGCATATGAGCGTTGGCTAGTGACTCGCTCATCGGATGCCAAGCTTATTTCTGACTTGTACAGGATGTTGCAGCCTCCCCCCTTTCACATCTACAACCCGGGGAGGGAGCGGTGGGAACGGGAACTTGGCCGGGTGCTCAGCCACACTGAATGGGACCACATCTCCTACCGAGCGCGTCACTCCGCCTATCATACCGGACCTTCACCAAAATCCCAACTTATTGGTATCGCACCCCTGAGAAATTGCATGACATGGACCACTCGATACCCGGGACATGCTGGCGCGATTGCGGCCAGATTGGCACACTCACTCATGTACTGTGGGACTGTCCCCTGCTGGCTCCTTACTGGGAAGAGGTCCTTAATGAGGTTGACAAGTGCTTTGGGATAGAATTACCCCGCCTCCCCGCCTATGTCCTACTGGGCTTGCCGAATGGTTTAATGTACCCTCTGGGATCTAAGAGAGGTAGACAGACAGCGATAGCCCTGGGGTCAGCAGTACAGAACATACTCATACACTGGCGCACTACCACGCTTCCCACTGTTGTTGGTTGGTTACACAGATTGTGGTATGTCCTGGGCATGGAGAAGTTGTCCCTAGTAGTGGCGGGGGACGTGGACACTTTTGAGGAGCTGTGGGCGCCATTCCATACTTTGTTAAGTTCAGAATTCAAGGAAATCACTTGCCCTAGGTATCTTAGACTGCTACGGCTGACGCCGCCGCCAGATCCGCCTGATTGAGTGGCCCATGTAGGCAACTGATGGAAGGAGGGGGCACCAAGCTGCCACAGGGAAAGAGCGAGTGGTTGACGGCACAGTACAGGGGGTGGGGGGGCTCGGGAGGTTGGGGGGCAGTAGGTCGGGGGGTGGGAAGGAGTTGTTCCCCTTCTTTCTTTTTCCCCCTTTGTTCCCACCCACAGGTGCGCTGGCTGTGAAACTCTGGCACGAATGTGCCCGCCGTATTGAAGGACCTGCCTTCAGGCATCTATTGTATCGTGCACATTGGCTATGAGGTGCACCTGTGGGTATTTGTCTGTTATGTTGTTTCCTTCTTTTTCTCTGCTGCAATAAAATACTTTAAACCTAAAAATGTATTTTGGACCTTAACATTGACTGGCAGTGAAGCCAAATTAGTTTGGACAAGAAGTCTGATGACATGAACCTTCCTCAGCTTTCCTTATTAGTCCCTACATTTCAAATTCTGTATGTGGAATTGATGAGGACCTTGAAGGGGGTATCCTGTGAGTGCATGCACTGCTGTGAAAGCAACCCTCAACTGTTATAATCCAGCAAGGACACCCACCACCTTTATCCGTACCAGTAAAAATTATAATCCTTTAAAACAATGAAATTGCTTCGTTTTAACCTCCAAAACGTGAATTTCTTCTACTTGGGTGAAGGAAAAACAGAAATTAGATCAATTAAATTGGGTATTGCCTCTACACTTTGGTGCAACACTTAGGATCCGATGTACTATTAGACTGGTCACAAAAACTGCTTGCAATTTGTAAAAGTGTTTTAAAAAATGTTTGTAACCAGTGTAGAACTTTGTGAACCGAGCTATGTACTAATAGGTTGAACTACAAACATTCCAAAATCAGATTGAGGTGCAATCCAGTTTACTTCATAAATAATTATGAGGTAGGCATTACATTGTAATTCAATTTAATTGGACACAGTAACAGGGTTGTTTGGAATGGCCAGCAGATGTCTATGACTGTTTTTCAATAAAGATTATTTTTAAATGTAGCCCGTTTTCCTTGAGGGAAATGGAGCTGCATTTAAGAAAAAGGATTTTTCTGGGGAAAAGTTGTGAGTTAGCTGTGGTCTACTTGAACCAAAGTGTTTGTTACCAAAATCAATTGAAGTAAGTGTTGTATGAAAGGGGCGATGGGATTGAACATTTGATAGCATAAGACATAAGGGGTAAGGTTATATGGTTAAGAATTAAGCGGTTAGGGTACTGTATTAAGGGCTTGGGGTGTAGAGTTTATGGATAATGGGGTCAAGGTTATGGGTTAGTTGGTGAAATGTAGGGTTTATTGCTTTGGGGTATTGGATTGAGGGTTTGGTGTACAGGGTTAATATTATTGGGCATAGCAATTAAGATTTAGAGTACTGTCGATGTTTAAAGGCTTGGAATATACGATTTTGACGTTTATCGGTTAATGTTTAGTGCTATAGGATTAAGGGCATGGGATTAGGAGATTAAGTTAAAGAAATATGCCATAGAATTAAAGATTAAGGTTCTGGTTATAGGAGTATGGTTGTGTTATAAGGTTAATAATTATAGGTCTATTTTATAGGGTTTAGGTGTGAAGGAGTTATGGCGTGGTATTTACGGTATAGAGTTACGGGTGCAGGAGTTATGTCTATGAGTTTAGTAGTTAGAGAAGAGGTGCAGAGTTAAGGGAATAAGATACACAAGTTAGACGTTAGGCTTATGGGGTTAACTCCCATGATACATTTCTTTAGCTGCACTGTTATGTATGACTTTAATTTTAGTTGTGTTTATTAATGTTTCAGTTATTTTTTAGCCTACTCTTGAGAAAAAAAATAGGCATTACTGCTTAAAGAAACATTGCACTTAATTTCGTTGAAAAACAATTCATTTTCAAAGTTATTAAATTAAGACGGTACAACCACCAAATTCATCTGGAATGTTTTCTCAAACTCTCTCTCTGTAAGCAAAAACTCTGGGATTTATTTTGCAGTCAATCTAATTAGGAATGTCTGCTTCAATCATGTAGTAAAAACAGCTCGATTGAGTATTCACTTAATTTAGTTTAAGCATTAGTCATCTCTCTTTGTGATTTTGTCAGTGCAGTTTTTACTGACTGGCACAATTCTCTAAGGCTACTTTAAAAGCTGCTGACCCAGACACACAGTCATAAAATACCTATGCTGGCAGAATTTGGCAGCCAAGATCAAGCTTAGATTAACTCGTTTCACCTACAAAAGCCTTCACATAAATACACCATTTACATGTACAGCCTCCATATCACCTCAGGGGGGGTTGGAAGGTCCAAGAAGCTTCTCCTTGAAAATTAAACTATGTTAGGACCGGCATTCAATCGGACCTAACTGCAATATGACTCTCTCTTATTGCCCTGTCAATTGATGTACTCCACCTGCAACTTAAAATATGCTTTAAATATGCTCCCAACACTCATTTTCCTTACTACTTTCCCCACTGATTCCAGGAACTCTCCAGCTTACCCTCGGATTTCAAACTTCATCACGATTTCAACTTCTGACATTATTTCCATAAATGACAACTATTATTTTAAGATTTTGGTTTCTGACTTTGCTACTGACCTTGCCCACATGACTAACAGACCCAAACTGAACAGCATGGACACTTCCTGTGTCTATGGGGCATATTAACAAGGTTTTTATCTCTGCTTTTTTTGGCTTTAAAAGCCAAAGAAGCGGAGATAAAATAGCTCAACAATAGGGTGCTAACATGCAAAATCGCATGTTGGCACCCTTTTCCACTACGCTTCCCTTTGCATCTCTAAAGAGATGCAAAGTGGGTGTTCCAGAGCAAAATAATAGGAGAAATGTTGCTAAGCGACATGTCTCCTATTATCAAGCTTCACGCTAACCCTGTTAGATACCAAAAAAGCAGCGCTAACCACGGTTAACGCTGCTTTTTTATGTCTGCTAATTTTCAGACTGAGCCATGTAATCCAATGGGAGGTGGATTACATGCCTAAGATCACCCTGCCCCATCAGCAAGGTTTCGCTGGTTGCAGTGGGATAATCACACTGTTTACCAACCAAAGCATGGATTTCTATCGCTTGGGAGATAAGTGTTGCTGATAGCACGCTATCTCCGGGATGGAATTCAGTGTTAGCCTGCAATAATTATTCTCGCGCTAAACGCGCTGAGCGATAATTATCGCAGGACCTTGCTAATATGCCCCTTTGTACTTTAGAAGAAGGTCAACTCTGTTTGTCGTCCATAACATGGAATTCATTTTTAGATATCACATTTTAACCTTATTATACCGCATTACACCTACTCAGAGTACTCATTAGTGACCAAATCCTGGTTCTGTACCTAAGGATTTTAATGGACCTTATTCACAAATTTATAACTAATGACAATAGAATTTAATAACTAGTAATAAAGGGTTAATCTAGATTTAAGAAAAATACAATTCCCGTTGTAATATTGTTGCAGGCTAGTACAAAATAAAAGATTTCTTCACCTTCCAGCAAAGGATTATCAATTTTTAAAATTGTATTTTCAAACCGTGAACTTTTCTTCCAGCCCCCTAGACAATGTGTTTCACTGGCAAGCTGAGACAGATTTTGCTACTGAGGAAATGTACTTTTGGATGTATTTTTTTGACAGTGCTGTAATGCATCCTGGATCCTCTCCATGACTCGATGTCATTAGAACTTTGCGCTTACTCTCTATTTCTAATATTGGTTACTGTGAAAATGCATTTTAAATGCTTTACTAATACTCATGCAAAATCTAAAAACTTTCTTACTGATTATACGATTCTATATTCTGTCTTTTTCATTCACTTTGTTCAGCACTTTTCCTTTCAACGGTTCTAGCCTATGAATTGTTCAAAATGTTTTTTATATTTATATTACACAAACGACTGTTTACATTTTCAAGCCATTACTGTAACTATTCTGCCAGAATGGGTTAGCATGATTTAATCAGTCATCCCGATCTGAATACCTCCGAGCAATAAAATCTTCAAAAAGAAGAAGCTCGAGAAAGCGGAGGTTTTACCACCTAGACTGGTTATTGTATATCTGGCAGTAGAGGATGAATGCATGCTGTGAAATGAAATATTACATTATTTTCCTGTCTGTGCTGTTGACTGCGATGTAGGCTAAGAGAATTTTAACACATTCCATTGCGGGAATTCTCTCTTTATTCTTTTTTTCACTTGAGCCTGTGGGAGTCCACCTAAGAACTGTAGCACTGTTCAACTCATTGAAGTTATTACTCCAAGCACTTTCTTGCTCTGTACTGGGACCAAAGTTCATTGCTGTTATCAGACCTCTGATTTAGCGTGAAGAAAGAGAGAATAAAAGTTTTGAAATTCATACTTGGTACCAGTGAATATAACTATTACTATATTCTTCACAATAGCATAAAGAGCACACAAAATGGAAGCTATCCTTTCCCTGTTAGAAGAACGAACTGATAGTGTCAGAAATTATCACTCAAATAATTTGTGATGTCTGTAAAAAAATGTGTGCACTGGTTCTTAAGCAGTCAAATGACTGTATAACCCAATTGGAAATCAGTACAATTAACAAAGAATAGATCCTTCTTGAGATTAGGCTTTTTTTGTTATAGACAAGCCTGTTCATTTTGTTTTAGCTCTCATGTTATCTTATCTTGTTCAAAGCCCATCGAGTTTGTTAGTAAGTTTCAAAGAAATAGGTATTGTTGGTGTTTCCTAAAAATATTTGTGCAATTGTATATATAGTCAAAAATGAACCCAAAAGTGTTGGGTCCTGAGACCTAGCTTATGATGGTGGCTTCTGCCCAATCTGGCCGAAAAAAACCTGGAAGAAAGAAAAATGTATTTCTTGAGTCCCCTCACTCACCAGGGTTTCCCCATGGTGACATGCTTCATCATTGGGGCCATCCCAGCTCTCTCCGAACTGGGGCGTGCTACAACTTGTGGAGTTATGAAGGAGCACTATTTTGTGGAAGACTATGTGTGGTGTAATGTGCGGTGGAGTGGATGTATAGTGATTAAAAATACCATGCTAGTGGGCCTAAACAATATTTATTCCTGCTCCTAGGAAGGTATGTTTAAAAACGGGGTGAACACTGTGTACCTATCTTTAATGAGAAGGGATTCAGTGTACGGTCAACATGTTTCGAGCTTCCCCTAGCTCTTCCTCAGGACCACATAGGGACCAGCCCTGTGTTTGCCACTCCTAAATAAACCTTAATAGAAAAATGATCATTTTTAAAGTATAAGGGTGAACGCTGCTACTACCAGGCTTTTTTCGGCCAGATTGTGCAGAAGAAACCATCGTAAGCTAGGTCTCAGAACCCAACACTTTTGGGTTCATTTTTGCCTATATGTACTAAGGAGGGCACCTAGTTTTGCAACCTCCTCCTCCCCCTACTGTATGTACTGCAATTGTATATAGACACCCTTCATAACTGGAAAATGCCTTCTCAATTGTGTTTCACTACTAGAGACATTTATTACCATTTTATTAAAAGAAACTGAATTTATCTATTGTAGGAAATCTGCATTTCCTGTGTGCTCACACAAATTCTTGACCTTTTTCTAGACCCTGATTGTGTTGGTATTTGTCCTTTGTTACTGCAAATCAGTGACATAATGTGTGTGCTCTGTCCCTAAAATTGGTTTCACCCAATTTGCGTGTTTACAGTTCCTATAAAACCATGTAGATGGCACTTCTTGTTACCTAGATGTGGAGGTGGGTGTTAGGATGTCAGGAAAGAAGGATTTACACATTGGAAGACTGCAGCATTATTGAGTAGAGAGATATCCAATGTGTTATGGCTATTAGACGCTCTGAAAATTGGGTTTGTAGCATGCACATAAGGAATGAGGATCTGAGCGGTATACAGACATAATATTGAATCAAAAATAAAGAATAGCACTAATATCGAAGTCAAAATATCGAATGGACAAAATATCGAATGGAAGGTAAGTAATGTAATATCGATTTTTAAAATATAGAAAGTTAAAATATCGAAGTATATAATATAGGTATTAAAATATATCGAATTTTTAATAATATCGAATTTTTTAAAGTGTTTTTTAATGTTATTCAATTTAATTCTGTAGCAGGTTGTGGGTTTATAGGGGAATAGGGTGGGAAGTAATTTAATTGTAATTAATTAAATATATTAATTTATTTATCGGTATTTATTTTGAATTAATCGTTAATTAGTTTTTAATTGGTAATTAATTAATTTTTAATTAGTAATTCTTTTTCAATTGGTAATTAATTTTTATTAATTGAGTAATTGATAATTATGTTATTTTTATTAATTTATTTTCGGTAGCGGGTTGTGGGTTTACAGGGGAATAGGGTGGGAAGTAATTTAATTGTAATTATTTAAATATTTTAATTTATTTATTGGTATTTATTTTGAAATAATTATTAATTTTAAATTGGTAATTTATTATTTTTAATTGGTAATTAATTTGTATTAATTGATTAATTGATAATTATGTTATTTTAATTAATTTATTTTCTGTAACGGGTTCCGGGTCTATAGGGGAATAAGGTGGGAAGTAATTTAATTGTAATTAAGTAAATCATTTTTATTTATTTATTGGTATTGATTTTTAATTTATTGTCAATTAATTGTTAATTGGTAATTAATTTGTATTAATAGGAAACTAATTTTATTTACTAATATTTATTTGGAATTGTATTTGATTAATTATCACATAATATTAAATTGGTAATTTATTTTAATTATTTTTTTATTGGTATTGATATTTTATTTACTTTTATTAATATATTAAATCTTTACTTTCCCTACTGTTAAACTCACTAGAGTGGGAATAGTAATTTTTATCCCTACGCTATCCAACGCTTTCCCTACTGTTGCACTCTCTGGAGTGGTAATAGTAATTTTTACCCCTACGCTATCCAAAACTTTCCCCCACTGTTGCACTCTCTTGAGTGGGAATAGTAATTTTTACCCCTAAGCTATCCAATGCTTACCCTACTGTTGCACTCTCTGAAGTGGGAATAGTAATTTTTACCTCTACGCTATCCAACGCTTACCCTACTGTTGCACTCTCTGGAGTGGGAATAGTAATTTTTACCCCTACGGTATCCAATGCTTTCTCTATTGTTGCACTCTCTGGAGTGGGAATAGTAATTTTTACCCTCCTGCTATCCAACGCTTTCCCTTCTGTTGTACTCACTGGAGTGGGAATAGTAATTCTTACCCCTACGCTATCCAATGCTTTCCCTATTGTTGCACTCACTGGATTGGGAACAGTAATTTTTCACCCTCTCGCTATCCAACAATTTCTCTACTGTTGCACTCACTAGAGTGGGAATAGTAATTTTTACCCCTACGCTATCCAATGCTTTCCCTACTGTTGCACTCACTGGAGTGGGAATAGTAATTTTTACCCTCCCGCTATCCCATGCTTTCCCTACTGTTGCACTCACTGGAGTGGGAATAGTAATTGTTACCCTTAAGCTATCCAAGGCTTTCCCTACTGTTGCACTCACTGGAGTGGGAATAGTAATTTTTACCCCTATGCCATCCAATGTGTACCCTACTGTTGCACTCACTGGAGTGGTAACAGTAAATTTTACCCTCCCACTATCCTACGGTAAAAATATTGTATATTTTTATTAATATTATGTTAATATATATATATCTGTGTTAAAAAAAATTGTATGTTAAATTTATTATTTAATAATTTTAAGGGTATTTAAGTATTTTTAAGTATGTTTTAGTTAATTATATTCATTTCATTAATTTTAAATTACTTTTAAGACATTTTAAAAAATTCGATATTTTGACTTTATTTTTTTACCGATATTTTTGATTCAATATTTTTGTACTTACCTGCTTGTAGATAGGACTTCGAAATTTTGTCATTATATATTTTCTCCTCGATATTTTGGGTATTCTATATTTTTGTATTCTATATTTTGTCAGTGATCCGATCTGAGCATCATGTGCATATCAGTAATTAGAAAAACCACAGAAAGAGACTTCGGAGCAGTTAGACCGGATACCCATTTTTGACATGGTGCCCCATTTTTCCTGACTGGTTTTGCCCTCATTTAGTTTTAAAAATCTACCTCAATGGTGAAAGAATTTGATAGCTTCAGTTGAAATTCAACTTTTTTTTAGGTGTGTGTAATGCTGCCTGAGTGGAAACCAGTTCAGAGCGAGTTTGTCATTCTGCCCCACTCCAGAAGCAAAGCACATTGTTTTGGCTGGGAGTTAATAAGCTTAGTCCCAGAGGAAAATGGTTGGGCCCCTAGGTTCAGGAAAAAAGTGGTGCTCAAAGCAACTGTCAATTTAAGAGGGATTCTCAATGTATGAGGAGAATGGGAATAGCTGGCTACACAAAAATTAGCCATAGCACTTTTTTTAACGTTATGATGACAAATGGTACAGGTAGTGACTGCTTCCATTGATTCACACGTCCATCTTAGATATTCTACCTCCAACTCCACAAAGAAGGAAAAACAGTGTTTGACCCTGACATAGGAAGGGCAACTCATCCGAATAGAGGAGTGGCTATAAGACAGCCAAGGCCCTCTTGTTGGGAGAAGAGATTGGCCATCTTGGGTATATAGGGACGTTCTACAAGGAAATGCCGTTGCGTGGCACCGCAAGCCCTTTGGCTGCGCCACGCTGCAGCACTTCCGAAGCACAGGGATCCAACATATTTACAAGAATATGTTGCATCTCTGTGCTTCCCCCTGAGCTGGCTCACAAATTGCAGCCATGTGCTGGTGCAGGCGCCCTTGCACCATGGTGAAAGGATGCCTGCGTTGTGGGGAGATTGTTTTTGTGCAGGAAAGGGCACCTTCGGGCACTAAAACAATCACTACAGGTATTTTCCTCTTTCAATGTGTGCTGTAGAATACAATACGCATTGAAAGAGGAAAAAACAAGGAGAAATGAATACATTTTGCCTTGTTGCACCTTGCTACACCACCTCTAGGGTGGTGTAGCATTCAGAAGTATCTCCAGATTTACGAATTCTAGTAAATCTGGATATGTGTCTTGTTCCATGGGTGTTGAGTGGGAACACCCAGAGCAACACCCATGGAATGCCCCTTCAATGCAAAGTGCTATGTGCGAAGGGCAGTATTTACAAGGAGAGGAAAAGTCACACTGGATGGCTTTTCCTGTCCTTGTAAATATGGAGTAGCCCCCTGTGCCACCAGTATGTCATGTAAAGTGACGTGCTGGTGGTGCAGGGTGTTGTAAATATGCCCCATAGATTTCTGAGAATTTATGCAGTAAACCAAAGAGGATACGCTTTAAAAGGTGGTAGGGTGTGAAAATAGGGAGGATTTAGTGGTGCGAATCACCCAATTACTGGTTAGGGATGGATTAAGACTAGCACCTTACCACTACATCTGCAAAACCCTTTTGTATCTGGGAAGTAAATATTTGAGGAAAGATTACTCCTTCTGGGTGAAGAAGACTCAAGGGGCCCCATTAGAATTGCAGGCGGAAAATCACCCCGACCGCTATGGAGGCAGAAAACAACCGCCCGCCAGGACCGTGGATAAACCGGCGGCCAAATTAGGATCAACCACCACAAAAGACCGACCGCGGCGGTAGCAGGCCTACCAAATGCGCCCGACGCGGGCGCTGACGGCAAAAATACCGACCACAGCGGTCGGAAAAGCAGTGGAAAAGCAACAACCCGCCGCAAGGAAATCGGAGACACCGCACGGGAAATTAGGATATCCCCGAGGGTCCCGCGGTCGGAACCGTTGTTCCCGACCGCTGCGGTCGCACACAGGAGTGAATGGGAGAGATAGCGGAAGAGCGGCAGCATAGCCACCGCAGCAGACTGAACATGAAAAACATGGCGGACGATTCCAAAACACCCCAGTGATGCCAAACATTGCACAAATCAAAGTAGCCATGCCCCCGCAAAAAATAAAACACATACAAATAAAAATAAATAATGCAAATAAAAATATAAAAGCACAGGACTACTCCCACAACACACCTGACAGCCAAATTCCACTTGGACACACCCACACAGCTGAGTATAAAACCATCACCTTCACTGACCACAATCCTTTGCAATACTCCAGAAGAGAAGGCCATACACCAAATCTGACAGGAGAGGCAAAAGAGCACAGCACACACACACATCCACCACCACCATCACTACCACCATCACACCAGCATCAACAATCCTCCAGCACACAATACACCTCACACACCAACACCACAACCGCCACCCACACACCTGCACCCACAAACACTTCAACCACCACACACCATGGCATCAAAGAAAATGCCCAAATTCACAGAGAGTGAGTTGACAGTCATGGTCAATGAGATAGTGAGAGTAGAGCCACAACTGTTTGGTAGCCGGGTCCAGCAGATACCATTAGCCACGAGGACACAACTGTGGGAAAGGATAGTAGAAAGGGGCAATGCAGTAGGGACCACCCCAAGATCTAAGAAGGAGATCATGAAGTGGTGGCATGATCTCAAGAGGGTGGTCAAAAAGAAGAGGAGCAAGACTGGCAGATAGCGAACGTGACTGGCAGTGGCCCTCCCATCCCACCGAAAACATTCACACCATGGGAGGAGAAGGTGCTTGCCATACTGCATCCTGAGAGTCTCACAGGAGTAGCCAGGGGAACGGAGTCTGGTAAGTACAAACAAATGGCAACCAACACACTGAGAAGTACTTCCTTGCACAACCCAAACCCCATTACACTGTCCACCCTCACCCAACAGGTAGCTAGCCATCTTGCTTAGGAGGCCTGTATGGGGGAGGGAGGTCTGTACAACAACTCACACCACACCCCCTCTACCACAGCCTACCAAGGTGTATCCCCCACAACACCACCCAGAAGGATGTGTCAGCCATTGCACTGTTAACCCTCACCTAACAGGTAGTTAGCTATCTTGCTTGTGATGTCTGTCTGTTGGAGGGAGGCCTGCACTACCACTCCCAGCATGCCCCCTGTCCCACACTCCATCAGCATGGAGGCCTCCCCCACCCAGGAGCATGTGTCAGCCATTGTACTGTTCAACAAACAGACTTACTGGTAGGTAGCCATCTTGTATTGGAGCACTGTTTGGGGGTGGGAGGCCAGTATCACTACTCCCAGCATGGTCCTTGTCCCACACTCCAGCAGCATGGAGGCCTCACCCACCCAGGAGCATATGTCAGTCATCGCACTGTTCTCCCTCAGCTAACAGGTAGGTAGCCATCTTGAATTGGAGGACTGTTTGGGGGTGGGAGGCCAGTATCACTACTCTGAACACGCCCCCTGTCCCACACTCCATCAGCATGGAGGCCTCCCCCACCCAGGAGCATGTGTCTGCCATTGCACTGTTTAACAAACAGACTTACAGGTAGGCAGCCATCTTGTATTGGATCACTGTTTGGGGGTGGGAGGCCAGTATCACTATTCCCAGCATGCCCCCTGTCCCACACTCTAGCAGCATGGAGGCCTCCCCCACCCAGGAGCATGTGTCTGCCATTGCACTGTTCAACAAACAGACTTACAGGTAGGTAGCCATCTTAACTCTTCCTGATGGGGTGTGTGAGACCTGTATCCCAACACAAAGCAACAATATCATGCAATGCATCGACACCTGACATGTATGAGTAAATGATGTTCCTCTGCACTATGAAATTACACACAGTGTTGCCATCAATAATACTAGTGGAGACTTCATAATTGTGTAATGTACAGACAGTCAATGAAACGCAGATGATACAATACTTGCACAGTGCACAACTCTGACCATTCACCATCTAATCCACAGGTGATGAAGAACTCACTGCTGAGGACCACACCAACGTACAGAAGAGCCAGTCTCCACCCCCGGTACATGGACTCTCGGAGGTTGACTCCAGGACAGTTTGGACGATGAGCTCTAGGCCGGCCCATCTGGTGTGCCACAGACCCAGAGGTCCCAAGACCCCATCCTCCCCACCACCACGTGTACTGCAACAACAACATCACAGTAGACCCCTGCAGTCACGGCCTGTACCTCCACCACCGCCACCACTATCACCACCCCCAGTACTACCAGTACCACCTGCAGCACCCTCCCTGTCCCAGGGGATGACCAGGCCACACCAGCAACTGTGGAGGGCAGGGAAAGTGTGCGTGGACCCACAGTGGCGAGGCAACAGGTCCGTGGCAGCAGGGCAGGTAGGAGTGCCAGGGTCACCAGCAGACCTCGGGAGGAGTGGACACCATCCCTGGATCCCTTCAACAGAGTTGGGGAGGCATACCAAGAGGTCCAGGGACATAGTGGCCAGTCTGGTGAACTATTAAGGGAGCTCATCCTGCTGATGAGGTTCATCGACAACCGCCTTGGACAGATGGGGACCTCATGGGCCAGCAAGTGGCATTGCATAGGGACAGGCCTGTGTCCCAAACAACACCACAGCCCCCTCCTGTTGCGCCTCAGGATGACAGTGCACCATCTTCCCCTGCGCCAACAGAGAGGGACGAGTCCCCTGACGCCGCTGGCCAGTCAGAAGGCCCCCCACTGCCAAAAAGATCAAGGGGGCGTCCAAAGAAGAGCCTGGGAGTCTCCGGAGGCAAAGCACCTGCCACGCACCAGTCACAGAGCCAGCCCTGATGGCAACCCTCTTACCCACTGCATTGACTGTTTGGACTGTCTTTCTCCACATTTCCTTGGCAATGGCACTTGTCTGTTGGACTGGGTCACTACATCCATGTGGTTTCTACTCTTGCATCTCATCAACCATGACTGTCAACACACTGCTCATTCCCCACCTTCATATAAATATTCACGCACAAATCACATGTCCACTTTACTAATAAAATACCTGACGCACCAAATTTTGTGCAGTATCTTTTTTAGTACAACATTTTCAGTGCTGACAATGTCCATGATGTGTCCAAATGATGTACTGTATTTAGGGCAGGATTATTCTGAAGCACCTAGGGAGACACAACAGAACCACAGTCACTGGTGTCATTGTGGCATCACAGACAGAACACTACACAAAACATACACAAGACACTACTGGCATAAAAGACAATGGGCTGAAGATGTGAACAAATAGAGGCCAGCATACGTCCCCATATGGAACGTCAATGTCACATTAACCACACACAGGTGACTGTACGTGTGCCTGTCTGTTACATCTGCGCATAGCCATTCACAACAACAGCAACCACACCAGACAATGTACACGTGGTACATCGTCACCCACCTTCAAGTGAAGTAGCGGTCGATGAGCTGTTGGCGCAGGTCAATTCCTTCCTCCTCTCCACTGTTCTCATCACTGGACTCAGGTCCTTGAGCAGGTGGTGGCCTTGGTTCCTCACCATCGTCCAGGAGCAGGGGGAATCCCCTTGTGGATGGCCAGGTTGTACAGCATACAGCGTGCCACAACGATCTTGCAAAACTTCCCAGGCGAGTATGCCAGTGCACCTCCTGTCCTGTCAAGGCAGCGGAATCTTGACTTCAGCACGCCAAAAGTCCGCTCAATTACACGTCGGGTCCTGCCATAGGCCTCATTGTACCGGATGTCAGCCGGGGTCCTGGGATTCCTTTGCGGGCTCAACAGCCATGGCCTACTGGGATATGCAGAGTTACCTGTGAATGACAAACACCCATTGCAATGTTGCACAGCCAGAGTGCAGCAGTTAACACACAGCACGCAACATCAGTAGGCATACTCACCCACAATCCAAGCACGCTCCGGATGCAGATTTTCCATCATCCGGGGTACCATGCTGTTCCTCATGATGTACGAATCATGTGCCGAGCCAGGAAATCTTGCACACACAAGGGAAATGGTCATGTCCGCAAGCCACACCACCTGCACATTGGTAGAATGATAATGTTTACGGTTTCTATAAATGTGCTCTGTTGCCTGTGGTGGCACCAGACCTACATGGGTGCAATCAATGGCACCAACAACATGTGGGATGCGCCCAAGGGGATTTAAGTTACCCTTCACATCAGCCAATTCTGCTCCCCTAGGAAAATTAATGTGGCGATTCCTATAGAGCATCATGGCTGCAAGAACATCCCTCAGAACCTGGCTGAACATGGGCTGCGACATCCCTCCAGCACTAGCCACAGTCTCCTGAAAGTAACCAGTAGCAAAAAAGTGGAGGGCTGCCATCACCTTGTATGTGAGTGTGAATGCAGTTGGATAGTGCCGGCGATGCTGCAGGTGGGGCTCCAAAAGATCACACAGGATTTTTAGTGTTGGTCTGTCCAGGCGGAATTTCTGAATGATTGCAACTTTCTCCATGTTCTCCAGCACTGTCAGGTGACGTAGGAGATTTGGCCTCTTCCAAGTTGAGATGTAAATTTGAAAATGTCAGTGACAACCATCATGAGATGGCCACAGCACATACCATCAACTTTGTCATGGAAAAACAAAGACTGCCTGGGAGATGCATAGCACACCAGGTTACATGGGTGGCCTTTTGATACACACAGAGGGCACACCTCTCCACTAACAATACACAAGTGCCACAAACACATTGGAGAATGTGAATGCACACATACTGAACCACACATGTACATGCCAGGTGCTGTAACATCCGCAGATGTGTCTGAAACTACCATGACTGGATCATACCCATCTGCTGTACCTGTCACTCCTCAATGCATCATGTAAAGTCTGCACACATCCATCCACACATTCATCACAGTAGCAGGAAAACTTTCAGTTGTGTGCATGAGCTGATGTGAAAGCACCAGTCTGGTACAATACCATACAGTGTCACAAGCCTTGTCAAGGTCAGCACTGACCCACAACACTTTGGTTTCTTCAACATCATTGACACCAGCTCAAGAGTGTCAAGCATCATCAACCATCAAATGAATAACTAACATGGCAGGGACCACAGACCAAAGTGTGTCACACAGAAAGTGCATCCACCTCTGGATGACATGGAAGAATGGCATTGTGTGTACAAGGATGTGCCCTTCACCATGTTGCTGCTGGGTGCTGATACAGTGTTCATGATGGACGTAGCCATTTAATGTTACGGAAATGGCAGTACCTACCGCCTGGCCCCAGCGGTGCGACACCAGCACCACCCCTTCACAAGTGCGGCACCCATTGGCATATGGACATGTGTAGATGGCGGTGGGCATGCTTCGCCACATGAATCGCAGTACCTACCGCCTGGCCTCGGCGGTGTGACACCCATGGGCGAATTTTGAGAATTCGCGTTCCACGAATTTGCGGATTTGCGAACTCGCAATGCGCAAAATTCACAAATTCGTGCGAATTTGCGAATTTGCTGTTTTTGCCAGTTCGCGAGGGTTTTGTACAAGTTCGGGAACGCAAACTTACTTGTGTGGTTGCAGTGGTCGCTCTCGCGACCATGTTGTTTCTACGTGTCCAGCCTGTTAGCGACCCTGTAGTTCATCGCAGCCACCCTCCGGTTCATCACTGCCACCCTCTGGTTCTCCAATGCCACCCTCTGGATCAGCACTGTCCCCCTCTGGTTTATCACAGCACCCTCTGGTTCATCACTGCCACCCTCTGGTTTACCACTGCCATCCTCTGGTTCATCCCTGCCACCCTCTGGTTCAAGGCTGCCACCCTCTGGTTTATCACAGCACCCTCTGGTTCATCACTGCCACCCTCTGGTTGATCACTGCCACCCTCTGGTTTATCCCTGCCACCCTCTGGTTTGCCACTGCCATCCTCTGGTTTATCCCTGCCACCCTCTGGTTCAAGGCTGCCACCCTCTGGTTTATCACAGCACCCTCTGGTTCATCACTGCCACCCTCTGGTTGATAACTGCCACCCTCTGGTTCATCCCTGCCACCCTCTGGTTTGCCACTGCCATCCTCTGGTTCATCCCTGCCACCCTCTGGTTCATCACTGCCACCCTCTGGTTTGCCACTGCCATCCTCTGGTTCATCCCTGCCACCCTCTGGTTCAAGGCTGCCAACCTCTGGTTCATCACTGCCACGCTCACGATTGTTTTTGGGCTGATGAATGAGTCACTGAATTTGAGCTTCAACTAGTTCCAGCAACCATGTGTGTGTTACTATGCAATCGCCCCGAAGGGCGCAGGGGTCCCTTGAGTGAGCTGTCCATCATAGTGGGTAAATGGCGGGAAGACGGTGCACACCGTGAGTGTCTGAGCGGGGCCAAACGGGCTGGGCTTCCATGTGAGTTCACATGCCTCTTGTGTGTATAAAACAAGGTCAGAGACCGATCAGAGCAGCAGATCAAGAGAATGAAGCTCCTGGTCACAGGAACAGCACAAGGATTGCGCTCATGAAAGTCAAGGATGCAAAGGCCTCTATGCAGCATCACAGCTGATTTTTGACGGTAGATTTGAGAAGAAGGCACACCTGCCCAGCCTCGACGACGCTCACGATTGTTTTTGGGCTGATGAATGAGTCACTGAATTTGAGCTTCAACTAGTTCCAGCGGCCATGTGTGTGTTCCTATGCAATCGCACCGATGTGCGCAGGGGTCCCTTGAGTGAGCTGTCCATCCATCATCCTGTAACTATTTTAGGATGGTGCCGTCAAGCTGCCAGCGCCATCCTAAAATAGTTACTAAATTAGCTTCATCAAGAAGCACTAATAGATAAAATATAGCAGGTGCTCGAGCACCTGCTTTATTTTATCTATTAGTGCTTCCTGTTGAAGCTAACTGAAGCTAACTTAGTAACTTTTTTAGGATGGCGCTGGCAGCTTGCTGGCGCCATCCTAAAATAGTTTCAACTTCAAGCTTGGAGGCTTGAACTTTTGCCCCCCAGATCCGCCGCCCGCGGATTCGCGGATTTTCGGTAAATTTGCGGGAGTTCGCGGATTGCGGATTTACAGAAAATCTGCGAAATCCGGGTAGGGGAACGGATTTTCCGCTCACGCTTAAGCACCACCCCCTTCACAAGTGCGGTACCCATTGGCATATGGACATGTGTAGATGGCGGTGGGCATGCTCCACCACTGCGGAGGCGGTCATTGGATACTTTTGAATGGTGCACCATCGCGGTAGCGCACCCCGGCCATCCGGGGTGCGTCACCGCCATGGAGCATTGCCTACAGCCAATGGGAGCGAACATCGCAATGGCATGATGCTGATTTGAAAATCACGGAAGGTGTGTCCGCCACTGCAGAGGCGGTTATTGGATACTTTTGAATGATGCACCATCGCGGTAGCGCACCCCGGGCACCCACGGTGCGTCACCACCATGGCCCATTGCCTACAGCCAATGGGAGCGATGATTGCGATGGCACGATGCTGATTTGAAAATCGCGGAAGGTGTGCTCCGCCACCGTGGAGGCGGTCATTGGATACTTTTGAAAGAGGCAGACCTGGACAACCAATTGTTGCTGCTTTGCAGCTTCCAAACGACCCCAGGGGGCTATAAATCTGTGGGAGTGAGCCTCATATTTCCACTGCTCACGGAGCCTGCTGCCTGGGACCCTCTCCTGCTGCTGCCTGAAGAGCCTGCTGCCTGGGACTCTCTCCTGCTGCTGCCTGAAGAGCCTGCTGCCTGGGACCCTCTCCTGCTGCTGTCTGAAGAGCCTGCTGCCTGGGACCCCTCACCACTCACTTCCACCACAGGTGTTCCATGTCCACAGGGATGGCAAGGACAGAGAAGATCCGTGCCAGTCCATTCACAAGTGAGGAGCTGGAGGTCATTGTGGACAAGGTGCTGGCACAGTACTCAAGGCTGTTTGGTGGTCCCAATGTAGTGGTAAGTCTCCATGAAAGTAGCTGTAGGGCCGGGGGGTGTCAGACGTGTAGTTATGCAGCTTCAGTATATGCCTGAGGGTGTGGGGTTGTGTAAGACACCGACAGACAAGCTGTCTCCAGGGCGAGGGAGTGTGTGTGTCCCAATGTCACTCTTTTCCATGCCTGTACTTGTATGTGTGAGTGGGGTTTGTTACATTGTCAGTCATACAGAGCCAACGGATGTTAGCCATGTAGGTGCCAGGACAGTAATTGCTTGTGTGAATATTTCAGTGTGCCCCTGTAGTCTGAGTCAGTGTGACCCACAGAGTAGGTTCAGTGGCTGCCACCCAAATGATAGAACATCACCAGACTTACATGCTCCAGTTCCTTCACAATGAATAGTAGATATACCCCATCTGTGTCCTGTATAATTTCAGACTTACACACTTCTGTCAATGCATATTGTGTTGAGGCATCCTGCATTTGTGAGATTATCATGGAGCCTATACGCCCCGATTTGTGCATGCAATCACAAATGTTTGGCCCATGCAGAGTGCCCTTTTGACGGGTCCCCCAGTTTTGGAGGGAGGGAGGTTACAATGAGTCCTGACTCTGAGTCTGTGTCTTGCTACTGTACTGATAGATGTTGTTACCTGACATTGTGTAACTGTTCGTTTACCCTTCTTTTCTCTCATACCTGCAGCTCAAGGTACACCAGCGTAATGCCCTGTGGAGGGCCATTGCAGAAAAGGTGCGAGCCCTGGGGGTTTCCAACAGATGACGCAGCCACTGTCACAAGAGGTGGGACGACATCAGCCGGCTGGCAAAGCAAGTGGCAGAGATGACCTTGGGGATGCTAGGACGCACAGGGCGTTTGGCACGGTGCAGCATGACTCCACTGATGGGCCACATACTGGCAGTGACTCACCCAGACATGGATGCACGTCTGAAGGAGCATTGGCAGCAAGGCAGGGGTGGGTAGTATCTGGGGAGGGTGACTTTAGCTGGGAGTGGATGCATGTTTACAGCGCCTTTGGCAGCGGTGACCCATGTGATGTGCGTGTGTCGCTATGCTATGCTGTGCTGTGTGATGTGAGTGGCTACTGTGATGTGTGCTTCTATGAGGCATTTGGCCACCCTGGTCTTACTGAGCTGATCTTCCCTGCGGTTCTTTTGCATTGCCAGATGTGTTAGGCTCCACATGGCCATTCATCATTGGGATAGTGTGGGGGATCTATATTGTGGTGAACTGCAGCGTCAACTTTCTGAGTGTGACTTCATGTATGCCTACTTTGCATGCACCATGAGGGTTGAGGCCCACACATCTGACAACAATGTGACACAGATTACCACATGGT
Source organism: Lissotriton vulgaris (assembly GCF_964263255.1). Classification (NCBI taxonomy): domain Eukaryota; kingdom Metazoa; phylum Chordata; class Amphibia; order Caudata; family Salamandridae; genus Lissotriton; species Lissotriton vulgaris. The sequence continues at coordinate 473,622,314 of NC_141694.1, forward strand.
GCTTGCTATGGCCTACTTGGCATTATGGCATGTAATGTCATAATATGTGTGTGCGTTGTCCCCTTCTGTTCCCTGAAGGTCTGTCAGTGGTAATAAGTGTTGTACCCACATCATGTCCCTAGGGCAGGTCAAGTTGGGGGGGGCACTCCATCTACGGGCAGGGTGTAGTGCTGTGTGGCATCAACATGCCTCACTCCTGGCAGTTATTCTACGTTACAGGCACTTTTGTGGTCTATGTAGTGTGTTGCTGCACAGTGATTGCATGGTGTGGTGGTTACCATGTAGATGTGGGCCTCTCCTGTTCTGCATTGACTTGACTTGACCAGATGATGACGCTTACACAACCCTGTATCTCTCTCTAATGCAGATTCGCAAGAGACCAAGGAGGAACATGAGCCAGAAACCAGTGGTGGCAAGAGTAGCACTACAGCTGCATTGAGGCAAGTGACACAGAGCCCACCAGCGCATCTGAGGGGGACAGAAGTATGCAGGAGGAATCCGTGGCTGAGACACAGAGTACCACATCATCTGATGCCAGCGGGGATGCATCCATGTTGGCAGGCACAGGGGATGGGGAGTCTGCATCATCATCTACCACCCAGTGGCCAGTGCCCAGCCTCCCATCCACTTCCTCTGGGGCTGCCCGTATCCGTGTCACTAAGAGGGGATGAGTCACATTCATACCTGGCACCGCTGCCCCTGCACCTGTCCCCCCTGCTGCACTCAGTGCAGAGTATGTAGAGCTCCTGCGCCAGCTTTGTGGGGGCCAGACTGCCCTGCTCAATGCCTTCAGTGACCATGACAAGAAATTAGGCCAGGTGATTGCATACATGGAGGGCATACACTCTGACGTGGGTGGGCCACACCGTACAGTCCAGACATTGTGATCCACAGTCACGTCAGCCCTTCAACAGGCACATGCTCCCATTGCAGCTCAGGTGCCTTTGTCCACCCCCCAGTCAGTGGCCACATCAAATGACAGTGACCACGGTTCGCCTGCATCAACGAAAAGGTACAGCACAAGGAACACACATCAGACACAAGTCAAACGCTCCCGCCCACAGACCGCATCCCCACCGAAGAGCATGTCCACCTCAGAATGCACAGACAAGAGACAGTCAGGGAAGAGTAAGGCCAGAAGAGCAATCAGGCAGATCTCAGGCTCACATGCCGCAGAGGCATCACCAGCAATAGACTCTCCTGTCACTAAAGCATCACACAAACCTACCCATGCACTGTCTGTGCCCACTGAGGAGGTCTTGCATTTCAGGAGTACACCTAGGAAGAGAACAGGGACACATCCACCCACCACATCTACCCCAATTCCACGACCATTGCTGTAGGTGGAGGAGGGCACTGTAGAGAACACCCCAGGCAAGAAATCAAAGGAGGGCACTGTAGGGGGTATACCTGGCAAGAAGGCAAAGGAGGGCCCTGTAGTGACCAGCCCTGGCAACAAGGCAAAGGAGGGCACAGTAGTGACCAGCCCTGGCAAGAAGTCGAAGGAGGGCACTGTAGGGGGTACACCTGGCAAAGAGGTGAAGGTGGTCCAGAGACATAGCCAGAAAAAAGAGTTTTGCGGGATCTAGCACATCTCCAGAGGTGGTTCCAGTATCTGCACCTGATGTGGGGCAGTTGGGGTGTATGCCAGTTGTGTCATCACCACTTCCCATCAACCCCAAGACAGGGAAGCCATTTCATTTTCCCCAAAAGTGGAAGGGCAACCCTCCAACCTCTCCCACCCACACTGTGTCAGAGGTCTACATCTCCACGTGCCACTATGCCACCTGGTCCACACAGCCCTCCAGCTTGCAAAGACACTGTTAGCACCACATCACCTGGGGCTCTGTCAACACAGTCAAGTGGGCCTGCTGTCCCTACACACAGCCAGGTACGATTCCGCATGACAGCCAGGAGTGAGTTGCCATCCCCCTCATACGCCTGTGCCTCATACAGGTGTGCTAGTCCTGAACATTGTTTAGTATATGGGTGTGTTGATGGCCCTGTTGCTCTGCTGTGCTGGCCTCTCACCTGCCATGGACACTGGCCCTGTTGCTCTGCTGTGCTGTACTCTCCCCTGTGCAGCCTCTCATGTACTTGCTGGCTCTGGCTGGCCTCCAACCTGCCATGGACACTGGCCCTGTTGCTCTGCTGTGTTGGCCTCTCACCTGCCATGGACACTGGCCCTGTTGCTCTGCGGTGCTGTACTCTCCCATGTGCAGCCTCCCATGCACTTGCTGGATCACCTGCTATGGACACTGGCCCTGTTGATCTGCTGTGTTGGCCTCTCACCTGCCATGGACACTGACCCTGTTGCTCTGCTGTGTTGGCCTCTCACCTGCCATGGACACTGGCCCTGTTGCTCTGCTGTGTTGGCCTCTCACCTGCCATGGACACTGGCCCTGTTGCTCTGCGGTGCTGTACTCTCCCATGTGCAGCCTCCCATGCACTTGCTGGATCACCTGCCATGGACACTGGCCCTGTTGATCTGCTGTGTTGGCCTCTCACCTGCCATGGACACTGACCCTGTTGCTCTGCTGTGTTGGCCTCTCACCTGCCAAGGACACTGGCCCTGTTGCTCTGCTGTGTTGGCCTCTCACCTGCCATGGACACTGGCCCTGTTGCTCTGCGGTGCTGTACTCTCCCATGTGCAGCCTCCCATGCACTTGCTGGATCACCTGCCATGGACACTGGCCCTGTTGATCTGCTGTGTTGGCCTCTCACCTGCCATGGACACTGACCCTGTTGTTCTGCTGTGTTGGCCTCTCAGCTGCCATAGACACTGGCCCTGTTGCTCTGCTGTGCTGTACTCTCCCCTGTACAGCCTCTCATGCACTTGCTGGCTCACCTGCCATGGACACCGGCCCTGTTGCTCTGCTGTGTTGGCCTCTTACCTGCCATGGACACTGGCCCGGTTGTTCTGCTGTGTTGGGCTCTCCCCTGAGCTATGGACACTGGCCGTCCTGTTTGTGTTACACCTGTGCATAGTATCTTGCATTTGTACATCATTTTGTGCCTTGCTGCTGTCTACTATTGTTCTACTGCTACATCTGTGCAATATGTGAATAAATACAGTTACTTCTGTTGTGTGTTTTGTCAGTGTCCTTGCTGATTAAAGTTATTTTTCTGTTTGCATTTGATTGGCTGTGCCCCAAGCTCTATGTATCACTTCAACATTGCAAGGTTCTTTGCAGGCATCAGATTTTTAGACAGGGGTGACAGGGTCTTCAGTCCATTGTGACCCAGATAATAGTGTAATCTGTGATGGCTATTTTATCTGCCATGCAGTTATCTTCTTAGTGATTTGCTATTGTTGGATACACTGTTCACATGTCAGGTTGTGGGACACTGCCAGCACAGGGTGTGATGCTGTGCAAAGGTTTAGAAGCAGATTGGGATATGTCATGATGTATGTGTGTGGATTCCTTTATGAGTGCCCAGCCGTGTATGTGTATGGTCATCTTGTGTTGGCCCTTAGTCCTGGTACCATGACCTACACGAGATGCATGGTCTTGGGTGTAGCAGAGGTGTTCAGTGTGAAGGGTGTAAGTTTGTAGTGGATGTATGTATTCCCCTGTATTGTGAGAGACACACATGTGTCACCCAGGAGTTGTATGCCTGTTGTTTGTTTTGTCTTGCCCTGTGTAGAAGATTGTATGCACTTGTGTGAGCTGTTTGTAGTGCACTGTGCTGTGTGTTGGTGTGTCCATGCTGTTGTGGTGTGTGACTCCTCCCTGTTGTTTTTGTAAGTTTGAAGTGTGCAAAGTGTGTGAGTTGCACATCAGTGTTGTGTTTGATTGATCCTCAATGTGTCTTGGGTGTGTTTGAGTAGATTGTGTGGCCCTGCTGCTCCACACTGGCATTGTGTTTGTGTTTGTCAAGCATTGCAGGCACCTGGTGGTTTTTCTCCTCCTGTATGGCATAGTGTGTGTGGTGTTACGCCATCCTTTATGTGTGCCACTTGTGCATTGCCATTGTGGGTCTTCCCTCCCTCTATTTGTGTGTGGTACACCCATTACATGTCTGCTACTGACATGCAGGGTATTTCGCTTTGATGTCAGCTGTCCCCTTGGTTTCCAAGTGTGTGTGCCTCCCCATCACTTCATTTGTGAGCTTGTGCTTTGTGGTGCAGTTCTTGGGCCATAAGTGCTGTTCCACTCTGGACATTGCCACAGTGGTGTATGTGTGCTGTCCTTGTGTAATTAGTCATTCTGTAGTGGTCATGTGCACTTCAGCTGTGTGTGCTGCCCAGTGCTCTGGTGGTGATGGCTTGGCTCTTATGTCCCAGAGTGGTGCATGTGTAGTTGTTATGTTGGATGTGTTGGTGTTGGCTGTGGTATTGCTTCAGTTCCTGGGTGTGCTGTTGTATTTGTGCAATGCTGATTTGTAGTGCGTGTGATGTGGTTGTGTTAATCATGTGTGTGTGTGGCTGTTGTTCTTGTTATGCACACACTGCCTGTTGAGCATGCAGTGCTGTGTGTATTTGGCCTTGGCATTGGCTGATGTGCATCCCCTGATGCGTGTGGTGTTTGTTGATTGGTGTTTGATGTGCATCCGTGGTCGGTTTGATGTGGCAGTGAGTGTTTGTCCAGATGTGCTTCTTGTGTGATTTGTGTTATGGTGTGTGTGTTTTGTTCCTGAGTGATGATATTGTGTACTCCTGTTGTGTCTGTGCTCCCATTGCTTTTACATAGTTGGGAGTAAAAGGTATGTCTGTTTCTGTTGGAGTTCAGTATGTGTTCCTTTAGTGTTTGTGTGTTGTTCTTGTGCAGGCATTTGTTGAGGCATCCCTGTGTGTGTGTTGTGTTTGTGGCTACACCCAGGGTGTGTTTGTTTGTGTGTGTATGTGCTGGCAAGTATTGTGAGCCTTCAGTGTGTGTGGCACTGGTGTTGTGTGTTCCTTGTCAGCCACTCCTGCAGTGGCTGTCTCCCTGGTTGTGTGTTGTGTGGTGCAGAGAGTGTGTATTGTGCTTGTTGTTGCAGTGCTTGTTGGTGTGCATGGGAATGCATGGGATGGGCACCTGGCCTGTGACTTGATGGGGTGTTTTGCAGTGTGGTTTGGGGTGGTGTGGCCCTGTGGTGTTTGTGCCCTGCCCATGCCTTGGAGTGGCCCTGCCTTCTGCATAGTGCGCATGTGTTGACCACGGCGGTGACGTGACCGGGACCGGGACGTTGCTGCTGGTTAGCGGACGATGTGTGTCCCGGGTGCTGAGGGGTGCCATGTTGTCAGGTGGGTGATGTTTGGGTGCCCTTGTGGATGTGTTGTGACTCCCAGCAGGTTGTTCGTGTGGTAATTGGACCCTATGTCGGCCTGTGTGTTGTGTGTTGCATTTGTGTAGTTGCGTACCTGCGGCGGCGTCCACGGCTGCCCATCTGACGATAGTGTTGTAGGAGGAACATCACTGGATGCATATGGAGGGCTGGGTTCATGGCGTTTAGGACCGAGTCTCAACTATCTTGCTCTGCTGTCGAGTTTCCACCAGCTCAGACTGAGCGGTGTCTCTGCTGCGGTGCGTCAACTTGTTTGGGCCATCCTAATTTGTTGAGCGGATGGACGTCATTCCGCACGGTGGAGAGTCTCGATTGGCTCCCACCACCTCTGTGGCACGCGCACATTGATGGCGGTGTGCGGCGCTCCGCGGCAGAAGGGAAATGACCTATGTTTTGCTATCCTAATGTGGCAGACGTGAGTTCCGCTATTCGTGGGCAGAAAAAAAAGTTTTTCCGCCCTACCACCACCGCAGTGGTGCCACTGCCCAACATCCTAATGGGCCCCAAGGACTCCAGAGTTCTGTTAGCACACAGTGACTGGAACTGCTCTCCAAGGATCAAGTGGTAAACAATCCTCTTTGCCTGTTCCAGGGACAAAAAAAGGCAGAAGGGCTGCTGACTTCAGCAAGGTACAACTGATATTAAAAGTTGGACCCCACATGACCCCTGGATGGAGAGCCGTAGTGAATTGAAGCCTTCACTGAAAATCCGGGAGCTTTAGGTGTGACCACAAGGAGCATTCTAGCAGATGTAGAAAAGTCACAGTCATTGATTTAACCTCTGAGGTTGGGACTGAGGCAAGGTACTGAGGCTCTACCAAAGAGAGCACACCCCAATCAGGCACAAATAGCAGGTTCATCTCACACTTTTGTCATGCAACAAATAAATTAATCAGACACCTTAGTAAAGATATTTGGCCTTGTGGAGCCTTATCCGGCCTTATCCGGCTACAACTTCCAGCCCAACTTCCAGCCCACTGGAGGATATTGAGCCTGAAAAGGGTTTCTTACATTTGAGAGGGGTCCCTTGTTTGACTGTCTAATATAAGCTAACATTTCATTAAAATCATCTATTATATGCCTAACTGTACAATTTGATTAAGGATTTAATTTATACATTCATACATTTTGAAGCCAAGAAGAGAAACGTGCTGACCAATAAATATGAATATTTGTTGTGAAATTATTCTCGATAAAAAATTAGATCATCTGGTGTTTTTCTATCTCTTCTTGTACTGCAACTGTCAGTACATTTTAATCATTGAGGGGCATATTACCAACAACTAGCGAAAATTATCGCTATGTTGGTTTAGCGGCGATATTTTTATCGCCGAGCTGCGGTGATTTTATCGCTTAGGAACCTTGCTATTAACAAGGTATATCTTCTAAGCGATAAAAATCGGCCGAAATGCATGAATATCGCTGAAAAGTCAGCGATATTCATGCATTACTGAGCTAATGCTCTTAGCCATGTTACACACCTACCATTGGATAACATGGCTAAGAATTGCTCAGGGGCATCTGATAATAGGAGATAGCGATGTTAGCGACTGTTTCCAGTAGCTAACATCTCGGCACGCCCACTTTGCATGTCATTAGTGATAAATATCACTTACATGCAAAGCGGGGCCCAAGATGGTCGCTATCTCCTACTAGCTGTCGCTAACTGGTGTTAGCGACAGCTAGGTAATAGGGAGATCATTTTATCTCCGCTTTCTTGGCTTTTAAAGCCAAAAAAGCGGAGATAAACCCCCTTGATAATATGCCCCTGAGTTCTGTCTCTTTTATTACCAAATTCGTGATTAGTGGAAATAGGGAATATGACAAACTGACATAATCAATCGCAAAACTCCATATCCATTGTGGAAAGGTAATCACCAGAAATATTTCCGCCTTGTGTAAAATCTGATTGGTAATTTGTATTTAAACAAATGGATAATCCCTTCCAGGATTTACTTTTGTGTGAGAATAGTGCAGATTTATGTAAAATATAATTTTCAGGCAGTTCCCAATGTTCCACTACCCATGGTTCCTGAAGAACAACCTTAGCTATAAGCACAATTATATGTCTACAATTTCTACACAACCTAAGGTGTGTATTACAGATTCCAGATCTCAATTCCCTGACTTGCACAACATGCTGTACAATATGTTTCATTGTACATTGGTATTTTTGCAGCTCAATTAAGGGATACCAATTTTTGTGTTTTCATTGACAAACTATTACAGCCAATACAATTCCAGTTCCCTATGTATAAATTATTACTACATGTAATTTTATATCTTCATGGGTGTTAGAAATGGGATTTCTTATTTGCTAAGGCTTGCGCCAAAGCCAGGTAGAAACCACCACTCTAGTCAGGGCAAGGGAGTTACACTCCAAAGATAACCCCTGCTCACCCCCTCGGTAGCTTGGGACGAGCACTCAGGCTTATCTCAGAGGCAATGTGTAAAGTGTTTGCGCAACTCACTCACACACCAGCAACACACTAGGCACACCACAAAAGGAACTCCACACAAGGTTCTATACAAAATAGCCTTTGTAGTGTCAGAAACACATTAGAAATATAATCACATATTTACACTGTGCCAACTGGCATAGGCAATATTCACAGGGGATTATATACAGGACCGGGCCAATCGGGCCACGGTCAGAACCATCAAAATGCAGGTAAGTAAATGCAAATCACAATCAGTATCTACTGGTACCATAATGACTCCGCTGCTGGCCGAGGGGCTCTCCCTTCCACATGGGAGCCCCGCCACAACTTCTGCCCAGGGCACGTTACTCCACCCCCAACCAGGTGGCTCGTGCTTGGCTTCTGAGTAGCCTCAGGCAGCGCAGCGACCCTCAGCGTTCTCGGCAGTCCTTTTTAAATAATGCTCCTACTCCGTTTTACTTGCGACACCAATGTGGGTCTCTCCCTGGCATACTTGAGCCCCGCCCGGACCTCCTCACTCAGGGGTGATGACCCCAAGGCTACTTCGGCCCCTTCCAGCATGGGTAGGCTCCCGCCTGGATTCTCCTTGGGTTGCGGAGGTGATCTTGCGGCTGAGTGTGGGGTGCATTCCCGTAAAAGGGCATCTCAATGCAGGGTGGGCACCCGCTCTTTAAAACTGCATAAAAGCGGGGTGGGCTCCAGCTCTTCGACAATGCTCACACTCCAGGAAACGCTAATGTGGGGTGGGCACCTGCTCCTCTGCCGGCAACACAGGGGTAAAAAAAATGCAGAGCTTCCCAGGGCTGAGCTGCTCCAACACGAGCCCACACCAGGGGCTCAAGGTTACAGGAGCCTACAGTGCTCCCACTGTCCTGCACCGGTCAATTTAGTTGTAGCGCTCACCAAGTGCTAAGTGCAACAAAAGTCCTGGAGGTCTTTAGGAATCAAGGGGCAATGTAGGGCCCAGGGAGGCAAGCACTCATGGCAGCCCCCCCTTGGCCCCAGCAGCAGCAAGCCCCCCTCGTCAGGAACAGCACACCAGAACAGGAACTCAACAACCTTCTTGGGGTCACAGCCCCTTTTTTTATACACCTTTTGCTTTGTCTGCGCCAGCTCAGGACTTGGGAACCAGCAGAATTGGAGCACTCTGTTGACAGGGCTCCTCTTCCTGATTGTTAGGTGGGGGATCGTCATCAGACACACCACAGGGGGCAGAGCCAGCATACACTAGGGAAGACACCAGCCTATTCAGAGTCAGGGGACTACCCCTCCCACTACTCTTACTCCAGGTGTCCCATTCAGCCTAGCGCTGACTCACCCTGCCCCTCCTGGAGCCACCCACACCTCCCAGCTCCTGTCAATCACAAGCCGGAGATGAAATTCCCATCAGGAGGGCAGACACATAGCACACAGAAAAGCCAACCTCTAAAAGTGGCATTTCTCCACCAGTCACCATAAATCTGTGCACACCATTGTGCAGCCTTTATCCTCACGAGTTTATACATACTAAAATTGACCCTGCACTCCCCATGGACACACTTATCCCCCATGCATTCCTATGGGAGGGCAGGCCCATCTCACCACACGTACACAGAGAGTGCGCGCACTTTACGCTGGACCACAGTGCTAAAGTGCTCAGAGGCCTAAAATCACTAACACCAGGTTACAGAAAAAGGCTAGGAGAATGCAAAAAGTTTCGGGATGAACCTCCCAAAAGGGCCAAGTCCAACAATGAGGCTATATTTGGAGCACAAAATCTCCTAGAATGAGTCCCACTTGGAATAATAAGTCCATGAGGAGGTTTCATCGCGGTACTCTGTTACAGTCCACCACTCCTGTAAAAAAGTGAATAAGATGTTCAGATTGTAAAGATGTAAATTTGGAAGAGTTATCTTGTTTTTGAGCATGTGTGTTGATTGCTAGTTTAAAATTTGATGTATTATCAATATTTAGTTTGTTAAATTTCAAAGACAGATGTCCCCTCGATATTCAACCCTCAGAAGGGGTCCAAGTATGACAGAATTAATTGAGGAAGGGGATTATTAGTTAATTGTTTCTTACATATATAGGCGTTCTCAAAATTTAAAAGAGATACAGATAATTAGTCAGTAGTACTAGTGATTGACCTGAATCTTGGAATCGCAACAAAAATAGCAAGCAAACTAGAGCAATTTAAATAAAAGCTTACTCCAGAAAGGAGATCATTATAGTCTAATTTTTGAGTTTCAGTAGATGTTAAATTGAGTTTTGACTTTCTGAAAATTGTTTCTGTAACAATATGATGAATATCTTGTTCATTTATTTGATCTGGATCCAAATGGTGGATGGTAACATTATGGATCTCTGAATTTTAAGATTTAAAAGATGGAGCCAGAGGGTTTCAAATGTTGGCCCTGGGACTTCCTATTTGCTGACAGTCGATAGATATGTTTATGCAACCTCTGGATGACTCAATGACTTTTGGTTAAGCAAAATTGAATAAGGTTTGAATGAGGGGACAAAAAGAAAGACAGAAATTTTGGGGAGGGAAGTCGTAGAACCTTTGGGCTTTTTTTTGCAAGTCTCAACTCAGGTGCCTTGGGCTTTGACTTTGCTTGCTAGTCCTTTTGAGCAAGAGAGTCTTTTATTTCGGTTGGGTGAACATCATCAAAGAGATTTTAAAAGGAGAATGTTTCTTTCTTTTTCTTCCCTGAAGTCTTCTTTGTTTAATTAAACTATTTTTCCTTCTATGGGATTATTGATTGTTTCTGTGTTCAATAGATTATTGGTTGATTTCCGGATCAAATATAGCTTGGTTAGTTCAGTCCTTAGCAAGGAAATAAGTTTGTGTTGAGTAGGTCCTATATAGCTTAGCTTCAACTGTCTAAGTTTATAAAAGGACCTTGGGAATTGCAGAAACTATATACACAGTGTGGCTTAAATTAGAAACACATTTTTCCATAAATATTAATGGAGGTAAGGATGTGATTTAACAACAACAGCACTTCAGAGGTTATTGTTGTCTCCTCATGTGGTTGTACAGAATATGCTAATTTCAATGCGGGAAAGTAATGGATACATTCCATGTATTATTCTAAATTTGGGCTATTACACAATAGTCTGGAAATAGTGCTGGAGGGAGCCTCTTAATTTTATTCATGTTGAGATGGAAAGACACTGACTTTTGAAATTTAGCTTGTGAGGGGATATCAGGCGGAGTAAACCCATAGAGAGAAAAATCAACCTCCCTGCCACTCCATCTCAGATCCCTGCTGCTACATCTCAGTAAATCACTGTTGCTGCCTCAAATCAGGAAAGACTCAAGAGCTGGCTCTTCGACTGAACTGCAGATACATCCCCCTTCCCCTCCACTCAGCACCTTGAGACTCTAACGGGTGACTAATTGCGCTATACAAAAAACATGATTGACTGACTGATTTTTTCAATAGATAAAAGGGTTTTAACAGGAGGTAATCTACATACATTTCAATAGCTCAGAGAAAGAGATATAGCTGCTTTCCCCCCACCTCCCTAGGTTGGACAGTCAAGCACCTCACCAGTACTTGCTGAAGAGAAGCATAGCAACATCCACACCAGTGTGCCACTACAGAGTTTCGCCAACTCCACAGCTGTACTTCAAATGCACAAGCTCCCTGTTAGACCTGGCATTCTTGGTGTGGTTTTACCTTACTTTTTGCCTCTACCTCCTGTGTTTTTGATGCTGTGCTGGATTTCATTTTTGCTTGCTTAGATGCTTTGGGTACGTTGCCACTGCTGATCAGTGTCAAAGTGCAAGTGCTCCCTGTGTAAATTTTGAATGTAACTGATTCTCCCTGATCGGCATATTTGATTTACTAGTAGGTCCCTAGTAAAGGACACTTAGTGTGCCATGGCTGGTAAATCAAATGCTACTAGTGGGTCTGCAGCACTGGTTATCCCACTCACAAGAGTAGCCCTAAAAAGGTGTCTCAGGCCTACAACTGCGGTGCCTGCGTGTAGTTTTTAAACTGCCTTGTCGACCTGGCCAGTGCACCCACTTGCCAGGTCCTAACCTTCCCTTTTCTTAGATATAGGACACCCCTATGGAAGGCCCAGGTTAACCCCTGGGCAGGGCGTTGTGTATGTGAAAGGTAGGACAGGTACTGAGGTGTATAACATGTCCTGATAGTGAATTACTGCCAATTTAGTTTTTCGCTGTTGCAAGGCTTCCTGCTCCCATAGGACAGACCTAGGAGTTTGTTTATAACATCTTATAAACATAACTGCCCCTGGGAACCAGATAGAAAAATAAAGTTTAGTATGCCTGAGCTCAGAATGTTAAGATGAACCTTTTAGTAAGGGTGATTTTAACTTTCTGTGTTTGAAAATACCACTTTTAGAAAGTAGGTATTTTCTTGTTCAACCTTCCAGTGTGCCTCTGCTGAGATGTGGATTGCCTGTCTGGGTTTTGGAGTGTCAGGGGCTGTGAAGAAGCAGTGGCGCCAGACAGCCTGATGAGTCAGGGCTGGGCTGAATAGACCTGGGCTTCATTTAGAGTAGGGAGGAGAGATTTCCTTTCACCTGCATGGTCTTTGTCTGCCTTCCACAATGTTGCCTCCTACTCCTGCCAGGAAGCTGCACCAGAGAGGACAGAATTTGCTTTGGCTGGGTACAGGGCTTCTCTGCCACCCGAGAACAAAGGATTTTGTGGTATAAATATTAGGGCCCAAACCCTACACCTCTTTTTCAATTTCAATTTGTTTTTATTTGTTTGATTAATTAAAATCTTACAAAACAGCTAAAACTTATACAAATATAGAATACTAACACAATGCATATATTCAAATACTACTAATAAGACAATAAAATATTCTGTCCTTAAAATTATTAATTTAGTAGAACCATCTTGACACTGATTATAGTCTATTCAAAGACAGGCTTCTCACTTTTTTTGAACCAATATGAGAAATTTCACGAAAGCTGAATTAATTGATAGGTCTTCTGGATCTAAGGTTGCCATTAGAGCCTGTCTACAAGTCCTTACTCCTCGTTCGTTAAACAGTTTCTTAAGTATACTTTTTCTTTCCACTTTCGGGTTCGGGCAAAGGCACATTAAGTGTAAGATGTTTTCTTGACCAGATTTACATAGCCTACACAAACAGATATCATCCGTTCTTTTCCATGGTGCCAAATGGCATAAGCCTCGAAAGATACCAAACCTAGCATTGATAAAAATGTTTTTTTTTCGACCAAGATGCTTCCAGATAGGTTTGTATCTTTTTCTTAAAACCATTTACGATTGGCCACACATGCTGTCTTTTAACAAACTTATCTTTGTCCTTTTTAAGGAGAGATAGTCCGTAATTTTATTTACTGTCTTTTTAAAACTCTCCTGCTTAGCCATGGAGTTCCAGATAGGAGCTATACCATACTCATTAATTTCTAGATTTAAATAGGAGGCGGTAGTTAAGGAGCAGTTGTGACTTATTTCTTGCCAGAATAGACAAGACATTTCATTGTCGTAATCGTTTTTATTCTGTTCCAAACTTTAATTATGTTTCCTTTTCTTGCACAAGATTGGTCATTTAGGACGAATTCCAATCTCACTTGGGTTTGTGAGGCATTCTTTGGAAGAGAAAATAAAAGTCTATAAGTTTTTTGCAACCGAGGTGTTGATAATCTCTGCATCTTTCCCGTTGAGCCCCTCACTACCATATGACAGAGTAGGTAGTAACTTTGCTGCAATAGATTTTAATAAGGGACGATATGACAAATCCCTAATGGATTTCTGGATTGATCTAAATGCACCAATAAGGGAGTTCGCTTTTCTTGTAATATCATGTTTGTGCATCACGAACTTCCCATTATCACTGTAGGTTACTCCCAAGTACTTATAGTTATTTACTTGTTCCAGTTTTTTTCCTTGCAGGAACCATGTATGTGCGTGTTTTAGTCGCACGTTTTTTGTAATTACCATCACTTTGGTCTTAGCATAGTTTATCTGCATACCATTTTCCTCGGAGTACTTAAAGATGCCGTCAATCAGTCGTTGCATCCCCACCTTTGTATGACTCATACGTATAAAATCATCCGCATATAGTAAGCTGGATATCTGAGTTTTAGCTAACCTTGGTGGGTGGGCATTAATGGCGTTTAGTTCGTAAGTAAGATCAGCTGAAAATAAATTAAAAAGTAAGGGAGCCAATAAACATCCCTGTTTGAGCCCCCTCGTTGTTGGAATTATTTTGGTTATCGTTGAGCCATTACCCATCCTCACCCTGACCCAAGTTTCAGAGTGCAAGAGCTTAATCATCTTTAACAGCTTTGCTGGAATTCCTTGTTTTGCAAGCTTGACCCACAAAAGTTCTCGATCAACACAGTCAAAGGCAGATTTAAAAACCACGAAACACAAATATAAGGCTAATTTGGCTAGTATAGCTTTTTCTATTAGTATTGCTAAGATTAAAAGATTTGTTGTCGTACCAAGGCCTTTGACAAAGCCTGTTTGGTTTGGGGGTATTACCTGCTCTTCTTTTGCCCAGTCGGTTAGGTTCATTAGGAGAATACCGGCGAACAGCTTTGCGTCTGTATCCTGTAAAGGGATTAAACCGTAGTTTTCTGGCTGTTGCCAGTTGCCTTTCTTAAATATGGGGATTATAAGAGATCCTTTCCATGAATTTGGGATTTCTCCTCTCTCAACCACATCGTTAAAAACCTCTGTAAGGTGATCTGACCAAAAGTCGGGCGCTTCTTTAAAGAGTGCAAAAGGAATGCCATTTGGACCAGGGGCACCATCCTTTTGTTTTTTTATCAAGCTGGACACTTGACTATTTGTTATAATTATCTCACTATCTCCTTCTTTGCAGATCTTTGTTACAGACATGTCAACATTTGATTGCATCAGAGTCAGTTGGTTTGGGTTAAGATGAGATTTAAGAAACGTCACCCATTTTTTCTTCAGATAGACTTGTTCTGATTCCAAGATTCTTTGGTCTAGATAAGCCGTTAATTATACTCCAGAACTCCCGTGAATTTGCCAATGTACTTGCATGGAATATTTTTGTCCATAGGTATTGCCTGGCTTTATTATTTTCATTCCATATCTCTTTCCTTAATTTACAGTTGGTATTCTTCAATGAAGCGGCTGTAACTTTGTTAAGTGGAGACCTCATTAGGTGCCTCCTCAGCCTGTTTCGTAGGCATCTAAGTTTCCTTATTGCATATGGAAGGAAGATGTAATTTACTGCGCCTTCCCGTTTTTCCCTACATGGACCTTTCCTTCCATGAGCACTTGTTGTTAACGTATTATCTGTGACTACTTTGTGTGTAAAATTTCCCATCGTTCAATGGGATTTGTACTGTTTTCGACCATAGATTCTGTCACCAACTTTTTTGACCTTGCCATGGTCTCATCCCTTTTTTCGGGTTTCCATATAAGTTTAGAGTAATTAATAGTACAAATCTCTCCAGGGATTGTCTTGAAGGTCTCAGATTTTGGCCATAATATATTTATATTGATGATTTGCTGGCTGTGGTCACTTTTCGTCACTTTATTCAAGGAATAAGATATCACCTGGTGGAATATTGATAGAGACGTCAAGGTGTAGTCAATTCGTGAAGAACCATTTCTTGAGTGAAATTAACAAGCCGGTGGAGAGTCAGTTGGAAATCTGCCGTTCAATATTCTAAGGCCTAACGCTTCCATGTCTTTCACCAGTTTTATCCCTATTTTATTTTGTTGAGTGACGTTTTTTGGTTCCGTTATTGGGTCAGGGATTGTCCATTGCTGATTTTGTGATTGGACAAATTCACTCCGTACCAAGGGCATTGACAAATTGGTGTGGAAGTCCCCTGTAACAATATAATCAGCCAATGGATGGTCCAATATTTGCTCAAGTAATAGGTTATCTAAGGCATTAATCAGAACTTTTTTTGTGGTCCTATTCGGCGCTATATAGACATTTACTAGAGTCAAAATGTTGTACAGTATATTTTTACTAGGTTTATAATGAATTTTTAATGCGAGAAGGTTAGAATTGTTCTTTTGAATTGGCTCATGTTTTGCATCTAGATCGTTTGATACGGAAGTTGCTAGACTTCCACAGGGCCGTCCAAATTTCTGATATTTTATGGCTGGTTCAAAGTATCCTGTATGATGTTTTAACATGAATGGGTCTATAGCCCATGTTTCCTGCAATAAAATTATATGGGTTTGAGATGAAAAACTTTGGATTTGGCTTCCTTCCACTGACCAGAGATCCCATTAATATTCCATGAGCGTAGCTTCAATTTTGACAATACTCTAGGATGTTCTTGAGGTTGGTCTTGCAGTAGGTTTTGTCAATGGTCCTTTGAGCAATGAAGAGATGCCTTAATCCAGTGGTCGTTTACCTCATTTCTGCCCATTTTCTCTATTGGAATAGAACAGGATTTAGCTTCATAGTTTGTTTTCCCCAGAGGGTTTTTTAGTACGGAGAAAACACCATTGTGTTAAACAGACTGTAATTTTTTTGCATTACTTCCGGTATGTAAAGGGGTGTTGGATAAACCTTTGATGGGAGTTGACTTATTAATATACCCCATTCACGGAAACATCCATGCTCCTGCAATATGGAGTCCACTATTGGGCCTGTGGGTACTGATATCAGTGTTAGTGGCATAGTGCATTCCGGATTTGGCTGAAAGCCTACTGTTTCAATGTCTTCTGATGATATACTATCAAGAGTTGGTAAGTTTTTCATTAACCGGAGGATGTTTCCTCTATTTGAAATGTCATGAGGGCCTCTTGATTCATATACTGGCTTGAGGACTATTGAGTTGTTACCCCTATGTTTTCCCTCATTCTTCTGTTTTTCATGCAGGTGATCTGCCTGCTCTTCCCTCTTTTTACAATGAGTACATTTTCTAGCATTTTGTTATAATTCAGGTCATCAATCATTTCTTCTCCTTTGGAGCAATTTATTATTAGACCTTTACTTCCCATTTCGTTCCGTTCGGGGAGAACATCATGTTTTTACAGGTACTCAATAGACTGGATGGGTTGTTTTCATTGCGGTCGGTCCGGATTTGGTTATCTTGATGCATGTGACTTTGTACGTCCTTCTCATTAGATAGTATGGTTCCTAAATCTCTGGAGGATTTAACAATATTTTCATCAGTCATGCTCTGGGTTTGGTTGTTTTGAATTCCGTAAAGAGTAAGATCTTTTATTATGCATCCATTTGAGTTAATTTTATTTAATATTTGCGCCTCCTGTAATGTTTTATGTTCGACCTCTTATAATCTGGAGGTTAGATCGGAGGTTTCAGTGTTACTAATTATTTTACTTTCATTCGGTCTTTGTTTCAGTCTTAGAGCGGACGGTTTGGCGAAAATGTCATAATATAAAATCCCTTCAACAGTATTTTTTGTCACTATAGTTTGAGACCTCCCAGTGTCTCCTCTGGTTAATGGTTTTTTTCTCGTTGTTGTTTTGGTTTGAGGTAATAGTGATCTCTTCTACATTGTTTTGTGCCACTTTAATTTGTGACGTCCTAATATCTTCCCCGTTTGATGTTTTTTTCTGTTCATTTTTTTGATTTACAGTAATTGTGGTTCTACTATATTTGGGATCTGGAGTTCTAGTTCTTCCTTTATGGGTTTCGGCTATATCTTTTTCACTAGATAGAATGCTTTCCTTATTTGCCCTATTTCTTGCTTTCCCTAATTTCTTTTTTTGTCTTTTGTTAGTTCAAAAGCCACTACGACCTCATTTTCTTTGTTTTGGATACTGGGCAAGACTCCTGAACTATTATTTGCCTTGTTTTTTCTTGAGTCATCGATTGATTTTGCTTGATAACTCAGATTTGACTTATCACTATTTTTAGTGGACAGTTCGGTCGGTTGCTCCTGGTTGCTTTCAGAGATTGAGTTTTTCTTGAACTGGTTTCTGATCCCATCCCTATCTTCTGCATTCTGTTTGTAAATAGCATTTTTGGCATCCTCCAATATTGTGTTTACAACATCCGGAATTAATACTAATTTATTTATTATTGGAGCACATGTGCATTCTATGCAGGTTGGAACTTTTGTTATTAAATTGTGTAGGTCGGCTAATTTGTTCTCAATTCCTGCGACTGCATTTGCCATAAGGCCCAAAATGTCAATTTGAATGTCCACTTTTTTTAGACTGAGAAGCTAAAGCTTCCAGAGTTAGTACTGAGGTTTGATAATGTATGTCCCATATTGTTCCTGCATCCATTTTCCCTGTTTGTTTTAATTTAAGGTCAAGATTTTGTTCATTGCTATTAGAGGTACTGTTGTTATCTACATCGTTTATTATAGTGTCAGGACTAACTTTGTGTGTAATTGACAATGCGGGCTTTAAAGATAGTACACTCTGTTGGATATAAGCATTTTCTTTTATGGTTGATGATCCGTTTATTAGCATCGGTTGTTTTTTTATTGCAGACCCATTTGTCAATGCAAAACCATTTCCAGACGGTTGTTGTTGTTTGCTTTCTATTTCATCGATAGAACTTTCTAGGACCTGTAAGTGGCTATTATTTTCCTGCACAATTAATTCTTGAGAATCAAATTTTTGCATTATGAATTGACCATTTACATCTGTATTTTGGTTTCCGAATACATGTACAAACTTTGCTCCTACTAAAACATTTTGAAATCAATGGGAGTAAGAGCTTGATTTTTTTTTTTTTTTATGACCACATTGGCCTCCAGCGGTATTGGAACAGATTCATAACAAGGTGCCTGTATGATGTTAGATTGATTAATGAACTCTAAGCTTTCTGCTCTTTCCACTGGGCCATTTTTCGGTTCTTGCACAAATATTTTACACAATATATGGTCATTTCCTAGGTCTATATGTGGGTCTATTCCCTCAGAATTATCATAGAGCTTAGCTGGTGGGTTAGGTCCATCCTCGATGTTTAGATCCCAAACCCCATTTATTGCTTTCGTTCCGTTAATTGGTTTAAGTAGGGACTGTAAGGATTTAAAATCATGCTCCGATTGCATAGGCATAGTCATAAGTGCAGATAATGGATCTTTCATGAATTCAAATTTCTGTGGGATTTTAGTCGATTTTTCAAACATCCTTGCTATAGGTGAAATTATTGACTGGGTGGCCCCCTTTTGAGCTTTTACACAGGCCTTTTTTTGCAGATTGGATGTTTGATTTCTTCGGGTTCGTTTCTTAGGAGAGCCCACTGATCTTTCTTTGCCAGAGCTTATTATCTAGTAGCAATTATCTTATCTTGTTTAGATTAATTGTAATTGTAGGTGCTGGTGATGCTGCTTGCTGCTGGTTTACTTATATATACAGTACATGCTCATGTATTGGATGTAAATTTGAGGTGGGACAAACCAGAAACTATTGTAACGGCCACCAGAATGAAGGTCCAACAAAAAAAGACCCGGGAGCGAGATCTTCGACTTAGAGCTCAACCCCAGCACACTCCTCCATCCACAAACCTTCTTCATATAAATATTATTAATGATGGTTGTTAATAGCAGATATTTACCTTAACAATGGTGTTTGAAGGTTGTTTAAGAACTCCCAATCTATGTTTAGACAGAAATCTGTCCAACTCGGGGCGGGGGGGGGAGAGGAGGAACGAGTTACCATGACATAGCAACCCATGTGGCAATACTCGCCGCACCCGTGGCAACATCCGGCAACATCCGCAGCAACAGCAACTTTTAGCTATAAAGATGTTTACAATGATTAAGAAACCAGTATGCCGGAGGCACTTACGGCACTCACAGTCCCAACTTTTCTGCTCAGGGCAAGGTGCACCGGTTGTTGGTCGCTGGGTCGCTGGGTCACTGGGTGCTGTGTGAGAGGTGCAGGGGTGCAAAGGTCCTGCTCAGTCCGGGGAGTGCAAAGGTAATTACGGCAATTGAAAATTGAAAATTAAAAGTTTGATTTAAAATTGAAACTCTTTAAAGGGCTTATTGCCCAGCTTCCTAGCGCCCACTGCAAGAAACGGCAACAACCACGGCATCCGCAATAACTCTCTCAAACCCCGGAACCGTTCCCACTCCAGCAGCAGAACCGAATCTCCTCCGCGATGTTTCCGCAGTGTTTGCAATGTTTGGAATGATTAAGAAGAAGCCGGCACTCACGGTTCCAACTATCTGCTCGGGGTGCAAAGGGTCCTGCTTGGTCCTCCGCCGTCACCACTGCCATGTTCCTCCCTCGTAGTGCGCTGGTACTAGTGCGCTGCTCTCCACTCACGCCACCTCGCCCGGGGCCTGGGCGATTCAGCTACGGTTCAAGACAAGAACCACACACCGACTCCCGTCTGGCAACCGGGATAGCAGTGACAGTAGTGGCAGCAGAAGCAGTACCGGAGATCCCGCGATCCGGCAGTAAGGATGGGGGGAATGGTGGGGGCAGAGGCGTCAGGCTTTCTCCCCTCTCAACTCTCTCATCTGCAGCAGCAGCTCCGTCTGCAGCTCTGTCGCGCTTGCTTGCTCTCACCAAAACCAGGACTGGATCCTCTCTAGACAAGTTCTATGATTTTAAACTCCTAGATTTAGGAAGTATTGTTGATGAAGCTCCTTTCGTCTGCAATGTGTATTACCTCCGTGTGGCTCCTTGATTTACCTGCTCATGTGCAGTCATTCACGGAGCCAGATGGTGTCAATTCTGTCCAAGCTTCCCTTGCTGCTTGATGGCTGCTAGGCTCAGGGGCCTCAAGCCACTTCGTTTTCCTTGCCCTGCTCCGCCTTTTCTGGTTGCTCACCGGCACCTCCACTTCTGCCCTCGCTGCCACTTGCTGCCACCAGGGGTCCACGTGGGGTCTGCACAGTGACCCAGGCAGGGGCAGCGCTGGCGGGTTCCAGCTGGTGCCCAGATGGGTCCCAAAGATGCCGCTCTCGAGCGCCGCACACGGAGTGCAGTATTCGATGGCCCGGCACCTCCACCTCCGCCCTCGCTGCCACCAGGGGCCCGCAGGTGTCCGCACGGGGTCTGCGCAGCAACACGGGGCAGAGCTGGGCAGCGGAAAGGAGAGTACGGAGTGCGGGGTACGTTACCGCACTGGTTATCCTGTAGTGTAGTTCCTATATTCCCAATAGGCTCTGCACATTGGAATAATATAAACAGCAGTGTAGACGTATGACTGAGGTCGACTAGGTCTCTACTGACTATATTAGACTTAATTAGTTTTGCCAGCTAGCTCAGAGGTCACTAGAAACTTTCTTGAATGTTCAGGAAAGAGTTAACTCTCCGGATTTAGACAAGAAGGGATTAGCTTCTGACAACCATACAAACATGACAACTTTGCTCCCTCAGAATAGAGTGTATCTCTAGAGTCGTGTGAAAACAATAGGCAGCTATTTCACTCAGTCAACCGTGCATACTTAGTTTCACCAGAGTGCAGAGAAATAGAGAGACAGGTGTTTTCAATAAAAGGTGTTATTTTATTGAGCAGTCTTCTTTCTCATGCAAGAGAAATGAATTGCCACAATTGCAATACTTATCATGAAGTAAAGTGCGTACAGTAAAAGTAGTATTATGAAATAACACTGTAAAAGCATAGATATGGTTTCTTAGCCATATGATACTTTAAAATGGATAAAATATATACATACATAAAAACATTGACTTCCGTACTCAACTGGTGCTTCTAACTACGCCTAGCCCGGTGTACCTGACCTAAGCCTAATATGCGGGAAGGAGTAAGTAAGTAGCAGTTTAAGTTAAGTTGGTTAAGATTGTTTTTTGCCAAGGATCTGAATCAAGAATTCTCTTAACGGTTTAGTCAGCTCCGTACCTTGGTAATAGAATGTGGGAGGTCTGGTATCTCTTTCTTCAGGACTCGATCTCCCAGCAACCCGCAAGGGTGACTCAGGAACACCGGAGCTGGATTTTCTCGGCGTGAGAAAAAGTAGCTTCTCCAGCGCATCAAAGGGGAGGGGCGGCTTCCGTGGGCTCTCGCATCAGCTGGGCTCTCGGGCAAGTAGATAGCCGCTCTGCTCCAAACCATTGTGTGTTTGCTTAAGGCAACTGTTGGTATATTTATACCTGAAAGGTTCTGAGTTTGACGTAAGGTTGGACATAAGACGACGTCACTAAGAACTAACAGTTCTTTCTGGACTCCAGGAGTTCTTGTTCAAATCAAAACAAAAGCAGGGGGGGATTTCCTGGGCTGCTGAAGGCTTGTTTTTTTTAAAGAACACGTTGTGCTTTCTAGGAGTCGATGGGAGTAGCCGTGCTGTGCTTTGGACTGCATGGGCTATTACTGAATATGGATATGATTTGTATGCCTTTATAAGGATATTATTAATTATAACCGCATGAGGGCATGAATCTGGAATATCGAATTAGGGTCATAGATAGAAATACAACAATCCTGCGTGCAGGCGGGTCTCAGAAGCGCCGCTCTCAGAGCACTCGGAGCGCAGTGCTGTGCGGCCTCGGTACACAGCCTCAGCCTTCTGTCCGCAGGCTCTACCAATCGATCAGCATCCAGAAAGAGCTTCCTAGAACTCTTGAACATTCCTGGAATTGAAGAGGACCTTTTTCCAAGGAGAAGAACTGGAGAAACTGGCGAGAAGTACTGTCCTTGCTGTGTGTCTGGGGTTGGCCTGCAGTTGCTGTTTCTGACGAAGAAAGGAGAAGGACTTTGCTGTGTGCTGTGTCCCCTGCTTGAAGAAGACCTCCAGGGGCCTGTGTGTGCTGGCCTCCTGTTCTGAAGTCTCAGTGGACACAAAAACGTTACCCCCAGCTCCCCTAAACTCTGCTGTTGTGAGTCCTGACCTGCCTAGAGGTGGTTGTGACAGTTAGTTTTTGGGCCTCTGGAGGGTGTTGCTGCTGTGTGGGAGCTAGAAGAAAGAAGAACCTTCAAGAACTGCTAAAATGGATGCGTCGCTCTTCTTGCAGCTGTTTTCTCGACGCATCTCCACAGCACAAGAAGAATTTCCACGCATCACTGTGCCGCTGAGAAAACCATTTCCGCGCCTGTTGCCACTGCAAGACTTGACGCATCAAGGAATCAGGGCTGAAGAGGACCAATGAAGCGTCGCTCAACACTGCCGCATGATCGCTGCAGCATCCCGAAGATCCACGCTTCGTATCTCTGCAGCACGCTTTCCCACTGCATCACCTGCCAGCTGGAATCGGCACGAAGAATTGATGCATCACTCCCCATACAGACCGTAACTGACGCAGCTTGTCCTCTGCGGACCGCAGAACTATTGCATCACCTTCCTCAGATCTCAGGAGCGCTGCATCTTTTTGTTTTCCAAATTTGCGGCTTTTTGGCTTGGGAACTTTTGACGTATCTACTGGTACTTTGGTGAAAAGTAACGCATCCATAGATTTCTATGGTACAAGTTCTTGAAACCTTTTGAAAGTCATATTTTTAACTGTGTATGTTGGGTTTTTGTCATTTTGGTCATGTTAAGTTTAGATTAAGATACTTTATTTTTCTAAACTGGTGTGGTGTCCATTTGTGGTGTTTTTACTGTGTTACAGTGAGTGTTGGCACAAATACTTTACGCATTGCCTTTGGGATAACCCTGCCTGCTTGTGCCAAGCTATCAAGGGGGTGAGCAGGGGTTATCTAAAGTGTGCATCCCCCTTACCCTGACTAGAGGCAAGGATCCCTATTTGGGCAAAGGTACCTACCTTTACCAACTAGAGAACCCCATTTCTAACACTCCCTATTTCCTCCTCTTGAGCTGGGGCGCAAGAGATGGGTTATGGTACGGGTCTGCAGCTCAGGATCCATAGATAAACAGGAAAATAAGCCCAGCCAAAAATGCACTGCATCATGTTCAGAAGCAACCTCTCCAGGCCCTAGATAAGCAGAGCCCAGCTTTATCCGGTGACTCACAAGTGTCTCTTCATCCTTGCTTCCTACCAGGGGATCATTCTTCACACCCGCAGTTCTAGGGGAGCAACCTCCACATCGTGGGGAATTCTTGGCAATCTCAGAGAGCGTAACACACAGCATAGGTCATCAAGTGGCAACACAGCTCAGCAAAGGAAGAGGCATGAGCACAGCATGCATGTCTTAGATTGTGATTAGTAAAAACAATGATTTTCACTTTCTCATGGAGATTTTGGCTGCTGAAAACAGTTAAAATCTGCACATGAAAGTCCTGGAAAATATGATGAATTACCGGGAGAAATAGACCCAGAATTACCAATTCCACTGGTAATTCCTCACTTGTTAGTAGACCCTCATGGTCCAACTCATAATTGACTATATTTTCCCTACCCCCGAAGTTTATGGAACTCTAATATTGATAACTCCAGGGGGGGATCTCAAAATGGGGGACTCAGTGGTGAATGTTGGTCTTGGTAGTAGGGAGGACGCAAATTAAGAAACACACCCTCCAAAATGGACATGACAAATAGAAAATCAGGAAAAGTGACAGCAAATGTTTTTGAAAATCTAAACACTTACAGAATTGGAAGTCAGACCCAATTCACATTAATTACACCCAATACTGCTCAATTATTACTACTGGTCAACCAGGCTGAAAATGTTACCCACCTAGACTTGAAGTACAGCACGCACCACACTGTAATTAAATTACACGGAAAGCTGTGAAGCCAGCAAACAACACAAACAGGTTCAATGAAAAAAAATGAATGAAAGGTTATTGGCATAACATAATACACATAGCTGGAGTCAGCACAAACGCAACAAAGTCACAGTTGATGGTTAAAGAAAAAAATGTTTAAAAAAGGAAATCCTAATTTCATAGCTCAGGAATTGCGATGAAATCCTATGCATTATGTGTGAAATTGGGTTGTTTATTGAGTGGGATGTTAATCATGGTCAAGCAACAACTACAATTCCTGTCAGAGTGGACCAAAAAAGTCACTTAATTACCCTGTGCTTACCCTTCTCTTAGCTTGGCACAAATGCAGTTAGGTTTAACTTGACGGGAGGCAATAATACTCTGACTGGCCAGAAATTGAAGAACTAGCAAAGGCTTTACAACATCCTCCACTGGTTCCATTTTTTGTGTCTTCACTGGAGGAGGTAATGGCGGCATTTTCAAATTGCAAGTCAGGGTATTCATTTGATCCAATACCCCACTACATCCTGAAGTCTATCTCGGATATCATTACTCCAGTATATCAGACACGTATATCAGACACTATTTGCTATATCTCTTGATTCAGGTGTAGTGCTGTATAACTGGAAAAAGGTCAGGGTGCTTCCGTTATTAAAGAAGGCTAATGCTGACCATGACTGCTTATAAAACTTCAGGCCAGTCTTGCTTCTGCCAGCAGTTTCTAAGATGTTAGAGAAGGCGGTGAACTAGCAACTCACCTCCTTCATAGCTGAAAACAACGTGCTTCACCCCTCGCAACCAGGATTTAGAGCTTGCCACAGCACCAAGATTAAGTTTTTGGAGGTCTCTGAGACCATCAAGTTTAAGTTGTACTCTGGCTGCAATGTGGCCCTGGTGCTGATGGATTTGTCAGTGGACCATCATATTTTGCTGCACAGGTTAAGACATCTGGTAGTGGTGGGTTCGGCACTGAGATGGCTGGGCTCTTTCCTTAATAGTCGCGAGAAGGCAGTTTGGATGAAACCATATACTTCGTGAGTTAAAGAGTTAAAAGGGGGGTGCTACAAGGCTCCTCCATCAGTCCTACTCTCCTTAATATCTACTTGCCTCCCTTGGCAAATTTGGTGGAATCTCATATCATCAAGATCATCTCTTATGCTGATGATACTCAACTCCTGTTCACGTATAAAGGGGAGCCTGAGAGGGAAAGACCTCCTTTGCTAACTGCATGGTAGAACTGGTTGAGGGCTAATAGATTACAATGCCACCCGGATAAGACGGAGGTCTTATTATTCGGATGAGATCTCCTTCCCGGATGGGTGGGGCCTTGACCTGAAAGGGTTCCCTCGCCACCCCCACCAACGGCAGTGGCAAAAGATTTGGGTGTACTGTTTGACACCTAACTTACTTTTAAATGAGCACGTATCATCTGTGGTGAGATCCTGCTACTCGATCTTTCGCCTGCTGAGGAAGTTTATTTTTCTACTCCCCCATGAGACCCAAATCACAGTGGTTAGCTCACTAATCTTATCCAGGCTGGACTATGCTAATATATTGTATCTTGGTATCCCGGAATAGCAAATTTTGTGCCTACAAGTCATGCAGAACATGGCAGTCCGTTTACTGTATAAAATTCCAAAGTATTCATTGGTTTCAGCATCCCGAACCAAACTGCACTGGTTGCCAGTGCGTCAGTGAATTAGTATAAAGCTCCGTTGTTAGCACACCAAGCCCTCCATAATATAGGTATCCTAGATACCTAAGGGACCGAATCAAGGCATTTTGCCCAGGGAGGCATCTGCAATCTAGTTCAGCTGGTTTTATTGTCTCACATGCTTTTGGAAACTGCGGAGGAGAGGCAGTTCCTTCATGGTCATGGCAGCTAATCTGTGGAACAAACTCCCTGATCACCTCAGACAGATACCCGAAGAAGCTAAATTTAGAAGGGAACTGAAGACATTTTTGTTCAGAGATTAGCAGGGAAACATGGCTTCTTTCCCAGGGCCATTATTCCATTAATCTTGGGGCATACCTTACAGCACCAGGACACTCTCTGTGAGTAGCTGTGCACTTCAGAAATGGACAATTCACTTCTATTCACTAAGAGGCAATGTGTGAAGTATTTATGCAGCACACAAACTGAATTAACAGAATTGCCTTATGCAATGTTGTGGTGGTGAGCCTCAGCAAGTCCTAACAGTGCAAGGGGTTCGCCCTTCTCTGCACAAGTCCTCAGACCAATAGGATAGAAGTTGGCACAGAAACCGGAATAGAAAATACAAACCCCCAGATTCATCAAGAACACATTTTGCGATTCCATAATAGCGAAAAATACCGATTCGCTATTAAGGAATAGCAAAATGCTAATTATCAAGAAATCCATTTAAAAATAGCGATTTCTAATAATTCCTTAACTGCGACTCGCAAATTGCGAGTCGCAATTAAGGAATAGCTCCCATTCATTCCTATGGGCCTAGAGGCCCATAGGAATGAATGGGAAGACCAACTCAATTTGCTAATCGCGTTTAGCGATTCGCAAATTGAGATTGCGATTTCAAGGGTGCAGGGGTGACCAAAGAACACCCTGTTGCACCCCTGAAATTGATGTGTGCACATATGTTGCCCACACACATGCCATTTAGTGCATTTTTCAAAGTTTTTGCTATTTACCACGTAGTTAGACTTCGCGGTAAATAGCGGCCCCAGATTGCGAATTCGCAATTTTTAAATGGTTCATGAATTGCATTTAAGGACTCTCAAATTGAGATTCCTTAAATGCAATTCATCGCAATTTAGAGATTCTATAATTGCGATTTTTGCATTTGGTATGATTAATCCCAAATGCAAAAATAGCTCTCGCAAAGGGCCAGATTCTCAGAATCTGGCCCTTTGCGAGCCGATTTCGGCTTCATGAATCTAGCTGTAAGTTTATTAACCTCAACAGGTGGAACTACATTCACGCAGCACCGTTCGGCAATGTATGAAGTACCACACTGAATGGAGGGAGCTTGGTCCTTTTATACCCACACAGGGGTTCAAAGGAAGGCGGTACAAGTATAAGAAGTAGGTTTTAGGTACATATAAGGTCATACAGAAAATCCACAGTCAACAAGTGGGAGGAGCTAACAGATGCTAATTCTGGTGAACACATCCTGACGTTTACAGACTAACAGCAGCTGCATGGACAGCTGCAAACTCAACTGACCATGTGAAACGTGGAAGAGGCTAAATATAACCTGTCTCTAGGCAGATTTCAAGAGCAGACAACAGCAAGGTAGGACAGAGCACATGGCACGCACGTGGTAGCACATGGCAAACAAAATGGCTACCAGAAACACAAAATGGATTCCACAAAACTGACAAGATAGCCTCTAAATACAGGATGGCTTCTTCTAATGCTAACCCAATCGCTGCCAAATTACAACAATGTGTGTAATTTTGCATGCACGTGATTTGTTCACATTGAAGATATCTCACAAAGAGTCTTTGGGGCATTTGTACAAGGAAATGTCAGTGTGAGGAGCTATGCCAAATTTGGCAGTGCCGCGCTCCGATATGTCCAAAATGCAGGGATGTGCTGTTTTTACAGCAATAGGGCGCACCCGTGTGTTTTCCCTAGTGCTGGTGCTAACACTAGCTGCCTAGTGGCAACGCACGGACCCTTGCACCATAGTGGAAGGGTGCCTGCTTTGCAGGAAATGCTTGGTTATGTGCAGAAGGTGTTCCTTCCTGCACATATACAATCAATAATGGTGATATGTTACTTCTATGTATGCTGCAGAATGCAACACGCATAGAAGTAGCAAATCGTCATTATTTGATTATTGTTTATGTGCACGAAGGTGTCCCTTCATGCACATAAACAATCATTAATAGTGTTTTGCTCTTTCTATGGGTGCTGGAGAATGCAGCATACATAGAAATAGCAAAAACGAGAAGAAATAAAAGTATTTCTCCTTGTTTTGCCATTTTAATGCCTGCTCTTGCATGGGGTGTTTTTTTGGTGCCACCTCAGATTTACAGATGCTTATGAATCTGGGGAAACAACAAAAGCAATGTGTGTTGCTGTGGCGCACCCACAACAACACCCATTGCACTCCCCTTTCACGCAGATACTTGCATGAAAGGGTACCATATTTACAAAGTGCCGTTAAGTATAAAAGGCTGCTTAAAGCCACTTTGTATAATCAATCAAGTCTTTATTTGGTTTTTTACAACCATAAAATATAACACTTTAAAAATTTACTACAAAGTATGTTAAAAAACAATTTCATAATAAAATATATCATTAAGTCTTAGTAAATACAAAAGAAGGAAATTATTCCACTCATCTAATAACCGTATTCACGATAAAATGCATCATGGTGTCTGTATAAATACGAGAGTTTACAATTCGTTAGTAACCATATTCCCCAATTCAATGTCCGCTTTTTTTAAAAGTGAGTCAATCATGGTTAAAAGCTTTACCCCTTTACAGATTAACATATTTGAGGACCCCCCCCTCCCCTCCCCTGCCCCCCCCCCCTGCCCTACAGGTAACAGTCTGCCTGCAGGTACTTATATTAAGTTCTGTTAAGAAGGTTTTAAGAGCATTTTTCTTGCTTCGCCAACTGCGGGACAGACACACATCACGGGACAAAGGGACTTCTTGTGGTATCCACATAATCTACAAGTTGTATTATCGTATTTCCCTTTCCAACTTGGTTGCAAATCCTTTGTTTCGTATCCCCCAAACTGATACAGCATAAACTTCTTTTTCAGAAATAATTTAAAATGAGCTGCTAGATAGACTTGCGGTTTTAAATTTACATATGAATTTATCACTGTCCAGGAATGTCGCCTTTTTACCATTGTGTTTTTGTCCTCTATAAAAGATAATTGTTTTGCGGAGCCGTTGCACACTCTGTTGAACGCCACCCTCTCCTTCTTACTGTCCCATGCCTCTTGAATGTCCAGTTCTACGAGAGCTATTCTTAGATATTCACCCATGAACACGGGATTTTTACATCAAACTGGGCCTCTGTTACTGTCCAGCATAAATTGTTCAGGGTGCCGGGTTCCGAGGAGCGAAATTTCAAACATAATTTCACAAAAACAGATTGCCTCTGGAATTTCTGATTTTGAAGTCCAAATACCAGGCGTATCTGAGCTTGTGACGTTGCTCTTGGGAGATGAAAGACATCTTTGTACACTTTGGTCTGTAATTCGTTTAAAATTCCAGATTCCCGACCATGCCAAATTTTCTAGTCCGTAAGCCAATGCAGGAAGTAATTGCGCTGCCATTGTTTTTAAATGATGACTGTAAGATGGGCAACTCAATTTAATTTGAAGCTGTTTATGGGCAAAAATAAGAGTTTGGGCTTTTGATTTTATTGCACTTTTTTGATCCTTGAAGGACATGCATCGCCCTAAATTAATACCCAAATACTTATAGCTGCCAACTTCCTCTATTTCTTTTCAATTGGCGAACCACTTGAATTTTCTTTTAGGTCTTGGGCCGACTAAATGCACCACCTTAGTTTTTTTCCTGTTCAGCTCCAGCCCCTGTTGATCTTGGTAAATAGTCAGATGTTCGATGACTCTTTGCAAACCAATAGGGGTTTGGCTTAAGACCACTATGTCATCTGCATATTGCAGATACTGTATGTAATCCTCTGCCAATTTACTTTTGACAAGTGGTTATCTAGGTCTGCAAGGTACAAATTAAAAAGGCTCAGGGCCAGGGCACATCCCTGTTTCAGCCCATTTGTTATATTGATTTTAGTTGATGCTATGCTACCATCTCTCATCTTTACCCGGGCCCAGGTTTCACTATGGAGGGATATTATAGAGTTAATTAGTTGTTGCGGTACCCCCCATTCTTTCAATTTTGACCATAGTCGTTCTCGTGAAACTCTGTCAAAAGCCAATTTTAAATCTATATAACATACAAATAGACCTGATTTCTTTAAAATTGCTTTTTCTGTAAGGAATGCAATCGATGCCAGGTTTGTGCTTGTGCTCATTCCTTGCCGAAAACCAGTTTGATATTTGGGAATTAAACCTTTCTCCTCCATCCAGTCCTGTAGATGCAGTAAAAGGCAGGAGGCATAGAGTTTTGCATCAACATCCATTAGGGCAATGAGCCTATAATTACTAGGCTCATTGCGATTACCGTTTTTATATACAGGATAAAAAATGCTCCCTTTCCACGAATTAATGATCTTATTTATTATATACAAGTAATTAAAGAGTGGAGTGAAAAAATTTGCCCAAAATTCTACATTGTGCTTGAAGATTGCATTTGGAAGTCCATTAGGCCCTGCAGCTCCTTCAGTTTTCAAAATGTTTATTATTTCTTTTAGTCGGATATTGTCAATTAAGATGTTTGAGCCGTTTTAAATTGGAACCTGTGAACTATTTTCAAATTCAACCTTATTGAGCTGAACTAAAATTTCTTTATGTTGTGCTATTTTCCCTGTAGAGCGGTCAAAGTAAATGTTTCTATTTTTATCCTCCTGCAAGGGTGTCTGGCCCAGGCTCCAATTTCTTCAACACTTCGTGTTTTATATTTTTTATACATTGTGTATATGTAATTCCCAACTTTTCTCACTTATTCCCGCTTTTTGTGACATTCCTGTTTCCTTGGTTAGCTTATTTATTATGCCCCAGAATTAACAACTGCTAGGTAATTTACTGGCCCAGAGTAATTTTTCCCACATCTTTTCCTTACGTATCTTCTTTGCCACTCTACATTTCTTCGATTTTCCAGATCTTACTGCCATAAATACTTTTCTCGATTCTCTTGTAATTTCCCCCTTCAGGTTTCGCAGCTGTATATCGAACCATGGTTCATAAATTCCATTTTGTTGACCTTGGCGTCCCGGTAGGACGGGAAATTTATTTAGAAGGACCTTTTCTAATTGTTCCCAAAAATCTTCTAGTGAATTGGTGCACTGCACTCCACCATTGGTTATAAATTGTTGTGCAGCATCCATTATTTGTGTAACTTCGTACCACGCCATTTTAATTTCTTCAGATTGTACTTACCTGGATTACTGTTAGAGCAGGTATTTTCTCTTTTGCAAACAGCTTTGCATTGATGGTCAATATTTGCAGCAAATGGTCACTTTCCAGGCGGGATCCTATGAAAAATGAGTCCACTGAGATGTAAAGTTCATTACTGACCATATTATAGTCAATAATTGATTGTTTCTTCCCAATTAAGAAGGTGATCCTTGCCGGTTGATCTTCCTTTATTTTCCCATTCAGAATGTGTAGTCCCAAGATGTCCAAATCGCTTTTAAATTCATTTGCCTCAGTTTCCTTCTGACGCAAACTCTTATTTAGCCTGTTCCCTGTTAAGTTGGAACTAAAATCACCTGTGATTATCAACTCACAATTTTGATGACTTTTCTGTAAAACCTTGATTAAGTTAATCAGGCATACAAACTTTTCTTTTTTCAGCTTTTTGTTGGGGTGAATATATATATTTAACATCAGCACCTGCCAGGGCATTTTATTTCCAGTGTTCTTGCTTTCCATTTTTATAACCTGTATCCAGCTTTCACCCGTATCGAGTTCTTCCATTTGCCAATCTAATTTTTCTGTTACAAAGGTGGACAAACCACCTCTCGGGTGCTCATTTTTATAAATTTGTTCTGCCAGAACATGGAATTCTACATATCCAATGATAGATTTAGGATTCAAATTCCAAGTTTCCCGTAAAAGGACGATGTCAAAACTTTGTAAAAACAACTGAGTATTCAGATCTTGGCCCGTTTCATTAATCCCGTGGATATTCCATGAGCAGATTTTTATTTTGTATTCCTTTGGCGTATCCGGGTATATCACTGAGGGATTCAACCTGTGTGGTTTATTAAATTCATCAGGATTGTTTTTGGCTTACGAAATGGGGCACCCATGACCAATCATGAAGTCCCTCTAACGGTTGGTTGGTTTGAACAAACTCGGTTTTGATTTGTTGTCTCTAATATGCTATTTGCCTGCTCTGTGTTTTTAGGAGTAGTACTTCGAGCCCCCATACGCAAATTTTTGGGCCTATCTCCTTCCCAGATACAATCGCGATCGCTGTATCAGATAAAAGTGGGAACGGGTATTTTAAAGATTTTGGATAAGATAAATACCCCATGCTTCAAAGTTTTCCCTTTCAGAGAAAATCAGGGCTGTTACTTCCTTTGAGGACCAAGTTGTCAGAGTAACCTTTTTTTCAGATCCTTTTTCCTTTTGCAAAAATTCCACCGACAGGCGATCTGCTGTTGTGATATTACACCGTTTTGGTATTTCCTTAAATATTTTCTTTAGGTTTCCCCTATTTCAAGAGTCCAAGGGGTCTCCACGGACAACGGGGACATTTTCTAACGTACCAGGGCACACGCTGGGCTGTTCCTGTTCTCCACGGCCGCTGCTCGTTCCACCACGCGGCAGAGGAACTACAGCCCCCAGCATCCTCGGTGGTGACACGCCCACCAGGAAGTGGGAACCGCGCACCGAGGCGCAGAAAAGCCGGAGGTCCCTGCGGTCGAGCGTGGTCTCCACGGACAACGGGGACATTTTCTAACGTACCAGGGCACACGCTGGGCTGTTCCTGGTCTCCACGGCCACCGCTCGTTCCACCACGCGGCAGAGGAACTACAGCCCCCAGCATCCTCGGTGGTGACACACCCACCAGGAAGCGGGAACCGCGCACGGAGGCGCAGAAAAGCCGGAGGTCCCTGCGGTCGAGCGGGGGTCTCCACGGACAACGGGGACATTTTCTAACGTACCAGGGCACACGCTGGGCTGTTCCTGGTCTCCACGGCCGCCGCTCGTTCCAGCACGCGGCAGAGGAACTACAGCCCCCAGCATCCTCGGCGGTGACACGCCCACCAGGAAGCGGGAACCGCGCACGGAGGCGCAGAAAAGCCGGAGGTCCCTGCCGTCGAGCGGGGGTCTCCACGGACAACTGGGACATTTTCTAACATACCAGGGCACACGCTGGGCTGTTCCTGGTCTCCACGGTCGCCGCTCGTTCCACCACGCGGCAGAGGAACTACAGCCCCCAGCATACTCGGCGGTGACACGCCCACCAGGAAGCGGGAACCGCGCACGGAGGCGCAGAAAAGCCGGAGGTCCCTCCCGCCTTGCTAAGCCCGGGCAAAGGGCGAGCCCTCTGTGGCCCTCAGAGGCCTGTAAAGACTGGACTGGGCAACAGACTTTGGCCGTAAAAGTAAAGTAGTAATCTCTCCTACTTTTTGTGGTATACGTGTTAACGCTCCTATGATATAAGATCATTGCAAGCTCTGGTTTGCAGTCCATTGCAAGTGTTCCTGGTTGAGTTTTGGGATTATCTTTTTTAGGCAGCCAACTGCAATTGTGCTTTGTTATTGCTAGGTTTTAAGTTGTTATTTCTTTAGCAACCATGTCAAATATTAAGATCACTCCCACAGTACAGGGTGCCAACACTTTGGACAACTACCTTGTAAAAAAGGTCTCCAAAATTAATAGTGATCGGAGAGCCTAATTTGGGAAATCTAGCTCTTCAGGGGTTCCCTCCATTAACACTCCCCTCAACTCAATTTTGCCCATTCCTAATGTTAACATCAGTCTGGGAAGCAGGGAGTTGGTTATGGTTGAGGCTCAGGTTCACCTACCCCCACCAGTTTTGAATACTAATATAGTGGTTAGTGCTGATGATTCCTTGGTAACTGAAAGCCCCAAAGCAAGAAGAGCAGTTAGGGCCTGCAGGAAACAACCCTCCAAACGTGGTAGGCCTAAAATGGCAATTGAGAATAAGCAAACACCACAAAAAAAAAAGATGCAAGTCTGGGGGATCGGAACAGATAGAACCTGTTGTAAGTTGTAGCTCAAGCATGGCTCACTTTGAGCTACTTTTGGTTGCGTTTGAGGCAAAGCTAGAGGCAAAAATTGTAGACATTGTTACACCACTGCTATTAAAAATAGACGCTCTTGCTACTGAGGTCGTCAGGCTGAGTGACATAGTTAAAAACCAGCCTAGCTTAGGTGTTACGGGTAGGACTACTAGCAAACCTGTTGACAGGGGGCAGCACCATGAGGCAATCAGTCCTGTTTTAACCCAGCACCAAACACAAAACCCTCCTGTAGCCGGGCCTATTTCAAACCGGATCAGCTCAAATGCCCAACGATCTCCTGGGCATACAAAATCTGACCCCATTGTTAAAGTGCCAAAAGGTAGCCAAAATCCCAGAATTGATCTTCCCCCTGAGGCTGCACCGTTTGTGTGTGTTCTCTCTGGGGTTCCAGAGCGTAAGCAGGGGAAACAAGAAAGCTTTCAAGAGCTAAAAAATTAGGTGGTTTATTGGCTCTCTAAAAACAGGCCTCTTCCTCCCTCAATTGAGGGCCGAATTTTAAACGTTCGTAGGGTGGGGTGGCTTGGCCATATGACTAAGGACATTGAAGGCGATCTGGTAATTGTCAACTTTAGGAGCACCTATGTGGTCCCTTTCCTTAGAGGTTGGCAACCCCAAGGGGGTGATGGTTCTATTGTGACGTGGGAGCTTTCAGACTTCTACCCCAAACTACGTCCTACTATTAACGTGGCACCAAAGCTGATGGCTCGGTCTAATACCATCCGTTGTCAGGGTTCCACAAATGGGTCTGGCATTGAGTCTTTGATCACCGCGGGTAGGTTCGCTCCCTTGTCACACCTTGACGAGAATGATTGACTCCCTCTAGGGCAGGTTATAAACTCCAGTGGGGTAGAGAAGGGATATGTTATAACAGCTAAAAGTTTGGAGGTTACCTCCCCTGAACCGTACTTAGAAACCGGGCATGATGCTATCTCAATAGTGACTTATGATGTCACTATGCCCACTGCTCCAGTTAGTGAGCCTGCTCGGTCTGGGGATATAATACCAACCGCGATGGACTCTGACTACACCAAGATTGCAGGTTGGAATATAGCGGGGCTTGAATCCAATGTGTGCAACCCGCAGTGGGTTGACTACATAGATCAGGGGGATGTTTGGGCTTTCCAGGAAACTTGGGCACTTTCCCCAGTGCTTCGTGTTGGGTTTTTAAACTTTAGCAAGCAAGCCACAAAGGGACCTAGAGGGCGTCCTGTAGGCGGGATGACTATCTGGGTAAGACAGGGAGATGGAGTCTGGGCTGAGGAGGTAGCTATAGACAGTCCAGACATATTGATTATTAGGCTTAAATAAAAAAAAGGCCTAAATATCCTTTTAGTTAATGTTTATATCAGGGGCCTGCAGGGGGGTAGGGATTCCCCCACACTTCTGCTTTTGGACGATTTCCTTTCCAGTGTATCGGAGGATGGGTGTAGGATATTTCTGGGGGATTTTAACACGTGCTTTGAGCCCATGGGATTAGTCGATGGTTCTCTTACAGAGGAGGAAGACCTGTCATGGGGTATCCCACAGCTGGAGTTGCCACCGATTAGGAAATGGACCTGCTCTGCTACATTTATCAAAGGGCTTTGTCTCGATCTGGGGCTGCGAGCCGTAAATGGTAGGGTAAGATCTGACATGCAGGGTAGGCACACCTTCAACAATGGCAGGCACAGTAGTTGTATCGACTATATTTTAGTCGATGTGAAACTGTGGGCTGCAGTTGTTGACATGGAGGTTAAGGAACGCCCAGAAAGTGACCATGACCCGCTAATGCTGGTCCTAAGGGACTATAGCTTTCGAGGGGCATGAAGTGGTATCACTGAGGTTAGCCATGTTGAGGCCTTACTTAGTAATGATATGAGAAGGGTGCAGTGGCCTAAAATTGCCGTGGATGAAGAGGCACAAACAGTGATTTATTTATTTATTTTATTTATTTATTTATTTATTTGTGAGTTTGTATAGCGCTGGAATCGACTCCAACTGGAGTATCTCTGCGCTTTGGTACCGGATATGATAACAACAGAGGAAATAGTAAAAGTGGAGCTAGATCTCATTTATAAAAAGCAAAGTTTTAAGTTGTTTTCTGAATTTCAGGTGTTCTGTGCAGAGTCTGAGGGTCAAAGGAAGTCTGTTCCACAGTGTGGGTCCTGCGACAGATAATGCTTTCCCTCCGTGCCTGGCTTTTTTGGCACGAGGTACTACCAGCAGATGACTTTTACCAGATCTGAGCGATCTGGAGGGGATGTAGGGAGTACATTTCTGTTCTAAGTAGGTAGGGCCTTGTCCGTTTAAGCATTTGTGAATGATGCAACATATTTTGAATTTTGCCCTTTGTCGAATACTCAGCCAGTGCAGTTTGTTGAGGAGTGGTTTCGATGCTTTTCTTGGAGGGGCATTTAGGACAAGGCGGGCCGCCGTGTTTTGGACTACCTGGAGTCTATCCAACACTCACTCATTGGCGGAGAGAAGCAATCTGTTACAATAGTCAATTCGACTCAAGATGAGGGCCTGCACTAGGGTTTTCCTGAAAGAATCTGGTAGCAGAGGGAAGATTCTTCGCATCATGCTAATGATGTGAAAGCATGAGCCAGCCACGAAGTTACTGTGCTGCTTAAGCGACAGTTCTTGGTCGAGGCGGATCCCTAGATTTTTGACGACCTGTTTGGGCTCTGGGACAGTACCAAGATCAGATGGACACCAATCTGGAGTCCACAGTATTTTGGCCTCTCCGAATAGCATTACTTCCGTCTTGTTGATGTTGCACTGTAGATAGTTGGTAGACATCCACTGTGCGACGGCTTTCATGCCAGCAGAGAAGGAGTTTCTTAGTTCAGCGGTGAGATTTTGAAAGGGAAAGAGGAGCTGCGTGTCATCCGCATATGACACGGGGATAAAACCAAATT
The DNA here is from genome assembly GCF_964263255.1 of Lissotriton vulgaris. Taxonomy (NCBI): domain Eukaryota; kingdom Metazoa; phylum Chordata; class Amphibia; order Caudata; family Salamandridae; genus Lissotriton; species Lissotriton vulgaris. The sequence continues at coordinate 473,659,297 of NC_141694.1, forward strand.
TGCGCATCACTCTTGCCAGGGGTGCCACGTAGATGTTAAAGAGTGTTGGGCTCATACAGGAGCCCTGTGGCACCCCTTTTGTAATCTCTACCTCCGCTGATCGATATTCACCCATGGTTACAGTCTGGGCACGATCGGATAGAAAACTCCTTAGCCAGGCAAGGGCTTTGTTCTTAATCCCTACGTTCGACAACCGGTCAATAAGGATGTTATGTGGCACGGTGTCGAACGCTGCCGACAGATCTAGTAACACTAGAATTACAGAGTAGCCTTTGTCCTGGAACATGTGCAGGTCGTCAGTAACAGACAGGAGGGTCGACTCTGTACTGTGTTTCTGCCTAAAACCAGATTGAGAATAGTCTAGGCCGCCATCTATTTAAATATAGCTGGATAGGTGTCGATTAACATATTTCTCAGTGAGTTTTCCTAAAAACGGTAACCGGGAGATGGGCCTGAGATTAGCTAAATCGGTCCAGGGAGAAGCGGTGTTCTTCCTAATAGGCCTGACTAAAGCCTGCTTCCATTGTTTGGGGACAGAGCCTGTACTCAGGGATAGGTTGACAATTATTTCAAACGTGGGACCTAGAACTTCCAACAGGGTGGGCATAAGTCTCGCTGGGATGATATCATCGGGACTGCCACTTTTAATCTGCATGGTAAGTGAAGACAGCTCCTTAGGAGTGATAGGGGGAAAGATATCTAGGGTGTGAGAGCCATCGTTGTATTCTGAATCATGAAAGATGGTAGCTGCATTGGTAGTCAAGGTATTGTTGGAGTTGACTATTTTCTCGTAGATGGTGTCTATTTTATTCGAGAAGAATTGGGATATTTCGTCACAGAGTTTTTGTGAAGAAATGTCGGGGCTTTCACATGCTGCAGGTTTGGTAAAAGATTGTAGAACCTGGTATAAGACCCTAGGGGAATTGTCTGCGGCCGTGATAAGGGATGTTATGTGGGTTTTTCGCGCAGTTCGGATGGCTTTATGGTAAGTGGCTAGTGCGTCCCAGTAATGGCTCCTGCCGGTTGCAAGATGGGAAGTCCTCCATTTCTTTTCTAGTTTTCTAGCTGTTTGTTTTAAAGTCCTGAGCTCTTCGGAGAACCATATTTCTTGTTTTTTGGCTGGTCGGGGTCTGAATTGTTTTAGGAGGGCTATCTCATCTATGGCCGTTTTGGTAGCTCTTGCAAATTTTTCGATGGCGTTATCAATATTTTTAGGAGTGGTAATGAAGGGTTCAACGAATTTTTCTGAAAAAGTGGTCTCGTTCACTTTGTGCCATTGACGCCGTTCTTTAGGAATAGATGTCGGCCCATGGGGTGTGGAGACAGGGTGGGGGGTGTAAAACGCAATAATAAAATGGTCTGTCCAGCTGACTTGAGTGGGGGGTAGACAGATGACTGTGGGGAAATTGGCTATTATGAGATCTAGGGTGTGTCCTGCCAGGTGTGTTGGGCCCACGTTGCGTTGAGTTAGCCCTAGTAAAGTGAGGTCATTTAGGAAGGATTGTGCTTCCTTACATTCTTTCTGTTCACTGTGTATGTTAAAGTCTCCTATTAATAAGAAGTCTTTGTCATTGTGCACATAGGGTGCTAGGTTCTCAAGCAGCGTATTTGCAAAGTTCGTGCTGGGTCCCGGTGGACGGTATACAAGGGCACCCATTCTGGTTTGTTTGGGGGAGAGAGCCGATTTGAAGATCAGTAATTCGATCTCGGGAGTGCTAAGTTCTGCTAAAATGGTACAGTTTATATTTTGTTTATGTATAACTGCGATGCCTCCTCCTATTTTCTTGGGTCTGTCTAGCCTAATTATTTTATATCCTGTTGGAATGGCCAGTGTAATAGAGGGGGTAGAATGAGGTTTGAGCCACGTTTCAGTAACGAAACATAGATCAGGCTCGTTAGTGGAAATAAGGTCCCATACTTCAGATGTATGTTTGGGTAATGACCTTATGTTGCAGAGGATGTTTTTCAGGCCAGTGACATTAGGAATGTTTAAATTAGTTTCCGTGGCTTTGGGAGAGGGAGTATGGGCTAATACATGTCTCTCATAGTAGTTTTCCTGGAGTTGAGTGGTAAACTGGGTTTTGCAGTAAATGCATGCAAATGGACCCTCCACTGTGTTGTTAATAGCCTTTTGACAATCTGGTGTCGGTTTTATCTGAAAATCCCTAAGTACCTGTGCAGGGTAGGTAATCCTGTTGGTAGGCGGATTTTGCAGGATGTGTATTGAGACCCCCATGGCCCCTGGTCTCGTTCAGTCACGGACGGGCGCAGATGGGCTGGTCTTAGGCTAGTCTTTGGCGCTGTCGAAGGCGCCCCTCTGCGCGCAACCGCTGCGCGCTTGGGCTGACGACTGGCTAAATAGTCCTTCTAAATTGGTACTAGAGCGCTAACCGCTCGACTGCCTCGGGGTTGATGGGTGTGTCTGTCTCTCACCAGCCCCGCCCTCCGCTAAACGGTATTGGGTACCGAGTCGGACCAGGGCGGGCAGGCTTGACCACTGAGCACAGACCGGGAAATGAGCCCCTGGTTCCCCTTACAGCTCTGGGGTGATTCGTATGTGCACAGAGGGTGAGTGTTTAAATTAGTTATCAATTTTAACACAGCGTGCAGTTTAAAATCATAAGTCAAGTGACATGCGGCACAAGTGAAATGTTTTTAAAATTAGCAATCAATCTTAAAAATACCACAAGCTTTTACAGCTTTTACAAGAGTTCCGCTCTGAGGAGTAGTTTACCTGGCACCAAGCGGGGTCGGGAGACACTGCCACTGTCCTGCCCTTACCGCAATGAGCCCAGGCCTCCTCCCGCCTAAATAGTCCTTCTAAATTGGTACTAGAGCGCTAACCGCTCGACTGCCTCGGGGTTGCTGGGCATGTCTGTCTCTCACCTGCCCCGCCCTCCGCTCAACGGTATTGGGTACCGAGTCGGACCAGAGTGGGCAGGCTTGACCACTGAGCACAGACCGGGAAATGAGCCCCTGGTTCCCCTTACAGTTCTGGGGTGATTCGTATGTGCACAGAGGGTGAGTGTTTAAATTAGTTATCAATTTTAACACAGCGTGCAGTTTAAAATCATAAGTCAAGTGACATGCGGCACAAGTGAAATGTTTTTAAAATTAGCAATCAATCTTAAAAATACCACAAGCTTTTACAGCTTTTACAAGAGTTCCGCTCTAAGGAGTAGTTTACCTGGCACCAAGCGGGGTCGGGAGACACTGCCACTGTCCTGCCCTTACCGCACTGAGCCCAGGCCTCCTCCCGCCTAAATAGTCCTTCTAAATTGGTACTAGAGTGCTAACCGCTCGATTGCCTCGGGGTTGCTGGGCGTGTCTGTCTCTCACCTGCCCCGCCCTCCGCTCAACGGTATTGGGTACCGAGTCGGACCAGGGCGGGCAGGCTTGACCACTGAGCACAGACCGGGAAATGAGCCCCTGGTTCCCCTTACAGTTCTGGGGTGATTCGTATGTGCACAGAGGTGAGTGTTTATATTAGTTATCAATTTTAACACAGCGTGCAGTTTAAAATCATAAGTCAAGTGACATGCGGCGCAAGTGAAATGTTTTTCAAATTAGCAATCAATCTTAAAAATACCACAAGCTTTTACAGCTTTTATTAGAACCTTAGTGTCCAATTCCCTAGAAGCATTGAACAATTGTGGGTCACAGGTAGAGATTATAGAAAACATTACAGACATACATACTGAGCTGTTTCTGGGATTAAAAGAATTGTTTGTCAAACCCAACATGATACAGGCTAAGAGGAAGCAGTCTAGGATAAATGCCTGGTTTGACGACGAGTGTCGGCGAACGCAAGGGGCTCTGTTCTTGGCAATAAAGTCTAAAAATCATGTATGTATTAAGTCATGTAGGGAAGCATATAAGGTTGCAAAGCATAAGGCAAAAATTAATTGGGATGAGGATCGATGGGTATCCCTTACTGAAGCTTGGAGTCAACGGAATATGCAGCAATTCTGGCACCTCCTCAAATGGGGGAATTGTCAGGACAACCATCTAAGTCCTGCATCCGTTGGCCAACAGCAGTGGGTTTCCTTTTTTCAAGATCAATTTAGGAATAATAGTGTTGCCCCGGTTGTTCTTCCCTGTCTTGAATATGAGGAACCGTTAATTTTCACCATCCCTGAGGTTACTCGTGTCCTACAAAGTATCCCAAGGGGTAAAGCACCGGGTCCCGACTGCATCCCTGCAGACTTATTTTTACATAACCAGGAACTTTGGGCTCCTTATATCACTAAACTGGCCAATACACTGGCATCTGGAGCAAAGGTCCCAGATTCTTGGTATGGGGCTGAAATTTTACCAATATATAAAAAGGGTGATCGTTCAGTTCCCTCCAATTATCGATCGATTAGTCTCATAGATGCGGTGCAAAAAATAGTAGCTCGACTTGTGTTAGGACGCATTCAGGAATGGATCAGTGATTTTGATGTCCTTACTCCATTACAGGTAGGTTTTAGGCCACATGTGAGTACGCTAGATCAAGTACTCAGGTTTATGCTTATATATTGGAAGACAGTTGTCCTTGGTAAAGGTAAGCTGTATGCAGCCTTTGTGGATTTAAGGTCCGCATTTGACCTTGTTCCCAGGGTCAAGTTGTGGGATTGCTTGTTGAAACTAGGCCTGCCAGTTGTTATAGTTCATCTTTTAGTGAACCTACATGCCCACACCTTTGCACAAGTTCGGTGGGGAAAGCCTGGGGAGGTCACTGATAGATTTTCTGTAGACAAAGACGTAAGGCAAGGGTGTGTTTTGGCTCCCACATTGTTTTCCCTATTCATTAATGGAGTAACTAACTACTTTACATCTCATCCCACTGATGCTCCCACCCTGGTGGGGATGAAAATCCCTTTGCTCATGTTCGCGGATGACACTCTGTTAATTTCCAAGACGAGGCAGGGACTCCAGCAGGCCCTGTCTCGTTTTGAGTTGTTTTGCCGCGAGCATGAGCTAGAGGTGAATGTGTCCAAAACCAAATTTATGGTATTAAGAGGATCGACACCTGTTGCTGCCAAGGTCATTCTAGGTGGTATTTCCCTTGAGCAGGCTAAGTTATTTACCAACCTGGGAGTCACATTGAGTAAAAATCTCTGCTGGACACTGCAGGTTGTGTTACTGGCTCTTAAACACGCCCAACTAGGAGGAGCCCTCCTCAAGGAGCATAAAAGATCCCACACTCGCCCCATATCACCTCTTATTAAAATCTATGGCACAAAGGTTCTGCCCTCAGTATTATATGGGGCTGAGCTTTGGGGCTATTCTAATCTTGATTTGCTCAAAGTGGCTCAAAATAAATTTCTTAGGGTTGCCACAGGTCTTCCGCAATCAGCACTGCGCATCCCACTTCTATATGACCTAGGGTGCCAACCAGTGAAGGACCTAGCAAGATATCGCCCCCTAGCGTTTTGGAGGCGTCTCTGGACAACGCCTGAGCTTTTGCTTTACGCTAAAGCTTGCTCTGAAGTTAGGGACCTTTTGGGCTCTGGTAAAATAGGGTGGTTTAAAGAAATAAGATCTACCCTTAGCGCAATGGAGCTCGACGAACTATGGCTTAACCCAGTTTCAGCTGTCTTTCCTTCTAAAAAGGAGTTGAAGGATCGATATTGGGATTGGGTCATAGGTAGAAGGCATTCTCAAATAGGGTCCAGCTCACTCACATCGGCATTCGTTCTGCTGAAGGATGTCTCGTCCCTAGAAATGTATTGGGACTTTATTTCTAAACCACTGGATCGGAAAGTATTCCACCAACTGAGAACTGGGACACTACCATTGAGGGCCTTCACTAAAACTTGGGGCAAGGGTGGACCAGATCAATGCCCATTTTGCACGGGGTCGGGCGAAAGTGTTAGTCACTTCCTCTTGTATGCCCCCTATATGTTTCTCCTAGATCTAAGTGGTTACGTCCGGTCTGTAGAAATCTGGGCACCGTCTCAGCATCAGAAGCTAGTAGAATTTTAGGATCAGATACGTCTACTGTGATTGTTGTTGGGGTTGCTAAATTTCTTGGTTGGGCATGGACCTTACGGTCTCGACTAATTAATCTGTCATAAGCACTTTGATGTTGTGTACTCTCAGGATGTTTTTGATCTATGACTCCCAAAAGAAAATACATTCGCATAGATGGGTTGTGTATATGGATTGCTGTTTTAAACTTTTTTAACCCTTTTTATTCTTACAAATGAAGTCAAATATAAGTGATTTAATTCTGTGTTAGATCGTGTTTTTTAACTTTTAACTTTTCCCTAAATTATTTTCTTAACATGTTGCTTACCTTGTATGAATTGTGTTATATTATCGCATTTTAGCATGTCTTTTATGATGAATAATCGAATAAAGACTTCTTGAAATTGTAAAATTGAAATACAATTGCATTAAAAAAAAATAATGAGTCCAAGCTTCCCTTTGTTTGCTATTCTGGCTCGAAGATCAATTTGTTTGTTGATACTCCTGGTTTACTTGGTTGAATACCCATTTGGATGGAACTATTCTGTTCTATCTTTGTATTACCGACTCTATTTTTAATTTGTACTATGATATCCGTAATCTCCCTTTCCTGCTTTAATATATTATCTTGAATTTCAGGGAGGGATGCCAATTTATCTATTATCTGGCTGCATCCACAATTTTAGTTTACTAGGAATCCACGACCGGGAGCATTACTCTGATTATCCTTAGTGAACAATACAGTTAATGAATCCAGTTTGGTGTTAATCCCTGCAAAATAAGTTGCTATCAAATTCTTTAACTCAATTTGAAAATCGAGTTTGTCTGATTGGAAATGTAATACATATATGGCTCGCTGTAAAGATCTCAGTAGATTGTAACTACATTTTACTGAGTTAGTCGATTGCGACGGGAATTCTGAAATTAGATCGATTCCACTCACTGAAGAGATTGTAATTGGGGGTGACCGGAACGGTTTACTACCCATAGGGCTAGAGTTTAGCGTGATGTTTTTCTCCTCCTGTCTGTCCGTACATACTAATTGTTTTATTGGGGTAGAGGCTGCCCCTCCCTCTTCCCCAATTTGTTGAACCAGAGGTGTGCCTATAGCTGAACTCTTAACCCCTTCTTGAGTAAATACATCCTCATTTAATTGTTTAATGATTTAATGTGGTCCACATTGTCTGATATGGAAAAGGAACCAAACCATTCATCGGATTGCACTTTGTTATATTCTTTATTTTTTGCTACTCCAAGGTCTCCTTTATCCTTTAGGTATTCTTCAAGTTTCCCATCTTTATTTTGAACGAGCTGATCAAGCTTATCTTTAAGTTGGGCCTTGGACGGGTGCACCTGCGCTGTAGTTGTTATCAAAACTTTATTCAGTGGAATATCCATTCTGGCCGTCTCACTTTTAGCATCTTTATTTGCCTTGATTTAAGGCACCCTTACATTTATTTGTTTCATGATCCCTCATTCTTATATGTTCATATCTTTCTGTTACAGGGCTGGGTTGTGTTATTTTAGTATTGGTACTTGGGCATCCTGACCACTGTTGGCTTTTATTGTCCTGTGTTTTTTGGTGTTATTGGACTCAGCAGTCCTTGAGCCCCATCTGCGGCATAAATTGCGGCCATTGGATCTTTAAGAAATTGAAATCTCTGGTTCTCGTTTTTTCCTCCAAATTAAAAAAATTCACTTATTGGTGTTAAAACAGAAACCAACTTTTCCTTTTGAGATGAAAAGTTTTCTTTTCTTCTCTTGGTGTCTGTAGTAGAATTTAGATCTGCTTTTAACAGTCTCTTTTTAGGTTTCCTCTGTGGTGTTTGTCGCATTTTTCCTGATCTCATTATCCTTGGTTGCTTACTCCAATCCCCGATAGTTAGTTTCCTATATTAAACTGGGGCAAAATCAGCAGATATTCCGGTGGAACGAAACAGGGTGCGCTGTAATTCTGTTTAGTTAATGCAACTGTGACTCACAGCTTTTTAGCACCTGTTTGGCCGCTCCCACTGTACCTTGGGACCTTGAGTAACCTTGAGTGAGTTTTCAATACAAATCCGTGCGCGGCCACCAGCCTCTGTTAAACACACTCACACTCACTACTGCCAATCCCAACACGGTAGACTTACTTGCTCCCCAACCGCTGCTGCTTGTGATGACACTACCTCTAATAAATTCAAAGGGGGTCTCGTAGGAGTCTGTAGGAGTCTGTGAAAGACTGGCTTACTCCAAAAACCACACCCCAAACGCTGCTGCCACAATCTGCCATGATGAAAGATAAGATGAAAGATAAGGGGTTGGTGGGACAATACCTTCAATTTTGAACTCTCTCTGCAGCAGTCCTCCAAAGTCCCCTGCCGCTCCTACCCGGTCCGCACAACCCAGACACTCGGGCTCGTCGAATCTCACAAACTGACTCCGTCAACCGACTCCTATCAGTAAGTCAGTAAGGGCCAGATGTAGGTAAATCCGATTTACCGACTCTTAAATACCGAGTCATACCGATTCGGTATTTAAAAGTCGGTAAATTGGAAGGAGGCAGATGTAGGTAAAAAATTACCGAATCTGTAAGAGTCGGTATTTACCGATTCTCTGGCAGATGCATCAACGTAGCCTTTTGCTATTCCTAAATAGCGATTTTTAAGGAATCGCTATTTAGGAATAGCAAAAGCCTATGCATGTAGGAATCGCTATTAAAATAGCGATTCCTTAACATTCCTTAATTGCTACTCGCAAATTGCTAGTCGCAATTAAGGAATGCTGTCCCATTCATTCCTATGGGCCTACTGGCCCATAGGAATGTATTGGAGTTTGCATGAGCAATTAGCGAGTACCAGTAGGTACTCGCAAATTGCTCATGCAATTTCAAGGGTGCAGGGATGTCAAAATGACACCCTGTTGCACCCCTGAAATTTATCTATGCACATATGTTGTACACACACATGCCCTAAGGGCATGTGTGTGCGCAACATGAAACTTTGAAAAATGCACAAAAGTGCTTTTTTCAAAGTTTTAGCAAATTACCATGAAGTCCAACTTCATGGTAATTTGCTCCCCCTATTAGCGAATTTGCTATTTTTTTTTACTTTCATGCATTGCATTTAAGGAATCTCAATTTGAGATTCCTTAAATTGCGATTTTTGCATTTGGTATGATGCATCCCAAATGCAAAAATACCGGGAGCAAAAGTGCAGATTATGAGAATCTGCCCATTTGCTCCCGGTATTTACTTTGATGCATCTGCCAGTCTGTAAATACCGAATCTGTATTTCCCATTGATTCCTATGGGCCTTGAAGCCCATAGGAATCAATGTGAAATACAGATTCGGTATTTACAGAATCGGTAAATACCGAATCCTGCAAGGGTGCAGGGGGTGTCACTTTGACACCCTCTAGCACCCCAATTCTGGACTTGTGTGCCATGTGGCACACAGACATGCCATAAGGGCATATCTGTGTGTCACATTGCACAGGTGTGCATGCACAGATGTGCATGCACACCTGAATTCAGTATTTTACCACCCAATAGGATTGGGTGGTAAAATACCGATTTTTAAGGGCCTGTGGCACTCTAAGGAGTGCCCCCTACATGTGGTTTTTCCGAACGGTAAATATACCGATTCGGTATTTTACCGATTCTGTAAATTTACCGATTCGGTAACTTTACAGAATCGGTAAAATATAGGCCCCCTACATCTGGAAACCCTAATACCGGTCGGTAACGGCCGAATTCGGCCGTTACCGACCGGTATTAGGGCTCCTACGTCTGGCCCTTAGGGCCAGATGTAGGTAAGTAACATTTACCGAATCTTAATTACCGAAAATTACCGAATTTTACCGATTCGGTAATTAAGATTCGGTAAATGTGAGGGGTTGGTATGTAGGGAATCCAGATGTTCCCTTTTACCGAATCGGTAAAATTCGGTATTTACCGATTCGGTAAATACCGAATCGGTAAAGCCTATTGATTCCTATGGGCTTCAAAGCCCATAGAAATCAATAGGCTTTACCGATTCGGTATTTACCGATTCGGTAAATACCGAATCGGTAAAGCCTATTGATTCCTATGGGCTTCAAAGCCCATAGAAATCAATAGGCTTTACCGATTCGGTATTTACCGAATCGGTAAATACCGAATTTCACAAGGGTGCAGGGGGTGTCACTTTGACACCCCCTGGCACCCCCTAAACAGGATTGGGTGCCATGTGGCAGGCATACCTGCCCTAAGGGCAGGTCTGCCTGTCATATGGCACAGGTGTGCATGCACACATGTGCATGCACACCAGAATCGGTATTTTACCATCAAATAGTTTTTGATGGTAAAATACCGATTCTGTAATGCTTGTGGGACTCAGAAGAGTCCCACCTACATATCAATTTTACCGAATCGGAAAAAATACCGATTCGGTATTTTACAGAATCGGTAAATTTACCGATCGGTAAATTTACCGATTCTGTAAAATACAGGGCCCTACATCTCAAATTGCATTTACCGGTCGGTAACGGCCGAATTCGGCCGTTACCGACCGGTAAATGCCTACCTACATCTGGCCCTTAGTCTCCAGAAGCTCGGTAAACTCCGGAAAGCACCTAGCTACACAGTACACCTCCGCTCCTCCGCTGCCGCTTCTCTGCTGATCCGCTCCCTGTCTCTGCAACTGCCACAGTCAAGCACTCAGGCTGCCGAGACACACGCTCAGGCTGCCGAGACACACGTGGCATCAGCCGCGTTGGTAGCGCTACTCACGGATCCCGCCGCGTTAAAGTGACCAGTGCAGCTTTTGGGAAACAACTCGCGGCTATTGGCAAGCCGGTACGGGCCCCCAATGCAGGGATTTCGGCGTATAAGTGGCGTATAAGAGGCTGGAGCGGTTGAGGCTTTCAGAGCGTGTTCGGTGTTTTCAGCGTTTTTTTTCGGCGGAGCGTATTCTTCAGCGACCTCCGCTCCCACTTCTCTGGCTGCTTCTGCTTCTGGCTCTGATCCGGAGCCACTTTGTAAATATGGAGCAGGGCATTGTGTCACAGGAACATTGTTAAAAGTGACGCTCCTGTGGCGCAATGCCCTTATAAATATGCCCCGTTGTTTACTCTGCCGATATGTCACAAGACTTTTTGACCCCCAGTGCATACGCACCCAAATAAGTAATCTGATACATTCTGAAATTTAAATTCTCCTCCAAAGCATAATATTCATGGAAATTCATGAAATTTTTCTGGAAAAATGTACACGATTTTAACTATGATTACCTTTAATCTATTTGTCTTTCAGTTTGACACAATATTGTTGACATGGTGACCTGGGTTTTGGTACCTTATTAAAATAAACTGCTGAGTTGAAGATATGAAAAAAATACCAGGTAAGTTGCCAGTCACGTTTATGATATTCTCCAGATACTCAAATACAAGTAATTGTCTGCAGGATTAGTAACAGTTTAAATGCTACCAGACTCAAAGTGTCCACGATACTCTCAAAAGATCTTGATATTCAGTGCATTTCCTACAAGATGTAAAAATCCTTGTAAGACTTCCATCATGAGGTCCGCCAAGTGTGCCAATGCCTGACTCAATGACCACTAGAGTGAGGAGAGACTGAGGGGGCAATTTCTAGAGCAGACAGGGTGTTAACAGGGAGTTTTAAAGGGGTTCTGTTGTGTTTGTAGAGAAGGTGGTTAGGGGATTAAGGAGGCTTATTCAGGTTTGCGCAAAACATCTCTTGGAGGCTTCTATTGAAGTAGGGATCACAAGTATATGAGTGCAAATTGAACAAGTCCCTATAATTTCAGCTTGGGGGGCATCGAAACTGATTTCAGCACTAGCCTATTGAGGCTTGTAATTGTCGTAGGAAATAGAGGTCATTACTACCTGGGTCCAATGATACACATAAATGGCTGGACCCACAAATCTCATTCATGCCTTTGGAAATTTAGACATAGTAGTGTCTGGTTCATTATTTCCATGTGTCTGTGTATATGGTTCTCTGTAAGTTTGTGTGCATCAACGCATTGCTTGGTAGTTTGTGTACTTGGCTATTTGCAAGTATTTTGTTCTGTGTACTCCTGCATATTGGTTTGTATATTTCTATAACTACATTTTTACATAAATCCATAATACTTGGCAAAGTGTGTACGGCTACCCTGAGAAAGAATTTGTGAGTGCATGAGTTACTCAAATGTCAACCTGTGGGTTTTTTTAATGTTTGCCATGAAATTCACCTTGGTACCCCACAAAAAATGTCAAAATAGCCATAGATCTGTGGAGCTAGATTTTAGTTGACTGATCCTAAAGACCTCCCCCCCCCCTCAACTTCTCCAGTACAGATGAGCTTTGACTCTTCCCGTGTCAGAGAACTATTGTATTGCATAACATTCTGAAGGTCCATATGGGCATCTGCCGCATATCTGATCTCAGTTGTCCCCCACTGTGAACCTAAACACGGCGTCAACTACGGGCAATGGCAGCATCTCTGCAACGGAATCTTTCGCACGAGTATCCTCTTCTGTCTTCTGCCGCTCTACTTGTCCTCTATACTTGTTCATTTTTAGTACTATCATGTTTCCAGTGCACGGGGGCTTCCTGCAATATGCATAGCTACATACGTAAATCCGCATAAGTACACAGATAAAGCTTTCTACTCTGACTCACAGAGAAGCAGGTGCAGGCAAAAGCACGTTTTCTGATGCTGGCAGCACACGTTCGGCTACAGCGGATGACGATACAGCCCACGCTTATAAAACCTACACGTTTCTGAGAAAACATGTCATCGGCTCCTCGTGGAAAACCCCAAGCTGTAGTTTCATATCAGAAACAGCTGTGCCTCGAATAAACAAGCAGGTCGTTAAAGCAGGGAACCTGAGGACAGAAAATTCAGTTGGAAGAATGGCTTACATATGTTAAGAATGTGAAGATATAGGCGGTGTATAAAGTATATGGCTGTCTCTCCTCACTGTGTCCTTCTCTTCATCACCTGCAGGAGTCAATATCAGGAAGGTCACAATTTTGGCAGCATACAGTCACATGCAAACATAGCTTTTACTGAAAAACACACACAGCAAGTGATGTGCGTTTAACTCTGACGAACGTAATAGCTGGGCGTCATCCGCAGCGCTTCTTAGTGCAGTGTCTGTCTTGTAATTTAACTACTACCTACTTTTCACCAGTCAAGTTGGAGGCGTTCGCTAGATTTGAACCCTCAATACCACTTCGCCCCACTTTAGCCTCACAGTCCCCGATCTATGCGGGTGATCTGGCCGTCTGAGACGCAGTAGGTAGCATGGATGCCAGGGGCCCTGGTACAAACAAGGGCGATGGACCCTTTCACTGCTGTATGGGTGGCAAAATACAGCAAATATCAGAGTTCAGTGGGTCCCTCAGGTGTCTATGCCCCGGTGAACTGCATCTGCTAATGCAGTAGTTGCTAACCCCCCTGATAAGTTGGGTATCTCATTCCTCTATTAAAATGTTGTTTTCAAACTCTTCCTCTTAGGAAGGTGTAGTTGAGTTCACCGCCTGAGTTTCCTGTCTCCCTCCAGGGTAGAAGTCAAGTCAAGTCAGAGAATTTATATAGCGCACTACACACCCAGAGGGTCTCAAGGCGCTTAGGGAGGGGAGGAGGATTACTTGTCAAATATCCACGTTTTAAGTTGCTTTCTGAATGCTAGGTGGTTCTGGGTAAGGCGAAGGTAAGTGGGGAGTGAGTTCCATGTTTTAGCAGCCAGATAAGAGAAGGATCTGCCTCCCATGGTGGTCTTGTTGATGCGAGGTACGGTGGCGAGGGCTTGGCTGGAAGAACGTAGTTGGCGGGAGGGGGTGTAGAAGGACAGTCGTGAGTTGAGGCATTCTGGTCCGATGTCGTAGAGTGCCTTGTGTGCGTGGGTCAGAAGTCGGAAAGTGATTCTCTTGTTGACGGGTAGCCAGTGGAGGTCTTTCAGGTGACCAGAGATGTGTTCGTTGCGCGGGATGTCTAATATGATCCTGGCTGAGGCGTTTTGGATTCGTTGGAGTTTCTTCTGGAGTTTAGCGGTAGTACCTGCGTAGAGGGTGTTTCCGTAGTCCAGTCGGCTCGTGACCAAAGCATGGGTGACCGTTTTCCTGGTTTCGGTGGGGATCCAGCGAAATGTTTTTTTGAGCATGCGAAGAATGTTGAAGCAGGATGAGGATACGGCGCTGACTTGTCTGTTCATCGAAAGTGAGGAATCCAGGATGACGCCTAGGTTCCGTGCGTGGTCTGTCGGGATGGGTGCTATTCCAAGGGCTTCCGGCCACCAAGAGTCGTCCCATGCAGAGGGGGATGTACCTAGGATGAGGACTTCTGTTTTATCTGAGTTCAGTTTCAGACGGCTGTGTTTCATCCATTCAGCAACTTCTTTCATTCCTTCGTGTAGGTTAGTTTTGGCGGTGCTGGGGTCCTTGGTGAGAGAAAGGATTAGTTGAGTGTCATCCGCGTAAGAGATGATGTTGAGGTTGTGTTGGCGGGCGATGGTCGCGAGGGGGCTCATGTAAACGTTGAAGAGGGTGGGGCTGAGTGAAGATCCTTGTGGTACGCCACAGATGACTTCAGAGGCCTCGGACTTGAATGGTGGAAGGCGGACTCTCTGGGTTCTTCCGGTGAGGAACGAGGTGATCCATTCAAGTGCTTTTCCTTGTATTCCGATGTTACTGAGGCGTTGTACAAGGGTGCTGTGGCAGACTGTGTCGAATGCTGCAGAGAGGTCGAGGAGGATGAGGGCGACTGTGTCTCCATTGTCCATTAGAGTTCGAATGTCGTCTGTTGCTGCGATGAGGGCGGTCTCAGTGCTGTGTTTTGCTCGGAAGCCAGATTGTGAGGAGTCGAGGGATTTGTTGGCTTCGAGGAAAGCGGCGAGCTGGTTGTTGACAGCTTTCTCGATTACTTTGGCCGGGAATGGAAGGAGCGATATGGGGCGGTAATTTTTGAGTTCGGTGGGGTCCGCTGTGGGTTTTTTCAGAAGGGCGGTGAGTTCAGCGTGTTTCCAGTCTTCCAGGAAGGTGGCGGAATTGAAGGAGCAGTTGATGACGTCTCGGAGGTGCGGTGCTATGACGGAGTCTGCTTTGTTGAAGATGTGGTGAGGACATGGGTCTGTGGGGGATCCTGAGTGGATGGAGTTCATCAGGTGGATGGTGTCCTCAGTGGAGATTGGCTTCCAGTCGTTAAGGGTGTTCGCGGGGGGGGAGTGTTCAGCAAATGGTTGGGATGGTTGGTCTCCGGGTTGGTTGTCGAAGCTGTTGTGGATGTCTGCAATCTTGTTGTGGAAGAATGAGGCTAGGGAGTCGCAGAGGGCTTGAGAGGGGGTGATGTCGTTGGAGTTGGCCGAGGGATTGGAAAATTCCTTGACGATGTTGAAAAGTTCCTTGCTGTTGTGGGCGTTGTTGTCAAGTCGATCCTTGAATGCTGTTTTCTTGGCCTTTCTGATTAGTTGGTGGTGAGTGCGGGTGGCGTTTTTGAAGGCGTCCTTGGTGCTAGTGGTTGGGTCTTTTTTCCAGGCCTTTTCAAGGGAGCGGCAGAGTTTCTTGGACTTCTTAAGATCATCGTTGAACCATGAGGCCTTCTTGTTGCCGGGTTTGCTTTGACGTTTTTTCAGTGGTGCTAAGGTGTCGGCGGTGTTGGATAACCATAGGGTGAAGTTGGCGGCGGCTAGGTTTGGGTCCGAGGAGTGGGCTGGGGTGTTTAGAAGGAGCGATGAGGAGATCTGGTCGATGGTGATTTTGTTCCAGTTTCTTTGCAGAGTTGGTTGGGGGTGGTTGTTGGGTTTTGGCTTGTTGTAGGTGAAGTGAACGCAGCTGTGGTCGGTCCAAAGGAGAGCCGAGGTGTGGCTGAAGGAGACGTGGTTGCTGGAGGTGAAGATAGGGTCGAGAGTATGACCTGCTATGTGGGTGGGGGAAGTGACCAGTTGTTTAAGTCCGAGGTTGGCGAGGTTGTCCAAGAGGGTGTTGGTGTTGCGGTCGTTGTCCTTTTCAAGGTGAAAGTTGAGGTCTCCCAGACGGATGTAATCTTTGGAGGGGAGCGCGTGTGGAGTGATGAAGTCCGTGATGTCTTCACTGAATTTTGCGCGGGGTCCTGGTGGTCTGTAGAGGAGGGTGCCTCTGAGTGTGGTCTTGGGGTCGATGTGGATTTGGAAGTGAAGGTGTTCGGAGTTGGCGAGGTTGGCATCAGAGCTGGTTGAGATGCGGATTGATTTCTTATGGACGATAGCGATTCCTCCTCCTGTGTGGCCGGTACGGTCTTTGCGAGTGATCTTATAATCTTCAGGGATGGCAATGGTGATGTCTGGGGCGGAGGAAGCGTTCATCCATGTTTCCGTTAGGAAGGCGATGTCTGGAGAGATGGTGTCTAGTAGATTCCATAGGTCAATGGCGTGTCTGTGGACCGAGCGGGTGTTGAGAAGGATGCATTGTAGGTGGTTGGGGTCGGGAATCTGTGGTGTGGTCGTAGCGGAGATGTTGTCGGTGCCGCTGAATTTGCAGGAGTAGCAGGAGAAAGGTCCATGGGTGTGTCCAGGAGCTGCTTGGACGCAGTTGGGGGCGCGACCGGGGTTGAGGGCTAGGAGGGTGGCGGCATCGTAGGTAATGCGGGAGGGCTGGGCAGCGCGAGGGGCAGGGGGTCTGGCGCTGGGCGCGGTCCAGGCGCGGACGGGCGTAGACGGGCTTACCTTTGGCGCACCTTTGGCGCGGGTTGGGCGCGGTCGCTGCGCGTGAACGCTGCGCGCGGGAGGAGCTGTCATATATGGATAGTGGAGGGGGAGGGGCGGGGGCGTCTCAGCTGGGAGGCGGGGCGGGCACACGAGGACGACGACAACAACAAACAAAATGGAGGCGGAGGGGGGGAACAGAGCGGAGCGCTGGAGGCCAATGCGCAAAGTACGATTAAACAGCAGAATTGATTACAACACAGCGTTAATGAGTCTAAACGGTAACTGGGCACAAGCAGGCAAGATAAAATGCAGCTTTCCAGGCAATGAGCGGAGCGCTGGAGGCTAATGCGCAAATCACGTTAGACACAGCACAATCAGGTAAAATACAGCGTAAAAGAGTTTAAGCGGTAGCTAGGCACAGGCAGGCAAGGTGAAATGCAGCTTTTAAGGCAATGCAGCGCTACGATACCAGGTCTCAGCAGGGACACTGGGAGCGACCACTCGGCTCTGCTCGTTGTATCCCACTCTGCAGTGAGTAGTGATCATTTCGTTATTGTAGTTCCATGGGGGTATCCTTTTGTGTGGGGTGCAAAATGGCCTCTAACGGGGAGGGTAATTAATCTGCGCAAAGGATCCCTTTTTTAGAAATTATAAAGATGGTGTTGTAAGGTGTTGGGTATTACGCATTTGGGGCACTACCCTTTTTTCCGCTCAGGAGCAGAGGATTGTGGATGAGTGTCCAACCCCATCTGCTTTCCGAAACATGGAGCTGTCCACCCCTTTTAAAGAATTCCTGCCGCTGCAGAGAAGGAAATGCATATGGAGCTGCACTGTGTGTGGAAGGAGGACTAGAACACAAGACACAGGCACACAAAAAATATAAAAAGGGCGACCCGGTTTTCACGGGAATCTGGGTATATAAATGTAGAGGGCAATAATAGGATTCTCGAATAAGTTAGGCTCTATTCAATTGTAATAATATAGTAATAGATATTATAGCGATAATGAAGAGATATTGTACAATTGCTAATACTGATCATTCGGTATTTTAATTACTAATAGAGCGATTACGTTACAGGACACCAGTCAAGAAGTCCCACCTTAAACTATGCAAGATATGGGACTATCCTTTGTATTATCAAAAAACAACAACTGTTGTAGCTGTGTCGTTAGTGCATAATGAATGTGCTTCAATGTTCTGCAGTATTGGACACAAGAAAGCATGAAATGAAACAAAGGCACCTCGCTCAGGTGGGAACTACGGACTCCTCACATGATGGACAGGAGGGACGATAAATGTGAAGACAAAACGCCCTGGGGAGGCTTCAAAGTAGACAATCCCACCCTCCTATCTGCAGACACCGGACTACTGCCACTAAGATTCCACAAATCCCAGACTGAGCTGTAGAGCAAATACATTGTCTGCCTGCCTATAATCTGATCTAAACTCTGATTCCATTGCAAATGGTCTTTACTTAGGTCGTAGAGACAGTGTCCGTGGTTCAATCTGATTCTCATACAGGCTTATTGATTTCAATCTAAAAGCTGTAAACAACAAATAAGAATGTGATAAGCCATGGTGGGGATCTCTCATTTCCTAAAGTGCAATGGAAGCACCTGGAACTGGATTGGGAAGTATTTTGAGCAACCAGTGAGTTGGCTCAATTGGTATGAAAAAGTGGGAGTAAACAGGAAAATACATTTGAAAGGAAATATGGTGGTGGCCCAACCTCACAAGAGTTGTCAAGATTTATAAAATGTTCTCCCAAGCTATGTCTTCTGCTTTTAATTCTGCTATTGGAATTTATAATGGATATGAGAATCTACTTTCTGCAAAACCCCCCATCCAAATTTGCAGTATGAACCAATGTGACCTCAGAAGACATACACCTTTTTGAACAGAGTCAGCCAAGAAGATTAAGAGTTAGGTGGACGAGTCACTCAGTCATGTGCAGGATATTCTGTCTGCTTTATTACAAGTGTCATAGGATATAATGGGCTTGTAATAAAGTGGACTGTATATCTGCTGCATTTGTGATTGCGTCACTCATCCTCCAAATTTAAAATCATACCCTAAGTCAGCAGGAAGCTAACTTCTGTTTTTGCATTTCACATCAAAACGTGCAGGGCCTACACTGCAGTCCTTGCTGAAGGGCCATGTGGCCATAAAGAATAATTTGGAGGAGGGAGTGAACAGCTTTATCCTGATTGGCATGATAGAAAAGTAACTACTTTTTGTGTTAGTCATAGTTTTTGGGGTCTTAAACATTCAAGCAATACATTTATAGAGCGAGCTACTCATCCGTAAGGGTCTCAAGGCGCTGAAGGGATGGGGTGTGCTGCTACTGCTCGAAGAGCCAGGTCTTGAGGTGTTTCCTGAAGGTGAGTTGGTCCTGAGTTAGTCGTAGGTGGGCGGGGAGGGAGTTCCACATCTTGGCCGCCTGGTATGAGAATGATATTCCTCCGGTGGTGGTTCTGCGGATCCGTGGGACGGTGGCGAGGGCGAGGCTGGCGGAGCGGAGTTTGCGGGTTGGAGTGTAGAAAGTGAGGCGGTTGTTAAGGTATCCGGGGCCTTATGTTGTGGAGCGCTTTGTGTGCGTGGCTGAGGAGGCTGAACGTGATCCTTTTGCTGATGGGGAGCCAGTGCAGGTCTCTCAGGTGGGCTGGTATGTGGCTGTGGCTGTGGCGAGGGATGTCGAAGATGAGTCGTGCGGATGCATTCTGTATGCGCTGGAGTCTTTTCTGAAGTTTAACTGTGGCTCCTGTGTGTAGGGCGTTCCCGTAGTCTAGTCGGCTGGTGACATCACATCATTGCAGTGTATCAGCTGTAAGAAAAACATTATATGCATTTGCAAGTACATGTTCAAACAAAGGGAAGGCTTAATGATAGGTAAATGCAACCATGCTTGATCAGCGACCATCCAAGACTAACCTGCACTTTTTCCAGCTCAGCCAGTAGACTTACACAAGTCAGAAAAATTGGTGTCCAGGAAGGCATTTCTGGCCTGCACAGAATAAAATGCTCTCCAGTGCCAACAACCCTTAAAAGAGAAGAATTGACATAAGCTCTAACAATAGAGTCAAGTGAGGAGATATCATCACCCTCACATTGATCACTGTTCATGGAACAACTAATTAACCTGCTTGCACCCAAAGCCGGAGCCACCATGACTAGGCAAGCAAGCATTTCAAATCTTGCATTGAGAGTCCTCAAGCAAAAACTGAATTACGTTTTGAGAAAATCTCATAGCAATAGAATTTCCCCACCAACATTTGATGAGATTTGGGAAGCAAGGAAGTCCTATAGAAACAAGTCATGGGAAATTGCCAGTAAAATTTACTATATACAGTGAATTGAATTGTATGAAGCTGTGTGAAAATTACAAACTATTGGAGATTGGTCCAGAAACGAGCACTCAGAAGCAAAACAAACATTGCACCTTCCATTCAAGTATCCAAGTGGTCAGAATGCATTTCCAAACTGCACTATACAGCAAACGATTGATCAGGTCTGGCCCTTTGGTCTGTCGATAAATCTGGTCATCTCTGTGATAATCTTGATTAATGTGGAGAGGCTATCGCCAGGAAAAATTCAATCAATCCAATAATTGCCTCTTTTCAATCAGTGTGTGCACCAGGTCAAAATTGCCTCCCCACCAATATCTTCAAGCCTGCAATAGACAAATGGACTTCTCTATTAAGCCCCCTATTGAAGAATTGCATTACATCCAACGACATGCTGGAGAGTTTGAGAGGCTCCAAACTATTCCTATCCACAAAAAGGTGCAAGTAACCTTCTGGGTCACTTCAGGCTGATTGCCCACCTAGACGTCGATGGCAAATATTTTGCCAAAATCTTGAATGAAGAGCTAGATGAATGGGCCACTTCAAAGGCCCTAATACCCCTTACACAATCCAGGTTCCGGCCTGGCCATGGTACCTAGGACAATCTTGTCATCCTTGCCTCCCTGATCAAGGCAGTTACCATCAAAGATGCCCTTTATCCTCTATGCTGTCTTCCTCGACGTTACCACTGAATTAAACAGAGTTTATCACCCGAGGCTCTGGCTGAATCTTCAAAAGTGGAATATTTTGTAAAATTGGTTGAGAGCTATGGTAAGCCTATTCACAAGGACCTCGGTGAAAGTCAAAATATCTACCAAGAGGAGTACAACACCGACGATTTTGACCAACACTGTTCTAAAACAGGGGTGCATTTTAGGCCACCTCCTATCTGTACTTGGCAGACACAAACAGTGCATTAGCCTCTGTGAGAGCCTTCCCCTCCACATTTGCAGGCACCCATATTTAGTACTTCTAGTATGCATATGACAACGTTATAACTTGACATACGGCGGTTGGTCTGCAGCGATCTTTGGACGCCCTCTTGCTGTACTACATGGAAAACAACCTCTCCGTCAACTGCTGCAAAACAAAAATCTTAATCTGTGCTGCTAGAGGCATCAACAAAGCCAGCTTTGTTATGCATGAAGCAAGACTATGGCAAGTACCACATATAAAGTATTTGGGCATGCACTTTGATCTGCAAGGTTTGCATTAGGCACAGCTGGCAACCTTAACTTAATCCTTCGTAGGTATGAATGTATATATCGAGGGGACCCCATGCACTAATGAAAGGTTCCAGAGGCAGGGTAAGAGCAACTGTACTGTAAATCCACAGGCAACCTATCTACTGATTCACATATATAAATTTGCATAATTAACAGAGCTCATCAACATGCTGATATAGCAATTTTTGCTATTTCAGGGTGTTGATGAGCTCTGTTAGTTATGTAAATTTATATATGTGAATCAGTAAATAGGTTGCATGAGGATTTACAGAACAGTAGTTCCTCCTTAGTTATGGTCATGAGTTTCTAAAAATTGTTAAAGAAGATGTGCAGCCCGGTATGTAACTGTTACCACGCATCTTTTACCACGCATACCATTACCACGCATACTTTTACAACGCAGGATCTTTTACAACGCATACCTTTACAACGCAGTTTTCTACAACCCACATATTATTACAACGCATACCATTACAACGTAAGTATAAGTATAGGTAAGTTTATCTTTTTTGGGTTTGGGTTTTAGGGTACAGGGGTATTTTTAGGTTTCAGGGTTGGGATTAGGTTTTGGGGTACAGGGGTATTTTTAGGTTTCAGGGTTGGGTTTGGGTTTTGGGGTACAGGGGTATTTTTAGGTTTCAGGGTTGGGATTGGGTTTTGGGGTAAAGGGGTATTTTTAGGTTTCAGGGTTGGGATTGGGTTTTGGGGTAAAGGGGTATTTTTAGGTTTCAGGGCTGGGTTTGGGTTTTGGGGTAGAGGGGTATTTTTAGGTTTCATGGCTGGGTTTGGGTTTTGGGGTACAGGGGTATTTTTAGGTTTCAGGGCTGGGTTTGGGTTTTGGGGTACAGGGGTATTTTTAGGTTTCAGGGCTGGGTTTGGGTTTTGGGGTACAGGGGTATTTTTAGGTTTCAGGGCTGGGTTTGGGTTTTGGGGTACAGGGGTATTTTTAGGTTTCAGAGCTGGGTTTTGGTTTTGGGGTACATGGGGTATTTTTAGGTTTCAGGGCTAGGTTTGGGTTTTGGGGTACAGGGGTATTTTTAGGTTTCAGGGTTGGGATTGGGTTTTGGGGTAAAGGGTTTTTTTTAGGGATCAGGGGTGGGTTTGGGTTTTGGGGCTCAGGGGTATTTTTCACATATATATTTACAAATTATAAAATAAAAAGTAATATTAATAATTTAAATAATTAATAATAAATTATTTATTAATTAATTTAAAATTTAAAATAATTATTATTTTCCTTATATATTAATAATATATACTTACCTATACTTACGTTGTAATGGTATGCGTTGTAATAGTATGTGCGTTGTAGTGTAATGCGTTGTAAAGGTATTTGTTGTAAAAGGTCCTGCGTTGTAAAAAATGCGTGGTAATGGTATGCGTGCTAAAAGTATGCGTGCTAACATCATATATCCGATATTTAAAGATCATGCTGCCACACGGGTGGACAAAGGCCAAACTCTATGCTACAGACTCTTCTTCCAGCTGCCAGACGCCAGACCATCTTCACAAATACATCTGGAATTGAGCCTCTCTAAACAATCAACTATGCTTAAAACTGAATTTCTGAGATAGTATGCAAAGCTTAAGGTGGACCCCAAAGTATCTCTTAAATATTTGATAAGGTTAGGTATGTAGTACAAAAAACTCTAATGGGAGCCCTTACATGATGGACTTAATTGAACTTTTAGGCACAAAGAGACCTTTGACCAAAACTTACTGCTGAAATTAAATACTAAAATCCTTGCCAAAAATGCAAAAATAAAATTGGGTGTACAAGATCGGCATGAGTTAGTACAAAAATCACTCATGGACCGCTGGGAAGGGTTCTACCAAGATCTAGGGAAAGCTGTGTATAATCTTCGCATATCAGAAAGAACTCATGAGACAGAGATGTGGATTTAAACCCTTTAAAGGGGAAACAACCATTACTTAGCATCTTTTACTTCGCTATTCCTTTACTTAGCATATTTTACTTTGCATAGTCCTTTACTACGCATGTTTTTAATTTGAATGCCTTTACTTTGCATATGCCGTTACTTCGCATATGCCGTTACTTCGCAAGAGAAAAGTGGATCCATGGTTGAAGGTGAAGAGAGGGACCACGGGCAGAGAGAGGTAACTGGAGCAGTGTAGTTAGGGTAGTGTTTTAGGGTTTAGGGTAGTGTTGTAGTGTACATGTAGTGTAGGGTAGTGTTTTAGGGTTTAGTGTAGTGTTGTAGTGTATGTGTAGTGTAGGGGGTAGTGTTTTAGGTTTTAGGGTATTGTTGCAGTGTATGTGTAGTGTAGGGGGTAGTATTTTAGGGTTTAGGGTAGTGTTGTAGTGTATGTGTAGTGTATGGGGTAGCGTTTTAGGGTTTAGGGTAGTGTTGTAGTGTATGTGTAGTGTAGGGGGTAGTGGTTTAGGGTTTAGGGTAGTGTTGTAGTGTATGTGTAGTGTAGGGTAGTGTTTTAGGGTGTGGGGTAGTGTTGCAGTGTATGTGTAGTGTAGGGGGTAGTGTTTTAGGTTTTAGGGTAGTGTTGCAGTGTATGTGTAGTGTAGGGGGTAGTATTTTAGGGTTTAGGGTAGTGTTGTAGTGTATGTGTAGTGTATGGGGTAGCGTTTTAGGGTTTAGGGTAGTGTTGTAGTGTATGTGTAGTGTAGGGGGTAGTGGTTTAGGGTTTAGGGTAGTGTTGTAGTGTATGTGTAGTGTATGGGGTAGCGTTTTAGGGTTTAGGGTAGTGTTGTAGTGTATGTGTAGTGTAGGGGGTAGTGGTTTAGGGTTTAGGGTAGTGTTGTAGTGTATGTGTAGTGTAGGGTAGTGTTTTAGGGTGTGGGGTAGTGTTGCAGTGTATGTGTAGTGTAGAGGGTAGTGTTTAGGGTTTAGGATAGTGTTGTAGTGTATGTGTAGTGTAGGGGGTAGTGTTTTAGGGTTTAGGGTAGTGTTGTAGTGTATGTGTAGTGTAGGGAAGTGTTTTAGTGTTTAGGGTAGTGATGTAGTGTATGTGTAGCGTAGGGTAGTGTTTTAGGGTTTAGGGAAGTGTAAGGGGCGTGGAGGGTAGTGTTGGTGTGTAGGGAAAAAAATGAAAAAAAGAATCTTCATGCGTAGTAAAATCCTGCGAACTAATGTACTGCTAAGTAATGGCAATTTAATGGTTTTAAATGATTTTGCGAAGTAATGGCATGCGTAATAAAAAACTGCTAAGTAAATGCGTTTGCTAAGAAAAAACTTCATAGAAAAGACATGCTAAGTAATAGCATGCTAAGTAACGTAAAACATTCTAAAAAAAAGTATGAGAAACCTTTAGTGAACAGAGTATATCTACAACTTTAACCACCCACAGAACTCATGTTCATTATCTTATCTTCCCTGAGTAATTTCACAAACCTGGCTGAGAGCAGTTCATTCACCCTACTAAGGCATGTGTATATGGTTGTTATACATTTGGTTATGCCTAAATTACAAGATATTGGTTTACGACAGTAGCACCTTGAGCTCATTAAATTATGGCAAAGACACACAACATATATTAGTTATTCTTGCTTGTACTTACCAGTAGCTGGCGGTCGTGGGAGTAGCTGCTGGGCGGTGACGTGGGGAGGGGCAGAGTGGGGGGGTAGTAATCTATGGATTACGGAGGATTACAGGTAAGTAAACATATAAATAAATAAAACGAATTTCGTTGCGTGCATTGCATCGCATTTGAGGATGCAGTGCGCGCAACAATTTTTTTAAATTTGTTTATCTCCCTCCCCACGTCACCGCTCGGCAGCTAATCCCACCACGGACCGCTACTGGTATTTAAATAGTCTGCATGTGTAATTAGGAGAACCTTTTAAACACCCAAATGTATTGACCTTTAAAGGAATGTATACACTACAACACTAACACTACCCTAAACCCTAAAACACTACACCCTACACTACACATACACTACAACACTACCCTAACTAGACTGCACCACTTACCTCTCTCTGCCCGTGGTCCCTCTCTTCACCTTCAACCATGGATCCACTCTTCTCCTGCGAAGTAAAGGCATAGGCGAAGTAATGGCATATGCAAAGTAAAGGCATGCTAATTAAAAACATGTGTTGGTAAGGACTATGCAAAGTAAAATATGCTAAGTAAAGGAATAGCGAAGGAAAAGATGCTAAGTAATGGTTGTTTCTCTTTTTTTTAATTTTCATTGCATAAGTTGCAAAGACAATTACCTTCATCTTGCATATGTCTCGGCAAATATAACTTTATTAATGTAGAAGCAGTTGACTGTTGACCCTAGGTTGTGATGCAAAGTAAAGATCCATTTTATGTTTGGAAGTGATCAATTACAATTTCACATGCTATGAAGAGTTATTTTTCAATGTATCTCTTTTTATAGCTGTTTTTACATTCCACTTCAACTATTGTAATGGTTTTAAACAACTCGAAACAATAAAACGTTTACTTAATTAGTTACCTGATACTAGGTAATAGATTTGTATTGTTACCCAACTAAATTCTCATATTCTCTATCAAGGCTGAACATACCCAATGGGATCTGAACCTATAAACTTAGTTTCAAACACAGTTCCACATAGTGGATGCATTAGTCCAGACAGCCAGCAGACTCAGTTGACCATGTTGCCTGGGATAATGTAAGGAGTACTTCTCTCAGAGGTACATGGCGAAACTACTGTTCCTTGTACAGAGGATATTTTGGCCATTGTTGTGTGAGTTGGTAAATCAAGCAACTGGCAACGCTAAATGTTCATTGCCTTTCTTCCCTAAACCCAGTAGACATAATTGGCAACAGCTTAGCGTAAGATTCAGTTTAATACTTTCTGATTGGGTAGGTGTCTATTTGTCTGTTTTAGTCAGACTTGTCAAGACAACATCTCAGGCACTTGAATTCTGAAAGTTAATATCAAGTTCACTGTCCTTTCTCCAAACTCTGTTACTACGATGACTCCATGCCCGATAGACAAAATAAACCCCCCCACTTTCCAGACTGGCATTCCAAAGTAACTGGACCGTGGAACCACTGTGTTGGCCCACCCTGACAATAGGGACAGAGTCTGTTTAGTCCACTTCCTGACCAAAACAAACTTGAGGGAACTTGTGACTGATTGTAAGTCTGAAGATGACGAACTGATCTGTGAAGTCTGCCTTGTTCATGATGGAGGGCACACACAGTGTAATCTTTGTTCCTTGCACAATAGAACTGTGTGGGAATGATTACACCCATCGGCTGATGCCAAAGGCATAATAGTGGTTTCTGTTATCTGATGGCCATTCAAACCATTATCAATTAAAGGTTCCTGTCACTTGGGTTGAAGTCAGCCCTGTCGGAGAGGAAGTCACATTTAAACTTTTAATGACATGAGAAACCGAATTATGACATTTCTGAGAGAAAAATAATGAATGAGTACCAGCTACACGTTCAAGCAAACATGGCAAGACTAGAGAATTTTAGTTAATGCATTGTCAAAAAATGCAGAATGGGTGTAGATTAGATTATATCAGTTGTGTGAATATTATAGACTGTGATTTATTCATCAACAAAGTACTATTTTTCAACATGTTAGAAAATGTGTACATGGTGAACTCTCGCATTATGGAGTCTACCTCTAATCATTCTTTATTATTATTTAATATGTGTGTATAATTAATGGAATTAGTCTAAAATTAAGATATATTTTATGTGTAAATGTGTGCCCCGAATTGACATAAGAAAATAGGTGCTACACACTCCGAATTAATTATGTATTCATGAACCGTTCAGAGATTGTATTTTACATATGTACTAATGATAGACCCCCCCTAAAAAGAGTTTCTAATACTTGATTTAAGATATATTTACAGGATGGTACATTCAGAAAAAAATCATATTGACACGTATTAATTGCAAACCCTACTAAAATATTTCAAAATGCATCAGAATTATACTGGAATCATTATATCTTTATATATCCTATGAATGTATGTTTATATACGTTCGACATTATATGAGCTTAAACCAAGGGTCTTCAAACTGGGAGTGGGGGTCTAGTGGGGATTAAGTGATCCCAGGGGGACGTGCCAGGCTCTGACCAAAATAAGCATTATGCTGATAGCAGTGCTTTGTTTTAGGCGGGAAATAAATTAGCAGCAGTAATTGCTTTGTAATGGGCCATCACTAACATCTTTTGTCATTGACATCCTAGCTGGGAGTATGTGTCATAAAGGAAGGGGCTCTAAATATTCTTCAAAAACCCCACCCCCATTTCTAATTGCCACCCCCATTTCTAATAGACACACTGGGGATACTTTTACATGTTAGTAATACCTGCCGGACCATAATACTACATATGGCAATCATGTATTTGGTTGCATTTTTAAAACGGTAACAGAATTTACCTGCAATGTTATAATATGTTTTGTATTTAAATAAGTTGAGACGTATTAAACGTTTGAAGACCACTGGCTTAAACTAATGTGGGCCTGACTGAAAGGTGAAGTCTCTTTACTTGCTGAGTCCACTGCTCGTGAGAGAATTCCTCAATATAATCAATAATGTGAAACTGTGTTTTCCTTCCTGAGTTCTCATGTACTGGACAAGACATTTTGCTACATTTTAGTTACTGTGAGGACCACCTGCCTGGGAAACTGTTCTCTTGAACTTGCTTACGTGCTCTTGCTAAAGGAGCATTGTTTTTACGTTTCTCTTACTGGATTGCTTAATGTTAGAAATAGTGTTTCTGATTGGTTAGAGTATGCACTTAAGCCAGGCATAACCAACCAAACTAGTAAGGGTAAGGGAGTTGCACACACAAGATATCCCTTGCTCACCCCCTTGTTAGCTTGGCACAGCAGTTTTGGCTTATCCCAGAGGCAATGTGTAATGCATTTGCACAACACACACACACCAGTGACAAACAGGCACACACGAAAAGAGACTCAACACAAGGAAATATAAAAATATCTTTTGTATTACACATTAGAACACATTCACATAAATCACTTTACCAACTAGGCAATTGTCATGACATCACATAGGTCATAATCCACTTTGCCATAAACATTACATTTAGTACAATAGGGTAAATAAACACTCAAAGATTGCAGATGTCCTAAAACATAAGTGACTTCTTAAATAAAGGAGCATTGTCAGTAAGATAAACACAACATCATTTGTACACAAATGCACTGTGTAAATTAGGCCAACAAAACTTACTTTATAAGCCAGAGAAGCACCAGTAATCCCTTTATTACCAAATGCACTTGTGCCACTGTAACCCAGCTGGGCGTGCGGGCAAATTGCAGGCCGGCTGCAACCAGCCGGTCCTCACCAATACGGCCTGGATAAAGCCGGGAGCAATTCGAGTGCTACCACTATATGATGGGTGACTGGCCATGCCCCCCTCTATCAGCTGTCATAGGTGGCTGCCCGCGCTTCAGTTACACTGTGGTGAGGGAGGTGTGATGGGGTTTCTCCTCATGGCAGTGTGGCTGTAAAGTTCCTGGTGGCCAGAGAGCCTACTGGCTGCTTTCTAGGCTCAACATGGCATCCGACTGGGAGGGGCTGCAACACCCCATTGCTCATCTCCCACGCTTCGGGTGGTTGCTACGTAATGCCTAGTGCCACAGCGTCATGTGCGAAGCGGCTGCTTGGGTATCACTTGATTTCCCTAAACAGCCCAATGGTCTTAGCCCCGGACTCGGGCCCAAGGTGGTGTATGGGCCACAACCTAGGCAAGCTGCTTCTCCCCAAGGAAAATACAAAGGAGAGCCCTTGAAGCTCTCAAACTGCAACGCACACAGAGATCTTGTAAAATAAAGCACACAGAGCTCTTGGTGGTAAGGCCCATGGAGGTTTGGGAGAGTGCAGCATCCAGAGTGCTTGGTACACAATGCCCACAGAGCTCTTGTAAAGTAAAACAAACAGATCTCTTATAAACTAAAGCATACAGAGTCTTTTTTTACATGGCACATGGATCTCTTGTACATTATAGCACACAGAAACTTTGTTGTCCTTCAGTTTCCCAGAACTGGAGGCCAGCACACACAGGCCCTTGGAGATTTCTTCTCAAGAAGGATACCACATCAGGACAGTCCGTTTCCTCCACCACAGAGAGAAGCAGCAACTGCAGATCAACACACCCCTCTCACCGTAAAGGCAGCGCCCCTCACACAGTTCTTCTGATCCTCTTCTTGGCAGGGTCCTCTTGTCCCTTAAAGTAATCTAAGGTCCTCGGATCTTAGGTCCAATACTTATACCACATGTTCTCTCTGTGGCAAGGGTCTCTAAACCCAGTCCAAACCAGTCCTGTCCTGCCTGGTGCAGCATGACCACTGGGGATGGAGACACAGTTTTGGAAAGGAGACACAGTCTATTCAGGTGCAGGTGGAACTCCTCCCACCACTCTTAATGGAGACCAGGTCTATTCGTCCCAGCTCTGAGTCACCCAGGCAAGGAAGGGCACACCTCAACGTCCCAAGTGACTGTCCAGAGTGAATGCACAACCCCAGCTGCGTCACTCCAACATCAGACGCTGAATACACAAACAGTCAGTGGCACACCGAATGGTAAAGTAAGAAAATTATCACTTTCTAAAAGTGCAATTTTCAAACACAGAATTTACAAAACACCTTCACCAAAAGGTGTGTTAATAAATTCTGAGTTCAGAGAGCCTAAAATCTATTTCTCTATATTTTCCTTATGGAACAGTATACTTGTAAGGAGTTATAAAGCAACTCCCATGTTAGCCAATGCACAGATATCCTTTCAATAGTGAAAAACGAAATACACAGTATTTCACTATCAGGACATGTCTCACACACGCCAGTACATGTCCTATCTTTCACATACTTTGCACCCTTCCTTGGGTGTACCTTGAACCTACCATAGAGGCGCCTTATAAGTAAGGCAAGGGAAGGTTTGGGCCTGGCAAGTGGGTGCACTTGCCAGGGCAACATGGCAGTTTACAACTGCGCGTGCAGACACAACAGTGGAAGGTCTGAGACACATTTAAAGAGCTACTCATGTGGGTGGCACAACCAGTGTTGTAAGCCTACTAGTAGCATTTGAGTAACAGGCCTTGACACATACTGTTCACTTTACTAGGGACTTACCAGTAAATCAAATACGCCAATCATGGATAACCAATCATATCACAATTTATACAGAGAGCATATGCACGTAAGCAATGATCAGCAGTGGTAAAACTTCAAGAATCCTATAGCCAACAATAAGAGGGTCAGAAGAATAGGAGGCTAAAGGCAAAATATTTTGGGATAAACCTGTCAAAAGGGCTAGGTCTAACACTTAACACCTTCAGTGCTAAGACATTATTAGTAGTCTCATATAATTTCCATTGAAATTAATTGAAAGTCCATGACGAGTTACCCTTGTCATTAGCAGCCAAGAGGTTAAGGACTGTCTAATTGTCCAGCCTATTTCTCTACATTTTGTGTCTTCTATATGTTTACTTACACTCATCATATGTGAACTGACCAATGAGCTGAATGATCTGACCAAATGAGGTGATTCCAGGAGATGTCACTACTCGAAATTTAAGAATATAATATTGCCCAATTGAACGAATGAGAACGCTGAGCGGAGATGATTGACTGGTGAATGAACTGACACACTTGTATGGTGTCAGAAGGACTGCTGGTTATTTCCTTATTTTCATTGGCGGACACCTGCAGAACTTTCCTGGAAATCTTGACTTGCCCAAAGCAGACTCATCTGGTTTCCTTTCCAAACTGACACATAAGTCATATGCTCGTCATGGTCTCTTCTTTTCTGGGAAATGGCTTAAACAGGCATGTTTCATGTCCCTTCCTGAACTCTTGAGCTTTGGTATATCTTATTAGAATTTGACCAAATTATTCTATAACCTCATGCAATTTTACTGATTCATTGTATTCCCTTAACCTTTGATAAATTATACTTACATTTCCATATTGACTCCGCCATCATGGTTTATTTTTTCATATTGAATGTGCATTCCTAATTTGGGTTTACTAATGTTTAGGAGAAATCATATTAGGCAGATCTCAGAGCATTAAATACTAATGCTATTATTCTGTATAACCTTAATCGAGCTTTTGGTGTGCATGATTCTGGCTCGCCTATGTTTCATTATGAGATGTGGGCTTGCAGTGATAATCCGATATCTTTTGTAGCATTGTTCTGAGAGTAATTCACGTGAGTTTAATTTCCAGTTTGTAGTCTAGTTATCCAATTCCTGGTCCTCATTGGATGACTATTGGGACCCTTATATCCAAGCCCTCTCGGTACAAAATAAAGTCCATCGGAGGACCAAGGCACTGGTATAAAATATATGACATGAAGAAAAGTGCAGTGAAAAATTGGTATTGCAGGCCCAGTAAATGCTACTGCAGTCCCAAGGGGATTTATGAAGATTCAGGCTTCCCTCAAGTGATTCCTTCATCCACTCTCACTTATGTCCCTGCTTTGTTCTTATCTGTGTGGACCTCAGCTGTGGTTTAGGTTCAGAGCTGTATTCCGTCTAGAATTCTCTGCATGCCTGTGAGACTTACTCTGGATCAAGCTAATCCGTGTCACTGTAGCATTCGGGCATCACTCATAATAAAATGCACATCTAATCTGAATCTCTTTGCTTGACTTTCAGATTTCTGCAAGACGTGCAGCTCTACAGACTCAAGATTAGATAATACAGGCATCCTTACAGCATTCATCATATCAAGTTTCTAACTCAGCAAACACAAGGAGATGATGAACGGAGCACTGAAACTTTTCAGACACTCACCCCCAGTCACAGATCTGGATTGAATCCATCATCGTTCCTTAGCTCACTTCGCCACCCCAGTTCAGACACAGCTGTATGGAAATCAGTCTTGACCCTGTGCATCATGGGAATAGTCCAAGCCGAACTGCCAAGCCATGTCTACCCTGCACCAGAAACAAGCATCCTGGGACTGGTTTCGAGCTAACAGCCATCATCAGCCAGGCTAGCTTGAATCCAGTGGCAAAGTGAGAAAGGGACCTACGTCTGGCCATACCCTGCCAAATTAGGGCGAATAAAGCAAACACAAGGAGATGATGGACGCCGCACTG
This sequence comes from Lissotriton vulgaris, assembly GCF_964263255.1. Taxonomy (NCBI): domain Eukaryota; kingdom Metazoa; phylum Chordata; class Amphibia; order Caudata; family Salamandridae; genus Lissotriton; species Lissotriton vulgaris. The sequence continues at coordinate 473,691,518 of NC_141694.1, forward strand.
AAACTTTTTAGAAACTCACCGTCACAGATCTGGGTTGAATCCATCATCGTTCTTTAGCTCACTTCGCCACCTCAGTTCAAACACAGCTATATACAAGTCTGTCTTGACCCTCTGCTTCATGGGAACAGTCTAGCCTGAATTTCCAAGCCATATCTTCCCTGTACTGAAAACAAGCATCCTAGGACCGGTTTCGGGCTAACAGCCCTCATCAGCCAGGTTAGCTTGAATCCAGTGGCAAAGTGAGCAAGGGACCCACGTCTGGGCATACCCTGCCAAGTTAGTGTGAATAAAGCAAATACAAGTAGATGATGGATGGAGCGCTGAAACTTTTCAGACACTCACCCCCAGTAACAGATCTGGGTTGAATCCATCATTGTTCTTTAGCTCACTTCGCCACCACAGCTCAGACAGAGCTATTTGCAAATCACTCTTGACCCTGTGCCTCATGGGAACAGTCCAGCCCGAACTGCAAAGCCATGTCTTCCCTGGACCGGAAACAAGCATCCTGGGACCGGTTTTGGGCTAATAGCCCTCTTCTGCCAGGCTAGCTTGAATCCAGTGGCAGAGTGAGCAAGAGACCCACATCTGGGCATACCCTACTAACTTAGGGTGAACAAAACAAACACAAAGAGATGATGGACGGAATGCTGAAACTTTTCAGACACTCACCCCCAGTCACAGATCTGGGTTGAATCCATGATCGTTCATTAGCTCAAGATCCTATATAATCTCTTTCAACTCATTTGCAATCCTAAAGCATTTCAGTTTCAATATAAACACCTACACTTATGACATATTAGTACCAACGTGTAAAATAATTTCAAAACATAAAATATTGAAATTGTTTCTAATAATTCTCATCAATACATATATGAAGATTATTCTCTAACCGTTTTGAAACCTGTGTCTCATGGGAACAGTCCGTCCCAAACTGCCAAGGCATGTCTTCCCTGGACCATAAACAAGCATCCTGGGACCGGTTTTGGGCTAACAGACCTCATCAGCCAGGCTAGCTTGAGTCCAGTGGCAGCAAGGGACCCATTTCTGGGCATACCCTGTCAAATTAGGGTGAACAAAACAAACACAAGGAGATGATGGACGGAATGCTGAAACTTTTCAGACACTCACCCTAGTCACAGATCTTGGGTTAAATCCATGATCGTTCATTAGCTCAAGATCCTATATAATCTCTTTCAACTCATTTGCAATCCTAAAGCATTTCAGTTTCAATATAAACACCTACACTTATGACATATTAGTACCAACGTGTAAAATAATTTCAAAACATAAAATATTGAAATTGCTTCTAATAATTCTCATCAATACATATATGAAGATTATTCTCTAACCGTTTTGAAGCATGTGGTCCTATTATAAATGTGCAGCGCTCTTTTGTTTTTCATCACTTGGTGCACATTTTCCCATGAGCAGAACATGGAGTTTAAAATGAAACTCCTAGAATACACACATAATGTCATCTCTATTACATTAGCTTCATAAATTTTTCACAAACACTATTATTTAAGGAGGATGAACCCTTTATAACACGTGAGACGGGTATGCTCAGATGTGGGTACCAAGCACACTATGTCACTGGAACCAAGCCATATCATGCTGATGAATCCAAAACAAGGGAGAAACACATCCTGGGTTGCTTGTGTTCTGGCTCAAGGAGAACTTAGCTTTGCAATTTGGGCTAGACTGTTCCTATTGGAGCAGGGTCAAGACTGATTTACAAATAGCTGGGTCCAAACTGAGATGGCATGGTTTGCAAAATAAGAATGGATTGGATTGCAGCCAGAGCAATTGCCCTTGGCCTAGATAAATTCAAGCATTCTATCCATCGCATTTTGTACTTCAGCATGTAACCCTAAGTGACACAGGTATGCCCGATGTGGGTCAGTGCACACTGTGTCACTGGAACCAAGCTATATCAGGGTGATGAGCCTATGACACAGGCAAAACTGGTCCTGGCTTGATTGTATTCTGGTTTAGGGAGGACAGGGAGTGAAAGTTTGGACTGGATTGTTCCTATTGGAGTAGGGCCAAAGCTTATTTGCATATATAGTCAGGTTCAATCTGAGGTGGCATGATGTGCAAAATAACAACTGATTGGATTGTGGCCGAGTAATTAGCAGCTGCTGAGAATAATTCAACAATTCCAGCCATCTCTTTTTGTATACTTTAGTATGTTGCTGTAGGTGGGACCATATGCCTAGACTTGGGTACCATGCACGCTATGTTACTGGAACCAAGGCAGATCCAGCTTATAAAACCATAAAAATGGCAAACCAATCTAGGCTTACTTGTGTGCCAGTTCAGGTAGGACATGGATTGGCAGTTTAAGCTAGACTGTTTCCATTGGTGCAAGGTCAAGACTGATTTGCATATAGCTGGGTCCAAAGTGAGCAGCGCATGAGAAAAACCTCCACAACACAGCGGTTTGTGGAGTTTTGCCAGAACTCCATGTTTCAAGCCTAACATAGAGTGGGCAAAACTCTGGAAACTGCTAGCAGAATGGAGTTTATCCCGCAACTCTACACACAAATTAATATAAACATACCTGGGGTCCCTCCAAGGCCCTTAGGACCCCTCTGGGAGACATGGGGAGATGGAAGGGGAAAATAAATAAAAAACAAAAATGAAAAAAAGACATGTGCTTCTAATGTCACTGTTCCTGGGAAACAGCTTTCAAAAGTGAAATTAAATGATTAATAATGAGAACACACACTGGCTCCGTGAAATAGTGGTAACTCTCCACATGGCCTGCAAAGAAAGAAGCATGGAAAACAAAGAGAAAATTGTTATCCTACCCTGGCTCAAGCCCCTACCTCCTTTCCACCCAAAACAAAAATTGCAGGATTACAGGGAAAAGATGGCACAAATGTATACCCAAAATGTGACTGGGCCTATCAGTGGGCTTTGTATAACATCAGTAAAGCAGCAACAATAATGTAAAAGTAAATTCAAAGAAGATACAAATATAATAACTGCATACCTAAATGGAAAGGATTAAAATTAACTTTAAAATGTCCCAAAGACAAACAACTCAAGGGAACTACCACCGTCATTTTAGTAGTTGAGGAAAACAATTAATCAGTCATCTCACACAAAAAATGCACAAAAGGAATTGCACATGCTTGAGGAAGAACAAAGAAAAATGTCTGGCTACATAGGCCTAGATTCTTTTAGGTATCAATGCAAATAAAAAAAGAGCATTTCAAATTGGTATGATTATAAGGCTATCCGAAGGGCCCCACAAATAATATGAAAAATCTCTATCATAGAAACAGAAACAAAAATACATCCAAGGCCTCCTGCAGACAATTCCACAAAAAGTAAAACACACCACAATATGAAGACATAACCTGGAAAAAATTCAGACATCGAAAAATATCCACTATCCATTAATCTCTCATGAACTGCCTGCACCCTCCCTAACTGGCACCAAAAAAACGTACAAAATTTGTGGTGCCTGGCAATACACACATTTTGAATAGAACTGCTTTGAATTTACTTCAAAATAGTAAGGATTACAACTACCAAGGGTAGCAGATACCACAGGAGTGGCAGACAATTGTGCTTTTCCTATCAAATACAAATACAAATTGACCAACTGCTGTACAGAGCACAGGAAGGTGTCTTCAGGGCAGGAAGAGGGAAACTGATACTTCATATATAGTAACCTCACTCTCAATGGCACTTCCTCTGCCTAAGTCAAAAAATAAATTAAAATAAAGATGCATTGGTGTTAAAAATGTAACTAAATGATCAGCTTAGGTGAAAATGCCTACGTCAAAGAAATGCTGCTCACATTTAGGTGCCTTTTAATTAGGCTGTTTGCTTCACTCTTCCACCAAGCAACATGTTACAAGAGTGACACAAACCTGAAGACAGACATTTGAAGCTACGCAAAGCCACTTTGCAGGGTTCTGAGTGGATCCAAATATCTGGAGTAATGCAACGCAGCGCAAATGAGTGCCTTGCATTACTCTGCCCTGGGAAGGCGTTCCATTGGCATTGCGTGGGTACAAGAACTTGTAAACTAGGGGATGCACCAAAATCCTACACCTTCCCAGTGGAGGCATATTGAGGAGAAACATCTCTATTCATCCTTGTTTCTTCCTCTTTCTATGTGTGCTACATTCTACAGCACACATATAAAGAGGAATATGTCTCTCAGGATTGTTTTTGTGCAGGAAGATATTCCTTCCTGCTTAAAAGAATCCTGCATGCAATTCAGGCACCCTTGCATCATGGTGCATGGGTGCCCGCATTGGTGCTAGGCAGCTCATTCTGCACCAGAGCATGAAAATAGACAGGAATGCAGCCTATTCTATTAAATATGACACATTCCTGTCCTTTCCCTGTCACGCAGTGCAAAGGAGCAAGGTAACTTGCTGCGCTAAACTGCGTGGCTTGCCATAAATGTGGCCCTTAGTTTGATCATGTTGTTGCTGTGCATGGCTTGCATTGTTTCTCTGCTTTTGTGGCAGACTTTGTTTTCCCCAAACGGACATCTTGCTCATGCATATCAGCATAATACCGTAATCTCAGCCATTACACAAATTTCGCAATTTGAAATTACGGAGATTATGCCAAATAACACCAGATTCATGAAAGTTATGCACAGAGCTAATTATGAACACCTATAGTTTGAGTCTGTGGTTCGTCTGAACAACCTTCCAAACCAAAGATGGCTAATCATACACCTCTGTTATGTAGGAAATTATGAACTTCTACTGGGATTGAAAGCAACATCAAACTGTCTCAAAGCTATTTCCTTCACATTCACTTAAGGTTATAGATGTTTTTTTAATGAGGGAAATAGGAAGGGAGATGGCACAGAATCATTCCAACCATTCCTTCCGACCTTATTTTTACTGTAACCATCCAGGACCCTTCTCCAGTCTTAAACTCTTTTGCTGACCCTCTTCTAGTAGCTGTACTCATTTTTAATACATTCTAAAGTAATGAGTACTTATTGAATAGTCTTTGGTGTCTGATGAGACCAGAGATGCTCCTTGTTCTTGACTTCCAACCTTTTGACCAGATGAAAATGTACTTTGAATTCCAGTAGACTTTTTTTATTATATTATTTTGCAGTTTTGTATAACACAATTGTGGTCGAAGGGCATGGCAGTGTTTTGCATGAACACCAGCTTATACTACACATGGTCAGATTCATTTTTTTATTTATTTTTAGGAATGGGGTGATTAAGGACCTGGTTTATAATCTGGCCCTGACGAAGGTGCCCCCCACCAAATTATGAATTGTTCAAAGTGGGATTTTCCTTTTTGAAATAATAAACGCAGACTTCTTCACTATGGGAGTTTCCTCCTATGGCGAGTGAGGGGAGCATATAGCCCTTTTCACTGCACATTTTGCCGGGTTTTTCCTGATGGTAAAGGACATTGAAAAAGGCTATATGTCCGCCCATCCAAAATATGGCCAGGTGGACATATAGCCAAACCACCTCTGATGGCCCTTACTCCATTGGGCTGTTGGAGGAGTCTGACCATGTTAGAGGCGGTGTAGTCTCCACCATCATCAAACTATAGACGGCCCAAATTTAAATTGGGCCGGCAGCCCATAGTCTTAGTGGATAAATGAACTCTGTTCCTGTTGGGACACAGTTCCCTCTCTGTCAAGATATAATTTCGGCCCTAAGGGATTTGCCCAACTTGTGCTGCAAATAGCCGAAACAAGGAATGAGATTTTATTTATTTATTTATTTATTTATTTATTTATTCATTTATTTATTTATTTAAGTATAACATTTTATATAGTGCGAACAAGATCCCGACGGATATCAGAGCGCTTTACAAAATGAATGGAAGGAAGGACATAAATTTAATATCCACAATAAGTAAGGAAAAAAAACCAATTCGCAGATTGCAGGACAAATGTACCCCAGAGGGTAGCTCAATCTGCAAGTTTAAGCGGACGACAAGTTATAGTCATGTGTATGCAGTAAAGAAGAGGCGTAACAAAAGGTGGTACAATAGTGGTAGGAACAATGAAGACAGGCAGGTGAGGCCTATCTCTCTTAGGTTAAGAATTTGTTCATTAGGAATCTTTTGGCTTCCAATTTGAACATTGTAACTGAAGAGATTCTGCGTACTTCCGGTGAAGGGAGTTCCATGTCTTTGGGGCAGCGCCTAAAAAAGCTCTGTGACAAGTTCTCTTTTGGTTAAGAATGAGTGGTTTCAGGAGGAATGTAGAGGCGGTTCCTGAGGCTATATTCTCACAGGATAGTTCAAGTTATTAAGCCAGGTACAAGGGGGTATTGAAGTGAAGAGCTTTGTGCATCAGAGCAGCAATCTTCAACTGGATTTGTGCTTCATATGGCAGTCAATTTAGGGTTTTTAGTACAGGGGATACATACTTGTTTCGTGTGGTATCTGTAACCAGTCTGACAGCAGCATTCAGGGAAGCCCTTAGTGGAGCCAGGGCAAATTTGGGAAGGCCACTCATGGTAGCACTGCCATAGTCTAGCCTTGGAAGGACAAGCGCTTGGACCACCTGCTTGAAATCACTTAGTGGAAGGAAAGGTTTGATATTTCTGAGTGATCTCAATGAGTAGTTTGATCCCTTACATAGATTGCAGATATGATTTTTCATATTCATGTGCTTGTCCAAGGTGATACCAAGTGACTTGGCTGAGTCTATGATAAGAGGAGTGCAGTTGAAAGCAGTGAGATGAATCAGCCATTGGTCTAGTTTGGGGATGTGGTTCGGAGGGGAGATGACCAGGAATTCCTTTTTGGAAGTATTGAGTAGGTGGTGGTTCTCATTGAGATGATGTTTTCCGAGGATGAAATTTTCAGATAGAGTTGCGTGTCATACGCATACATGTGAAAAAGAAAGTTAATGGAGGTTAGTGAGTTTGCAAGAGGTTCTAAGAAAAGGTTATAGAGAATAGGAGATAGAGCGGACCCGTGGGTGGGGGACCCCCATGAGTACAGGAGAGGGCTTAGAGAGAATGGTTTGCCTTGACTCTTTGTGATCTGTGGTGTAGGAAAGATGAGAACCACTTTAGCACCTATTCCGAGAAACCCAGCCTGCTTTGCAGGATGGATAGGAGGTTGTCATGATTAACCATGTCCAAAGCAGAGGAAAGGTCCAGGTGAATCAGGAGGCAGGATTCATTTAGATCAAGCATGTTTAGAATGTCATCTATTACGTGAGTGAGAGCCGATTCAGTGCTGTGATCCTTCTTAAAGCCGGATTGATGTTGGATACTATGGTGCAAGGCTTTGGGCCCGGTTTTACTAAGATGTCATGCAACTCCATTCATGTAATGCTTTGCTGATGCAATTTTTTTTTAGAAAGCCATTTAAAGCTACATAAATCAGTCTCTGCATGGGTTTGTAAATCCCAAAATAGATTTTGCTTGTGGGCTACCCCAAAAAAGTGCCTCAGCCCAAACCAACATTTTTTTATCGGCGCCCTGATTAGTAGTTGACACTGACCAGAGTAGAAATTCAGAGTTTTGTTAGAATTTTAGACATGTCACACAAAAAACAGGTACTCGGCTCATTGAGATATGGCCCTTCCTCTTCGTCAGCACGTGTATTTTACAAGTCAAAGTACAGGACGAGTTAAAGTGTACTTGTGCGGAACATGGACCACACAGCGTAGTTAGCCTCTAAATCAGATTCTGATTTGAGCGCAAATAGCTTTTTGACTCAGTGATTTTCAAACCCATATTTTTCCAAATATTCCTTGGAGCATTTCATCTAATAGGATATCTTAAAGTAGAAAAATATGCAATTTTACCAGTTGTTAAGATCTTAAGAACATTTTACATCACATTCTTACTTTACCCAGTAAAATTAACCAGGGTAATACTGCAACGCGCATTACAACCAGAGCTGCCGACTTCAGGGCTGGGTATCGAGGTTCAAGTCTTGGCATCGGCTCAACATCCTGTGATTCTGAGCTAATTGCTTAATCTCCGGGCGCCAATGGACTGCACCTAGAGACCCTGAAGGGTGATTAGCTGTGCTTTTCAAAACCTAGTATTGTAAATATTTTTTGCCAAGTACAATTCCTAGACGCCTTGAAATGAGGCATTCTGTGTATTAGGATTAATGCCAAACTTCAGCTCATTGAATATCACATGCACTTATATCCGGACCCAAATTCATATGGTTACCTTGCTCACCCTGCAGTCACTCCTCCTACCCGACTCTCACACTCTCGTATCGATCTGCATGTAGTCACATGGTCACTCCTGCCTCCCACACAGCGCAGAGGGTTAATGTGCCTGCTACAAAGAATGTGTACCATGCAGATCACAGAGCTGAGTGAACTATAAGTAGTGCTATTAAAAAATGAAATAAATAAATCCAGTACTTGTATTGCGCAAAAATCACCCCCAAAGGGGTATCTCGGCGCTTGGGGCCATTGAAAAGATTAAGCGAGCCACTGCCCAGAGTTGCATGGTGCTGGGCAGACCCCTTTTGCCGGAGCCAAAGATCGAACCATGATCCCCAGCATTCAGCGTCAGTCGCCCTGGCCGCGGTGCAACACCTCTTCCCTGTTTGTCAGAAAGGTGCATTCTTGGTGAGTGGTAGTGAGGGAATTTATGGAGAAGGAGGAAATGGAGGAGGGAGTGCCAAATTAGACTATTGCACCGTGTGCGACCAGCGCTACGGCCAACCCAGGCTGGAAGTCCTAGCAACCCCCCTCCTGAAGTTCGGGTCTAGTTGCGCCCCTGGTCGCTATCATACAAAAGTGTGGGTCTTCTTCCACCAATTCATAAGGGATGCTACAATTTCTTAAATCAGTGATATTTCCCTTCAGGCGTTACCTGTACTTACTGCTGGCAGAGAATACACTGCCCTTTATCTAAAGAGGCCTGATCGTGAGGTGGCCTGAGTGTGAGGAGGCCATATAATTTTAGAGCATCCGTGAGTTTAATTATTAATGTTCCAAAATTAAAATAGTTATGCAAGCAATAACACAGTTGTTTTTTTCTTTGTTTTTGGATGCTCTAGCTCAAAAAGTATATGAATTGCAATGTTTATATGATTTCATATTGTGGATCGCGGTGTCTATGGCTATGTAATTGCTGTTGAAAAGCTTTTCCCGGAGCGTCTTGCTATTTTAGTAATAGTATGTTAATGCTCAGCGCTGGAGACTATGAATTCAAGGTCAACTTTGGCATTAGGCTTCCAGCACACTTTATTAATAAACCATTCTTAGTCGTTTATAAAGTAATTTTGAGAAATGTTTTAAACCATTCTGAGCTATGAGGATTTGACTGCACTTTATTAAAATGTAAGCCAGATGGAATTATTTTGATCCTGAATCTAGCAGTGGGTTTTATGTTTTTCATAAGTTATTACACAACGCAATACGTAATTCTTTGACCATTACCATATCAGTTGTCAGCGTTTTCTGTAATGTAGGGTCCAAAATTGTAAAAAAAATATGTAACAGAAAGACGTATTGATGACTTAGTTCGAAAAATCGACTTCGAAATTATGTTTCAGTAACCGCCTTTGATATAGCTCAACAGTAGTTTATTTATATTATTTATTATTACTTTATATATATGCATGTTGACGATTTGAAGCAATTATATCAACACTCTTTTTTGATCCCTCTTGATGTGAATCTAATTTAGAAATCAATAATCAATAAATGATCAAGAGATTTCTAAAACAAATCTTGGACAGGGTGTCTCTTTTTAAAATTTCCGAATATGATTTTTTACTGCTACAAACGTCTAGCACAGACACACGTATTAGTTAAACTCATGTCGAGTTTGCACAGCGAGAGCACTTGCACCCCTGGTGCTGGGAAATGTGTGTCCAACCTACCAACACAGGTCTGTGTGTGCAATAGCGCATGTGCACCCAGGTAGTGTGGAAATCCTATATGTGCTTTCACTACCTGTGAGGCCTGCTCTTCTTATAGGATAATATGGGGAAGTGATTGACATTCTTCGGGCTGCAGTAGTGGATTGCGTGGACCAGCCTCATAATGTTTCCTATCAATGAATTCTCCATGCCAAATCTTTTCCAAAGAGGTTTTGGCATATCTCGTTTTGAATTGTCACTTACAGAATATGGACATTTCTATGAACTAAGAGTCTCATGTGCCGAGGTGCCTGACTTCAGTGGAAGCCAGGGTCAGGGAACAAATCTGTGCATTCCCCAAGTGGCAGTCAGAAGCAACCAGCACGAGAACAGGAGACCTCTGCTGTTTGAGGGCCAAATGGGATAGATTGGTGAAAAAAGATTTCGACACTTAGCCTCTAGGGGCCAGATCATGGGCCCACTAAAGATTAAGATCTGCATTTCATGGGCCCATGGAAGACCAGCTTACAATTTAGGGGAGACATCTGTGATTCAAAGAGAAACCCATTATATCACCCGAACTGCAAAGACACATAATAGTATAGCTACTTGTGCCATCCTTCAGCAAAAGGTGAGATACGCTTGTGGGGCCGTGGAACCAGAGAACCCAGACTGCATGGTGCACACTGCCAGATGACTGTTGTGCACATGGAGGATAACTGTCCGAATAGTGATTGGCCAGGATGCAGGCCATGCTGAGGTGTGGCACCCTGATTTGCGCTCTCCAAGGGCCTGACTGCGGGCCTCCTGTTCTCCCAGAGATCTTAGGGACATCAAATATCTCCCCCTAGGAACCTATACTATCCAACTGTGACATCTGAAAAGTGGTGCCCTCTCAGCTGCCCACATCGACTACTAAAGCCTGTCTGGTAGCATGGTGTGAGTTTGGAATTAAGACTTGTGTCTGGAAACCAGATTGTCTGGTGTGGAGACCCAGAAATCTTGTCTGTATCTAAGGCGTGTGGTTCCCGTACTGTGAGGACCCTGGCACTCATTAACGTCTATTTGGTGCTGAGCAGATTTACTGGTTGTGGGACTCCACGTGGCCCATTTCATCGATTGTGCAGCATCTCTCTTGTGCGACACGCTGACTGCATGCTCATTGTGTGCTGTGTCTGATTCACAGGGTGCGACCCTCAGAGGTGAGTGTGTCCATAGAAGTGCCTCATTCTACCTCATGTGGCTTTGCTGAACTTGTGCCTGTGTGTGTGCGACCCGGCTCGTCTGGTGGACCAGTAATATTGTGCACCATAAGATGTGCCTCAGTTCCACGGAGGTACGGATTTGCAACAGTTCACTGTGTGTTTGACCAGAATTGCCTGGTGCAACCCATCTCAATGTACAAATGTCATTGTACTTCATTTACAGGGAGGTAGGGAATTTGCAACTCATCGTGTTTGAAATCTGAAGTGCCTGGTGTGACTCATATCATCGTTCACCATACACTGTGCCTGGATTGCCTGGGCACGACCAGGATCTTCGTATACTGAACCTATTGAGAGGCTCCCCATCTTACTCATGATTCATCATTTGTTCCCTTATGACTTTCAACGCAGGGGACCAACTGCCCTCTCCACACCTGGCCCTTTCCAAAGACGTCTTGGCACCAGGTAGTAGCGAGAGATAGATTGACTGGGTAGAAGGAATGCTTCAGAGACACTCGGAGGCTGGTCAAGAGATTTTTTGTGACTCCTTTGAATTTTGAAACCTGTGGGCGAACTTCCTGTTTGATTGTTAAACTCCCCTTGTTTACGTCTACCTCGTAATTAAAATGACTATGTATTCCCATCTGCTTGCCAAGGACCCGGTCTAAGTGTGAATTCGGCCATGTGTGGCCCAATGTCCAGGAGCTGGGGATGGTTTTCTTCCACACTGGGAAATAGGTCAATTGGGGTAGACCAGAGGGTGGAGGGAGGCTTGGGCCACAGAGTCTTCAGAGAGTGAACCATTCACCTGCTCCGGATCAGTGGCACCGCTTGGGGTGCTGAGTGTGTATGTGTGTTAGAGCATTCCATATGGACTGGCTGGTACCTGCCACACCATGTAGCAGTGTAGAGTGAGTGTGGGTGGGAGTGATCTTACGTGAACTGCCTGTGATTCACAACAGTGCGCGGAAGTGTTGCTTCATATGTTGATTGTATGCCAAAAGCACAATACATTTGACATTGGGTTTACCCGAGTGGCTCCTGCCTGTGGTGCTGGTAAAAAAAAAATGTATTTACTTATATGTACATATTGTTGATATCCTGCATCTCATAAGGGCACGCTCCTTCAATTGGGGGTTTGATTTGGAATTGTCCACAATGTGCATACCATTGAGCTCATAACAATACAAGTGGGCCGAGTACTGCTAAAATTATTAACACGTGTTTTATGGCCAAAAATGATATATGATGCTAATTTTATTATAAGTGGAGGGTGAGGAATTCCCCTCCACCGGCGGAGTATGGAGTTTTGCCTGCTCTGCAAAGTGATGCGGATGTTAAGTTGGCAAGAGCACACAAGAAAAAAAACCACACTCTAGACCTCCTCCCGGTGAGATTTCTCGACGTGGGCGGTCGTGACAGGTCACAACCACTTGCATTGAAAATCTGCTGCTCATGTTGAGGACAGTACAGTGGGGAAGCTAGTCCCAGTAGAACAATTCTAAATAGCACACACAATTAAATACCATTAAGCATTAATTCACTAGTACTCCAAATTCCTTAGTTCAATGTTATTTAATCACATTGAACAGATTCCCATACATCATTAAATAATCCAAAAAGATCTATTAAACTAGTGGCTAAAAAAGGAAAAATGGGACAGAAGGTAGTGTGTGTCAAGTGAGGGTCGTAGGAGTGAAAAAGGGAAAGTAGTGACAACATATACATCACACCATTATTTACAAGGACAACCAGCTTTTCTCATCCTCACAGTTAAATGATAACAAATATATAGCCATTGTTTATAATAAACTGACACAGTGAACATACACTGTTAAACAAATTGGCACAAAACGGTGACAAAGTCGACGTTTTAACCCCAAAACAAAGTACCTGCATATGACCTTGCACCGGGGTCTTCCTCAGGACTGAGTATGGGGCACCATGCACCACTCTGAACTGGATGGTGGAAATATTGTAGGCGGGCTCAAAGGCTCCTAAAGCAGAGAACGGAGTGATGGCACTTGAAAAATCATTTTTAATGATCCTTACTGCTGTAAATCACCTCTTTATTGCAGAGAAATTAACAGCTAATATTAAATTGGCTTAGGCCCAAACGAATTCTAAGGTTCCGAAATGTCTGGAGAGGAGAAACACAGTCACAGCTTTGGCAGAGCTCCACGGGTGCTGTTAATCTTTTGTCTTAACAATGCGTCCATCTCTGGAAAGGGAAACCTCATGTTGAGGAAGCTGCCATTCAAGTAGAATGTCTATTTGAGCAGCAGCGCCCTTGGCCCAATGCGTTGTACTGATTTAGCAGAGCGGGACAAACTTTAGGCACTAAAAATCAGTGCAAGCAGCGCAACAAAGTCAAAGTAAAGCGCAGCATGTCACCGTTAGGTCTCAGGGCACTTGCAGAACAAGTTCGACTCACCAGATTCTTACATCGCATTAATTAGGGAACAGCCAGGTTTTTAGTTCCTTACGAGAACACAAATGATCTGGAATGGAGGAAATGTGTGGAGGAAGCTTATTCCAGAAATGGGGGGCGAGATAGGAAAAAGATCGACCACCATATCTCACGGTGCGTGTCCCTAACGGGTTAAAAGAAATTTAGAGCTGGATATCAAAGTTCTAATAGGCTGGTATTTTCGCAATTTTTTACCTAGGTACCCTGGGCCGGTGTGATAGATACTTTTATGTGTGAGGCAAAGAATCTTATATTGGCCTCTCAGCCTGATTGGGAGTCAATGAAGAGTTTTCAGGTTGGCACAGGATGATGTTCTTAAGGGTAAGTCCAGAATAAGTCTGGCAGCAGTGTTTTGAAGGGTCTGTAGTTTAGCATAGAGGTCATTACTGATGGAAGCCAGTAGGGCATTGCCATAGTCTACTCAACTCATAATTAGGCCCTGAACAAGTGGCTTATGAGTTTCAATTGGCAGCCATTTGAAAATCTTCAGCAATTTGCGTAGAATGCCATAGCAGGTGCCCACTACACGGTTAACATGAACTTTCATCGAAAGTTTATTGTCGATAGTGATCCCCAAATTGCATGTAGTTGGTTTTGGAGATGGACAATGGTCCAGTGACTGGAGCCCCCAGTCACTAGACCAATGATCTTCAGCCCTGCCAAAAAGAATGATCTCCATTTTGCTATTGTTCAATTGCAATTTCTTATGACCCATCCAGTTGTCGATGTGGGTTATACATTTCTTGAACTGGATAATGGTATCCAAGGAGCCAGGGCCGAAGGTAACCAGCAATTGGGGTTTCAAAGCCGTAGGGTTTAATTATCTTGGCCAAGGGAGTGACATAAAGATTGAAAAGCATAGGGCTCAAGATAGATCCCTGCGGTACTCCAAAACATACTGATCTACTGCATGCTGCCATAGGACTGAGGTGCACAGTAGTAGAAGATCTTTTAAATAATTGTTGAACCCATCCAAGACCTTCCCCTGGACCCCCATCTCCCAGAGCCGTTGTAACAAAATGTCATGGGAGATGGTGGCAAAAGCGGCCGATAGGTCCAACAGCCCCAGAATAGCTGATTCCTTATTATCTAGGGCGAGCCTGATATTGTTGATCATTTCGACTACCACCGTTTCGGTGCTGTGCGCCACACGGAACACCAATTGAGAAGGATCAAGAAGACTATGCCCTTCTAGATGGCTAGTCAATTGTTTGTTTACCAGGGCTTCGAGAGCTTTCCCAAAATAGGGCAACAGTTAGATGGGGCGGTAGTTGGCTAGTTCACTGGCATCTAGTGTAGGCTTCTTCAGAATGGACCTAATTTGAGCTTTCTTCCAGCTGCCTGGGATGGCAGCTTGGTCCAGAGAAAGATTGGAAATCTCTGTTAGCCTTGGTATCAGAGAGGGTGCCAATTTCTTAATCATCTGTGGGGGAAAGTAGTCTGTAGGAGATCCCGATTTAATTTTGACAATGCCCTCCATTACCTGATCCCTAGTTACTAGTTGAAAAGTAGTCAGCAGGGAAGTTGGAGGGTAACTACTGGTAGTTGCCTGCAGGTCGATCCCGTTCTCATGCGGGAAAGATCTGTATATGACCTTTATTTTCTCATCGAAGAAAAGGGATAGTTTATTGACCCAATCCTGAGAGGGAGCCACGAAAGATTGAATAGCTTCGGGGGTGGTGATTTATTTCATGATTTTATATAGTTCTTTACTTGAGTTGGCTGTATTATTGATCCTCCCTGCTAGGTACATCTTTTTTGTCTTTTTGATATTATTTAAATATGACTTTCTCTATAATTGACTTGATCGTTGGCTGTTTTCGTTTTTCTCCAAAGATGCTCAGCCCTCCTATTGAATAGTTTCTGGGTTTTGAGTTCTTCAGTAAACCAGGGGGACGGTTTGTGCTTCATCTTAACTCAAGAAAAAGGCGCTAATATATTCAACGTCGTTGTGATAGCCTGTTCGAAATAAGTAATAGCTTCCTCAAAGTCTTTGATATTCAGTTTGGCTTCAATTCTGAAATTATTGGAGAAGGAGGCGGATGTATCTTTGCGCCAAGGTCTAATCATGATGCTTTCATTATCTTGTCTCATTACCGGCTCATAAACAGTATGACTAAACTGTATTATATAATGATCCGTCCAAAGGAGCTGTACAGGTTGGTCAACGGTGATCCTAGTGGAGTTCGTAAACAGAAGATCGAGAGTATGACCAGCCTGATGAGTGGGCCCTGCTACCAATTGCTCCAGCCCCAAGGTCTGGAGAGATGTAATAAATTGTTCGGTATCCTGGTCCTGAGCTAGCTCAGCATAATAATTGAAGTCGCTGATGAAAATGAAGTTATCAGCACCAATGACACAAGGAGCGATAAATTAATCTAGCTGATTTACAAAATTGGCTTGATGAGCGAGCAGTCTATAAACTAAAGCTCCTGTCCATTTCTTAGAATATTGTGACATCAGTTTAAAAATTTGAATTTCTGCTTTATCTTAATGCAGAGAATCCATTATAATGGTTTCTATTTAACCTGTCGTCGCGATTGCTAGGCCCCCTCCTCTCCCGACTGCTCTATACAGCCTTGCTAACTTATAGAATGGAGAAAAGGCGATAGCTATGTCCAGAGAGGACCGTTCCTGAAGCCAAGTTTCTGTAATGAAACAGACTTCTGGTTTCACTTGATCTAAGAGTGCCCATATTTCTAGTGCGTGTTTAGATATTGCCCGTGCATTAAAGTACATAGCCTTCAAAGGTGTAGGGGCATCTTCTGTAACTCTGGTCCTTGGTGGGCACGGAGGGGATGTCTCAAAGGAGATCTGCTCTTGAGTAAGGGTAGGCTCGTTTTCTAACAAAATGTCAGTGTATTCGACCCCACTGGGAAGTTTGTTTAATGCAACGAGCTCACCTCTGGTATAGCAGATTTTTACCATAATTAGAAAGAAGATAAAGACAAGACCTCCAACAGGTAGGGGTCCTGGCGGCTGGCGGCGGTCTGGCGCGGACGGGCTTGCCTTTGGTGCGCGCCTGCGCGCCGCTGCGTGTCCGCACCCCAGCCATGTTTAAGTAGGTGCGGGAGGGCGTGCAGCTGGACCGCCGACCGATCCTCGCCAGCTGGAGCAACCGGAAGTGAGGAAACCTAGTAGCCCAAATAGTCCCTCCGCTACAAACGGTACAAGCCGCGGTGGAACAGGGACGAAGGGTTAGATGAGTTAGGTTTAAAAGGAAAGTGAAAGGCTTCAATAGCAAGATACACAATACTCACTCAAAGTGACTAAAAACAGTGGTACAGATACAAATTGAAGCATGCTCTACACAAGAAAATTAAAAACAATGTATTGCTTTCAGTGTGTCTAACCCCTAATTACTGCCCAGTGGTCACAGGTCCGCAACATATCAGAGTACGCTGCTGGCGGAACTCCATGGAGTGCAGAAGAGTTTTTCCAGTACTTTATGGAGTTCTGTGGAGTAAAAGTTCACGAACTCTGCCCAGGTCGAGTTACAATGACTGAACATGTATGTTGAATATAAACGGTTTACATGCATCCTGTATGGAGTCTCTTTTGTGATGCTCTGTGTAAATATTGCGAGTGACTGCTGTCCCTTTGCTTTACACATTGCCTCTGATGTAAGCCTGAGTGCTCCGTGCCAAGCTTTCCAATGCAGAGCACAGGTTGTACAGTGTGTATAATCACCTGTCCTTGATGTAGTGGTATGTGCTGCCTGGCTGGGAGCATCCCTTAAGCCAATGAGACACTGCCAGCTCCAATATTCAGTAATTGCTTTGCAGAGCAGCACCAAAACCTGATAGATTCAAAGCTCACTGTGCTTAGAGAGCTTGCAAAAGAGGCTGACCACTGGGTTAGTACCAAAGTGCCAAAGAAGGTACTCAGGAGGGGCCCCAAGATGGGTGGTTCAGGCTCCCATCAGCAAAGTGAGGGGGAGGCCATGGCAAGTGAGGGGAGGTCAATGGCAAAAAGTCCCAAAGTGGAACCAAAACAGTGTGGGGGAAAGGATTCTCATGCCCCCCCTGAGAATAAGGGGGGAGGTTTTGAGGAGCGGATCTTCTGCAGGTCCAGAAGGTATTCTGAGAAAGGTTCCTTGGAATGCCTAATTTAGGGTTGGCGCTAGCATGTGCTTGGGAGTAATTCCAATTTCTTCCTTAACAAATGGGGTGAATGGTCACAGGGCAACTCCATCTATTTTTCAGCAGTTCCTGTTTTCTCTTTTGCAAACAATGTCATAGTGTCCGTCACTCCTAAAATCCAAGTTGAGTAAATCTTTCCTTCCTTGTCGATCGCTCATGTTCCTAGCCAAATATGCGGCCCTAGGCCAGGAAAATGAGTAATCCCCTCCATGCGTCTGCTCCAAACTAGTTCTAGAGGTGATAGGGATCAAATGATACAAATTCAGTCCATCATGTCATCAGCCTAAGCCACTGTTCTGCTCTGGGTGCAGTTTCATACTTCATCAATGTCAAGTACTTGATTGGCAAGGTAACTTTCTAAAAGTTACTTTCTAAATATGTATTACAAATTCAATTTCACCAATGAGTTGGACTTTTAATAAATATGAAAAATAATCATTGACTGACTATTTTAGCTGTTTCTTGAAAAAAAGTAATTTCTAGGAACAAGTGACAGCCCAGAAGTGAAAATAGCTTTTGGAGTCTAGTAACTGATGGAACATGCCAAAATTACCTTCGCAGAGTTATATTTCCGCCACCAATAGGGCCCAGCAAAAGGTGAAAATCTGGGATAATTTTGCAGAAAATGTAAAACTCCTACATTGAACATTTGCTTGGCATTTATTTTTAAACTTTGCCTTCTTTAGAGTGGTGGCTGGTGATATTTGAAAGTGATTTGAGATATCTGCTAGGAGTTCACAATATTTTTCTCAAATTTTTGGGGAGTTCTCCATATGTTAAGAATACATGACACGACTTTGTGCCAATATCCGCATTTTGTTATGTGCCCACTTATGACAAGACCAGTACCAGAATTTTGCCATTAATACTGTTGATATCCAATGGGTGGCTTGCATGTGTAAAATTACCTCCTGTATTTCAGACCCAGCATTCTATCATGGTGTGCTTACCCCAAACTGACAGGGCTGCCCTCTCTGAGGCAAATAATTACTTCCAGTATTTTAGCACCAGCAGTTTGCCATAACTAGCCACTATATCAAGAATAAAGACTACTAGTTCAGGTGGGAATTTTGCCTTGGGTGCCCTCCCTTATACCAAGAAGTATTTGCAATGTCACAGATGCAGCATTTTGCCACAGGTGCCTCCTTGCCATGAAGTTTGCAAGTGCAAGTATTTTTCTATGGGGGCTCCTATGCCACAAATTAATTTTAGTATGTTATGGGATTTTGCCATAGGCCATGCGTTAGGCCAATAATTATATTTGATATGTCAGAAGCATGATGTTACCTTGGGTGCTCCCATAAACCCAGATTTATATTGAGAATATCATGGCCAGTGGCAGGTTCACAATAATAAAACATGCAAACAAACATACTCCTACTCATTTACACTCTCTCACTTTCACTCATACTCACTCCCTCTCATATTCACTCCCTTCTCCTAAACTCATTCTAACTCATACTCTCATTTACTCATTCTCACTCCCACTCACTGTTATCAATACAAAATACACTCCTGCTCACGATTCTCATTCCCACTTACAAACACACTTGCACACAGTCACAATTTCACACTTTGGGCCCTGCAGCAACTGCACCTGCTACACAATGAATAGCTACAACCCTGACTCACTTCCACTCCCTCTCACAATTGCAAATCATTCACTCTTTCTAATACACTTCCTTTACTCCCTTGATTTACTTTCAGACTTATTGACATATTCAAAAACACTCATATACACACTTTCACTCAATCTCATTCACTGTCAATCTCTCACACTCGCATACACATACACACATGCAAAAAAGAAACCACATATATTTTTTATTTACTTTGCATCCTTTGATGGCAACTTTGAGGCTTCATGGCAGCAGCAGAGCTGGAACGAGCTGCTGGTGATTGGAACCAGCAAATCATGATTCCCATTGAGGAGCCAAATAGAACAGCAATCCCAGGTTTGAAAATAAGAAGACCCACCCCAATCCCTCTGTCAGCTTCTTGATATGACTGGAATCACAAATGTATAAGAAGCTGGGAAATTGCTTGGGATACTGCCTCTGCTGGTCTGTGTGACTTCTCATTGGCCTCAGGGATGCAATAATGTGTGCCCTGATAAACGCTTTTTAGTAGAAATACTTTGCGGCACGTCTCAGATTGTATTGTGCCTGTGTGAGGGGATCACAGTTGAACTACATCCCTCAGACATACATATTCGTGTCACCCACCTACAGAGTGTTGTATTTTAATAACGTTCTGTAAAAGGATCTTTCTTGTCTCGACATCTTCTTCTCCTGTCATCAGGTACCTGGAGACAATGCAAGAGAGTATTTCCCTGCATCGTGGCAGTGTTCATGAAAACCAGACACTTGATAGAGAGCCACCACTATCTATTTGCTTCTCTGCCAGAAATCTGAGACACAAGGTAAAAACCCCATGGGCCAAGTCCAAAAGTGAAATCAATATGCAAAGATCTCTGAACATGTCGATGTCCACAAATGTCTCAGTAGAGATCTCCGTTCAAAGTTATTTGCCACTTCCAGATTGAAACCTCCACCTAGTTGTTGGATTTATGAATCTGCGTCCAACTAACCAGGTGATGGAGCCTTTTATGACAGAAATTATAAATGTAAGATTATTAATAGTAACTTTACTGCCAGATTTCTATCTTACAAGGCCTATTCACAAAAGCATTTTTCAGTACAGAAAGCAATTTCAGTACGGAAAGTAGTCCTCTGTTAGATATATAGAAACTACTGTTAGAATAGAGCGGACCTGTATGGAAACCGTTTTTAGGCATTTGAATATCTCATAGGAGGATCGAACAGAGACAAGCACAATAGACACTACTGAATGGAAACCATTGTGGAGTGAAAAAGTTGAGTGGAAGGTTCTAATTGACTATCTGTGGGTATTTAGAGGGAGATGATAATGGTTTCCTTGCATACAGGTCTAGAGAGAAGGAGTGAACGTGCCAAGAGCCAACCTTGTTACGGTAAAGGAACAGGCACTTCAGAAGATGATTCTGTGGGTTTATTGGAGCAAGATGAGAAGAAATGAATTTGTGTTTACTGACTCATTTTTATTGAATACAATTTGAAATGAAGGTTGAAGCATAAATACTAAACATAAGGCTGGTTGTTTGAAAGTACTAAGGGCCAGATGTAGGTGGCCCAATACCGAATTTCGGCCATTACCGACCGGTATTGGGCTTTTTAGATGTAGGTGGCATTTTTTTAGGATTCATATTTTACCGAATCGGTAATTTAAGTATTCGGTAAAATACAAAATTCTTAACGTACTTATTCAGTAAATTACTGAATTCAGGATGTAGGGAGCACTCAAGTTAGTGCATTCCTCAGTTAAGGATTCGTTATTTACCACCAACTACAAGTTGGTGGTAAATAATGAAAACCTTTGAAAAGGCATTTTTTTTTGCTTTTCCAACAGTGTGATGTGGCAGACCTACATGCCCTTAGGGCATATATGTGTGCCACATGTGCACCCATACACAATTGAGGGGTGCAACAGGGTGTCAAAGTGACACCCTGCCACCCTTCAATGTTTTCCCCCTTTTACCGAATCGGTATTTACCGATTCAGTAATTAGCATTTACTCCTATGGGCCTCCAGGCCCATAGGAATGAATGGCAATTACCGAATCTGTAAATACCGATTCGGTAAATACCGAATCTTAACGATTCGGTAATTTTTACCGAATTTTTAGCTACATAGCATTTACCGATTCGTAAATACCGAATCAGTAAAACTCGGGATTTACGAATCGGTAATTACTATTTACCTACATCTAGCCCATAGTTGTTTATGTTCGAGGGTAGTGGTGTTAATTACCTGTTGCCTTAGGAAACTGCTGAACTAAGGAGTTGTTATATTGCTCTATAATAACAGTCGCGGTATAATTAGAAAAAGTTAGCTTCATAAGGGGTCAGGAATCTATGCAGGTGCCCATAGAGAAGGAAGGGATACTGCTGATTAATGGGGATCAATTGACCTGCTTAGTTGTTCATTGTAGCATACATTTAGGAATGCTCAATGATGCAAGGTTATGGATTTAAGCAGGAGCTCATCTAGTTATGGGGACTCAATGGATGATATACTTGCTTTGTTATATAAAACACAAAAGATTCATGGCTTGTAATATGCTTGAACTACAACATTTTGAAATTGAAGATTATAGCTTTTTATTTCCATCTCTTGTCCGCAAAGGAGGCCTCATTTATAATGACCATCACTGATCTGTAATATTGTATCTTACGGGTATAATACTGCTCATGGTAATATTACTAGAAATATATTTGTATTGTAAGAATGGTAAGTATTGTATAATGTTATTTTTTATTAATAAAATGCTGATGAGAATATTCAATAGAACATTTCACACTTGGAGGGTTTCATTGCATAATGGAAAATGTGGGGCTTGGATTCAAGGAAACTAATTCTGTAACAGTTCCAAGTCTGAGATCTTCTGCTCACAATGGGTATGGGTGAAGTAATAAATGGGTTTAGAGTCTTACATTATTAAATGTTGATATTTATAGATGAGGATGGAGGATGGAGGGAGTCACAAATACGATTGTTGGTTTTATAGTGTTTTTTGTGTCTTTAAATATAGATTTTGTATATATTTGTTTCACAGCCCTGATGAAGCCCTTGCTGAAGAGAGAAATGCATTGGCCGGGCTGGATGTTCAATATGTGAACAATAACGTGTTTTGATGATGAGACACCTCTATGTCTAGTCATGCGTTAATGAATTAAATGGAATTATCTCTGGAACCATCTGGATAGACTTTAATATGATTGCATTCTCTTTCTCTTCTTAATATCAATACTATTCAATGCCCCAGTGATTACTTAGAAAGCCCTCTCTATTCTGTTTTTAGAGTCCTCTGTTAGACTTGGCAACCTTAGGGTGGGCTTCCATAAACGTTTTGCCTACTTACCCCTAATTTTCGGTGACATTATTTTTTGTTGTCTTTAGACTTTACCTCTGCTAAACAGTGCTAAGGTGCTTACTTGTACTTCCCCTAAACATGGTTTAATTGGCATCTCCCTAAATGGCATATTTAGTTTACTTATAAGTGCCTTGTAGAGTGGTATATCATGTACCCAGGGTACATAATGCTACCAGTGGGCCTGTAGCACTCATTGTGCCAACCACTTAAATAGGACCTTAAATCAGGTCCCAGGCCAGCCACTGCAGCCTGATTGCAGTTATAAGCGGTCATGTTGACTTGACATTTAAGCCCCCCTAGCCAAGCCTTAAACTACCATTTTAATACATATACGTCACCCCTAAGTTGGGCCCTAGCTAGCCCATTGGTGGGGTGCTATGTAATTAAAAGGTTGGTCATGTACTTGTAAGTTTTATATGCCCTGGTAGTGAAAAGATCCTAACTTTGTTTTTTCACTACTATGAGATCTACCCCTCCCATAGGTTAAAATAGGGCATTCCAAATTACATTTAAAAAGCTGTTATTGCTAACTGGGAGCTAGTATATAAATCATGTCTTGATAGCTGTTAAATAGTAATGAATAAAGCCTCTTTAATGGTAAAGTCAAAGTTTGTTTTCATTATACTTTTGAAAGTGCTACTTTTAGAAAATTGACAGTTTCCCGCTCTTAGCCCCCTGTGCCTCCAGTTTGCCTTGGGTCACATGACTAGGTATGGCAGACAGTTAGATTTTTGTGTATTCCTCCCAGACAGTCACACAATAGAGGGATTAGATGTGCCTCAATGGACTATCTGCTGGCAGGATGGGAGACTGAGCTGTGCAGAGCCCCACCTACACCTGAATAGCCTATACCTTGCCTTCAAACAAAGGCCCTAACAATCCTCCATTGTCATTGCACCCAGCTTGGATCTGAGGAAAGGGAGTCATAAAATTCCATGTACTTTGAAAAATCTTTTCAGAAGCTTCTTTCATGTTCTAGAAGAAGAGTATCAGGGTATAAAAGATGACCATAAGACCCTCCCTTCACTTCACAACTGGAACTGTGGAAGAATTCTCAGATGACTCCTGTCTGCTGTGATTAGCATTGCATTGTGCCAGACTGCTGCTGTACCTAGAAGGACTGATTTGCTGTCTGGAGCCTGCCTTAAACCCTCAGAGGCCTATGTCTTTACTGTACCCAGGTCTACCAGAGTAACTCCAAGGGCTAGTTTTCTGGCCTCCTATTCAGAGCCTCAGGGACATAAAATATTCCCGCCATCTTGAACCCACACCGGGACGCAGCCTGAGTGAGTCCTGAACCCCCAAGAGGTTTTGCACCAGTCATGAGCTCCTGGTTGTGGTTCTTAACTGCCCACATGTCCAAAAACCAGAACCAAGGACTTGGACAAAGTTTGGCCCAAATGTACTCTGATAACCAGAAGGAGACCAGAACCAACCTGCTCGCCAATCCACCCGAGGTGCATCACTGGTTATTGACTTTGCAGCTTCTCACTCTACATTCTTGTCTGCAACAGCAAATTCTTTTCAGTGGTTCTTCACCAAAGAGGCATCCAACCACATGAAACTGTCTTAGGCTACAGCCCTCTTCCTGGCCCAGCTGGATATTTCCACCTTCCATTTCCGTGGCTAAATCTGAACATAGAAATCTTCACAACGGCTCCGACCCAAGGCCATTAGACAACAACACTCGCTCCTCAGACACCTCCTGTAGCTTTGCCCTGCTGAACTTTACCATCTTGGACATTTCTTATGTGAATTTCTTGTAAGTCAGAAGTTAAGGGCTGACCAGGCCTAATCCACTTCTTGTGTTTAAACCGTGCTTCATCGTGGTCAGCCATAACTTTTGATTTTGACCTAGTCTCAAGCAACACGATGTCCATATTAGGTGCTTTGATATTTTAGGTGCTAGTTTTTTACTAAGAACATCATTACAATGCAGTTCAGACCAACTGCCTGACTGCAGTGGCCGCAGTCCAGTTTGACCGCCGACGTCAGGAGAGTTCCCTCCACTGTATTACAATGCAACCACTGCTACCATCGCGGTCTCATCTATGTCAGTGCACATACCCCCGAATATGTCACTGCAAATGCATAAAGACTCACAGGAAGCATGTGATATGGACACACATTCATGACATATGAGGGGCTATGCCTTGTGCTGCATGTACCCCATTGCTGGAGTGTGCCCCGATCTGTGCACAGTCCAGTCAATGGGAATATTTTGCACCTACAGACTTACCTGCATTCCGGTGCCCATAAGGTTGTAGTCTTTGGGGTTCAGCTTCTGCAGTGTGAGGGGTCTGGAGAAAGGGATGCATACCAGAGACTTTAGGGGAGAAGCTGTCTTGGGTGAGCATACATCCCATAAGTTCATTTCTGATGGTTCGAGGCAGCCGTTCAGACCGCCAAGGTTGGCTCATCAGAAATATACATCATAATCCAGACAGCAGTCAGAACTCCCTGTACAGGTCTATGGCTGCTGTTTTTCTCCATCTTCCACCTCAGTGGTCGGAGAAAGGCAATGAGAGTCAGCGGTATGTCAGCAGTGAGTAAGAGTAAACGATGCATGCATTGTTATCCAGCAGTCGGACTGACCAATTCCAATGAGACCACAGTGGTCTGACTGCCTCTGACAGAAGCACAGAATTTGGTCCGACTGGCATCAAAAGGTGGCCCTAAAAACTTTAAAAATTCAAACCTGCAGCACAATCTACTGATTTGATTTTTGTTGATTTCATGTCAAATAATGTATTAAAATGTACTCTATTTTTCCAAATTGGCTTGAGATTTTGCTTGTCTGGTCTGTTCAGTTTATTACTGTTTCTGTGCTTCATAAATGCTTTACACATTGCAGGTAAGGTTGGTCCAAGATACCCAGGGTTGAACACAGCTTAAATTCTGTGACATTGGTGTTTCACCCTGCAAGGGATTATGGCTGTTGCTTGTCCAGGGTTCATACCCCAGTCATTCAACAACCCAATTTTTCACATAGGTTTTCAGCAGTGTGGATCACAACGTGTTTGTGCAGTACAATAGAGTGATTTGTGTTACACAAAAATCCCAGAAAATAATTTGATGTCAGAGTGACCGTTTTTTAAAGTCTTCTTTAGTTTTTCAATTGGCAGTTTTCTCAGTTTTCTACATTTAAGTACCTCTATCTTCCTTTTTCAATATGGTAATGGAACTAATCAACTTTGATAACCTCAGCAGGGCTTAGCTCTGCAAATAGAGGGAACAGAAAGCAGAAAAAGGGGCTACAAAAGTGGAAATCCATGTAGCCCTCAGACCCTTTGAGGAGGTACAGAGATGGCAGTCCAAAATCAGGAAGGAAGACGGTGATGTCAGTGAGGAGGAGTGAGCACTTACAGAGGATGAGGAGCGAGAGGACCAGGTCAGGGTCCTGGGCTTCTAGGAGAGCCCAACTCAACCAGCAGATGAGCAGGATGCCATGAATGGAGAAGGGTGTAGTATGTTTGTCAGGGGTCTGACCCTATAGGAGATGAAGAACAGGAAAAAAGAGAAAAAGCTCAAGCTGCATCTAGCCAAGGTAAAACTAAAGAAGTTGAAGGCTGAAGCTAAGAAAGCCTTAGAAAAAAAGACTGGTCATAGAGGAGAGGAGGGTGGCCCATGAGCCCAATCTAAGAGAGCTACACCTAAGAGCAAAATAGATGGAGTCCAGCAATATTGGGGGCAGCATACCAATAGTGCCCACTGCGAGGTGAGGTTTCACATCCCCAAAGACCTGGGGCCCAGTTATGTAGTGTGAGATGGTATTGATGAATGGTTCTTGTTAAAAATAGGGGTCTCTAGGTGGCAATGGTTTGTATCTTTGTCCAAGTAGGGGCCCATCCTTCTAGAAGGATTTGGGGGATATACTCCTAAATAACCCCTGTTCACCCCCATCTTAGCTTGGTACGAGAAGTTAGGCTTATCTCAGAGGCAGTGTGTGAAGCATTTGCACATAACCAACAGTAATGCAGTGAAAATAATACAAAAGGATACCACACCATTTACAGAAAAATAACCAATATGCATTTGTTAAAACAAGACCACAAACGATAAAAGAGCAACATGCAATAAGGCACCTGTGAATGGCGCAACACGTGTATTGGTAGTCTCCCAGTGATAGAGGGCCTTTCTACTGGGGATGATTCATGAGATACCCCAAGCAGGACATTTGGGGCAGGACAAGACCTTTGCCAGGCTTATCTCCCTCTTCTATTGGCCCCGGATGAAGATCTCGTCAGATACATTCTGTACGACTTGCTTAACCTTCCAGGCCAGTGGAAAGGCAGGAAAAAGATGAAAGCTACCCTTAATCAATTATCTGCCACTGGCGCCCCTTTTGAAAAGGGTGAACATCAACATTGTAGGGCCCTGGTACTCACAACAGTCTTAGGTAACAGGTTTATGATGGTTGTGGTGGGCCATACATACCTCTGAGGTCAGCAAATGCACCTGCAGTGGCTAAGGCCCTGAAAGGGATTTTTATCAGAGTGGTTTATCTAAAGAAGTGGTGTATGACAGGGGCCCCAACTTCATGTCCGCATATATGAAGTCAATTTGGAAGGTGTGTGGAGTAAGTAACAAGTTATCCACACGGAAATGGGCTTGTTGAAAGACCCTAAAATGCATGGTTATGGGCCTGCCTTATCCCATTATGTGGAATTGGGATGTCCTTTCAGCACCACTGATTCTAAAATAAATTGTGGCTTGATCCATCACTAGTATTATGATTTAGTACAGCTCTCCATTTCACAAGGTGAGCCGTGCCGTTAAGTACCAGTCTTGTCAATCCCAGATGATGAAGTTCTGCCACCTGGTGGGCTGATGGGATTCCTTCCTAATTTAGCATAGGGTAGGGTGACGACACAGATTCTGTTTTTGCCTCATATTACCTTTTGTTACAGACCAGTAGTTTCTCTTTTGTAATGGTATATTGTAGATTGGGGACAGAATACTACTTGGTCTATAAAAATTGTTCCCTTGGACCCCTTAAGAATTGTGTGTATTGTATGTCCTTTTACCATGCCTTCCCTTTGCCTAAAGAGAGGTACCACAGAAATGGGTTCAATTCAGCCCCTTTGAACGTCTGTATGGTCACCCTCATGGTGAAAATTTGACAGCACAATTTGATTTCCTTGTATCGCACGCATTGCGCATTTTAACGGATGTGCCTAACTACATCTGGGCACCATCTTAATGGGTCTCTTAGCCTTGATTTAGTCATTTTACGTTTTCATTCTCCCATATTAGGTTGCCCTATTATTTCTTTACCAGAATTATCCCTCTGAGGGGATAAACTGGGTTGCTTGACCCCTGTTTCCCCGTTTGTTGTTTTGCTTCACACACTTCCTTATCATACTGCAAAGCTCGGGTCATTTGGGACATGTCTACCAATCACGGGTGGAATATAATGCAGCAGGAAGTGTTTCTGCGCAGCTCATGGTGAGCATCTGACAGCCCTATTTTATTTTCTTGTATCGCATGTATTGTGCATTGTTCCGACTGGGCGCCATCTTTATAGGGCTGCTTACCATTTTTTAATTAACTTGATGTTTTCTTTCTCCCACATATTGTTTCCTTAATATTTCTTTACCAGTATTACCCATTCCCAGGGGAGTCTGGTGAGTGGTTAAACGGTGCTGCTAGACCACTGTTTGATGTTTTTGTTTCACCCACCTCTTTTTTCTTATCGCACTACAAAGTGCGGGACATTTGGGACACGCCTACTGATCCCAAGGGGGATATAATGTGGCAGGAAGCACGTCTGCACAGCTCATGGTGAGAATCTGACGACCCTATTTGATTTCCTTGTATCACACGCATTTAGCATTTTAATGGATGTGCCTGGCTCCAACTGGGTGCCATCTTTAAAGGTTCTCCTACTCTTTTTTTATTTCTTTTATGTTTTCTTTCTCCCACATTGTGTTGCCTTAATCATAATTGTTTTAACAAATTGTATTTTCAATTATTTGTTGACCTCAGCAGAGGTCTAAATCAAATTGGATAAAATACTTGAAATACTTGAGACTCCTAGCCAAGAAAACCAGGGTGCCAAGTGGTTTTACTAAGATGCTGTTATGGAGGAAGTAAAGGACAAAGAAGGCTGTACAATTACTTGGATTTTTTAGCGGGCTAATTTGCTTGTTGCAAGATGATCTTAAAAAAACAGCTATAAAATGGTTCAAAGATCTGGAAACACTGAAAAAGACATAGACATATTTTTAGACCAATCATTGAAGCCAAATGTAACCCTAACTTCCGAGTTAATGCTGTTTGGGGTAAGTAGCAATGGACCGAATGGACTACACCCTCATGTTATGTTTCAGGCTATGGCAGTGGTTAGAATTTGCATTGCTTCTGCCTGGTTGGACCCATCAGCTGACACTGTTCATCAATGGAGTGCCTAGCTCATATTAACATTTAATCTGGAAAAAGGAGTTTATGAACTAAAGGGCTAGAGGGCTAAACAATTAGGAAAGAATATATGGGCACTGATTTACCAGTGGAAAAACCATGTTGGGACAGGCCAAGTTGAAATATGAAATATGTTTATTGATGGTATTTAATATGACATTTTACAGTTCTTAACTGAAGGCTCCTGTGGTTGTATTCTTCTTAGATGTTTTTTTCTGATTGTTGTCTCTCCTCATGTATTTATGACCGTATTCATCTGATCCCAATAAAATTCTTTAATACAAATATTTCTTTAAAAAGTATTATCCCACACTGGGGATCCTGGTGAGCTGGTAAACAGGATTGCTGGACCCCAGTTTGATGTTTTGTTTCACCCACCTATTCTTCCTTATCGGCTGCAAAGCGCTGGTCATTTGGGACACGCCTACAAATCCTGAGGGGTGATCTAACGCAGCAGGAAGCATATCTGTGCAGCTTATGGTAAGCATCTGACAGCCAAATTTAATTTCCTGGTATCACAGGCATTGGGCATTTTAATAGAGGTGCCTGGCACCGACTGGGCACCATCTTTAATTTAATTATTGTAATTTTCATTTTATGTTTTTTTCTCCCACATTGTGTTGCCTTAATATTTCTTTACCAGTATTAACCCTCTCATGGGAGCCTGGTGAGTGGGTAAATGGGGTTGCTGGACCCCGTTTGATGGTATGTTTCACCCACCTGTTCTTCCTTACCCCGTTGCAAAGCACAGGTCATTTGGGATATGTCTAACGATCCCGAGGAGGCTATAAGCAGTAGGAAGTGTATCCACACTGGATGTTCCACTGGCGCTCCAAAGGCATGCCAAAGGCAAGCCCATCTGCACCTGTCCATGACCAGACCGCGTTAGGCTCCAGCCACTATGCTCGTTCTGACCTTTCACCTTCATGAAGGAATCTAGTTGCTGAAGGGAGGGTCTGGAAGAATATACAGGAAGGCGTTCTCAAAAAAACCCAAAACCTACATTGCACCCTCTCTTGGAAAACCCAGAGAACTCACCCACCAAATATACAGAATGGATCCACTCAGCCATATCATTCTCTGCGTCTCATAAAACCCTTACACTACGCACAGGAAATTCCTCAGTCTCCTGGTACAACAAAAACTTAAAGCTTCAGAAGCAAGCCTGCAGAATGCATGAGAGACAGTGGAGAAAAAACTGGGGACAAAATTGAAGAAGAGAAATACAAAGTCTGTCTGAACCATTATAAAACTTTAAAGAACAAGGGAAATAGTGCCCACTATACGCATAAAAAAGCAGCACTGAATAACTCACTAAAGGAGCTCTTCAAAGTGATGTCAAGCCTTGTTTTGGCACCCAGGGATGAGCAATCAAATAACAGCCAAGCCTTCGGTGATATGTTGGCCAACATTTTCTTAGACAAGATTGGTAAGATCTTTAACAAGTTTGAACAAAAAGAGGCAATCTTAGGGAGAGAAATACTACAATCAATTCCATCTGAAGCCTGCCCTTAATTTATCAACTTTTCTCCATCATCCCAGGAAGTCTCTTCCATCATTGCAGCCATCAAATCAAGGTCACCTGTGGGGCAATGTCCTCCAAAAATCATAAAGCTGGCTACATACAGGCCTGACCACCATCTTTAATTCTAGGTTGGAATCAGGTCTGGAAAGAAGCATCTATTGGCCCCCTACTGAAAAGGGCTTATTTAAATCCTAAACATCCGAGTAACTTTTCACCCATCTCCCGCCTACCCCTCTCAGCTAAGTCTATAGAAAAAGCAATGAACCAGAAATTAGATCAATTCCTAGTTGTCAACCAGCTGCTAGAATCCTCTCAATTTGGCTAACAACGTGGTCTTAGAACTGAAACAGGCCTGATCAAATCCACAGAAGAAATTAGAGCAATAGTTGATGAAGGTTCTAGTACACCTAGACCTATTAGCAGCCTTTGATACAGTCAACCAGAAGATCTTGGTCGATTGTCTCCTGGAGGTTGCTAATAATGGGATAGCCCTGAAACTGTTAAAATCCTTTCTTATGGATCGGAAACAAGTGGTGGCCATTGACCCTTATGTATAAAACCTTTTAGTTTGCCATGTGGGGGTCAGCAGGGGTCTGCACTCAGCCCAACTTTGTTTAATATAATACAAAGGTCATCCTGTTTGGAAATAATCCCTCTCTCTGGGCCCCGTCGTGGTGGGCAACAGAAATGGGAACTTTGTCCATGCCAGTGACTAAGGTCAGAAACTTTGGTATAGTAATGAATAGAAAACTAACTTTTGGGCCACATTTTAAAGCAGTTACCTCCTCTGCTTGGCACACTCTTAGGATGCTCAGAAAGATCTTCCCTTTCATTCCAGCTAAAGCATAAAAGAAAGTGATAGACTATTGTAATGCCATGTACATCAATATGCAGCATCAACACCTAAACAAATGTCAGGTCCTACGAAATGCTGCTGCTACAATACTGACAGGAATCCCCAAACATAAATCAGACGCATAACCGATTAAAAATCTTCCCTGGCTGCTGGTTAGGCAGTGAATAAAATGTAAATCTCTCTACCTTGCCCATAAGATGCTACATGGAATGGGCCCTGAGTTCCTGAATCAATTCTTTAAATGGTATAATCCAGGGAGAAATCTGAGGTCCCTGGGGGCCTGGACAAAGGAGATTCGAGGGTTGAAACATACTAACTGGGGAGGGAGAGGTTTTGTGAATAACACAGCCAAGGAATAGAACCTCCTATCCCCAAGTATCAGGAACATTTTAAATCTGCTCATGTTTACGAATGTACTAAAAACATGTCTGTTACTAAGTAAAAGGAAAGGGACTGCCACCCTAACAACAACCCTCTGAGAAGACATACCTATCACTAGGATTTTGGTTTCATCTCAGCGAGCTAGCACCATGACACCTCAGTGTAAATGTTTGCACTTGACAACATTCTATAACATACCCTATTAGGGGGCCACTCAGCTTGGTTAAGTAAGGGTGGGACAAATCTCCCAAGAAACCCCTCCAGGATGTAGTTAGCAACATTCTAACCCCCATGAACCAGATGGCTAAGTTCTGGAAGAAAGCTTCTAAAAACCTGGAGGCGTGCAAGGAGGTTATGAAACAGTGATATGTTCAGATGGCTAGCCAAGTGGAATTTCAACCTGGGCAGGAAGTGTGGGTAATGGAGCATGTGGAGCCCAAGGCCCTCCACGACCATTGGACTAGGCCTTATGAGATATTTGGGAGGAAAGGGGAGGCCACCTACCTGGTGGTCCCCCATCCATACACCCCTTAAGGGTCCTCTATATCAACTGTCTCAAACCACACTATGAGAGTTCTGAGGTCACCATTTTTCTAGTGACAGATGATGGGGAGGAGAAGAGTGGTCATCGAAAGATGGGTCAGTGAAAGGTAACAACTTCTCCTCTACTCTGATCTCACAACAGCAGAGGGACTATCACCAATTATTGGAACAATTTGCCTCACTGCTTTACCTCACTCCTCCGCTTTCACGTCTGTGTACCTAATGATATTGACACTGGAGAGAGCCCTCCTGTGAAAACCAAAAATATACAGGCTGACTGATAAAGTAAGGGCCAGCATCACAGAGGAGGTCGTGGTATTTAGCACTCCAGTAGCCTCTCGTCCAGTGCTTTTGCTCACTCCCCTAAAAACGGTTTGATTAGCATCTCCCTAATTGGCATATGTAATGTACTTATAAATCCTTATAGAATGGTAAAATATACCACGGCCTGTAAATTAAATGCTACCAGTGGGCCAGCAGCACTTATTACACCACACACATATGTAGCACCTTAAAACAGGCCACAGGTTCACCGCTGCAGCCTGAATACAATGTTAAACTGCCATGTTGACTTCAAGCTTTAAACTACCTGTTATCACATACACGTCACCCCTAAGGTAGGACTTAGGGAGTCCATAAGGCAGGATTCTGTGTAATTAAAAGTTGGACATGCACTTATAAGTTTTACATGTCCTGGTAGTGAAAAACTACAAAATTCAGTTTACTACTGTTAGGCTGTAATTCATAACTGGGAGACAGTAGATGTGACATGCTGTAGTGTAGTTCCTAGTTTCCCACTAGGCCCTGCGCATTGGAATAACATAAACAGTAGTATCGACGTGGAACTGCGGATATTCCAGGCCTCCACTGACTATGCTAAACTTAATTGGGTGTGTTACCAACTAGCTCAGAGGTCACTGGAAACTTTCTTCTCTGCATGGGAAGTGATCAGCTTCCCTGGCACAGACAAGAAGGGATACAGCTTTCCAACACCCGTGCAACATGACAACTTTGCTCCTCAGATCAAGAGTCAATCTCAAGGGTCGTGTGAAACAATAGACAGTATTTCACTCAGTCAGATTAGTGCAGTTTACTTTCACGAGATGTAGAGAATAGAGAGACGGGCGTTTGTCAATAAAGGGTTAACATTTATTGAACAGTCTTTCTTCTCGTACAAGAGAAATGTATTGCCACAATCGCAAGACTTGTTATTATAAAAAGTACGTACAGTAAGATAAGGATTGCGAAATAATACTGTAAAAGCATTGATATGGTTTCTTAGCCATACAATGGTTTAAAAGTAATAAAACATATATACAGTCATATATACATTAGGCTAAAATACTCAACTGGTGCTTCTAACTACGCCTACCCCAGTGTGCCTGACCTAAGCCTAACACGTGGAAGGGGAGTAAGTAAGTAGCTTTAAGTTAAGTTGGTTTTGCCAAGGTTTGCTTCAAGAATTCTCGTCTAAGGGTTTAGTCAACACCATACCTCTGAATAGAATGATGGAAGTCTGGTATTTCCTTCAGGGGGCACTCAATATCCCAGTCACCCGCGAGGGTAGACCGGAAACGCTGGAGCTGGATTTCTCTGCAGAAGAAAGGCAGCGGCTCTCTTCTCAGCGCGTCGGGAGGAGGAGGCGGGGGACAGCGTCCGCGGCAGCTGGAATCTGCTGGGCTCTTCGCAGAGGGACGGCTGTTCAGCTCCTAAACTTACCACACCATCGTTCGCGCTTTAGCAGCGATAATGGTATCAGTAGCTTCACCACCAAGGGGACAGCAGCAGCATCAGCGTACTGCATGCAGCATACAACAGCAATGGGATGCACAACAGGGTGCACGACAGCAATTGCTTAAGGCAACGTTGGTAATATTTATACCTGACAGGTGCCGGGTTTGACGCAAGTTTGCTGGACATAAGACGTCAATTAAAGATGTCACTAGGAAGTGATAGCTATCAGTTGCTCATTAGAGTTCTATTACTAATCAAAACACAGCAAGCGGGGATTTCCAGGTTTGCTGAGTTTTTATCTTGTTGAAGAACTTGGAGTGTTAATCTAGGATTATCAGATAGTGACTTCTGCTCTGTCATTGCACTAATTGGTTGCAAAGGAAGTGGCAGAAAACTATTCTGGAATGTGGCTCTGTTCGTGTGAGGCCAGAGATGACTTTCTGAATATCGCACTTGAACAGTTATGCCAATATAGGGAATAAATGGATTTATAGCCGAATAGGGGCATAAGGTCGCAGTATCGATCAGGAACCTAGATAAACACTCAACAATGCTTAGTGCCTATGAAATAGTAATGAAAGACGCTCTTTAATAGTAACGTCGGATTTTTCATTACAATTTTGAAAATAAATGTCACTTTTAGAAAGTTGGTATTTTACTGCCAATAGCCATTTGTGTCAACAGCCTGTCTTGGGCCACATGTCTAGGTGTAGCTGACAGACTTTGCAAATTCCTCTCAGATAGTCACAGAATAGAGGAATTAGGTGTGTCTCAATGAGCCATCTGCTGATAGGATGGGCGAGTATTGCTAAGAAAAACCCCAAATTACACCTAAATAGTCTGTGCTATGCCTTCACTCAAAGGGCCTAGCATCCTTGCATTGTCACTGCAGCCTGCTGGCAGGCAGGGCAGGAGAGTAAGGACATTTCGTGCATTCAAAACTCCCTTTCCAGAAGCATCTCCCAACTTCCAGGAGAAGTTCACCACGGCATAAAAGAGGACATTCAGATCCACTATTCATTTCACTACTGGACCTTCAGAAGGACTCTCAGAGAACTGCCTCCTGCTGTGCATTCTGCCTGCTGTGCACAGATTGCTGCTGTATGTGAAAGGACTGCTTTTGTTCCTGTAGCATACAGTGAACCTCAAGGGTCAGCCCTGCTGTTGAGCTCAACATCTTCACCTGCACCGAGGACTAACAGATTGGCTCCAAGGGCTAGTTTGCCTACCATCTGTTCAAGGCCACAGGGACATAAAACGTTCCCACCCTTTTGAAGCTAAGCTGCACCTGGATCCAGCTTGAGGGATTCCTGAACCCCCAAGAGATGTCCCACCAGTCCTGTCCCCTGGTTGTGGTGCTAAAGGTTCCCATATGGCAAAAATAAAGACTGAGGATTTAAATAAATTATGGACCATAAGTGCTTTGAGAACCCGGAGGACATCGGACCAACTTGCTTGCCTATCCGCCCAAGGTGTATTGCAAGTCAGATTGGCTTTGCAGCTTCTCTGAGATTCCCTGGTTGACAAGGAGACGGTACCCAAATCTCCCATGCCTTCCAATACTTCTACGTACAGACAATGGGTCACCATCAATGGGAAGAGGGCAGAGACTCAGAGGGGTACATGAGCCAGTATGACTACTGCCAGTTGTCATCTGGTATCCCCAGAGCAAGGGATTACCAATACACTCTACCAGGTTGTAGTAGCAGATAAATGGTAAAGCTAGTACTCTGTGGCTCTGACTCGCTTTAAATCAGCAGAGTCTCATGTCTTCTGAATATTGCTGTGAGCCCTGCCATGTCTGCAGACTGTCTATTAGGGATTGGCCTAGACCACACTGCCTAGAAGGCAGTGGAACTCAGGTCACACCTGGAAATGTTGGGGGTCCCTGAGTGGATCTGTGTGGCTACCAGCTCCATGGCTGCCCAGAAGGGGAGTCAAGGAGGCCTGGAGCCTGGGAAAATGGGCCAGATAGCTGCCATGGTGAGGGAAGGGAAAGCGACGTGAGAAACCAACCCCTGAATGTCCCATGGTAGAGGGGGGTGGGGCGCAAGAGACAGCTGCCATTGAGCCTACCGTGGAGGACTTTGCCTCATTCAGTGACCTGCCTGAGCTTGCTGGATAGCAAGCAGAAGACGGACTTACCAGGGAGGAGTTATGTAAGTTACAGAAGGTTTGCCCAAGCCTGGACGGCATGAGGCAAAGCCAAGAGAGCTGGTGATACCTCAGAATATCACATAATATACTGGGAGAATGACCTCTTGTATAGTGAGTCTTGGGCACCTGTGAATGGAGCAACACATGTGATGGTGGTCTCCCATTGCTAGAGGGCCTTCCTATTCGGGCTGGCTCATGAGATACCCCTGGCAGGAAATCTGGAGCAGGACAAGACCGTTACCAGGCTTGTCTCTTACTTTTATTAGCCCCAGATGAAGATCTCCTCAAACACATTCCGTAGGAGTTGCCAAGACAGTGGATAGACAGGAATAAAGCTGAAATCTCCACTGAATACCTTATCTGTCATTGGCACCCCATTTGAAAAGCGTGGGTATTGACATTGTAGGACTATTGTACCCAACGACAGTCTTAGGTAAAAGGTTTATCCTGGTCTTGGTAGACCACGCAACTGGTTACCCAAAGGACATACCTTTGAGGTATGTAAATGCACCTACAGTTTCTATGGCCCTGAAAGAGATTTTCACCAGAATTGGTTTACCTAACGAAGTGGTGTCTGACAGTGGAACCAACTTCATGTTTGCATGCATGAAGTCAATTTGGAAGGAGTCTGGAGTAAAAAACAAGTTCTCCACACCGTTTCATCAACAAACAAAAGGGCTTTTTGAAAGATTTAAGAAGACCCTAAAAGGCATGAATATAGGCCCTACTTAGCCTATAAGGCTGTATTTGGTGGTCCGTTTACCATACCTGCTCTTTGCGTACATAGAGGTGGCACAGAAGGGGGTTGACTTCAACCCCCCTTGAATATTTGTATGGGCACCCTGTTTTTTGGTAAACCTTTTTATTGGATTTTCATATTCAAACAAGGTATACACATTACAGTAACAATTACAGTTGTCTAGTTTTCATTGTGTTGCATTACCATTGCATTGAAAGCTAGGGCGTCTATTATCCTGTGTGTGTAAAATGTGTTCTTAACGGACATTTGGGTCTTGTGGTGGACTGCTTGGTTCCTGGGTCTGATTGATGAGCCCTCGCTGTTCTTGTATTGGGTCAGAAGAAATCTATTTATTCCAACTAACTCAGGGGAATAACTTGGGGGATGGGGTTAGGGATCGGGGCATACAGTGCCTATGACACTACACTGTTTTTGCTGGTCTAGTAGCATTAGATGTAGCTCTCTCACTGGGACAACACAGAGTTCAATTGGAGGTAGGGGGACCCGCTCAAGCAGCTCCCTGTGTGGTATGGGGTTTTATGGGGCTTGATCCCGCTGGGGTAGCTATTTGGGCTCCTGCGGTGGTTTCGTGTACCTGCTTGAAGCTGTGAAGTAGTATTCATGGATCTGGGGTGGCGACCTGTTCCACACACTTCCTCCTGCTTGATTGCATCTTCTTCCCTAGATCCCGATTTCATAACTGCCCCACTCCATGCCGCTATCAGGGGACTCGTAGGAGAACACCAGTGTAGTGTGATGCTTCGCTTTGCTTGTAGTGTAATTCCTATTTTCCCAATAGGCTCTACGCATTTGAATAACATAAACAGCAGTGTAGACGTAGGACTGAGGTCATCTAGGTCTCTACTCACTATGTTAAACTTAATTTAGGTTTGCGCCAGCTAGCTCAGAGGTCACTAGAAACTTTCTTGAATGAATAGGGAGGGTTGAACTTCCCTGACTCAGACAAGAAGGGATTCAGTTTCTGACAACCGCATAAATAGTGTATCTCTAGAGTTGTGTGAAAACAATAGGCAGCTATTTCACTCAGTCAATCGTGCATACTTAGTTTCACCAGAGTGCAGAGAAATAGAGAGACGGGCGTTTTCAATAAAAATGTGTTGTATATTGAGCTGTCTTCTTTCTCATGCAAGAGAAATGAATTGCCACAATTGCAATACTTATCATGAAGTAAAGTGCGTACAGTAAAAGTAGTATTATAAAATAATACTGTAAAAGCATTGATATGGTTTCATAGCCATATTATACTTTAAAATAGATAAAATATATACATACATAAATACATTTGACTAATCGTACTCAACTGGTGCTTCTAACAAAGCCTACCCCGGTGTACCTGACCTAAGCCTAATACTTGGGAAGGGATGAGTAAGTAGCAGTTTAAGTTAAGTTGGTTAAGATTGTTTTGCCAAGAATCTGCATCAATAATTCTCTTACGGGTTTAGTCTGCTCCGTACCTTGGTAATAGAATGTGGGAGGTCTGGTATCTCTTTCTTCAGGGCTCGATCTCCCAGCAACCCGCAAGAGTAGGCTGGAAACACCGGAGCTGGATTTTCTCGGCTGGAGAAAAAGACAGCGTGTCTCTCAGTGCGTCAAACGGGAGGGGCGGCTTCCATGGGCTCTCGCATTAGCTGGGCTCTCGGGCAAGTAGATGGCCGCACTGCTCCTAACCACTGTGTGTTTGCTTAAGGCAACTGTTAGTATATTTATACCTGAAAGGTGCCGGGTTTAACATAAGGTTGGACATAAGACGTCACTAAGAATTAACAGTTCTTTCTGGACTCCAGGAGTTCTTGTTCAAATCAAAACAAAAGCAGGGGGGGATTTCCCGGGCTGCTGGAGGCTTGGTTTGTTTAAATAACGCGTTGTGCTTTCTAGGAGTCGATGGGAGTAGCCGTGCTGTGCTTTGGACTGCATGGGCTATTACTGAATATGGATATGATTCTTATGCCTTTATCAGGATATTATTGATTATAATCACATAAGGGCATGAATCGGGAATATCGAATTAGGGTCCTAGATATAAACACGACACCCACTCCACGGATTGATGTCCATCATTACTAAAAAACTAAGCAATAGTAAACATTCAACGATGAATGTGTGTTTTCCAAACCACCCCAAAATACATATTTCGCTTTCAAAATGGTATATGGTAAACACACGAAAATGAGTGTTGGTACTGTACGCTTTTCAAGCAGTGTCATCATTCAGATAAATGCATATATAGATTAGCTGAATGAATTGCGAAAATTACACATGAAATGGCTCTGAATACAGAAAAGAAGGTCAAGACCATTCCATCACATATTTATACAAAATGCTGTATATGTGCTAGAGGCTGAGGTAAAATATTATCCTAAAAATTGAAGCTCTGTTCTCTAAGAATAGTTCTACTTTAAGCAGAGTACCATGTGCCAAAAAAAAGTAAATATTTGGGAAAATGGACCAAAATAATTTCGCTTTCAGGGGAAAAAAATAGTTCCAAATATTTTCGGTAGCTTTGTTTATCAAAACTGAAGGCCGTATTCAGAGTTCAGGGAACGCTGTGTGCTTGTTAAAAATTTTCATTCTCGTTGCTCAGGGGAGAACATTATTTCAGACAGACTTGCGAAAAATTGGTCTACCACATCAGGAGAAAGTTCAACCAAGTTCGAAAATACTGCAACTGTGCAGTTGTCTGCGTGATTGCTATCATCGATGTTTGGATCAGCAATGCTCACAGAAGGTTTTATCTGTTTGGTGCTGCTTTCCTCTCGTACCTCACCGCCACCTATTCGTAGTGGTGAAGTCTCAACGAATGCCGTCAGAATGGGTAGCCGCTGGGGATAACACGATGCATGAGTCGTTACAGGACCTAGCAAAATATGGATATCCTTTGGTACTGCTGATGGTAGTGTAAGACAGACGTCCAACACCCATTCTTCTCCGCATAGCAGACATCGAAGCACAGGTAAGACGAAATTCTGCCAGATTGGTCTGAATGAAAGAAGCCAGGTTGTATTCAGATCTCTTAGCCGGGCCAATCCGAGGACCTTAGTGATACGGTCTCGGTATCGTATTTCTAGGATCGTTTCTTCCATCATTGCTGGAGTCTTGTCTGTGGATTGGCTTGCCATATCGGTGCAGAAGGAGCAAAAATGAAATTCCTGCCACGAGTCCCAAGATTAAGGGTAGGCCGCCAAACACAGAATGGACAAAATTCGGGAAGAGGCCCAGAACTGTTTCAAAGGGTGCTAACAGTCCCGAAAAAATTGTCTTAAATACATGTGCGATGCCACTGGTATCTGACATGTTTAGGATTTGGCTTAGTATTTCTACGAAATGCACGGGGCAATTTGTCGATAAAAGGGAATGTATCCCTGCCGATGTCCTTGCCACTTGCAGATCATATATTTCTTTGGATGACGTAAAAGGCACAGTTGTCTGTAAAAGAATAGACTTCATTCTGCTTAAAGTATCAATTCAAATAGAAGAGATATTCAACGAAGGCCATAAACCAGCCCCTATATCTGGATTGCTGTGTGGATACAATACTTGCATACAGCAAACGGCCCTGGAAGTTACAGTTGTCAGATAGGATTTTCCTGGCAGGATGCCACAACAGCTGTGGTCACGTATTAAAACGTAACTGCCGTTAGAAAGTGGTCTGAAAAATGGCTCTATCTGTTTTGCAGGCGTGCCATGCAGGTGACATGAAAGGTTATTCGAAGACTCTTCGCAGGCTCCATGCAAATTAATACCTTGACACAGAAGTGTACTGCTTAGTGATTTTTTACAATTTTTACCACTAAGGAATACCTCCTTGTTCCCTTCACTTAACATATGTGTGTATAAGGTAAATCCCAGGTTGATTTGATGTATTCTTTACCCAACCTTTCATACTGGCCTGCAGGTATATATTCTTGGCAGTATTTGAACTGGAAAGTTGTTATCGGAAT
Source organism: Lissotriton vulgaris (assembly GCF_964263255.1). Lineage (NCBI taxonomy): Eukaryota > Metazoa > Chordata > Amphibia > Caudata > Salamandridae > Lissotriton > Lissotriton vulgaris. Next base: position 473,732,433 of record NC_141694.1, read on the forward strand.
TGTAATTATTCCATGATTTATCCATTCAATGACAGGTCTCTCTGACATTGTCAATGGTAATCTCTCAAGTTTTTCAATGCTCAGAATTGTATAGTCTGCTCCTTTTTGTGCCAAACTGATTTGTTTATCAGTAAGGTTAAAGATACTGAATAATGACGTTGTGTTGATTAAACGCCATGGTACGTAGCCTGAACGCAGAATTTACAAAGTCCAACCAAGCTGTACAATAGAACGTAATTGGGACTGACCATGTTGTAACATTAGTAAGTCCTGCTCTATTATATCAAAGTCAGATGATACAATGCTGTCCAGTGAATATATTCTGGAGGACAGAGTCGTTAACCCATTGTCCACTACAGAAAGTGATTTTTCCAAAGTTTCACGATCAGTTTCTCATATTTCTTCTGCTGTTTCAATTTGCTTTACTTTCCAAGCTTCGTTGTACGCAGCATATATACTGGCCTCTATGAAAGGTTTTTGACGCTGTTTGCGTGGTCCCAATATGAAATCATGCAAGTCAGCACCGTCTTTAAGTAAAGTCAAGTGTTGCTTAATTTCAGCCAGTGTGGATTTCTCTAGCGACTCAAGGCATAGTTTCCGTACACTGTATGTTGTAACTATCCCTGGATGTTGTCTCTGGGAGTATCTTGGGTCTGGTCTGGTCATTTTGAACCCCTGTGTTTTGTTCAGGAATCTATCTTGACAGTTATTCGTGTCTGTTGGCCAGATCAACCACTCTTTCCAATCAGGATGTGTTCTGTTTTGGTGTAAAAAATGGGATACGTCTATCTCCACATCTGCAGTGCTGTCACTATCAGTTATGGGTTTCGGAATAGACGGTGAATGTAAGTCTTTTATCTTAGCTAGGCCAAGACAAGTAGTTTGTTGAATTGTGTCATTCAAGTATATCATTTGTTCTGGGATCATGCAGGCCCTAAATAATGCTTCTAGGCCTTGTACTTGCCAATCTTTGGAACCCCAGATCGTTTTTGTTTCAATGGTGTTTTTCCAAAATTTGAAACCAAATGTAGACATTTTGTCCTAAAATTTTTCAGAATAAATCAATTCAGTATTTGTCAGCATTGTTTTCAATCCTGTCCTAGTTAACATTTTAAAATAAAACATTTCTGGATTACTGTTATTAAACCCTGAGAAGTACTGGAATTTCTCATAAAATGTTTTCGAACTGCCTTTTGGTGGAGTTAGACAGTGTTCCCATTGGTTATAAGATAAAACATTTCTAGGCTGTGCAGTTTTATGCAAATAGTGATCACCATAATGATTATAACAGTATAACTCTTCATAATTCAATGAACCCTGTAAGTAACCATGTTCTGTAAATTTTGCTGACATTACTAAATCTGACATCATATTATTAATGTTTTCAAAGTCCCAATCATCAGAGAATGTACTTGGCGTCACAAAGTCACTTAATGAAACCTTAAACTGATATTTCAAGAGTTCAACCAGGCCAAAAATGTCATAATCAGTTCTGTCCCATGCTACCCCACCGGGTATTGGATTGGCTGAGATGTTTACTGATGTCAGTTCTCTTTTCTCGATGTGGGAGGATGTGTGAGGCTTTAGGACCAAGTTGATGTTCTGACTTGCTGTGTCCATTGTACTATATTTTCCATCAATGAATTTTCCCAAACATAGAACCATGATGAGCCAAAGCAGGAGAGTAAGTGCACCTAACACAATCCAAAATTCAATCCATGGTGAAATCAGATATGTTTCTTTTAGTTAGTGAAAAAGTTCAATTACTTTGTCTTTGAAAGTTTTTGTTGGAGGTGTTTCTTCATGCTCGCTTGGATCTTCAGAGAAGTCGTCGAAATTGATGAAGTAGCCAGATGCAGTTCTGTCAGTTGTTGGAATTTTTTCC